>NW_023602073.1:72147370-72784870 GCF_014898055.3 Talpa occidentalis | reverse complement strand
ATCTGGAGTTTCCTCAGTCTACTAAAAATGGAGCTATCATATGACCCGGCAATCCCATTCCTAGGGCTCTACCCAGAGGACACAAAAACATTGATTCAATATTACTCAGCATTCAAAAAAGATAAACACATGCAATTTGCAGCAACATGGATGGCGCTGGAAGGGATCATGCTCAGCGAAATAAGCCAAAAAGAAAAAGAAAAATACCGGATGGTCTCACTCATAGCAGGAATCTAGAAAAGTTAAATAAGGGACCAGGGAAATGAATAACTATAAGAAAGTGAAAATCAAAATCAACAAAAAACTATGAACCAGAGACACTTTTTGGGGGTGGGGGGCGGGAGGGGAGGGATTGGGGTCAGAATGGGGGGGTTGCAACTGTATGGGGAATATAAAAATAAAATTTATTATTTAAAAAAAAAACTGATTCAAAAGAACACCTGTACACCTATGTTTATTGCAGCACTATTTACAGTAGGTAAAACCTAGAAACAACCCAGATGCCCAAAATTAGATGACTGGATCAAGAAGATGTGCCATATATACACAATGGAATATTATTCAGCAAGCAAAAAAGATAAACTCATGTCATTTGCAGCAACATGAATGGAACTAGAAGGAATTATGCTCAGTGAAATAAGCCAGAAGGAAAAAGAAAAATCTTGGATGGTTTCACTTATAGCAGGAATATAGGGGAACCAAATAAGACATCAGTGTAAAATAATAACAGTACAAAACACAACAAAGCAAAAACAGACAATTATAAACCAGAGACATCCTGCAGGGGAGGAGGAGGGAGAGGGATCAGAGGGAAGGAGGGAGGAGCACAGGGGACTGAGGTGATGGTGCACGGGTGCATTGGGGAAGGAAACTCTATGGGACTACACCTGAGGGGGTGGGGAAGCAAATATTGTTAAAAAATGAACAATGATGTAAAAAAAAAAAACAGTCCAGGCTGCTAGGTTTGCCAGGACGAGGTACCACAAATACCAATACCCACCAGTCACCCCTTTCTTCTTCTCCCCCAGGCCACCTACCTTACTGTAGTCATCACTGATAAGTTGCTGCCTGACTGCCACACAGACTGCTTTGTAGAGTTCCAAGTCTATTCTCATCTTGCTTGGTTTGGTTAGGAGCAGGCGTGTGTGTGAGTGTGAGTTTGTGTGTATGTGTGTGTGTGTGTGTGTGTGTGTGTGTGTGTGTGAGAGAGAGAGAGAGAGAGAGAGAGAGAGAGAGAGAGAGAGAGAGAGAGAGAGAGAGAGAGAGAGAGAGAGAGAGAGAGAGAGAGAGTTTGCTAGTTAAGTGGAGCCTGGAAAGTGCAGGGTCTTTTAAATTGGTTTCACCTGATTGTGGGCTCCTCAGGCGAGAGACAGATGGATTGATGTTTCCGTCTACCTTGTGATGTGGCTGTGCCTTGAACTCCATTTCTAAAATGAGAGCAGCGGCCTTCCTCCTCAAGCTCACTCGCTTTCACCGCACAATCACACGGTGACATTTCCACCGGGAGCCCACGGCAGCCACGGCCTGCACACATGCCTGTGTGGGGGACACTGCAGTCTCTTGGGGCACTGGTGAATTTGTCATTATCATGTTCAGGAGTCTGTCTAGTTAGACATAGTTAAGACAACCCTCTGGAAGTCAGGCCTCTGCCCCAGAACTCCGGAGCTGCCATGTTTTATTGATATAAACCAAGTTATCAGGAAGTACGTACCTCTTCTCCCACAGTGACACCTTCAGCAAAGAACATACACGACACGCTGATGTTTGGGTTCAGAAAGTCATAATAGGTGCCAACTGATGCTTGTAGCTTCTAATTGGTCATGTCCAGGAAGGAGGCACACCAGCAGGGTTGAGCTGGAAGCGGAGCAGCTTCTGGAAGGCGGATATGAGCATGTCCTTGGCGGTGCGCAGGTGGTTGGACATCTTCTGCACCAGCGTGGGGTCCAGGTTCACATTCACGCCGTCTGTGGCCTGCTGGGCACCGGCTTCCCCACCTCCTCACTGCCAAGCAGACCCCAGGTGGACACCTGGTATCCCCTCACACACACAGTCCAGTGCCCTGCCTCACACTTCTCCATTGAAGACTTTTAAAATCTGAAAAGAAAATGCTATACAATTCTGTAGCAGCAGGAAGGGACGGAGCAGGATCTCTATGACTGAGCAGACGGGGTAAAGGAGGAGAGTCCTGGAGCCCTTGGTAGCTTTTGCAGACTTTTACTGGGATTTACCAGGTACACGGGAGGCAGGGGTGCGGGGCGGGTAGGGGGGCGAGAAGCTGGAAGGCCTTCCAGCCCCTGGCCAATCTTCACTCTTCCGGGGCTCCCCGGGTTCCCTTGTGGCCTTTGCTTCTCTGATCCACTGGCATCGCCGTGACACCGCCCTTATAAGGCCAGTCATTCAGCCCAGGTGTACCCACTTACATATGCCCATGCCCTACTCCAGGTGCCCACCATCAGGCATGCATTCAGGACCGCAGGGTTCCAGCATCAATCCTAATGGCGGGAGGGCAGAAAAGCCTGATATCATTTACTTACCCTACAGATTCCTTAATTAACAAGCCAAAATCCACTACAATAAATACACTGTAGGGCCTCCCTAATGGTGCAAAGGGTTAAGACGCAACCTATGAAGCGATCCACAGCCACGAGTTCGATCCCCAGCCAGAGGGGTGACCCACATGGCGCAGCAGACCTCTCCTGACTCGCCCGCTGCTCCCCTCAGCAGTGTATTTCAGTCAATCTGCCTGTTCTGTTCCCCACTCTCTGGTGGATCCTCTCACCCTCCCACACCTCTGGCCTGTACCCCAGCTCTTGTATAAAAAAAAATATATAAACCTTTAGAAAAAAAAATCTGGATGATCTCATTTTGGCAGTTCCTAACCCATACGGGTTCCATAAGCAATCCAGAGTGTGTATTTCCAGGGGTTCCTAAGCATAACCCAGGGAAGCCTTCAGCTCATCTGCTTTGGTGTCAGTGTAGGGTAAGGTAAAAGGTATCAGGCTTTTCTGCCCTCCCGTCATCAGGATAGATGAGGGAACCCTCTGATCCTGAATGTATGCCTGATGGCGGGCACCTGAAGTGGGTACACCTGCGCTAAGATTGTGCTTTTAAGGGCAGCGTCACAGAGACGCCAGAAGCCGAGAAAGCAGCAGCAGAAGCTGAAGAGAAGCCGAGATCACCAGAGAGCCCAGATAGAGTGAGGATTTGCTGGGGGCTGGGAGGCCTGCCAGCCTCCCGGCCCCCCAGCGCCCCTGCCTGCCATATGCCTGGTGAACCCCAATAAAGACCTGCAAAAAGCCACTGAGGACTCTGACTCCTCCTTTACCCATTCTGCTGGATCAGAAAACCTGCACTGTGTCCCCTTCCTGCCCTTTACAGTCAGGGACAGTTGGTCACTTTAACAGTGCCCTGAGAGTGGCCTGCTATGTGTCAGCCCATCTACTAAAGGTGTGTGGGAGGAGTTGGCCTACAAATAAGCCACTGTTTGCAGCCCCTGGCACCTTCCCCTGACTTGCTCTGGCCTGTGCTTTCTCTGCTCACTTACACTGATGCTGTCCCTGAGTCTGCTGTGGCATCTCCTGGCCCTTTGTCCAGTCTCTGCCATCCTTCCCTGGACTGAATCTTGGTCAGCACTGCAGGGGTGTGACCTGCCCTCAACCTCTGACACCTTTAGGGTGTGGTACATCCGTCAGCTCTTGGCCACCCTCACCATCTGTTCTAGTCCTTAGCCCTTTCTCTTTCAAAAGGAGCAGAGGCCTCTCCTCACATACAACCTCTCCCAAAGGTGACTCACTGTGACTCACTCCCGAGATGTGCTCTGGGCTAGAAAGCCAGGTTGATGGCAGGGTGGTGGATGGGTTATGCCATGTCCATTCTTTTTTTTTTTTTTTTAAGATTTATTTATTTATGCATACGAGAGCTGGGGTGCAGGCCAGAGATGTGGGAGGTGAGAGGATTCACCAGAGACAGAGCGGGGAACAGAACAGGAGGATCGACTAAAATACACTGCTGAAAGAGGCAGCGGTGAGTCAGAAGAGGTCTGATGCACCATGTGGGTAGCAACCTGGCCAGGGATCAAACTCAGTTTTCACACTATCTCCATCAGCTTGTTTCATTAGAATAGTTGTGGTTTCTCCTGTGGGATTTTATTGGTTCTGTGGCAGCAAAAGCTTCCAGGGCTTAATCATAGACTATAGATATGGCACATTCTGGGCAGAAGTGAAGAATTCTGGGCCTAGATGTAGAAATATGCTTCATAAAAGTAGAGGTCAAATGGCAGCTTTAAATGATAGCTTCCTTAGAAATGCTTGGTATGTCTCAGAAACCAGTGAAGTCTGGCATTATTTGCATGCTAAATCGTTGTACTTTAGACAAAACTCTTTGAAGCTGCCTCTATGGCTTTGGAATTACTTTGACTGAGACACATCATCACAATATAGATATGGGCGGCTTGCTTTGGGCTACTGACCCTGAACATTGCTGCTGAGAAACAAATGAAAACACTGGCCATGAAGATCGAGATCTCTGACCTGGCGTCACAAAATAAAGCAAGTTTGAGGGAGGCAGCGGGGCTGATGACAAGGTCAGGTTTGGGTAAAAGAAGCAGATAAGGATTGAGGATTGAGCAAGTGACCTGGGATCAGTGATGACTCAAGAGTCTGGTATCAACAGGTGGACAGGTAGAGAGGGCATGGGACACAGGAGAAGAAAGGGCACAGGACTGAATGCCAGAAAACTTTGTAGGGAGGAAAACTTTTCCTTTCTCCTCTTGGGTTGGCTTGACTAGTGCCCTGGAAATTAAACTGCCAAAGACAGATTAGAAGGATAAAAAGACTGATTTCATAGTCATTTGAAGGGCCTCACAGAAAGAAAATAAAAACACCTAAGTGGTGTTCAGAACTGGAAGCTTTATGCCAAGGATAATACATTTGTGGACAAGTGACAAGACTTAGAAGAACATTTTTGAGCCTCTAGTGGTGATATTTTCTGAGAAGGTAAATATATGGGGAAACTAACAAAGAAGGTTTTTAGTGCAGTTTATTATGTAGCTTCCTCTAATGCCACCTCTGAACTGATCAGAGTGTACAGTCCTTACAGTCATTCTGTCCTTCTTCTTACAAGGTAGAGCTGAGGGACACCGTCACAATGGGAAATTTATGGCTGGCTCTTAGGAAAATACAGGAAAGACAGCAAGATTTATCTGCAGTTTATTTCTCGTTTGCATTCAGCTCAAAAGATCCCTTAGGCCAAAGTGGCATATTTCAGAGGTTGCATATTCTGTTCCCCTCCAATTTCATATACCTTATTACTCTCATCCTGCTAAGATGGAAGAAAGCTGAGGACAGGGACTGTGGGAAAGGGATTGGAAGAGGAGGATAAGGATTGAAAGCTGGCAGAAGTACCAACACTCAGCTACAGGCACCTGCAGGAAGGTCCACCAAATGTGTGAGACTGGCTGGTACAGTCATTGGTCCTAAATTACTGACATTGTACTGAGGCTGCTGTCAACTTAGTGATGTTGCTTCTACATATCATGAGCTCATAACCTGCACTCAGGTCCCTAAGAATGGAACCATAGTGTTTCAGCATTGTTAACTTAACTCAAGTAGGGTTTCACAGTTGTAAAACCCTTCCCCACAACATGTCCATGTCCTAATCCCTGGGACCTGTGACAAAACCCATATTCAGTTAAGGGGACTTTGCAGATATAGTTAAAGACCTAGTAATGGGAAGATGCACCTCAATTGTCCAGGTGCACCCAATCTAGTCACATTGGTGCTTAAAAATAGAGAATCTTGGGGCCTCTCTGGTGGCGCAAGGGGTTAAGATGCAGCACTATGAAGCAATCCACAGCCACTAAGCACGAGTTCGATCCCCAGCCAGGGAGGTGACCCACATGGTACAGCAGACCTCTCTTGACTCGCCCGCTGCTCCCCTCAGCAGTGTATTTCTGTCAATCCACCTGCTCTGTTCCCCACTCTCTCTATGGTGAATCCTCTCACCCCCAACATATCTGGCCTGTACCCCAGTTCTTGTATGCATAAATAAATAAATCTTTAAAAAAATGTAAATCTTTTTCTGTAATGGTAAGAAAGAGGTGCGACTAAGGAAGAGGAGGGCAGTGAATATATGTTGCTGGTTTTGAAAAAGGAGGAAGGTAGCCATGAAAGAAGGAATGTGAGTATCCCCCCAAAACTGGACAAAACAAAGGAATAGATTTTCCCATAGTTTCCAGAAGAAGTACCATCTGCCAACACTTTGATTTTTGCCCAGCAAGACCTCTGTCAATATTGCCAATCTTCTGACCTCCAGAATTGTAAGGTATACATCTGTGTTGTCTAAAGCCATGTAGTTTGTAGCACTTTGTTGCAACAGTAAAGAAAACTTATACAAGAGCTGAGAATGGAATTGACCAGGATAAAGAAGAGCCATCAACAGGAATGGTCTCAAAAGAAGAAGGTGAAACTGTGGGAGATCCATGACTGGGCTGGAATTCATCTATGACACTTCAATGACACTGGTGGAGCAGTAGGCTAATTCCAGTCTACAGGTGGCAAAACAAGTTGCAAAAACAATCCTATAAATAAGGAATGTAGGAAGAAAGCAAGACAGGACACACACATTTCAGAGTCTTGAGTGTTTGAGTGTTTGTCCAGGTGGTGAAGGAATTTGTCATTGGAGCCAAAGGTCAAAAAACAGGTGTCACATTTATGGAAAGGTGAGCCAAGTTTTAGCAGGGGCTTGATGATTAGTGAATTTGGCTGCCAAAAAGAGGTTGTCCCTGAAACCATCTCTCCAGGTAACACAGTGGTTTTTCAATAGGGCAGAGTAGGGAGGTAGAGGGAGGATTTCATCTCTCAGGTGAAATTTAGCAAGGTCTGGAGAAATTTGCAGTTGTCACAACTGTCAGGGAGCATTACAACTGGCATTTAGTGGGTAGAGACCAAGGATGTTGCTAAACATCCTAAAGCAGAAAGGATATCCTCCTCCCACCCCCAAAGAATTAGCTCCAAATGTCAATAGTGAGAAACCCAAATGTAGAGAAATGGAGAGAAATCGGTTCAAATCCTCATGGCTGGTAGGAGCAACAACCCTGCTTTGCTGGCTCCTCACTGAAGAGCAGCCACCTCTCAGTCACCTGAGTCCTGAGGCCTAGTTGGCTTCTCTGCCCACAAGTAGGACCTAACCCCAACTCAGGCATATTTGAAAGGCAGTACCTGGGATAACTAAAAGGATGCAACTGGAAATCTGAGAACCACCAACTACAGAAGAATAGACTTTCTATCAAATACTGCCTGATCTCCTGGCTGGTAAAGCTGCTATTCTCTGGAGGTGGCTGGATTATTTGGACAATATCTTCCCTGGGCCACATCTTCCCAGAACTAAGTAGAGAATTTCGGGGAATATTTCAATGATTAGAAAATAGAGTTCATCTTAGGACAGCCTCTGATTTGCCCTGAGCCCTTTCTCTTTGTATTCCCCCATCACCCCTACACATCAAGGTAACCAGGCAGTCACTGCCTGACTTAGGCAACAGTGGGGCAGGAGGGTAGAACCAGGGTGACAGTTGAAAGGCACTGTCAGCAAAAGCTCACTGTGTGTGCTGCATTAAGAAGCCTCTGAGGGCCTCCCCGGTGGCGCAGCGGTTGAGCGCTGGGTTGCGAAGCTGCCCGCGGCCTCTGCGGCGCCGGTTCGATCCCCGGCTGCTCCCCGGCCACCAGAGGAGGGTCCCACATGGCGTGCAGACCTCTCCTGCCGCCCGCTGCTCCCCTCAGCAGTGTACTTCGGTCCTTCTGCCTGCTCTGCTCCCCGCTCTGGCTCTGGTGAATTCTCTCACCCTCCCGCGCTTCTGACTGTACCCAGTGCATGTATAAACAAAACAAACAAACAAACCAGCAAACAAATAAATAAAGCATGCCTCTATAAAAAAAAAAAAAAAAAAAAAAAAAAGAAGCCTCTGAAATAATTGTTTCATCTCTAGTTCGCAGGGGATTTTGCAGTTTAACTGTGTGACACAGAGGCCTCTCTACTGTACAAGTAAGAAAACTGAGTTGTGAAGACAATGTTTCTCCAACTATGCAAGGCAGAGGTTCTACTTGGTGAAACACCTAGCCACCCGCCAAGACACATCAGAGAAGTCAAATCTTCACCAAATGACCGCCTATTCCAACAATTCATGTATTAAAGTTACAGCTTGATCAAAAACACTCATTTTCCATTGCCCCAACTCTCCCCATTGTGGTAACCACTGTCATTGCACCTCACCATCCCAAACTCTGCCAGTGCTGCTCCTGGCAGAGAACTGCAAGAAGACCCTAACAGCATCTTCCAAATATGCCCCTGTCCCCCAGCATGTGGGCACAAGGATAGCTAGAGCACCCGTCAGTCAGTGAGAGACATTAGGCTGGCAAATGCAAACAGCTTTCCATCTCTGATGAAGGTTTACAGGTGAATGCCAATTTCATTGAATGCCTCTTTACATTTTCCAAAATGGGTATATTAATTCTATAATCAAAGTTTTGAAATACATATTCCCTAGATAAAATAGTATAGGAAAGCAGTAAGTCTAGAACCTACATCTTTTCAAATGGTGCCAGGTTCAGCAAATTCTACTTTTCAGCAAGGCTTGCCAAAAAGTTTGGAATGTTCACAGGGCTTCTCAGGGTCTGTATCATTGGAAAATACAGGAAGAAAAGGCAAAGGAATATTGCCTGTCCTGGAAAGATCAGGGAGAGGACTGTGCTCCCTCCAAGGAAGCTGACCCTGAGTACAAACAACATGGCAGCCACATGGGCGACTGTCCTCACATGAAGAGAAATCTCACCAGGGACAGTCTCAGAAGAAAAACCTGTACCAAAACTTATTCCTTTTAAAACAAAACATCTTTATATTTCTCCTGACTCTTCTGAGTTATTCAACATTATTTCTTCCTAACTCAGGTCTGCCCTGAGACTATTATTCCCGCTTCAAATGCTGCTACTTGTTGTTGAGTTTGGGATACAGAAGGATAGGACTAAGGCCAGGATTTGCTATTTATAGTCTCCATGACCCTTTGAAAGGTCATCTTTTGTAGTCTTATCAGTAAGGAAGAACCAGGCTGCATTTACTCTTACTCAACTCTTCTCAAAATTAAAGGCCTCAGAATAGGTGTATTACAACATCATTCAGAACTTAGAGCAGGGCTGTAGATTGTAGAAGAGGCACTAAATTTAAAGACATTCAAGGCTTGGTTGTTCTTGACTATTTTGGCTATTTATCACTTGTGTTTCTTTTTAAAATTGTATTTGTTGAGGTAATTATTGGTTTATAACACTATATATGTTTAAGGGGTATTGGTTCACACCCCTTCAAATGTGTGTTATTACATCACTTGCACCACAAAAGCCTCACTAACCCTCCATCATAGTTCGTCGGCCCCCCACCCCCCTTTCTGGTAACTTCAGTTCTTCAGCTGTATTTCGGATTTCAAGGAGGTCCCTTTTAGTTTGACATATTTGTTCCTTTGCTTTGTTTATTTATATTTCACATGAGTGAAATCACCCTGTATTTCTCTTTCTCTTTCAGATTTACTTCTCTTAGCATTATCCTCTCCACTTCCACCCATCTTATCACAAAAGGCATGATTTCATATTTTTTTGGTAGCTGACTAGTATTCCAATATGTATATAAAACATATCTTCTTTCTTTTTCATATCCAAAAAGTTTAGGTTTATTAGAAGAAAGGAAGGAAGAAGATGCTTGCACAGACACAAGCAAGCAGAAAGAGCTGCCCTGTAAGGCAATGGGTTCATTTAAGAGACACCTGCGCAGACACAGGTGGGCAGTCTTGGGACAAGAGCTGTATATCACATCCTCTTTAAGCATCTGTCACTGGGCACCTAGGTTTTTTCCACAGCTTGGCTACTGTAAACAGTGCTGCCATGAACATAGGAGTGCCTACATTCCTTCAAATCAGTGTTTTTGTATCCTTCAGGTAGGTATTGATGAGTAGAATTGCTGGATCTTATGGTAGACCTATTTGTAATGTTTTGAGAAACCTCCATTCTGTTTTCCAGTATGGAAAACTGAATAGAGACTGTATAGAGACGGAACCAATCTGTGTTCCTACCAACATTGTAACGAGGGCTCCGTTTTCTCTACACCCTTGCCAATACTTGTTTCTGATCTTTTTGAGGTGGGTCATTATGACAGGTGTGAGGTATTATGATGGTTTTGATTTGCATTTCTTTTTTTTTTTAAAAGATTTATTTATGCATACAAGGACTGGGATACAGACTAGAGGTGCGTGGGTGAGAGGATTCACCAGAGACAGAGTGGGGAGCAGAACAGGCAGATTGACTGAGATACACTGCTGAGGGGAGCAGCGGGTAAGACAGGAGAAGTCTGCTGCACCAAGAGGGTCACTTCCTTGGCCGGGGATTGAACTTGTGTGCTGCAGTAGCTGCAGATTGCTTCATAGTGCTGACGTTTAACCCCTTGCGCCACCAGGGAGGCCCTGATTTTCATTTCTTGATAAGTGATAATGGGTTTTTTTTATGTGCCTATTGGCCAAACATATGACTTTTTTGGAGAAGTGTCATTTTTGCTCTTCTGCCTATTTTTAATCAGGTTATCTGTAAACTTGTGCTTCTCAACAAATGTTCCCAAGGACAAGATAGGACATTTGCTTTAATTTTATGTTGTGTTCTTGTGTTCTCCCCCTCCTCTTGCTCTTTAACTTGGATCTACGGACTTTTTAGGGCCTCCCAACTTTTTTAGACCCTTCCAAGTAATTTCTCAGGCTCTTCTGACCATTCCTTCTGGGGTACCCATGAGTACAACTAGGAAAACATTGAAGTTTTCCCATCATACCACCAAGGATTTCCCAGGATCTTCCATATCTTCCTTTTGTATCAGTCTTTGAAACATCACCGCCTCCCTTTTACTACCCCTAAGTTACCCGAAGTCAGCTCTAGACTCCTAGCTTGATGCTTATATCAAGGGCAGTCTTATGTATCAGCTGGTAAGGATCAGAGACAGATGCCCAGAATAGACAACACTAATTAATCAGACATGATAAGCTTCCCTACTGAGTTCATACTCAGCAAGAGAAGCTTTCTGAAGCAGCTCTTCAGGTAACCAGTACTTACTGATCAAGCTCTATGGTTGATCTGACATAAGATTACTTAATGTAAGAGGATTTCTGGCATAAACTACCCAGTTGAAACAGGTTACAAGAGCAGTAGTAAGATTTTTGTTTTGTTTTCAAGATTTATGATGTTAAATCTTCTGTCTGGGGGCTCTCGGACATAGAGCTATCTTCATCACTAACATAAACATTACCATTCTTTCAGATAATCCTACATAGTAAGTTTCCATACACAGAGGGTCTATTCTGTGTCAGATTTCTCACAGCAATCTGCAGCTAGTTAATGTCCCTAGTTTAGAAATAAGGTTCCAGATGATAAGTGACCGTGGCCAAGATAATAAGTGCTGGTCAGGGTGAGAGTTCAAACTCAGAGCTATCTATCTACTCAGTTCAAGGTCTTTGCACTTTTTTCTGCTCTTTCCCTACTTCTCCCTTCAAGGCCTGACCTAGGGAAAAACCTTATTCTTTCTTGTTTTTTTTTTTTTTGGGGGGGGGGGGGCGAAGATCCTCTCTTTCCTATGTAGCAACCAGGGAGTCAAAGGGATTATGTTTAAGATTTGAAAGACGCATAACTGGAAAACCCTTAATCTACAGAATCCCTGTGTTTATTTATACCTATCATTTGCCTTGTACAGTACCAGCATCTGTTATGACAGGCTTGAACCAGAGGTAAACAGGCCAGGACCCTTTCTCTGACACCTTGTTGAGAGGCCACAGAGGCCTCTCTTCCAATACAAGGGGTAAATAAGATGGTCTAATTATAACAAAGTAAAAATCAAAATCAACAAGGAACTATAAACCAGAGACACACAATGGGGGATGGGGAGAGAAGAGAAGGAGGGATTAGGGTCAAAATAAGGGGGGGTGGGAATTGTATGGGGAACATAACCAAGATAAAAATGCATACATTGTGCAAAAATGAAAAATGATGTAAAAATATATAAAATAAAGATGGTCTGATTGGAAATCAATTTTCATTTATTGAACATCTATGTGCTGAGCTTTGAGCTCATGCCTTTTGATCCAATTTGTGGTCTTTGTGCCACACTTCACATCACTAATCAATCAGTCTTCACATCACAGTGCTCCCCCAAACCCACCCATTATGTGATCATGCTTGCGGTGTTCTGTGCATAGGAGTCCAGAAGGGATAAGGTAGGATGGGAAACTTTGCTTCTAGCCATATACTTCAAGACAATGTGAGTTGTAAGCAAAGGGAAACTATCCTTTGGCAATTTTCCTACATTAACCTGGAGTTATAGGTCCAAGTCTGCAAGAAATTAACCAGGCAGAAAAGAAATCATCTCTGAAATCAAGGACAGACATGAGCACAATAGAAACTGACAAACGGTTTCAGCATTTTAGCATGCTGCTAGTGATTTCTGGTACCAGTCTGTCAGCCAACTACAAATGCTGGTGAGTACTCTCAGGAGAAGGAACTGTGTGCCCAGAGACAGTCACTCTTTGTATGTGAGGATCACCAACGACATTTTCTTCTTCTTTTTTTTATTAGGAGGAGGAAAAATCATCAGAACAGAACAAATAACCTTCATAGCAAGTTAATCAGATGGCAAACTGGTTGTAGGGCATTGGAAATGCCTGGTATGTAGACTGATTCGTTATCCCACTTTTCTGGTACTTGTTGTTCTGGTATAATTACAAACACACTCCTCTTTCACTAAAAGGTGTTTTGATTTTGATAATAAATTGACTTGATGCTCACCTTGCTTATACCGCAGGTTTCAACCTACTGCTCCTTTGGCATGCACACAACTGATTGAGTATATCCAATTTGTGGTCTTCACTTTGTCAGAGGATAGGTTAGTCTGCACAGAAAATCATTCTGTCAGAAAAAAAAGACTGTGATGTTGATGAAATTTCCATGCTATCCCCTCTCAATCTGCTGCACACATATGTGTGCATACACACACACACACACACACACACACACACAATCTGGTGTCAGCAAGTTAGAACAGTGTTGCATGCTTTTGCGAATACCAAATCCATAATAAAATGTTTATTGGATTCTCAGGAAGAAGGTGCAAATATGGAAGCTTTGAATAAATTTTAGTGACTCACCAAATCTCTGCACTGGGTGGAAGACTGGGAAGAGGGGCTCTGTCCTACCAAGTATAATGTCACAAATCAGGTCATTTGCTTGTCAAATGGAGACAGGTTGGCTGCTTGCTGCCCTTTTCCTTTACAACTATGCCCCTGTACCCATGACTCATCCCAGTTCCCAGACCCATTTATTTCATATTCAGTTTCTTCAAATAGCGAAGATGAACTGGCCAGATAAAAACTGGCCAAAAATTTGGGATTCCTTGGCTGGATACTGAGGAAGGAGTTCAGCACAACAGAATTGGTATTTCATTATGCATATACACCTAAGTCTTAGGTCCTATCATTTGCAATTTTGAGGGTCAATCAGAATTGGTGGTGCTCCTGTTTTCTTGAGAATATGAAAACCAGCTCCTCCTGCACTCCCCACATGCGCAACAATAAAAAACCAAAAGTAAAAAGGTGGGACAAGAGTGTCACCTAGTGGCAAATGCATGTTTGTTAATCTTGCTCAATAACAAGTTAGTATGGAGAGTCCATGGGATGTGTCCAACACTTCCTAGGGATTTTTTTAATTTAAAGTTCACAAATTAAAGAATTTAAAGTCAAGAATTTAGAAGAAATGGTCTCTGTTCTCAATGAATCTAGAATTGGGTGGAGGGACATTAACATGTAAAACAACATTAGAATAGTGTGTGATTGAGTTCATAGGGTGGATTTTAGAAACATAAATAAGGGGCTCATTCTGGTGGAGTCAAGTAATGTGTTACAGGGACACTGAGCTGAAGATTAAGGGGAATTAATGACCTCCACACTTGGCTTACCTGTCCCCATGACCAGCTGAATAAGGAGAGAAACCATGAAGGTTGAACTTAGTACACATCATCCATTTCCTCTTGTTTTCTTGCATAGACTAAAATAGCAAAAGATAATGAACACTGTAAGGTTGAGGGTGGTTACTATAGAGCCAAGGGGATGAAGGCTAAAGCTAAGCCCTGCAGATGTAATTAAAGTCCACACCCTCAGCCCCGATGGTCCCAAGCACCTCTACCTTGCCCTCTAGGGTGTAAGAAGAGACTGGGGAGGAAAATGCAACAAAGAGGTGATTCAACCAACATGTTAGTGATTAGACCAGATTCCCAATGAGGACATCTGAGCACAGGTAGTTCAAGCATGGTATGAAATGCAATTTTTGGAAACATATTTTGTTGTTTTTAAGTTAGTCTGATTAGTCAGCTTTCTGTAGTATTGGTTTCTATAATGTGCAAAGAAGAGCAAAGGAAGGAATTCCTCAAGTTAAAAGACTTGCAGCAGGATTTGCAGAGAATAGAAGAGAGGTCACACAGCAAAAATTCCTTGTTTAGTTCTTTTGGGTGTTAGGATTATTTTTTGGTTCTCTATGTTCTGATTTTCTGAGGATAAATGTATACTGCCTTTGTATTTTTTTTAAATATATAGAAAATGTAATCTGAACGGAGTTCTTTTAAGCTTCACACTGAAGAAGTGAAAGATGCATTGGTCACTGGGGAAGCTTTGCACTGGTCTCCACTGGCTGTCTGCAATGTCATCTAATCTAGGGGTGGGTGGAAAACAAAATAATCTTCAAATTCCTGTTCCCTGAGGAAAATATTTTTCTAACTCTATTTAACTATGTCATAATCAGATATTCTACTAACTTATATATCAAAAATAATAGTCACAGCACGAAAACACATTAGGCATGTCGCTTCATTCGTCCTCTTTTCCAATGTGAGAAAAATATTTCTGTTTGTTGCAAAAAAGTAAAACCAGGTAGGATTCTTTTTCCTGTACGCACACTGGAGCGGTGTTTTTCATCTTTGTGTGAGCTTTTTTAAAGGTCTGAATATAGTTTAGTGCAACATGACCTTGAAAGCCCCAGTGGCTGCAAATGTTGCTTTCCGCAAGTACCCAGGTACCAGTCTGTAGAACAGATCTGAACATGGCAGAGGACTGCCGGGCACCAACTCTGAGGTTCAATAACAGTAGTAGTGATACTAGGGAAGGAACACATGGTTTACTTGGTGGCTGGCTCTCTCCCAATTTTAATTCTGGAACTTTAGTCCCAAATCTTTATGCTCCTCTACTGCTCTTTTAGGGATGAAGATGATCAGTTGAGCTAGAGTTCCAGTCCCAAGGAATCACTTTTTCTCACCTACTGTCTTATTTGTAAGGTGCCTAGATGAGGCTGGAATGTAAATACCTACAGTCTGTGGCTGCAATGATGAGATGTGGCAGTGATTCTTAAATCACTAGCTGGCCTAGGACCATTTACTGTTCTGACATTTAAAAAAAAAGCCATCCAAATACATTTTCTTGAAAGAAACATTTATTTATGATCTTTATTGGTCAAACAGTTTCAAACAAATCCAGAACAGGTTTTCACATTTTGAGCCTTTAGTGCAAAGACACAACATCATGCGTGAAATAAATGCTTATCCAGTGAAGCTTCCCTGACGCATTTAAATACTGAGAATGATCAGGCAGAAGAAGACTGATGTGACAGAAATCTGCTCAGAAATCTGCTTGAAAAAGGACATGATTAAAACCCCAGATTAAGGTTTTTCACAACATAAATATGCTTAAACAACTAGTAATCTCAACTTCTAATTTTAAACAAACACCCCAAGAAACAACTATATCCCTTTAAATAAAAAAAATAATCAATTTATACTCTTCTTAAAAGAACTCCAACAATGCAAAATAAGTTCCAATTCCATATATAGATATATATGTACTTTTATAACTTAAGTACTCTTTTGCTCTATATACTTTAATTCATGCAACAGTGACAGAGGACTGGATATGAGGCTCTACAGAGGCCTTTCTGAGAAAGTAGTGTAGCTCCTCACTCTGGCGAAGAACAAGGGGGTATACATCTTGTCAATCTCAAAAGCAGTGACTGCAGTCTCACCAGTTGATCTGGAAAAAAAATACTCATGAAATAGGGCCTCCCCGGTGGCACAGCGGCACAGCGGTAGAGCGCTGGGTTGCGAAGCTGCCCACAGCCTCTGCGGCGCTGGTTCGATTCCCGGCTGCTCCCCGGCCACCGGAGGAGGGTCCCACATGGTGCGCAGACCTCTCCTGCCACCCGCTGCTCCCCTCAGCAGTGTACTTCGGTCCTTCTGCCTGTTCTGCTCCCCGCTCTGGCTCTGGTGAATTCTCTCACCCTCCCGCGCTTCTGACTGTACTCAGTGCATGTATAAACAAAACAAATGAACAAACAAACAAATAAATAAATAAAACATGCCTCTATAAAAAAAAAAAAAAAAAAAAAAAACTTAAAAAAAAAAAAAAAAAAAAGAAATAGCCAGTTACAAGAAATTTCAACTCACTTAGAAGCCTTGTGTGTTTTGGGGGAGAGTATTGTTTCATGCCTTAACCTCTTTAAATTTTAATTCACCTCAGTAAATCCTAAATAATATATCGTAGAAAATTTGAAAAATTTTAAAAAGCACAAAAAGGCTCATGCAAATTCCTCCTTCAGTCATATTAAGAATTTTCTTCCAGTGTTTTTCCTGAGCACCTTAACCTCTATGCAACTATACTACTGAAATCAGACTTTATTAGTAATCCTGATTTTTTTTTTTGATTTAGCATTAAGATACACGGATATCCTCATATCACTAAATACTCTTCAGAAGCTATATTTAATAGCTGCATACTATTTCACTGTCTGCTTGTATCACCATTTATTTATTTATTTTGCACCACAATTCAAAGATTACAGTTTTGTTGGAGATTTAGGTGGTTTTCTATATTTGCCGATGAAAAATCATGTTGTGATGGTTTTTATTATGTTCTTTAAGATTCCTAAGGGTAGAGTTTCTAAGTCAAAGGTTATAAATAAGTCAATACTCTTATTTAATAAGAGTATATTTAAAGAATTTTTAAAGAGTACATTTAAAGAATAAGTGTATGTTTAAAGAATCAGTCCTAAGATAGAATTTAATGACTTAATATTTGCATGATCAATAGCATAATTACAGGTGGGAGAAGTGAGGCAGGTGGCAAGTTATACTACCACAGCCTTTTATTTTCTCCTAAAAAAATGAGAAATACACAAAAGTAGAAAATTCAATTGACTTCATAAATAAAAGGAAGTCAATGCACTTACAAATGATGCCTCTTATAATATCTTATACCCCCTAAAATATACTTTACATTTTCATTTCTTTGGTCCGACTTCTGGATTTGGTTTCTGTTTTTGAAAAGGAAAAAAAAGTCCACTTCACAGATTACTGAAGGACGCAAAATGAAGACTGTAGGACTGGTAGGTAAGGGAGAAAAGAAAGAAAAAAGCTCTTTCTCCGTTATCAGGACCTTCCAAATGAGTGGGGGAAAGTAAGGTAGCCATGTGACCAAGAAAATCGTTAACGGGTCACCTTAAAACCTGGATTCAATTAGGTTGGAGAGTCGTCAGTTATACTAATATTCTTTTTTTTTTTTTTTTTTTTAAATAATAAATTTTATTGTTGTATTCCCCATACAATTGCAGCCCCCCCATTCTGACCCCAATCCCTCCCCTCCCGCCCCCACCCCCCTAAAAGTGTCTCTGGTTCATAGTTTTTTGTTGATTTTGATTTTCACTTTCTTATAGTTATTCGTTTTCCTGGTCCCTTATTTAAGTTTTCTAGATTCCTGCTATGAGTGAGACCATCCGGTATTTTTCTTTTTCTTTTTGGCTTATTTCGCTGAGCATGATCCCTTCCAGCGCCATCCATGTTGCTGCAAATTGCATGTGTTTATCTTTTTTGAATGCTGAGTAATATTCCATGGTATATATGGACCACATCTTCTTGATCCAGTCATCTATTTTTGGGCATTTGGGCTGTTTCCAAAGCTTAGCTATTGTAAACAGTGCTGCTATAAACATAGGGGTGCAGGTGTTCTTTGGAATTGATGTTTCTGTGTCCTTTGGGTAAATACCTAGGAGTGGAATTGCTGGATCATATGGAAGCTCTATGTTTAGTAGGTCCAGAAATCTCCACACAGCTTTCCACAGTGGTTGGACCAGTTTGCACTCCCACCAACAGTGTAGAAGAGTTCCTTTTTCTCCACACCCTCGCCAGCATTTGTTGTTGCTAGTTTTTTTAATATGTGCCATTCTCACTGGTGTAAGATGGTATCTCATGGTAGTTTTGATTTGCATTTCCCTGATGGCAAGTGATGTTGAACATTTTTTCATATGCCTGTTGGCCATTTGCATTTCCTCTTCAGAGAAGTTTCTTTTTAGCTCTTCTGCCCATTTTTTGACTGGATTATTTTCTTTGTTGTTGTTGAGTCTCATCAGCTCTTTGCAGATTTTTGTGATCAGTCCTTTATCATTAGGTGTGGGTGCAAAAATGTTCTCCCAGTTGGTGGGGTTTCTCTTTGTTTGTATTGTCTCTTTTGCTGTGCAGAAGCTCTTTAATTTGATGTAGTCCCAGCTGTTTATCTTTGCCTTCACTATCACTGCTTTGGGTGATGTGTTTGTAAAAATCTTTGATGTGCAATCACGTAGTGTTTCGCCTATATTTCCTTCTATATATATTTTATGGTTTCAGGTCTTATGTCTAGTTCTTTAATCCATTTTGAGTTGATTTTTGTGTATGGTGTGAGGTAGTGGTCAAGCTTCATTCTTTTGCATGTAGCGACCCAGTTTTCCCAGCACCATTTATTGAACAAACTTTCTTTGCTCCAATGCATAGTCTTTGCTCCTTTGTCAAAGATTAGTTGACCATAAATCTGTGGGTTTATTTCTGGATTTTCTATTCGATTCCATTGGTCTGTATGTCTGTTCTTGTTCCAATACCATGCAGTTTTATGATTATGGCTTTGTAGTAGAGTTTGAAGTCTGGGAGTGTAAATGCCTCCATTCCCTTCTTTTTTTTCAGGAGAGCTTTGGCTATTCGGGGTTTTGTAATTCCATATGAATTTCATCAATAATTGTTCTATTCTTTGAAGAATGACATTGAAATTTTGATTGAATACGCGTTGAATCTGTATTGCTTTTGGAAGGATGGCCATTTTAATAATGTTTATTCTTCCAATCCACGAGCAGGGATGTCTCTCCATTTCTTTGTGTCTTCTTCTATTTCTTTAACAGTGTTTTTAGTTTTCTTTGTATAGGTCCTTTACCTCTTTTGTTAGATTGATTCCCAAATATTTGATTTTTTTTGTTTCAATAACAAAAGGGATGGTTTTTTTTGATTTCTTCTTCTTCAGATTTATTGTTTGTGTATAGGAAGGCTACTGACTTTTGCGTGTTGATTTTGTATCCTGCCACTTTACTGAACTGATTGATGAGTTGAATTAGCTTTTCTGTGGAGTTTTGGGGTTCTCTATGTATAATATCATATCATCTGCAAATAGTGATAGTTTGACTTCTCTTTTCCTATTTGGATTCCTTGGAGTCTTTCTCTTGTCTTATTGCCCTAGCGGCTAGGACTTCCAGTATTATATGTGAAAGCAGTGGTGAGAGTGGACATCCTTGTCTTGTTCCAGATCTTAATGGAATTGCTTTCAGCTTTTACCATTGAGAATGATACTGGCTGTTGGCTGTCATAGATGGCCTTTATGATGTTGAGGTATGTTCCTTGTATCCCAAGAATTTCAAGGGCTTTTATCATGAATGGGTGTTGCACTTTGTCGAAAGCTTTCTCAGCATCTATTGATATTATCATATGGTTTTTATATTTCTTTTTGTTGATGTGTTGGATAACGTTGATTGATTTTCGGATGTTAAACCATCCTTGTGCCCCTGGAATGAATCCTACTTGGTCGTGGTGAATTATTTTATGGATACATTGTTGGATTCTGATGGCTAAAATTTTATTGAGGATTTTTGCATCAGTGTTCATTAGGGAGATTGGCCTGTAGTTTTCCTTTTTTGTGTTGTCCTTGTTCGGTTTTGGTATTAGTGTAAGTTGGCTTCATAGAACGTGTTTGGTATTGTCCCTTCCTTCTCAATTTTTTGGAAGAGTTTGTGAAGGATAGGCACTAATTCATCTCTGAATGTTTGGTAGAATTCATGTTAAATCCATCAGGTCCTGGGCTTTGTTTTTGGGGAGTTTTTTAATACCATTTCAATTTCGCTAATTGTAATTGTCTGTTTAGGTGTTCTATTTCTTCTTTATCTAGCTTTGGGTGATTGTAGATTGTAGGAATTTGTCCATCTCCTCTAGATTGTTAAACTTGTTTCCATATAACTGTTCATAGTAGTTACTGATTATTCTTTTGATTTCTGCTGTGTCCGTTGTGATTTCTCCTCTTTCATTGATGATCCTGTTTATTTGTGCTTTCTCCTTTTTTCCTTTGTGAGCCTGGCTAGGGGTTTTCTATTTATTTATTTTTTCAAAGAACCAGCTCTTGGTGTTCATTGATCTTTTGGATTGTTTTTTAGTTCAATTTCATTTATTTCTGCTTTGGTTTTATTATTCTTTCTTCTACTGGTTTTGGGGTTTTTGTTGTTCTTTTTAGATCTTTGAGCTTCGAAATTAGGTTTTTCTTTGAGTTCTTTCTTGTTTCTTGATGTGAGCTTCTATTGCTATATATTTCCTCTTATTACTGCTTTTGCTGCATCCCATACATTTAGGATATTGGTGTCCTCCTTGTCGTTCAATTCAAAAAATTTTATTTCCTCTTTGATCTCCTCATTAGTCCAGTGGTCTTCCAGTAGTGTGGTTTTTAATCTCCATGAGGTAGGAAGTTCCTTGCCTTCTTTTTATGGTTTATTTCTAGTTTGATGCCTTCATGGTCAGAAAAGATGGTTGATATGATTTAATCTTGGTGTATCTGTTGATGTTTGTCTTGTGCCCCAGTATGTGATCGATCCTGGAGAATGATCCGTGTGCGCTTGAGAAAAATGTGTACTCCGTTTTTTTGGGGTTTAGTGTTCTATAGATGTCTGTTAAGCCCAATTGCTCTAGGTCCTTATTAGAGCTTTGGTTTCTTTACTTATTTTTGTCTTGTTGATCTATCCATTGTTGATAGTGGTGTGTTGAAGTCTCCCATTACGTATGTGTTTTCTCTGATGTCTGTTTTCAGAGAGGACAACAGTTGTCTGATATATTTTGGTGCTCCTTCGTTTGGTGCATATATGTTAATGAGTGTTATTTCTTCTTGAAATATTGTCCCCTTGATCATAATGTAGTGACCATTGGGCTCTTTTTTATCTTTTTGAGTTTGAAATCTGTTTTATCTATATAAGTATAGCTGTTCCTGCTTTCTTTTTTGGCCCATTTGCTTGTAGGATTGTTTTCCATCCTTTAACTTTGAGCCTATTTTTATCTTTTGTAGCTAAATGTGTTTTTCCAAAAGGTTGTAGACAGCAAAAGGTTGGGTTTGTTTCTTAATCCGGCTGCAACTCTGTGTCTTTTTATTGAAGAGTTTAGTCCATTTACATTTAGAGTTAATATTGATATGTTAACATCTGTATTTGCCATTGTGTTTGTCTTTCCTTTGATTTTATTTATTTATTCTTTTAATAACTTTTTTTTTTTTTTTTTTGGCCTTCTTTCATTGTTATTCGTCCCTCTGAGGTTCTGGCTTTAGGACTCCTTGTAGTATTTTTTGGAGTGGGGGTTTAGTTGCAATGAAATTCCGGTAGTTTCTGTTTGTCTGGGAAGGTCCATATTCTTTCTTCAAGAAAGGAGAGCGTTTGCGGGATAGAGTATTCTTGGTTGGCATCTGTTTTTCTTGGAGTCTGTTGACTATGTCCCTCCACTCTCTCCTTGCCCGTAGTGTTTCTTCGGAGAAGTCTGATGTCAGCCTGATTGGCTTTCCTTTGAATGTTATCTGTTCTTCCCTCTTGCCAGCTTCATTATTTTTTCCTTGTCCTGGATTCTTGGGAGCGCGCTTATTATTATGTGTCTTGCTGTATTTTTTCTTTCGTCGTGGAAGTTTGGTGTTCTTCTTGCTTCTTGTATATCAATTTTCAGCTCCTTCTTCTCATTTGGGAAGTTCTCTTCAATTATCTCTTTGCAATATTTTCTCTGTTCCTACTTCTCTCCTCTCCTTCTGGTATTCCTATAACTCTTATATTTCCTTTCCTCATGGAGTCAGATAGTTCCCGAAGTCTTTTTCATTCTTTTTACTTCGTACTTCTCTTTCCTTTTCTGTTTTGGTTCTTTTTATTTCTGTGTCTTCAAGAGCACTTATCTTCGTTCTTCCATTTCATCAATTCTGCTTTCATTGCTTTTCCCAGAATTCTTTAGTTCTTCCACTAATTCTTTGATCTCCTGCATTTCTTTTACTTCCCTCTTTAGGGATCTCAATTTCATTCTTCTGATCGTTGATTATTTTTCCCTTATCATTGTTTTCCTTTATGACTTCTGTCAGTTTTTTAATCACGGCAATTTTAAATTCTCTTTCTGGAAGGCTCAGAAGTTCTTCCAAGTTACTGTCGTTGCAATCTGAGGGCTGGTTTTCTTTTTGTGGTGTTTTTTCTGGAGAGTTGCTAGGTTGCGTGTGGTTCTTCTCCTCCCTACTGTCTGTTTTCTAATTTGCCGTATGCGTTGGGACACTGTGTAGTTGGGACTGGCCGGCATCTTGGGTGAGCTTCTCTGCTCCCCTCTGGTTCCTCCAGGAGTCATCTGTCAGTTTCAAGCAGTCTTTATTGGAGAAAGGTCCCTGTCCTAAAATGTCGATGTGGGGACACACTCCCCTGTGCGCCTGGTCTGCCCCGGCGGTGGGTTCCTGCTCCCCACTGGGCTTGGACTGCGGCCAGAGGGGGTCTGGCGTGGGCGAACTTCCCCCGCTCACCTCTGGCTCCTGAGGAAGCCTTCTGCAGGTAGTCTTTACTGAAGAAATGTCCCTGTTCTAAAATGGTGATGTGGGACACACTCCCTGCGCGTACGGTGTCAGGCACACTCTTCTGCGTGCCTGGTCTGCCCCGGCTGTGGTGGCGCGTCGCTCCCCCTGTGGGCTCAGACTACTGGTCGGAAGGGGCCAGGCGTGGGCTAACTCCCCAGCTGGCCACTATCTCCTTCAGGAGCCTGTGCTGGCTTCCAGTCGCTAGGTGGCGCCAGAGATCTCTCCTAGAGCCCTTGGGGAGCTGATTGTCCACCCCGTGGGACAGGGAGCAGAGCGGGGATGGTAGGGTACACCTCAACGGCTTTGGGGTGCTGTGTCTGCCTTGTGCCCCACCGTCGTGCGGAAACCCACCGCCCCTAATTTCGTGCCCCGGGTCTCAGTTCCAAAGCCCTCAGTTCAGGACGCGGGCTGTAGCCCAGATCAGTGGCGCGGGAATGGCGCCTTTTGAATCCGCTCCCCTGCTGCTGGGCGCCGTTCCTGCTCACTCCGGGAGGGCCTCCGCGCGTCTCCCCGCAAGCCTAGGTCGTCTCCCGGCAAGCCTAGGTCGCAGGCGCGGGGACCTGGGCAGCTGCGATCCGATCCCGCCAATCCGCGCCGCCTTTCCCCGCGCAATCCCGCTCCGCGTTTTTTTTCCGGCGCCGCCGCTTCCGCGCAGGCTTACCCGGCGGCCGGGGCTGTGTGCTGGGCTGGGCTCCTCCTGGGCGGGGCTCTCTGCAATGGCGCCCGGAGCTCACCTCCGCGGAGGATCCTGCGGTGGTTCTCCACAGCTCCCGTTCACAGGGTGTGGTGGCTGCAATAGTTCCTTTCCACTCACAGTCCCGCTTGCTGCGTCCTTTGTTCTTGTTGGCCGTTTTAGTTTGTCGTTTTCCTCCTCTCTGCGGGTCAGAGAGTGCCGCCTCTGTGGGCGGGGGAGGGGAGCAGGGTTCCTGCCGCTCCCTGCCTTCTGGTCCTCTTTTATGGCAACTTTCTTCTTCGGGCAGTTTGCTGGTGTCGTCCGTTTATCTTCCGTGTCACAGTTCTCACTGGGACCTGCCGCTTTTCCTCCCTATTAACTTTTTTTTAATGGGAGATCTTACTCGCAGCGTCTCCTCGCCGCCATGTTGCTCCGCCCCTTATACTAATATTCTTTCAAACCCAACAACAGTGAACTTCAATATCACACAAATTGTTATTTCACTTTCCCATTTTTTTAATTTTTATTTCTGTACCCTTCCTCAATCATTTCACACAGGCTAAATCCTAATTCATAGAACAAAGAGCTTTAAATAGGAACCACATATTAGATTTAGCTTCAAAACACATGACACCCTTCTATCTGCCTTGTTTTTATAAAAAATTCATTTTTATTAAAATGAGTATGTAAACCCTAAGGATAAACTAGGTGGAAATAAAGTGAAAGATGCTGTGCTATGAGTGAAACATGGGAGAAGAAAAATGTGGTAGTGTTTTACAATTGCCTTGGGTAAGTCAGAGAGTAAGTTGGCCACTTACTTGGAGTTCTGGATATTCCATATCCTGGATGATCTTTATATTTTTCATTTTGGCCATTTTCTTGATTTGTAGGAACAGTATACCAAGGTTTACCCTGGTAATGCAATGTTAACTTTGAAGGATGCAAGACATACCTGAAGTTTCCTAAGTCTGACATAAAATACACGTTTATTCTGTAACCTTGTTATTTTTACTGCATTCACCTACTTGTAAGTAATGTGACAAGAATGATGTATCCAGATGAGTTTGTTGAACCTCTGGTGGCCACTGGAACACAGTTGTAACCCCACATGAAAACTTTGATCTGCTTCTTGTACAGGGACACGACGAAAATATCTGTACTTATAGTCCAGTGGTTTCTGTAAAAGAAAGGGTACAAAGTTATAATGAAACCTCACTTCACTGATTTTATATAAATACAAATATATATGACTATGAATATTCATAATATATGAATATTTATAGGACTATATAATGCAAGACTGACAATAGAAATAACATATCGGCATACAGTAGAGAGGTGTCTTGGGTATCAAAAGAGAATGTATGTAAGTGTCTTAAAAAATGTCCAGCACTCTAAAAATTTAAGGTTTTATTCCCTAGCCTTGAATCCATTCATCATCACAATAAGCCCATGTGCTAAATATGGCTGCATTACTACTATGTAATGGCTAAAGGAATGAAGACCGAGGCAGTTCCAGTGAGTTAACCAAAGCTATTAAGCAGTTTAAGAGGTGAAAATTAAAATTTCACTCTCTTATCTCAAAGTCTAGACTTTGTTTCTATTTGAAAATAGTTGGTAATGTTTAAAAGGGAAAGCGATCAACTGGTGAAGGCTGCAGAAAAGCCAAGTATCTTGCAATGTCAGCGAAATAAGTCAATGCAGAAATAGATGTGAAAAGGATCATTAGAATCACGCTTCTCTAAAAACTGCCAGTAAAAACACAAGAATATCAATGCTATGTATGGTTTGATTGTATCATATATTCTGGAGAGAAAACTGATACTGCAAGTGGAAGTTCCTAAACTCTTTTTTATTAGATAAAAATCTAAACAACTAGGCCCTCATAATGTCTCAATTTCAGCTTCAGGAAACTCATGGCTATAGTCACAGTCCTAGCAACTATCTCTGTTCCTCAGCTGGCTGGCCCAGATTCTAGCGTCTACCAAAGGAAGGTGGAGAAGCCAGCCAAAGCTGTCCAGAAGGTGATAGGACTCACAGAGGAAACCAGACTGAATTATCTCAATACATGATGCTAGGGAAGAGAGGATGGTTTAGTACTAGGAGACATTCTTTCAAACGCCACACTAATTTATACTATTTTATTAATAAATACAATTATGTTTAGTACTAATTTATTAAAAAGTTCTATCAAGACCTATACTGATTTATAATTTATTTAGGTGAGTATACTCATATAGGACTTCTTGATTTTTAACCAGGATTGAAAAAAATGCACATTGAGAAAGGTTGTGGGAAAAAATTAGGCATTCAAACTGTTGTGTTGAGAGATTATGGACCTCTAGAATGTAACAATTCAACAATCATATTTGCTTGGTGTATTTTTCCTTTTGTAAGAACAGGAAGAAGAAAATTATCTTTCATTAGATTATTTCCAGTAGAAACTGAAATTCTCTATAAGAAGATCCTTGTGAAAGAATTATCTACATGAGTGAATTTAAGGAAAATCCTCTATGATTCAAAATGAGAAAAGCCAAAAAAACAGAGTCAGGTATAATTTTACTAGCCATCACATAGGACATTTGGGTTTTATATTTTCTGGAGCAGAATAGGAAACCATCTAGAGAAAAACAAGCTGATCCAATTTAAAAAATAACATTTTAGAAAACACTTTAATTCATTTAAAAGATGCTATAAGCCAATATACATTTTGTATAGTAGTTTAAACAATGAAACAGTATTTTTTTATACTTTCCAATAAAGAATGCTTGAATGAGCATAGCAATAAAATAAAGAGAAAACTGCCAATTCTGCCTTATATACTTACTTCTTCTTTTTTCTTAGTTATCACAGCAAATACTTTGGTCTGATTGTCTGTATCTTGTGACAAGCGATAATGACCCAGTAGAACTGCATCAGTTCTAAAAATTAAAAAATACACTTTAAATCTAAGGCTATTACAGTTATTTTGTATTTTTAAGTAATCTAGAAAGAAATGGGTTACAAAAGTGTTTATTCAATTTGTCTGACAAGAACCTGCTCGGATATGAGTTATCCTAATTGCCAAGGCCCCAGACACCTACATTCTGCAGAGAGGCCCAGGAGTTGGTGTTTTTCCTAAGAGCCTCCTGTGACCAGTTTTCTATCATTAAGGAAACAGAAGGGTGCATTAACCTCCAACTAACCATAGAAAACATGGACTGAATAAAAAACTACAGAAAAATAATACCTGGCATTCCGATTTCTTAAACGAGGAACAATGGACAGAGGCTCCTCAGGGGTTGTCAACATCATCACATGGCCATCAGGAAAGAATCTTATATACCTATGTAAATAATAAAAGGACACCAAAGACACCACACACACACAAAGTATAACACAGGTCCGTATTTACTTGTACCTAAGCCTATTCATACCTATCATAGGAAAAATACCCTGGGCAAAAGAACTGGTAAAACACCATTGAAATAAACATGACTGTCAACTTGTGAATCTAGCAACAGAAAGCTAAAGGCATTTGATTGTTTTTCTCAGAGAACTTTTGAAATCTTAGTTTCATTCACTGAATAAAAAATCATTAAACATCTCTCTATTAAAGTTCTGTGTGTTGCCCCTAAAACACAATCAACAGCAAACAAATCTGAGCTCTAATGGTAATACACAGCTACTAACATAAGTCTACTTATTTTTCAGAGACAGAAATATCTGATGACAGTAATATCTTATTCAGCAGTTCCCGTTATAACACAGAACAAAAATACCAAGGACGATTCTGTAGATAAATGCACAAGCCACAAAGAACAGATGTCCAATAACTAATAAACTATACTCGGAGAGAGAGAATTTTTCACTCACTCAGTTTACTACAGTTGTACCTGTAATATTCCACGTGGTGCCAGGCTCTATAGAAACCATCAAGAGACTGCTCCCCTTGACGAATATATGTTGTTTTACTGATATACACACCTATGAATAATGTAATGAAAAACATTTAAAATTACAATCACATAATACATTTCCAACTTTATTAATACTGTAGTTTCCTTTAAATAGCTTCATAGTACTTAGGTTTGCTACAGAAGATTAAGATTGTATATTTATCAAAATCAGAATGCTAGTTCACCATTTATCCTGAGTCCGAAGGCGTTCATCTTACCATCAAACCGAACACGAGGCCTTTCTAGAAACATCTCTCTCCAGGATGTGTATGGAACAAGTTTAATACAACTTCTGCCCCAAACTTTCAAGCAGGCCAAACGCCATATTTCAGGGTCTCTAGGAAATAAAAACACAATATTATATACATATAACATATTGATTGATAAATATCAGTTAGAACCATCATTATATATAAAAGGTTTATAAGTCCCAATAGACAGATCTTGGAAATATCTTTGCGACTAGCCATCCTTTGTTCAGCAAATATTTGCTGAGTCCTGCCAGGCACTGTACTATTGGCCACTGGAGAGACACTGAAGAAGGCAAAGGCCTTGCTCTTTTAATGATGGGGAAAAAAAACAAAATTCAGAAAACAGAGAAAAGTTTCAGGTAGTGTGCTCAGTGCAAAAAAGTGCAGAGTAAAGAGACCAGGACAATAGCGTTGGGGAAACATAGTATTTCAGATTCATGTGGCTGCAGCAAAGTGAGCAAGGTGAAGTACAGAGTATGTGATTTGAGAGATGCAATCGGGAGTGGGTGAGGTAGTGGCTTGCAGGTGGGAGTGGTTATTTAAATGAGATGGATGCCACTACAGGGTTGTGAGCATGACTTGTGTCCTTAAAATGATCATGCAGGGCCTCCCCTGGTGGCACAGCGGTTGAGCGGTGGGCTGCGAGACTGCCTACAGCCTCTGCAGCACCGGTTTGTTCCCAGGCCGCCGGTGAGGGTCCCACAAAAAAAAAAAAAAAAAGATCATGCAGAGGTTTATGGAGAATATGTTCTAAGGGTATGTGGAAACAGAGAGGTCATGTAGGATGTCACTGCCATAATCCAGACCAGGCATCATGGTGGCTGAACCAGAATGACACTTAAAGAACACTGAAATGGTCAGGCTGGGCATATCTTTTGAAGATAGCCAAGATATTCTTAAGGGATTAGTGCAAAAAGTGAAGGAAAAGATTCACTGAAAATGGACATGATTCTAATACAGTTCAAAACATATCCATTTATAACTTAAAACATTCCTTTTTAACATGCAAAAACTATATTGGAGCAAGACTGTCAGAAAAGAACCTCCCTCCCAATTTTATATTGGAATGTTTCTTTTGAATTTCTTTTAATGATTTATAACACATGACACTTTACCCCTGTAAATTTATTTTCAGATCAATTCCTTCTTTATAATGTTTTCTCACATATAATTAAAAGTTAACAGAGTAACAATGCTAGAAATCCCAACTGTAAAAGCTTGGTGGCAATTCACCGAGTGTTTAACAAGTACTTACTAGGTACTTATTAAATTGCATGAGGAATCACCAAAAAGCAAAAGCTTCAAGCAATTCAAAAGTTTACCCAAAATATAAGATTCCAACTTGAAATTAGGTTAAAAGTAACGCATCAAATATAAAAGTTCTCATAAAAAAAATGCAACTGAATTATAAGAACTAAAATTTATATAAAAGTTCTAGATATTAAAGACTAAGTATATATTTTTGACGTAAGATACCCATGAGAGATATTCAAGGTAATCACTCAGTCTCAAACGATGTTATACTAAACTATCATTATTTTTCATATATGAAGATGCTAAAAGTATGGGATAATTTTTATGAAAGTTCAGTACACTCTAACTTTAAGTCACTACCACTTAATAGGTTTAGAGTTACCATGAAAATGAATTGAATCAGCTAAGCTAGCATGAAAACTATCCTGTGGAAACAACATGTGTGACTACATTTGTTCCATATATTATTTTATATCCTGTACTAGCCTTTAAACATTAAGTTATCTGAGAAAATCACATACAGTTTAGCTAAACTGATCATTCTAAGCTTTTGCCCAGAGTATCAATAAAAATTCTTTAATCAAAACTGCAAAAGACGCATACTCTTTTTTTCCCCACTACCTGAGTTATTTAAAAAAAAAGAAATAAGGGCCTCCCAAGTGGCAGGGGTTAAAATCCCAGCGCTATCAAGCTATCACCAGCCACTGCGGCATGAGTTCTGAGTTCTATCTCC
The DNA here is from genome assembly GCF_014898055.3 of Talpa occidentalis. Lineage (NCBI taxonomy): Eukaryota > Metazoa > Chordata > Mammalia > Eulipotyphla > Talpidae > Talpa > Talpa occidentalis. The sequence continues at coordinate 72,755,016 of NW_023602073.1, read as the reverse complement.
AGCCAGGGAGCTAAGCCACATGGTGAAGCAGACTTCTCCTGTCACCCCCACTGTTTCCCTCAGCAATGTATTTCAGTACAGCCACCTGTTCTGCTCCCTACTTTGTCTCCAGGAAATACTCTCAACCCGTACCTCTGGCCTGTACCCCACTTCTTGTGTGCATAAATAAGTAAAAATTAAAAAAATATATATGTAAATAAAATTTGTAACAAGTATTAACTTATAATCAGATCAAAAAACCCCAAAAAGCCCACAAATAAACTTAAGTACCTGGCACAGATATAGAATCCTCTGCACACCTGTGACAGCTGTTCTAATGATCTGAGGTCCAAGTCACTGGACACCACCCACCGGAAGATGTACATCAGGACCTCCATTGGAAGCACTGCAAAATAAAAACGTTACTGTCATATATGTCATTCTACTGCTAAGTTCCCATGCAGATATCTTTTGTATTCCTAGAAATTTACAAATCACACCCTCAGTAGTGCTCAGAGCTACAGCCTAAGTTATTAAAGTTCCCCAAAGTTATAACCATTCCTAACATCAAGACATAAAATTTTCACTCCTTTTTAAATATAGAACAGATCTAAAACTGCTTTTATAAAGTACCCCTTTCTCTTGGTAGGTCATTTATCACCAAGATATATTAAAATAAATGTGTTAGAAAAAGTGCTATACGTACATGATCTATATTGGATTTGCTAACACTAAAAAGTTATTTTCATTTCCTTGAAATTTTTCAATAGTCCTCTTGTGAAAAATCCCATAAATAAACAATATTTAACATATGAAAGGAAAAGAAACACACTGACTTTTAAACATTCAGCCTAGCTCAGAATTAGTAACTTGGCAAAAACATCTGATACCAATATTCTTCCAATTTTCTTAGAGCTGGCCCAAATCTGACACTTACTGTCTTAGATCTTCACTGAAAAAAGCATGGAATCCTCTAACAACTGTACTGTACAAACTCTGCTCTGCCTCAGATTTTGAAGAGCTTATTAGTATATATAGACAGTAATTATAACCAGATATTCCACCATATTTTGAACTAACTTACTGGCAAATGATCTAAACTACTAAGTTTAGAAAACTTAACTCTAAGATGAAAGTATTTCTCATGGAGTTATAACAAGCATGAATTCACACCTGATATGTGAGTCTGACTGCTCTCAAGTTCAGGCTGACACAGTTTGAGCACAGACTCCTGAAATGTGAGCTGCTGCTGGAAGTAGGACAAGAGATCTGCCATCTTGCTATCATCGTCATTATCTTCCATGCTGAAAAAAGAGGGAAGTGAATAAAAAAAAAAAAAGGCCTGTCTACAAGCACAAAGCTTAGAAACTGATTTTTTTCATAGTACTTTCAAATCTGCTTTAGAAAGTCATCAAAAAGCAAACTGTGAAAAGTTTATCTTTATCATGCCTCAGAAAAAGGTGTCATGACAAGTCATCCCAAGAAAAAAAACTTTCATAATTTTAATTTCCACCCAGAAAGAGTTAGAACTTTTGAGGACAAGTATTGAGATTTAATTAGTTTTATTGTAGAGATTTCATGAGTTAGTGAAAAAGGTATTTAAAATGATTTTAAAACTCTTAAAGTCTTTTAATTTTCCATAATTCATTCTAATTGGATAAAAATCAAATATACAGATGTCATTTGAGGTACTCACTACCAAGGGTATTCTAATAGTGCCTTACTGTAATTTTAAAAATCTTAGCAGGATCCCTAAATTACTGACCAATATAAACAAATATGTAGTAATAAGAGTTCTAGGAAAATATCTATCCTTTCATTTTTGTTGAAATTAATCTTAAAAACAAAGACTAACAAAAAAGCTTAGATGAGAATGAAGTTAGAAAACTAGGAAGGGCTTAATACAATATAAGAAAGGGCAAGCATGGGCAAGGCTAGATGAACTCAATGTTTACTAACATTTTACAGAGGGCAAAAACCAGCAAAGAGACTTTTAGGATTTATCAGATCTGATATGAAAAAACAACTGTACACTTAAAGAGTTTTCACAGCATTGTATTAAAGGATGGGATAGAGAAGAAATGTTTCTTTAATGTTTTGATCAAATTATTTTAACAGCACCTAGGAGCTATTTATAAAACTGGCTAAAAGCTGGGTCTAAGTGACTCGATGCAAATTTAAAGGTTTAGAATAGCTCAAAAGATTTGCTTTGAATATCAACTACCTCACACTGCTGAATATAATTTAGTGAACAATATTAATAAACAAAAAGTTCAAACATGGAATGTTATTCAAAGCTTAAGCACTAATGATGTAAGTTTAAAACCCTGGCAATAAGCATGTTATCAATAAAGTTAATTATTAAATTATTTCATAATTATTACTTAATAACATCTAATATAAACATAGAAATGTAATGTCTCACTGCCAAAACTTTATTTTTGTATGTCTTGCTCATTTTAAATATCACATTCCCTCTTGGGGACAGAATCCTTCTCCTCTATTATAAGCAAAACTGAGCTTTTGGAGATAGAGTGCTTATATCAAAACAATTTTATAATTTCCTTACAAATAACCTCAAGAGCATTGGCTTAAAAATACATTCTCCTGACCTTTGTCCATATGAAACTATCAATGCCATTTCATGACGTCAATGCAAGCAGCATCTATCCAAACCAACATGGTTTCTTTTAGGGATGCTTGTATCCTATACCCGTGCTTTTTAACAATTGCGCCACAAATAAACCGTAATAAGTCTTAATAACACTCTACCTACATACCTTGAAAGAATAAAGTATTGTTATAGTTCATCATTTTCCTAACACTATGCAGTCTTTTGAAAAAAAAGTAGTTTCAAACATAAAGGAAAGAAAGGCTAGTGTGATGAAACCCCATGTACTCGTCGCCCAATTTCAACCACTACATTTTGTCAACTTCAATAGTTTTAACTTTAAATAGGCTCCAGAAAGTTGAAAAGTGTCTATTAATTTCTACTCGTTTCAATAATCACTGCTTTTATTTAAAAAGTCACCTCTGTCACTTAATCTTTGTTGTATCTGTTTAGAATATGCATTTCTACATTTTAATCTTAAAAATTCTCCTAACTAAAATTTTCTATAGCTTTATAAACAAGTCTTTACACTGAAGACCACATAACTTAACAAAAGGAGCACCGTCTTCTAAAATGAAGAACCAACAGGGCAAAGACACTTAACTTAAACAACTATGTATTACTGTCTATCAAATTATATACGCACTAGCTGTTTCCAACGCCATCACCATCTGGAGACCGGGTATAAGTAATCTTGAACTCTATATCAGGTACAAGCTGCATAGCCCTACGATAAAACTTGATGGCTAAAAGAAGAAATAAAGCTAAATTAGCTATGGCCACACATTTTGTCATTTCCTTTGATTACCCTTAACTGTGGTTTAATTTGGTAACATTCTTTACAGTCAAATTCCCTTTTTCTACACGCAACAAGAGTTCAGTGAACAAACTTATTTCCAAATCAACTACTCATAATCTCTTTTTTTTTTTTTTTTAAAGAGGCACGTATTTTATTCATTTATTTATTTATTTGTTTGTTTTTGTTTTTATACATGCACTGGGTACAGTCAGAAGCACGGGAGGGTGAGAGAATTCACCAGAGCCAGAGCGGGGAGCAGAGCAGGCAGAAGGACCGAAGTACACTGCTGAGGGGAGCAGCGGGCGGCAGGAGAGGTCTGCGCGCCATGTGGGACCCTCCTCCGGTGGCCGGGGAGCAGCCGGGGATCGAACCGGCGCCACAGAGGCCGGGGGCAGCTTCACAACCCAGCGCTCAACCGCTGCGCCACCGGGGAGGCCCTCATAATCTCTTTTCTCAAGGTAGAAGCTTAAGATGTTGTACTTGACTCTTTTAGTCCTTCCCATCTTTTGCCTCACCCTCTTATGTGCTGGCAGGAGCGATCTCATGGGGTAGTTTTCTTCAGGCCTTGAAAATGCAATTGTTATAGTCCCAACAAAAACACTTATTTTAAGGAGTCATTTCTTTTGAGAATGCAGAGTTGAATAAAATCAATTGTTTCCTACTTAGTGGAATAAAGACAAGAATTTCTCAGAATTTATCCTTCAAATTCAACTTCCTTTAACCAAGCTGCCTCTTATTTTGCTATACAACTCTGAAAACCTTTTTTTCTTTTTTAATTTCCTGGCCAGTTGGTTTAGAACTATAATATTTAATAATCTCTCACACAGAGCTGTACCAATAGAACTGCAGAGGCCAGTTAATTCTTTTCCCCTAAGATGAAGATTAGTCACTTCAATACACTCTGCCATGCTTTATTACTCAGTGAATTATAATATACTAAAGACTAATATACTGAAGACTAGAGGGATTTGCTTATTTGGGTCATTTTAATATTTTGGAGTAAAAATACCACTAAAGAAACTTGCAAATAAATACAGCAATTCTGAAAGTGTTATTTTGGGGGTATTTTCAAATGATTAAAGCACAAGCATTTTTCCCATGCCCCAATTATTAGCTTTACTATCACAAAAGGAAAGCATAACTACAAACAGCCCCACTACTTTGGTTATTTATGCAAATCTACTAGGTGAATAAAAGGGACAAAGCTGAGGGTATTCTTTTTAGTAAAATATAAATTATAATTTAGAAAATATATGTATCTTGTACTCAGCCTATCCTTTATATTTCCCTCCTATGAAGTAATTTTCACTTATAAAAGGAACATATCTTATTTCTAAATAACAATATTTTTAAGACTTTACTAATAAAGAATAAATAGTAAAACCTAACTGTAGAAAAAGGTTATTTTACTCATCCTATGATGATGTTTCCTAGCAATATTTTTTTGAAAGACATAAAATTATACAAAGATATTTTTTTCTAATTTTTAAAAAAGCAACTTCAAATATTGGGAGATTGATGTTCTATACCAAATATATTCTAATATAAAAAAATGGATCAATAACAAAGAACTGTTATTCAGCAATGTTATGAGAATATAATCTCAGGATGAGTTTTTACCTTCATAAAGAGCTCCATTCTGTTCTTCTTCTACTGCTTTTAGAAAAAGTTCTCGAGCCTATAAAAATAAACAATAAAAAACAATTTTTGAAAACCTGTATTAAAAATGAGTACGAATAGTGAAATCATCTTAACAAATGGTGCTGGGACAGCTGGACATCCAATAGGCAAAAAACAATGAGCCTCAACCTAAACTTAACATCTTACATAAAAATTAACTAGAGAATGAATCATAGACTTAATGTAAATCACAGACCTAAAAGTAAAACTTTTAGGAAAAAAAATCTTGGAGACTGAGGACTAGCCAAAAAATTATTGAATCAGATACCAAAAACACAACCCATAAAAGGAAAACTTGATAAACTGGATTCATCAAAATGAAAAACTTTTGCTCTGTGAAATACCTTTAGAGAAATGAAAAGACAAGCTACAAACTGAAAGTTTTTACATGTCACATATTCAATAAAGGACTAGTATTTAGAATACACAGAACTCTTAAAACTCAACTGTGAAAACATAGACAAACATATCTCAGAAAGGATATAAAGATGGAAAATGGCACAGATAAAGACATTGTGTTATCCCTGGGAAAACACAAAGTGAAATTACAATGAAGTAACACTAGATACCTATTTGGAATGTTTAAAATTAAAAGGTAGTAATAACATCAGATGCTGATGAGAATGCAGAGACATTGAGTCACTCATACATGGCTGAAGGGAACATTGGTGGTACAGATACTCTGGAAAGCAGTTTGAGAGTTACTCTGAACTGAACATACATCCCAGCACATGCACTCTTAGGCATTTATCTTAGAGAAATGAAAACTTATGTTCATGCAAAAAACTGCATGTAAATAGTCATAGTAGGTTACTCATAATAGCCAAACCAAGAAACAACCTAAATGTCCTTCAACTTGTGAATAATTTTTGAAATGGGGTTCAAATTCATCAAAAGGATATAACTTATTAATATTTATGCATCTAACACAAGGGCACTTGGTTATATAAAGGACTATTAAACATCCAAAACAAAATATTGATAAAAATACAATGATTGTGAGAGACCTCAACACACCACTGACATGAAGGGATAGATCATTTAGGCAGAAAATTAAAGAAATAAATGCCTTACATGAAGAGTTAGGCCAGATGGATCTAATGGACAGTTTTCCATCCCCAAAGAAATAAATATACTTTCTTCTTAAGTATAAGAATAGATCATATACTGGGACACAAAAAATGTCTCAGAAAATACATGAAAATAGAAATTTTACCAAGCATATTCACAAATTACAATAGATAAAGCTAAGTATTAACCATAAAAAGAATCTTCAAATAAACCAAAACATGTGGAGACTAAACACATGTTTGACACAAAATTGACGAGCTCTTAGTTAGACTTATGAAGAAAAAAGGAGAGAAAACCCAAATAAAATCAGAAATGAAAGAGATGACATTACAACAGATGCTGCCGAAATAAAGTCATGGCCATGCAATGGAAAAAGGAAAGCTTCTTTAACAAACGGTGCTGGGAAACATGAAAAGCCATAGGCAAAAAAATGAAACTAGATCCATACTTAACTCCATACACAAAAATTAATTCAAAATGGATTAAAGATCTGAATATCAAAACCAAAACCATAAAAAGAAACATTAAAAAAAACACAGGGAACATACTACAGGAGATTCACCCTGAAGATGTATTTGGGAACTCATTCCAATGGCTAGTAAAAATGAAACCAAAAAGAAACAAGTGGGACTACATCAAACTAAAACTTTTTTGTACCTCAAAAGAAACAATCACCAAAACAAACAAACAAAAAGGAAACCTACAAAATGGAAACAGATTTGCAAATCACCCATCTGACAAGAGGCCAGTTTCCAAAACATACAAAGCCATCATATGGATCCAACAAGAAAAGAGACAACCCTATCAAAAAAATGGGCAAAAGACCAAAACAGACATTTTTCTAAAAATATTCAGACTATAATTGTCCAACATCACTTATTGTAAAGGAAATGCATATCACAACCACAATGAGGTATATCACCTCAACCTTGTGAAAATAGCTCATGTCGAAAAGAATGAAAACAAATGTTGGCAAGGATGTGTTGAAAAACAACTCTCATCCACTGCTGGCGGGAATGCATGTTGGTGCTATCTCTATGGAAAATGATATGAAGATGTCTTAAGAAAATAAACATGGAAATTCCTTATATTCAGCAATACCTCTAGTAGGTTATTTATCCTAAAAATATGAAAACTAATATGAAGAGATTTATGTAGTCGTATGTTCTTAGTAGCAATGTCTACAAAATGCCAAGTCATGGAACCAACCCAAGTGCCCATCAATAGAACAATGATAAAAAAAATTGTGAACAATATACTCTATCAAACACTACACAGCTATTTAAAAAGATGAAGTAGTGTTTCGTGGGACAAAATGGAATGACCTCACAGTGATTATGTTAAATGAAATTAAGTCAGAAATCGAAAGGCAGATAATGGACGATTTCGCTTATTTGTGAGATATAACCAACAATAATACACGGACAAAACAGAGCAAATCTTGGACTTAGTAAAAAAAATTTAATGGTTACCAGAAAGAAGGGGGAAAGGGAGACATAATGGGGCACTGGCATGATAATGCAGGCTGACTGGAACATGTACATATGGTGGAGTAAAAAAATGTAACCTTAAAATTAAAATTAAAAAAAAAATTAAGGAGGGCCTCCCCGGTGGTGCAGCGGTTGAGCGCTGGGTTGCGAAGCTGCCCGCAGCCTCTGCAGCGCCGGTTCAATCCCCAGCTGCTCCCCGGCCACCGGAGGAGGGTCCCATATGGCGCGCAGACCTCTCCTGCCGCCCGCTGCTCCCCTCAGCAGTGTACTTCGGTCCTTCTGCCTGCTCTGCTCCCCTCTCTGGCTCTGGTGAATTCTCTCACCCTCCTGTGCTTCTGACTGTACCCAGTGCTTGTATAAATAAATAAAAAAAAAAGAAAAGAAAAAAGAAAAAAGAACTATTTTTAAAAATAAAAAAAAAAAATTAAGGAAATGTTTTTTAAAAAAATTGTTATTTAGCACACCATAAACACTACTGAGCAATAAAAAGGAGCAAACTATTAATACACAATTTGGATAGACCTCAAAGGAATTATGCTAACTCAAAAGGTTACATACTATATAAGTTCAGAAATACAACACTTTTGGAATATCAAAATTACAGAAACAGATTAGTAGTTGCCAGTGAACTGTGAGAGGATATAACTATAAAGGTATACAGGAAGAGGGAGCCTTGTGGTGAAAAATATAGATCTTAACTGTGGTGGTGGTTACATGAAGCTACTACACATGCTATTCAATTGCATAGAATGTTATAAACTTATGCACATAAAAGCGTTGTTGAGTTTGAGGACTGTGAATAAGCTCTGTGGAGTGTATCAATGTCTAGTTCCAAGTTTTGGATAGCACACTACAGCTATGCAGGTTGTCACCACAGAAGGAGCATGTGTGAAGGTTGCACAGGACTTCCCTGTATCTGTGACTCTGTAATTGTTTCAATATAAAAATTAAGACAAAATGAACATGGAAAGTTTTAGTTATCATGGATAATGTAAATTATTAAACAGCAAATTATTTGTGAACAAAAACTGGGATCTAACGGTGTAAAGTTGATGGCCTCTACAGAAGTGGAGAAAAATGAAAAGCGCATTGGTGTACTGTGTCTACTTCACGTGAATAGCAGCAAAGAGGTGAACAATCAGATAGCAGGCACAATTTTTCAGTATAAATACTTTCAAAATTTTCCAGAATAAGGAAGTGATTGATACATCATTTTTAATTTGTTCAGTGCAAATGTAACAAAATACTACATTAAATCTTTGGAAAGGTGTTAACATTTGAAGAACGTTTTTTCCCTTTTGGGCTTCTGTTAATAAATTCAGAGGCATCAATCTTTTAGTGAATCTCACGGTCATATAAATTACCAATACAGTTCCTACAGAAAGTTTTTCCTACAAGAAAGAAGACAATAAGGAGTTATGGTATCATCCAAAACCATTAGTAGTAGTGAGGGATAACTGAACTGATAAACTTGTCAAATTTTTTTCCACATGAAGAAAAATTTTATAGTATAACTTATGTCCTCATGTCACCAGAATAGTTATAATCATTACTTATGTCAGTGAAATTTATGTGTTTCCCCTCCCCTCCTAAAAGTTATTTAGTACAATGTCCATAATACTTAACTTTTCTTCTTTTGCTACTTCTTGCTTTCCTTTGGTGTCTGCTGCTTTCAGCAAAGAGCCTCTTGCTGCTCTGGAAGGTCGAGTATCTAAATTGCTAGAGCTTACACCTGGGCCAAGTTCAAACATCCACTGAGCTCGGAACATCTGGAGTTGTGCCTATAGGGAGAAAAATATATTAGGACTTATCAAGGAAGAGCAGTTCACTCTTGAAACAATGTGTCACTAGCCTAACATAAATTTTCATAATTTAAATATATTTAAGACTAGAAAACACTCTTTAAATCACTAAATTGACACTCATTAAGCACATATTACCTAATTTTTTGTTTAAAACTTTAAAGAAATTCACCTAAGTTTGTACAGGAAAAATCTAATGGTATTGAAAACCAAATTTTAATTTGAACTGAAAATATAAGCCATTACTTAGGGACTGAACTTAGACACTTTGAAACATTTCTTTATTCAGTATATAACATATAGCAATGTTAAAGAGCGAGGCTAAAAAAAAATCGGTGAGCCCAAAGTCTTTCTGTTAGTAACCATTCTTAAAAAAAGGTTTAAAAAAGAAATTTTTGTTCCTAATACATATCATGTGAAAATTTTTAGATATAGACAAAGTGAAGTCCACTGTGTGGTGGACCAGGCTGTACTGCCCAGATGCCCTGCAGGAATAAAGTACCAATGACCCCAGCTATTGAAAAGTGCTACCAAAAACCATCTTGCTTAAGCCCTTTTGGATATTGTCTCAGCAAGTTCATGACCCCTTCTGAGGAGATCCAATGATCAATGGACCAGATCAATGACTGATAAAGGCCTATCTCTGAAAGGTTATTCCATCCTCAGCACCTGCCCAGGATTGGGTAAGGCAATCCATTGAGACAGCACAGCAGTTAAATTTTTTTCCATGCCCATTCCAAATTCCCTTCCTTCTACAAGTATCGGTCCCACAAACACTCCCTAATAAACCTCCTTCAAAGTAATCTCTACCTAACAGTCACCTTTCCAGGGAACCCAACCTGAGAGGCCCTTTTTGCCCAAGAAGGTTACTGTCACTAGGACTGTATACATTATTCCTGGCTTTTTTAAAAAAGGAATCTATAAAATACGTTAACTTTAAAAAAATATTTTTCTCAATATTCTGCGTGCATTGCTTTGTCTCCAACCTTTCTGCTAACACATAACACAAACCTCTGACCTAAAGAGTCTTTAGCAGCACTCCCAATAGCTACTTGAGGATGCACTCCAAACAAATAAGTATTTATTGTGATCCAATTGCTAGACTGCCCTCCAAAAAGTTGCAGCTATTTATACTTTCATGTATAATACATGAGAGTTCTCCTAGTCTGGACAGCAATGGGTATTATTCACCAATCTAATTGGTTAAAAAAAAAAAAAAGCATCTCATTGTAGATTTATTTAATTTGTATATTTTAAACTATGAATGAGACTAATTATCTCTCCAAATAGCCATTTATATTTTCTTTTCCATTAGTTGTCCATTCATATTTTTTTATCCTGTGTTTCTTTTACCGATTTGTAAGAATGTTCTATATACTGAGACTATCAATCCTCTGCCTGTTTGTGATAAACAGTTTTTCCAGCTGATTATTTCCCTAGATTTATATTTTTTGCTCTATATAGGTTTTAAACTCTTAGGTGGTCAAATTTATCATTTATTTATTTATTTTTGTGAGACCCTCGCCGGTGGCCGGGGATCGAGCTGGCGCTACAGAGGCTACAGGCAGCCTTGCAACCCAGCGCTCAACCGCTGTGCCACCAGGGGAAGCCCAAATTTATCAACTTTTTTCTTTAAATATACTGAGTCACACTTGAGCCTTGGTTTCAATATTTTAAATCCACAAATAGATTTACAAAGCAGCAATTATTGATCTTTTTTAACAGAAAAAGATATTCAATGCAAAATAAGCACTTGCAAATTTTCACAATAATGACCAACTTCTGTTTATGCATGGAAAACAATGGAATAAGAATTAAATATACAACTGAAGAAACCTGCCTGCAGATCTGTTTCAGCAGTACTTTCTTTTTTTTCATCATCTCCTGCTCTGACAGTATCAGAATGACAATCTTCCTCAGCTTCTGCCTGAGGGGAAAGAAAAAACAAACAATCAGGAATATGCAAACATCATTTTCCCTTTGTAATCTATTATACATCTTCTATTCAGTTACATGCCCAATGAAATACATAATTGCTTCTCCTTCTGTATCTTCTTCATAGCTAAGTTTAGTTATTCCAGTAGATAAAATTTGATCCTTTAATTTTTTAGCACTATATGACAAATATCTTTACTGGTAGTTGTTTGGTAGATGGTTAGAGAGAACAACTTTGCTTTAGAAAACAGGACCATATAGTCCTATATAAATGTTCCTTCTTTTACACAACTGGCATGTTAATATCCAAATATAATTTTTGTTTGCTTATTAACATTTTAGATGCTGGGAAAGCTCATTAAAAATGTTATAGGGCAGCCCCGATATTGAACGGGAAGCCTGTATGGAATTAGCTTTAGGACATCCTTTTCCCCCTAACAAAAATATTTAATAGTGAATGTTTTTGTAAAGTAATGCCTTCTATTTTTATATGTTTTATACATCCAGATTTTTTATATACTGGATTTGAATAAAGCTGATTAAAATTACTGTGTATGGCTTGGGGCTTAAAAGAGGTCTCAGGTCGGATTACTTCCATTTTATTTATTTTCAATAATTGTTTGCTAAATTAAACTGAACTCCACCTTCCAGTGAAAATCAAAGTGCTGCTTCAGGTCAGTCGGTTAGTTAATGTATTTATTAGCAAATGGAACTTACTCAACACTTAGGGTGTTCAATCCTACATGTGGCAATCAGGGAAATGATGTTGAAGGTTAGAAACAAAAATATCAAAAATTACTTAATTTTATTTGTTCCAAAGACAGTAAGTGTTACAATTGCAAATTTTACTAATAATTTGTTTCCAGGAAGGACAAAAACATCTGTATTAACTACAATTTTTTAACACGTTACCCAGTTATACTTGCATTACTTTATAGCTCAGCATCAATAAGCCTTGCTTTCTATCTTATCTCTGGTAACCAGGCTCAAAACATAAGTTCCTTGAGAAAGAGACAACCCCACAGTCAGAGGTGAGCTGAAATCCCACACAAACCAGGCCCACCACTGGCTACCGGTTGGAGCCCAGAGGGAGATCCAGCCCCCAGCGCAGACCGAGGGCACAGGGAAGTACCTCCAGATGCGCCATATTAAGACAAGGAACTCTGCCTCTGGGCCTCACCAAAGCTGTGTGGAACTGAGAAAGGGCTGACCCCACAGTCAGAGTCCAGCTGAAATCCCTGCACAAGCCAGGCCCCGCCACTGGCTGCCAGATGGAACCCAGTGGGTGATCCAGCCACCACCATGGCAGACCAAGGGCACAGGGAAGTGCCTCCCAGCAGCGCTATATCTAAGACAGGGAGCCTTGCATCTGGACCTCACCAAAACTGTGTGGAACTGAGAAAGGGCTGTCCCCACAGTCAGAGGTGAGCTGAAAGCCCACACAAGCCAGGCCCTGCGACTGGCTGCTGACTGGCTGCCAGCTGGAGCCCAGAGGGGGATCCAGCCGAGCAGGAAGTGCCTCCCAGACAAAGCATCCTTAAGACTGGGAGTTTTGAGTCCGGACCTCACCAAAACTGTGTGGAACTGAGAAAGGGCTATCCCCAGAGTCAGCGGGAAGCCGAAAAGCGTGCACAAGCCAGGCCCCATGTCTGGTCCTGAGTAGGAACGGAACCCAGAAGGGGATCCAGCAATTAGGTGCCCAGGTGTGATCCAGCCACCGCCAGGGCAGTCTGAGGGACCTCAAAACCCAAAGTATAAGTTCCTTTAAGACTTGAACTAGATAGTATATGGTGAAGTGCTTGACACTACGTAAAAGCTAAGCCAGTGAAGAAACAATTTAAGAAAAGCCATGTGCCGAATGAATTTCCAGAAAACTAGAAAACTGAAGGATGAATGCACTGTCAAAAATAAATACATATTATGAGTTGCTTTAAGCTGAGAACTTTTCCAACTGAGCACATCACTAATAGGAAAATACATTATAAAGGATTCTGAATTTAGAGATCTCACTGAGAAGTATATTTCTCTACTTCTCAAATAAGAGTCCGCTTTATTATTGCAAACTCTAAGTACAACTAATGGAAGGAGACTTGCGTTCCCTAGGGTATCCTTTCAATAATTCAGCCTTTTATCTCTTGCCTGGGTATCATTCTAAAATGACTTCATTTCCAGAGCTTCCCCTGCTCTCTCCAGTTCTGTGCTCTTGCATATACTGCTTGCTCTCCTTCTGGAATGACTTCTCCCTTACTAGCTACTTCCACTCATCATCTAAGATTCCGGTATCATCCCAGTGGGAAGCATTTTCTGATCACTTGATTTACCTCTTTTGCTTTCCATAATACTTGTGCCTGCATCTCACCACTTAAGACTTAAATTGAAATTATATTTGTCTCCCTCAGTAATTAGTGCCCAACACACTCTTGATTCATAGTAAAAGCCTGTCCAGGCCACAGCTATCTTATCTATAAAGAATGCTGATTCTGATGGCCTTTGAGTTCCCTTTTCATAAGCAACATTCTGCAATTAAAAGTTGACCTTTTGTAGCTAACAGGTAATATTATACCAGGGTCTATCACTATGACAAGTTCATAATAGGTCCTCAGAAAAATAATAAACTGGTTGAGTTAACAAATAAAACAACGTATAGATCCATAATGCACATCTTAAGATGAGGAAAGGAACAGGAAACCTATAATACAGCATCTTTCTTCTCCCCTGCGCTTTTGTGTCACAATACAGTTCTACTCCATCATTACTTTGATTTTGACAGTATGGTAACAAAAACAAAAAACTATCCAATTGGGCGTTTTATTACTACATTTTGTCAACTCATATACCACTTGAAATAAGTAGGTACTAAGCTGTCACCCTATGATTTTCACCTTTTTCATTTTTTAATTTTTTACACTATATTTGACCTGTGTCATCACCTGTGACTTGAGTAGCTAGCATGTTCACTTGAGTTGCTCATGTTTTCATCATTTTATTCCTTTTTCACACTTGGGGGTCCGGAATACAAAAAGTTAAGTATTTAATCCTGGTCAGAGAACTACTGAAAGTTTAGGGGTATAGTCAAGCTTTCTTTCCTCAGATTTTTTTTTTTCCCACCTCTATCTGTCCTCCAGATTCACTTAATAAACTTAACCAGCCAGCCATCAATTTATTCAATAAACATGTGTGTCAACTATGAGCTAATTACTTCGGCAACCTTTCACCCTTGATTCAGTCAACACTCGACAGAAATTTGTTTCTCAGCTGCCCAATTTACTAGAAGCCAAAGAAAGGCAGCGCTGGACAGAGACTACATATTCCAGCATGCAAGAGTCCCATGGAATTTGCGTTGTCAAATTTTGGAGCTTAGCTCAGACTCCGCATTTGGGGCGCACTGACGCCGCTCTCACGCGGTGAAGTGAGTCAGTCCATCCAATCCCAGGCCACCAGGACTGCTTGCCAACATCCACCCCGGGGCACGGACGCGTCACGGGGCAGGTGCGTCCTACACCACAACTCCTGAAAGGGCCAGAACAGCCTCTCGCTGGGTGCGGCTTTGCAAAGGAGAAGCAATCAACAAGTGTCTCCTCTTGCCTAAGTCCCCTCCGATTTCAGATGCTGCGTCGGCTCACTGCCTTGGAAAAAGCCCTTGCAAGGGAGGGGTCCTCAGGTGGCCGCGGAGGGGCATTTTTCTCTCCGCTGTCCGGCAAATCAGCTCTCCTCACCTCGAATCCCGGCTGAGGGAAGGGGCGTTCTGCAGGACGGAACCCCGGGGAGCACTCAAGGATCGGGGCCCCATAACGGGCGGCGGCCGTGCGGCTCCCACTCCTCCCAGTCTCGCCTTCTCGCAGCTCCTCCCAGGCCCGGTCCCTCCGGCACAGCGCACCCCCAGATCCCACGGCTCCCCCAGCCCCCGCACGTTACCATGCTGGCTGGGCGGCCGGCCGCCGCGAGAGGCTCTCCGCGCCCCCTCTGCACCGTCCCCACGAGGAGGTGTGCTGGGTGTCCGGGTGTCTACTCCTGCCAGTCCGCCGCGGCTGGGCTTAGCAGAGTTCTCGGTCGGAGAAGCGCACCAGGCAGCGGCAGTAACTGCGGGCCCGGCGTACGGCAGCCATCTTCACGGGGCAGGGGGCCAGATCGGGACGCGCAGGAGCAGCGGCCGGGGACTCGCGTCGCGGAAGGGCGCCCGCTGCCAGCCGAAACGAGGACTAAGCGAGCGCGGGAGCGTCAACCCCACTGGAGACCCGGGACGCCGCGGCGGAGCTGCCTCCTCTGCTGCGGAACCTGCGGCGGCGCACGGAGCATGCGCAGTGCCGCCGCCGCCCGCCGGCCCCGCGCAGCTCCCCGGCCCCGGCGCGCCGCCGCGGGGAGGGCCGAGTGGGCGTGGGCCTGCTCCGGGCGCGGGGCGCGCCGCCGGTTTGCCGAACCCGGAGCCCGGCCCACGTTTTTGCCTCACTTAAGGGAACTTGAACAAGAGTTACCTCAGAAAATGAGCTCAGATTTAGGGTTGAGAGCCTGAGGCAAGCATGGAACTTGGTACTCGGGACTGTCGCTTAACGGTCTGCGGTGACGGGCTAAAGTACAGGGCCAGGAATATAGGGGAACAGTGAAACCCCCTTAGAGTCATAGGGTACTGGAACACTAAATTTTTTTAAGCATGGGCGTGAAGGTTGATGGGTGTAGGAGAGTAACCGACGGAAGGAAAACTCAGCCGACGCAATGGACGTCTCATTACAAAACCCGTCATTCAACTGGGACGGACAGCGAAGCCCGGACCCGGAAGCACGATCCCGGCGCCCCAGCCCCCCGCGGAGCATCATGGGATTTGTAGTCGGCTGTTCCGTATTGAGCGCCGGAACTCAGCATTAGGTCCTTGCCCCACCTCTTAAAGCCCAAGCACTTTCTTTCTTTTTCGTAGAAGAAACACTTATTTACCAGGAGATATTTTACTTTTCACACTTTAAATTATTTTAAATACAAGCTCTCGCATGTCTTGTAAAATCCTTCAGTCTGACAGCCTTTTCATTTATACTTAACGAGTTTCTAAAGTTTCTTCTAGGTGCTTGGAGCTAACAGTCATTAGGATCCAAAGACGACTTTCAAATGAGTGAATCCAGAATTTGTGTTTATTATTGAAGAAGTGAAAAAATAGCTAACAGTTTTAATATTGCAGGTCCCTGCAACACTTAAAAAGATTTTAATAGCAAATATCCCCAAATTTTAATGCAAATGCGTTTCCCTTTTATTATTTACTATTGCATATTATGTTCTATTCATTTATTATTAATGTGATATTTATCCCCTCTATTAATTTTTAATTCCATATTCAAAATTGAACTTTAAATATTGGTGATCATAGAATTTAGATTCATTATTTTTATTCTGGAGATACTACAAATGCAGTATATTGTCTGAAATATTAGGCAAAAGAAAGGATGGTGGGGGAATATGAGGGAATGGTCCCAAATGGCATTTGTTAATATTAGAGTTTGCCCTTCTGGTGGGCGTGTTTTGATTTTTCTTTTTTCTAATGGGTGTATTTGCACCCTAAATCAGCTACTTATAAAAAGTACCTTAATGTTTAATAGAGGTCATTCAATTGCTTTTAGTTTTTAAGGGAGACTGTAAGGCTAGGTCTTTCAAAGATGATTTTTCTCCCAAGACTTATTTTCCCCAACATTCACATAACTTTTGTTATAGTATGTTGTTATACTTGTTCTATTTTATTGTTATTAATCTCTTACTGTGCCTAATTCATAAAATAACCATTATCATAGGTATATAGGTATGCATGTAAAGGAAACAGCATAGTTTCAGTATTATCTAAGAATTTAAGTATTCACTGTGGGTCTTTGTACTGTCCCTGATGGACAAAGGGGGAGCTACTGTGTTATCACTTTGAACCAGTTACTGGGGGGCTGTTCTATTTATTGTAGCATGTTTATCAACATTTCTTATCGCTAGATGCCAGTAGCAGATGCCACCCCTGTCTCCCATTTGTGACAACCAAATAAAGGTCTTTCAGACCCAATGGCTTCTTTAAAACTAGGGTTTTAAATTTAAGTCCAGGGCCTCCCCAGTGGCGCAGCGGTTGAGCGCTGGGTTGCGAAGCTGCCCGCGGCCTCTGCAGCGCCGGTTCGATCCCCGGCTTCTCCCCGGCCACCAGAGGAGGGTCCCATATGGCGCTCAGACCTCTCCTGCCGCCCGCTGCTCCCCTCAGCAGTGTATGTCAGTCCTTCTGCCTGCGCTGCTCCCCGCTCTGGCTCTGGTGAATTCTCTCACCCTCCCTAGCTTCTGACTGTACCCAGTGCATGTATAAACAAACAAATAAATAAATAAAATAAATAAATAATGCATGCCTCTTAAAAAAAAAAAATTTAAGTCCAGGGGGAAAATTAAATGTAAAGATTTGTAACAGAGCAAAATGATAAATGTTACTTTTGCATACGAAAGTTTGTCAATGAAGAATGGGACCTTGAAATGCTTTCAGAACAAGTTTTATTTACCAGGTTGAATGTTAATTTAATACATCCCTCTCAACACAGATGGTTTCTCTTCTAGCAAAAAACAATAAAGCTTAGTAAAATAATAACTATTTGTAATAGTAAATTGAACATAGTAAATTAAATTTGTTCAATTAAATTGAAATAGTAAATAGTAAATTAAAACATCATTATGTTTTACAGTTACTAATTTCCTATTTTAGTTAAGTATCCACTGGCCCTCTTTATAGGGTTATATTATTACATCATATTATATTTATAGGGTTATAATTTTCCCAAGGCCAGACTACTGACCTAAGCTATTTACTAGTCGTGTGCCACTGATTGCCAGGTAAACTGGAATGGACAACTGAGTTTGACTAAAAATATCAAAACTCCCTCGTCTTCCTGTCTTTTTGTTATGACTTTCAATTTTCATTTGCCATATGTTTTGGGTATTAAGTAGGTAAACACAAAGGTAGATAAATATACACATGCCAAGTGACCAGATAACTCTTTCCCATTTGAGACAGGAAGTCTAAGGAAATTTGACTGTTTTATATTTTGTAGGTTTCTTTAGAAGACCAGAGATCCCTGTAGCCAGCAGACCAAGAGAGAGAGAGAGATTTGGGCCTTTTATAGATTATTTTAGGAAAAAACATTGTCTTCAGTACTTGCAATATAAAAAAAAAAAAATAGTGAGAAAATTAACATGTTGATGAGCTGGAAAATTTAAACTCAGAGTAGGCCCCACAAGGCATTAAAGGGTTATTGCTTTATTAATGAATGTGCTACTTAGGACAAAATGGTTTCCATTAGCTCTCTAATCCCAGAAACCTTTCTAAAAATATCTTCCAGGTGATTCTGATGCTTTCAGCTACCTTGAAAACCATTGATTTAGGGGGCAATTACATAAATTTAAATTGAGGACCTGGTAGCAGTTTCATTTTTTCAAAACTCTCCAGAACTTGTCTCTATATAGATGATGTAAGGTAACATCTACAATATCATTTATCACACAGATGGGTGTGTTTAAGATGTGGTTATGTATTAGATTTCATGGAGCTAGTTAGCAGCACAGTATCTCATCGGTTTCCCGCCTAAGAAATAATTTCTCCAACTAAAGTTGTTCATATACGCACTCGTAAAATTCAAATGAACGCTAACAGTCAGTTGCATTTTTATCTTAAGTATTTTTATTGTGTTATCTATACAACACGATTTGCTACCTTAATCATTTTTGAGAGTACAATTCAGTGGTTTGATTTCCTTCGCAGGTTCGTGCTACCTCAGTAACATTTCTTAAAATCAGGAAAATGTTTTCATCGTGATTACGGCTAGTGAAATTGCCTTATCACGTGCATCCACGGCCTCCATGTCTAACTCTTGATTCCTAGTGCAGCCGATCTGTAGTAAGGAGCTGGCGGGCGCATTCTTGGTCAGCTCGCCGCGGGGAGCCCAGGGCACAGTCCCGGCCCCGGGCGGAGAGGACCGAGCTCAGCCGCTGGGCGCCCCCGGGCGGCCTGCGCGCGGTGCAGGGACGCGCAGAGCCAGCGAGGGGAGCTGCAGGGTAACTTTTCCCAGGGAAAGCGGCCGGTCGTCCCCACTAGCAGCCTCCCTGCCTTTTGTTTGTTTTCCTGCCGGAGGCTGGAGAGCGGCCGGGTTCTTTCCGCTGTACCATGCGCCGTGCGGCCCGAGCGACACGCCGGTCCTCCCGGGCGTCCTTGCACGGACCCCTCGGCCTGTCCTAGCAGGGATCGCCCCCATTCCCAGTTTCCGAGCGGACTGCTGCGCCCCAGTCGCCGAGGAGCTACACTCACCGCAGGGGCGGACCCCCCGCCTGTGTTCGCGGCACCAGTAAGTGGCACCCGGAGCTTGGGGGCTTCCGCTGGGCGACCTGTCACTCGGGGTGATGGACTGTGGAGAGACCCCAGTCGGGGATCCCCGGCGAGGGATCGGAGGGGGAGGGAGAACCTAATGGGCTGTAGTTACTCATCTCGGTCATAGGGATCTCTGTCCCCTTCGGCTTGAAAACTCCCGTTTCTTCGGAGTCTGGAAGATTTTGATGGGTGTTTATCTTTTAGTCTTTAAGAGATAAAAGATTTTTGCCTCTTTGAAGCATCTTAGTAGGATGCAGACGACTTGCTCATGGAATTTTTCTGACTAGGCCTTTGGCTGTCCCGCAAGGGGTCTGAGCAAGAATCCTCACATTTATGTGCAACCATTTTTCACTGGATTTCTTTCTCATCCGAGTAGATGTTGTGAGGGGGATGTTCAAGGATTTCCCAGAACCCCCTTTTCTTTTGTCATGCATCTTTTAAAGTTTGGCTTTGGTGCTAACATTGAGAGCTTTTACTTTTACTTTTAAATGTAAAAGTAGTAGTTTGGTGCATCATTCTGCAGATAAGAGAATTCATCTCCACTTATAACTAAATAAAGATCTGCTTTTGCTAACGCTGGGCTGTGTGAGAGACTCCCACCCTGGATTCTGTATGCAGGACCAGATGTCGGGAAGATAGTGCCACTAGTGTTTTTTGTTTTAGCCTGGAGCACTCTTTGTAGCAATAGAAGTTTGGGAGCTACAGTTTTCATTTCTCCCATTTTCTGGTGAGTGGGCTTTCAGGATGTGCCCCAACAGTGGATTGTATTATTGCTGAATGTAAAATTTAAATGACTTTTAAATTTGTGTAGTCAACATATAAACTAATAAGAAGAATTTGTCTCAACCATATGCTAACTGTGCAAGGAGTTAATATATGCATAAATATGCACATTTGAAATAGTTTCTGAACAAAGCGCTTCGATTTGGTAAAGAATCTTTAAAGCCTTCCTCTCTTTTTGAAGACCAGTAATAGTGGGTGTAGAAATGAAACAGCGCTTATTAAGTAATTTTAAAATAAAGATTTTAAAACAGCTGTGGAAAAAAAAAAGAAATGAGACAGCACTGGGATTCTTTATTTAAAATGATATTGTGTACTATTACTCTCCAGCCCCCAAAGCCCAGCCCTCTTCAGTGACTCTACCATTTTTTATTCCGCTTGTCCACTCCGCCTGTGATCAGACACATTTCTCAATGAGACCTGTTTAGTTTCAGATGATGGAAGGGAGACTCTACTAGAGGGTTGATGGCACCTGTCCAAGGAGGCAGAGGTCTGTCAGTCTTGCCAAGGCAACTCAGCATTTAGTCACAAAGAAATGATTTCTTTCACTTAAATATCTTACCTGCAGACTGCGGTTAAAGGAGCCAGTGGGATATTGAACAAGCCTTTTGGTTTTTATTTGTTGATGTTCATCCTCACCAAAGCTCTCTTTATACTTTCATTCTTTGTTTATTCTCTCTGCTTTTTGAAGTTCTTAGTAATGACGGAAATTATGTCAATCCTGAACCTTTGGAATAATCTTTTCCTTCATCCTTTATATCGATGAATGAAGACCTTTCAAATATGATTTCTATAAATCCATTCCTCATATTCTAATCTAGATCCTCACCTTTCCTTCCTGTAGACTGGAACAGCCTCTTCGCTAGCTTAGCAAATTTCATTACATGCTTGCTGAGTGAATGAGTGAACGTTTGAGACACTCTGGACTTCTTCAGTATTCTGATTTCCACCTAATCTTTTTAAATGATCACTTCCCGTGTGTCTCTCCTTATCTGTTTATAACTGTCAGTTCCTCTCCATTCTCCACAATCTCAGGATGAAAATAACTTGCCTGATTATCAGGCCTTTCATAATCAGGCTTCTTATCCTTCCCTCCCCCATTTAAATCCTATTTTCAGTTCTGCATATATCTTTGTGTGCTGTGTGGTCTGGTCTTCTTGCTCTCTTGCTAAGGAGGCCAGGATCAATCCCGCTGCAGTGTCACTGCTTATATTTCTCTCTGCTCTGCAAATCTTCCCCTTCCTCAGAGAAGGGGCCCACACCCCACTTCTTTCATAATATCTTCTCTACTCATTTCTCTTCTCTTTTTAAAGTTTTAGATGATTGTTAGTCCTTCATTATATGGACCATATTGATTGCTAATTGGCTTAGGTTACTAAGCCTCTTTAAGGCAGGAGCCATATTTTATGCATGGCAATGTGGCTTCATGGACTTTGGAGTCAGGCCCCGTTTAGGTCAGGGCGTTGACTCCATTTATTACTCATGTAGTCTCAGTGAATTCTCCTAGCATTAGGCCTCTCATGTGTAAGAGTGCAAAATTCCTCCCCCAGGCAGTGGTAAAGATCGTCCACAGTGTCTAAATAGTACCTCACATGCATATGCCTGACCAAGCTCTGTTCATTCCTCCATGATAATTCACAGAAGCCTGAACTTACAGCAGATGTTTGGTAGATGTTTACTGACCAGCTGGTAGCAGATCTCAAGTCTTGGCTCAACCTGGAGGCCCAGAGGAGGGGGCAACTGTGTGATGAATCCTTGGTGAGCGTTATTTTGCCCTGACTTAAAGTGGCTTGAGCTTAGGTTATTTCTGGCTACCACCCTGCTTCTGGGATCTGTTGCTTTTTTTCCATCTGAACCTTGCCAGGAACACTACTGCCTTTTCATTATTACTTTTTTTTCTTAACTGCTTTCTTGCAGCAAGCTTCTTCCATTTCATTTTGTAGGATCTTGCTGAATTGAAGTTATAGCTCGCCCTTCTGTTTTTCTATTTTTGGGATGTGTGTGTGTGTGTGTGTGTATTTATGGTAGGAGTGCCTGCCTAGTGGATGCTTAGTGGCGAAATTCTTGATGTATGTTGTATGTGCTGATCTTTCTGTATATATTGATCTCTCAGCCGGGGAATAACATCTTACTCAATTGTTGATTCTCTTCATCAACAGTGTTTGACGACTATGGTGTTCTGAGAAGGGCCCATGACCAGAATGTCAGAAATGTCCTATCATGGACCTTAGGGCTTGTGGTTGATGTGGTTGACTGGAAGAATGTACAAACAGAGGTGTGTGCTGAATGACAGGCAAACATATTATTTTGAGGTTATAGTGTAACCATGTCCTGGGTTGTGGTTGTGCTTACCTTTGAAACATAGTTTTAACTTCCTCCTAATACATGTTCTAGAAAATTACCTTGTAACAATTTGGTGAAACAAATAATTTTCTGGGGCCAATTGTATTAAAATGCTAAGAAAGTGTTGTGAGAAGAAATCAGAGATGCCTTTACTTGCAAGCAAAGAAGTTCAACTCGAGATGGTAAGCAAGGTTGATGTGGACATAGGTGCTCAGTCTCTCTGTTTCTAGGGAGGTGCTATCTAATATAGACAAATAACTCAATAATCCTATGGACACGCCTGGCACAAACAGAAAGCTTTCACTCCTGACTCCTTCCAAGGAAACTGAAGCATCCTTGCACATTAAGTGCCTGATTTACTGTGCTTTGAAAGTCGAACCCTTTATTGCATGTGATGGGATTCACTTGTGCAGCTGGACTCAAAACCCAGTGTGCTTGGGAAATTTGTCTCGGTTTGAAGAAAGCATATCTTTGGAGACCAGCCACCTTTGTTTATGTCCTTCAGGATTAGAATATATTCGAATTCTATTTTAAAAGGGAAAGGGGAGCACTTAATAGGTCTTTAATAGAGTATTATAACATTTGTTATGCTCACACTTAAAAAATATGCTATTCTGAAGATAACAAGATCCTGTTCCTGTTAGCTGGGTCTCTGGTTGTTATCTGTCAAGTGGAGTAAGGCCCCTCGCGGGAAAAAAAAGTTCAAATTTTGTAGTCTGAAGTTTCCTCAACAATATGCTCTGCCATATTGATCTTAGGTTTCTATGGAACTTAGCATTCAATCTATACTAATTTTCTAATACTACTAGTTAGCATTAGGTATATACCATCTTACTTTAAAAATTCCCTAAATTTTAAGTTTGTCATTCCAATACATTTTTGACAAATGGGAGGAACACAATGGTGTCTCACATTTCATTGGTGCTTTTCCCACCACCCTGGGACCTCCTAGTAGCCACTCGAAGACTGAGAGCTTGTGAAAGCCACACATTTTTGAGGAAAGATCAATGTGACCTGTTTACCATCTATAGATGCGTATGACCTGTGTAAAGTGCTGATAACATGTGACTGCACTTGCGATTATTATAAAAGATAACAGCCCAGAGCCAAAAGGATAATAAGTTTTTGGGTGTAATGTCCAACTCCATATTTGACAACATCGTGGAAGTCCATGCACATCATCATGTGCATGAAAGTTACTATGTACCCTTCACTGGAGACAATAGTTAATGGTTATGCCTTTGCTTTGGAAATACATTTATTAAAGATAGATCTAACTCAGACATAACCAGTGAGGAAAAATTAAGACATATAAGTAATATATGTATTATCTTAGGTGTTGAAAAGCAGATCACACTAAACTAGTATAAAAGTTTTTAGAAGGATTCATCATTTTTGTCCCCTAACCTCCATACACTTGTCTAATTTTACAACGAGAGGTGTGAGAAGATGAAATAATAGTGTGATTGGGACTGGGGTTATAGGAAATCAGCTACTGACAGAAATTACCCTTTACAAATCCATAGGTAATTCATTTGTTAATTTGTTCATTCAACAAGTCTTTATTGTGAATGCCTATTTATGCCAAACCAGGTATTCTCCTAGAAATGGGAATACAGTTGTGGACATAACAAAATTTTCTCCCTTCTAAGAGTTTATCATCTAGGGATGAACACAGATTGTACACGTAACTCCCTAACTTATGTAAATGAGGGTTTTGTAGAGAATACTGCAGTGTTTCGGCTTAATTTAAGGGTTTCCTCTGTTTCAGCGGTGGACAAATCCCCCTGAAAGTGATATGTTGCCTACTGACTGCTTGTGTAAATACAAGCCCACCTTTGAATAAAGTGGGCTTGATCTGTACTTATCTACTGATTTTCTTGTAAACAGGCTACATAAGCTTAAGGTATTGATAAATACAGAACAGTACTATAAGCACATTTTCTCAACATTTTCTTCTCTCCAGCTTACTTTATTGTAAGAATACAATATGTAATACATGTAAGATGCAAAATATGTATTAATTGATAATATCAGTTGTCAGTCAGGCTTCCAAATAATAGCAGGTTATTAGTAGTTAAGTTTTGGGGTAGCTAAAAGCTACACATGGATTTTGATGACACAGGGTGGGTGCCCCAACCCCCATGTTGTTCAAGGGTCAACTGTACTTGTACTGAATTGCAGCCGTGCCCATTTATTTACATATTATCTGTGACTGCCTTAGTGCTACAACTGCAAAGTTGTGTCATTTGACAGAGACATGCAGTCTTCAAATCCTAAAATATTTACTGACCATTCACAGAAAAAGTTGCTAACCCCTGTTTGATTTTATTTTGGTATATTTATTGGTTTGTTTGTTATATGATAGCAAACATCTACATTTAATGAGATCAACTCCTGAGCTAACAGCTGTGATATTTATATAGCGCTTGAATATATAGTATGTTCTCAGTCACTCCCCCATCTTCACCTATCCTTATCTTGCCTAGCCTTAAACCATAGGGTGGCCATCATGTAAGGAGCTGGGGTTGGGGCTATTGCTACCCTCAACAGCCTTCATTAAGCTGGGGAACTGTCATCTTAGCTCATTCACAGTTTCACACGAGCCAGGGTAAAACTGTTCTTCTTCTACCTCTTTAATATAGTCCTCTTCTTTTAGTTCTTCATAGTTCACAACACCACATATAATATGTCTTATTATAAAATTAATCTCTAAGTGATTGAAACTTTTTTTTTTTTTTAGGTTCTGAATATGAGCACTCTGGTATTGCAGGAGAGGAGATGGGAAGTTGAATAGGGTTCTTGGACCCACTGCAGTGTGGATGGATGGAGACTTCCCCACACCAATAAATAATTCCCTAACACTAGCAGCATGTCAGAATTCAGCTCAATTCTGACACTACCTAAATGGAGATAGTGTTAGATTCCAAGGGTTAAGATTCAGGCTTCCAAGGCTGCCCTTTACTTCAGAGGCCAATCACAAACTCAGTTTGTTATTGATGGTTCTGACCAACCGGCTACAAATCAGAGGTTACCATGACCTATTCCTTAGGTTTGACTAATTTTCTGACTCACGGAATTCAGGAAACCCGTGTACTCAGTGGATCACCAATTTATTACAAGAGATACTGAAGAATATGAATCAACAGCCAGATGATTCCCTATATAAGGTGAGATCCTGCATAAAGGAGCATCTGTCTTTCTGGAGCATGGGGCTCTGGTATGGGGGCTGTGGAAGCTCTCTGGTTTCCCAAAAGCCCCTCCTTTTGGGTTTTTTAGGCATGATTGATGAAATCATCCATCACAGGTGATTGAAATCAGCCTCCAGCCTTTGCCTGTCTCCTGGGGTAAGGCTGAAGTTCCAACTCTCTAATCACAGGGTTGGTTCCTCTCATTCATGTAATAAAAAACATCTTTATCATTCTCAGCACTTTGAAAATTCCAAGACTTTGGAATTTCCCAAAGTCCTTGACCTGATGACAAGATAGGAATTGTGGATAGACCACAAAGATTCATGAGTAATGTAATTCAGCCTCTGAACGACTATATCTGATATGGTCATGTGTTTTTCTTATATATCAGAATATCACAGAACTTGTGGACTCTACTCATGAATTAAGAACCCTGATACATGAGTTCTTTTCTCAGAAGCTAGACTTGAATGAGATAAAGGCACGAAACAGTTTTCTGGAGACTAGAAGAGGGCACAGCAGATATCATTTTTTTCTCCAGTCAATCCAGTGACTACAGTAGCTGAATACCGCCATTAGTGCACTACTTTGTCAAGGAAGACAAAGCAAATTCCACATAAAGAAGGTACTTTTGCCTTGTAGCTGCTGTCCCCTATGCAGAAAACAAGTACTAATCCAAAGGCAACATACTTAAAAGATATTTTTGCTAAAAGATATGTGGGCAGAAGAGTTAGGCCTTGTAGAGGAAGATATAAACATGGATTCAATATTTTTAGTACCATTTTGAAGGAAATTAACAGTATTAGGTTACTCTTGTGAAGTTATGACACACTTGAACCTAGAATGTGATGTGTAATTACATGCCGGTTAAGGTAAAATAGAGCTCAGAAGGGCCATAAGAAGAGCCATTTAATTATTTTGCTCATAATCCAGTTTTCCTGTGAGGATAGATGAAAGTAATGGAATCTTTTTCAGTGTAAAATGATTAAGGCTCAGGGAGAAGAGCTCCTCATAAGGGTCTGGATGGTGTAAGTGGAGCAGCTAAACCACCACCCAGAGAAGTCCACATTGGCATAAACTTTCTCCTATGTTAAAAAATGACTAATTGTGGCATTTATTCAATGACTATCAAGGTTTCAAAATATAGAGCAGATTGCCATTGTCCCTGCCCCCAGTCTCTTTTTCCGGGCTGTGAATGAGCAGGCACCCGATGTGAGCTGCTGGCCACGAGCAGATGTTGCTTGCCTCCACTGAGGATTGAAGCCGAGGGGAGGGAATTGGGACCAATCACAAGAAGGTTTTCCCCAATGTCACCTAGCCAGGAAAATCATAACATTTATTTCAAAGATTGATTGGAATTTTTTGAAAGCAAAATAAACTATTTCTCTGTTCTCATTGGGTACAGACTTACCCAGAGGCTGAAGGGTGACCTGATGACTTGAGGGGCTTCTGTGAGTCTCTGAGACCTAGTAATTCTAAGCATTGTGATGGGCGGCCCCGGTGACCTTACCTGCTTTAGCCGACCTATAGTATTTATGATTCTTCCATTTCAGGAAGAACATTTATGCTCAGGTCAAATAATTTGATTATCATTACTTTACATATGAAGGAATAGAAACACTGAGAGTTTTGAGATCCTTACCAAGGGTGGTACAGAAAATAAATAGCAAATGTGAAAATTCAAATTTTGCCCACTCAGACAACCTTTAGGTACCTGCTGTGTGCAAGTGGAGTATGAGGTGTGGGAATACAAAGACGAAGGAAACTGGCAGTGTGGTGAGGACAAGGTGCTGTGGTGTGTCAGGGAGGGAGCCTGTCTGTGCAGCTTAGGCAGGAGGTTCTTAAGAAGTATTTGAGCTGGACTATGAAGGAAGATGTGAATTCTGAATTTTGAGCTGGTTGAGGCAGCGAGCATTTATCCCTCTCTGAGAGAGATGTCATTCCGCGCATGGAGTTTCTCTGAGTCACTCTCTTCTCTTTGCTAGCTTTCATGCATGTGACAAAGAAAACAAGAACATTGATCCATTTCTGTCTTAGACAAAAGTAGCTTGATTCCTGACCCAGAGAATCACAGACTCATAGAGCAATAGAGCTAAAAACCACCTCACTGCATCAAATCCAGCACTCAGATTTCACAGAACTTAAGCCCAAAGATGAGGAGACACTCCAAGTTACAGGGTGTTGGTGTTGAGTAGAAATGGGGACCCTATTCCTCTTTGTCTGCATTCACTTTGCCTCCTCCGTGGGTGTGTTGGTCCTGGGAAGGTTCCTACTGGAGTCACCTGATGTTTAATTGCAGAATGAGACCAAGTAGAACATGATCACATCACTGGTTTCCATAGTTGGACTTTAATCTGCAACATACTTCTTCTCATTCCTCTCATTATTAGGCCTTTAAAAATGTTCATGAACTTTGGGTCTTTTGCAATCTTTCCTTTAGGTTCCTGTTTCAGATTTATCACTTATTAGGTATATAACATTGCGCAAGTAACTAGTGTTTCAGATTCCCTGTCTATAAAATAGAGGGAATAATAATAGGATCTATCTGGTAGTGTTGTGAGAAGGACATGTGTTAATATATCAAAACACATAGCAGTACTGTACACGTGATTAGTACTAAGATAATTATTATTACCTTTGCAGCTTACGTTATCCTAGCAAGTTATGTGTGGATTAGTTATAAGGAGTGATTTATCCAAGTTAACTCTTAGTCAGAGCAGTATTTAGAAGTGTTACCCATTAACAAGTTGAATAATTCCCAAGGTGACAAATGGGCTGCTAAATTCTAGCCACTTCTCAAGCAGTGCTTAAGGTCTATATCAGGAGTTGTGAATTCAAATGCTGTGGGGAGAAGAGGAGGAAATGTAAGTGACTCGAAGTATGATAGCTGGGTTGTGCTTGTTAAACAATAAGAAATTGCTCTTTTTTTAAAAAAAATTGTTTTTTGCTCATTGTTTTCTTTTTTTTTTTTTTTTTTTTTTTTTTTTTTTTTTATAGAGGCATGCTTTATTTATTTGTTTGCTGGTTTGTTTGTTTGTTTTTTTGTTTATACATGCACTGGGTACAGTCAGAAGCGCGGGAGGGTGAGAGAATTCACCAGAGCCAGAGTGGGGAGCAGAGCAGGCAAAAGGACCGAAGTACACTGCTGAGGGGAGCAGAGGGCGGCAGGAGAGGTCTGCGCGCCATGTGGGACCCTCCTCTGGTGGCCGGGGAGCAGCCGGGGATCGAATCGGTGCCGCAGAGGCCGCGGGCAGCTTCGCAACCCAGCGCTCAACCGCTGCGCCACCGGGGAGGCCCCATTGTTTTCTTTAAAGCCTTTTCAGATTGTGTTTCACTTTGTCATTTTTGACAGAGGCATAGGAGGTGAGAAACTCTTTTATTCCAGTAAAACAAGGGGTAAAGCTATAAAAACAAAAGACAACTAAAAAAAAAAAAAGGGCAGTGGGCATGGCATCCACTTTAGGGACCACAGGGAGACTGTCACAAGCTGAAGTCCATGCTCAGTCCACGGGATGGAGATGCCCTTTTTATCATGATGGAGTGCCACGGACCACAAGCTGTTAGCCCCGTGTTGACACTTTAACTTCTGGAGCTAATTTCTGATATGCCTATCAATAGATATCTGGAATAAATTTTGGTATACTTCTACAAAAATGTATATTTCACGTATTTCTAAATTGTGCTACATAAATGTAGGTAAATCTCACAACCATTGAAAATACTTTTTTTTAACCTATTTAAAGAGCCCAATAGTAGAAACTGTCTTCTGCTTATGGAGTGAGGAGGTCTCACTGAAATGACTTACAGAGGATGGTGGAGAGGAGCTGACAAGATGTGCTTAAGAAGAACCAGAGAGATGTGATAGTATTTATCTTTATAGTCAACTGAGACTTGAGTTAACTATAGCTAAAGATATAGATTAGTTTAGCAACTATTGTTCTAAATAAGCATTCAAAAACACTAAGTTAAAAAAAATACACTGAAGGACTCAAATTTTTAAAAATTAGCTGCTGTTTCATATATACATTTTATACCTTTGATATTTTGTTCTTTCTTTCTTTGAAGAACCGACTTTGTAGATGTAGATATCTCTCACTAAGCATCAAAGAACAATGTACAATAAAAATAGTCATTTGTGTGCTGAAATTTTTTTTCCTGATACAAAATCAGACTGAGAATTCTCTGATTTCCTTGGTAGTCTTAAGTTTTGTTGCTACACGCGGTAAGTTTCATTTTTGGTGACATGTAGAGTGAGTTCCATGTGTGGCTCCACTTATTGTACAAGGTAGGATTTCTTCATGATTGTCACCTGCCATGTTACAGGGCTAGGACAAAATTGTACTTACTCGGCATGAATTAAGACATAGACACTATTGGGGAAACTTCCAAATCAAGAGAGCAAGAAAGGTATGACTGTCCTCATTTCTCATTCTACATGGAGAGACATGCTAGGTATTGGTGCTCTAGTGAACATCAGTGTGAGTGTCAGAACAGTCTTGTCTGCAGGGTCTACTCAGACAATTTTCAGACTCTGGGGTTAGTTACCAACTGTCGCTAGTGGTTGACTGGGAAAACCATATGCCTAGCCTGTGGGACCTTTTAGGCCTAAGAGAGATTGGGTTCGATAAACCCGAGGGAGAAGGAAGCCCCAGTCCTAGTTGGCTAGTTGTCCAATCAGCTCTGAGGGATACCTAGGGCCATTTGGGGCACCCCTTCGTACCACAATATGCTCTTCCCAAATAGATGCAGTTGGTGGTGGAGAGAAAATGAGCTTCTTCTAATTTGTCTCCAAATATATACCTTCTCAGTCTTCAAAGCCATGCTAACTGCGAAAGATCAATCTGTCTATCAATAGGTTAATTAATCTAACACCTCCTGTATAATATTTTGTACTTTGTCTCAGAAGTCAGTATAACCTTAGTCCACTGTTATCAGGAAATCTTCATTTGTGCACTAGGCAGTATTTAACAGTGGCTTCAGCAACAAAGACGTTTATTTTGGTCATGTAAAAGGAACTTTGAGCCAGATATTATCAGGAATCATGCAGTAGCCCACTGGTATCAAAGACTTCGTTTTCTTCCCTCTCTCCCTTCCCCCTTTTCTTCTTCTTCACTCCCTCCCTGGGATTCTCAGCAGATGGTACTCTTACCTTTAGATATGACTTCTCATAGTCATCAGAGACTGTCTTAGCTCTAAATCACAACTTTACACAACCATGTTCAAGGCAGAAAGACAGGGCAGCACATCTCTTGTTAACCACATTAGGGAGTAAATTCCTTTCAGAACTCTCTCTTCCCTCACCAACTCACTTTCCATCTCATTAAGTCAGAGCTCATTAAGTCCAATTCCTAAATAATCTTTAGTAGTAAGTGGAATTGTTTTGCTTGGTTCAGACTGACCAGATTTCATGCCTGGGAGCTATAGTAGGTGGATGCCTTCCCTGGTTATGTTGAATCCTAAATAAAACCAGTGTTGTGTAAATTAAGCAATAAGGGTAGCATTGCTGTTCAGTAGATCAGGGTTGGCATCTGCTATATATACTTTCTTTTTTTAGTGCCTGGTATATCACCCTGTTCTTTGCCCTGAGCAACGGAGTTTTTGCTCTTTACTTTCAGATTAAGATATGAGTCATATTTATTCCCACAAATGTGATGGTCAACTAGCAATACTAATGTCAAAGGTATTTGATCATTTCCTGCTGATATGGGCAGATTTGGCTACTGGTTGAATACTACCAGTTGTCCAATCTAATGCTAATTCGAATAATGCCACTTCATTTTTTTAGTATAGAGAATAATTCACTAGAGTAGAGAATAGAAAACTCAGGTAGGAGTTATGCTTCTTTTGTCTGGTTTCCTACATAGGGTAACTATGTATGTAACTAATCCTTCCCTCTTTTCCCCTTTGTATAATTGAAATAATTACCATGACTTCCTAAGTCTCCTTTATTTCGTTTGTTCTGTTTTTCTTCAACTATGCTCATGCTTGTATTTAGACTTCTCATTATATTCTTTCATCTCTCTTGATGTCTGTCATCCAAAGATGAACAGTAATTCAAGGGTATGTTGAGACTGTCATGTCCCTTGTTCTGTACCCACAGCCACCATGTTGCAAAACCCAATGGGCACCATCACACAATGTTCTATGTGTATGAAATACCCCAGAGTTGCATGGTGTGTTAGCCTCATTGGAATACTATTTCCTAATAAGAACTCCAATAATGCACTATCTTTTGGGGGAAAAAAGTAGAACCTCAGAACTACTTGTAGCTGCCTAGTGAGCATCTTCAATGAGAGGTCTGTACACATCTCAAATTCAACACTACAGAAAATAGAACCCATTATCTCTGCACAAGGTCTAGTAACACATAAACACACATTCCCTGTTGCAAAGCTGTGTCTTCCTATGGTAAGGATTCATTCAGTCTCGGCCTTAGATATACTTCAGCTCAGACTACTGTAGTGTCTTCTAGTCTTACTCATCTATTTGGTCTCTTGGGGGCTCTTCCTTATGTCATTTCCCTGCTTTAAACCCTTGGATTACATCCCCTCTGCAACGTAAGGACCTGATGCCTACGTGGCAAATATACCTCTTTCTTTTGGATCCCACCTTAGGTTTTTGGTGATTTCTTGACATTTTCTTACTGTGTGCCTTAGGTTGCATGCCCTAGCCCTGTACATTAGAACTACCTCTTGGAGAGTTTTCAAAAATACCAGCACTCAGTCTCCACCCTTGACTCTTAAGCATTAGGGCCTGGGCACCAGAATTTGATAAAAGTCTTTTAGGTGATTCTAATTTCTAGGTTCTTGCTCTCTTGTGAACATACCAAGCTCTTACATCCATCAACATTTTGCATACACTTTCCTTTCTCTATAGTTCCTTTCTCTCCCTTTCCTGCATAATAAAACCTTGCTCATTCTTCAACACCTTAATACAACTTCTTTCTAAAGAGTCACCCGATCTCTTCCTCCTCCTAAGAGTTGATTGCTGTCACAACACTTTCTACATTTTTCACGTACATGTCAATTGTGAGTTACTTAAAGGAAAGACTCTTACCTTATCCATATGGGTCCCCAAAGCCTTGCATAATGCTTAGCATTCCAGTAAAGTTTCAATAAAATTATATATGTCCACCTGGTATCAATGCCTGTTGAGATATGGGTGTGTACAATCATTGTATACCTGAGATAATGTAAGATTAAGAAGTAACTACCATGGCATGGTGAGAGATAAATCTTGCCAGAATAACTGAATTTTGTTCTGTGATAACATGACAGACTGTAACAAGGAGGAATTATTATGGTGATTATGTGTTGAATGACCCACTCAATCTTGATTTCAGTGAAGATCTTAATTCTTTCAGAAATATCTTTCTCAATGATACTGTAGGAAAGCATTGTCCCAATTATGCAATGTGAGTAGACAAGGAACTAATAGGACATTAAGTATCAAAGAAAGACTTCTTTGATTAATAATTAATAGATATGAATCAGTATTCCCAAAAAAGTGGGGGAGAACCCACATACAGTTAGAATGTAGATCATTATTAAGTTTTGGTCAACACAATTCATCAAGGTGATGGAGAAATGTGTGAGGATCCAGACATGAATGCCAAAGATAATTAAAGAAATGGAAAATAGGTCCTATGAGGAAAGATTGTGTAATTAAAGCAGAAGAAAGCTGAGAGACATACATTTGATTACTAATTTCATGTGCCTACACATTTTTTGTGAGATAGTTTCTTTATAGCCACAAAAAAAAAACAAAGTGTGAATTTAGCTTAAACTACAATCAGCAAGTTTTAGTTGTTTATTAAGAAAAACATTCTAATGAACTCAATTACAAAATACAAATCTGATCATGTTGTTCACCTGCATTCAAAGGCTGACTTGAGTCCTATCATCTCTGTCAAAGCCTACTTGTTTTTAATTTGTTGGAAAATGAAATTATGAATGATATAGAAATCATATGTCATATCAAAAAATAGAGATAAATATGAAAAAGAAGAAACAGGAGAAAACAAACATGGAGCCAAAAATTGCTATGGTGTTGGCCAATTGTCTTTTTGTGTTATATTGAAATAGAATTTGATTCCAAAATAATCCACAATGTCGTGATCATAAAGTAGAGGACTTTGACATAGGAATCATGTCTTATGAATCTTAGGATTTCTGCTGTTTATCCTTATACATTCATCCACTAATATTTGCATCCATCAATGAATCTTGTCTGGCACAAATCTTACTGTGATATTTGCCTAATAGTGAATTTATTTTCCTCTTTCCTTCTACATTTATTGATTGAAATTCTTCTGGAAAGAAAAGCTACTTAGGCTGGATTTAGGTGCAGAATGTCAGTACTTCTTGTCATTTTCTGATCTTTTAACAGTTATATTTTTGTAAATATATGCCTTTATTGTTGTTATTTAAGCATTTATACTTTATTACTACTTGCATAAAGGACTTGCAATCACTTAAGTTATTACTACATTTTCTTTATTATAGGCAGACTGAATGACTCAATTTTATAAATAAAAAAAATCAATGACATTATTACAGAAAGACAACTGAATGGGGTGCACTCTGTATGCAAACCTTAAGAAATTATTAGTTCTTTGTTTAGCTTCCACATATCTAGGAGTAAAAATAATACTACTGATGCCTCACCTCAAATAGTTCATGGGACATATGTAAGTTCTCTCAGACCTTTAACTTTAGCATTTCTGGGCTTTTGTATGTTTACATTGTTACATAAAACAGTCTACTGAGAATGGATTCTTATACCTCAGCAACTTTCATGAGCCAGTTATCATGCAGGGTTTACCTACAATGATTACTCAGTAGAAAAGCATTGCATTGCAGCTGATTCATTTCTGAGCAAATTTCTTGAAATTTGCTTTTCAAGAATGTCACCTCTAGCTTTTTCAAAACTGGAAAAGAATATTTAGACCAGAGGTTGATAAACTTCTATAAAGGGTCAAATAATAAATATTCTAGGCTTCATAGGCCATTCATTGCTGGACTCTGCTGTTGTCATTAACAGCAACCATGGATGACATGCAGGCAAGTGGGCTTGACTATGTTCTGATATCTACAACTGAGCTGGGAGTTACAGTCAGTTGACCCCTCCGTGAGACTGTGAAAATACATTGATGCAAAGTGTACATTAGTATTTATCTTTTTTCTCCTTTTTTTCTGTAGGCAGAAGACTGACCTTTGAAAATATGTATTTGGGAGATAGTCACGTTCTACTCAATACTTTGTGCTGGTGCTGCCATCGAAAAATCTGGTTACACTCCGGGGAGGCCTGCTGCCACTGCAGGACTGAACCCCCTCAACCCTGAGATGAGTGTCCGGCCTGAGCGGGCACACCATGAATAGATACACAACGATCAAGCAACTTGGGGATGGAACCTATGGTTCCGTCCTGCTGGGAAGAAGCATCGAGTCTGGGGAACTGATTGCCATTAAAAAGTAAGATTTAACCTTCACACTCATGAATTCACCCTCAACCTACACATTGTCAGCAGTTTTCACTCTACCTTCACCATTCCTCATCTTCGAAAAATTTCTAAAGGAGAGTGGATAGAGGCATGGAGAGGAATCTTAGACATTGATTTCTGTGGGTGGGATAATTGTTGACTCTTGAATAGTCTGGAATACTTATTTTAGCGTCTTAAACACATTCCCACTTTAGATTTAATACTTGGATTTAGTACTTTTTCAAAATATGTTCTCATGGTGTGAGGTACAATGAGCAAATTAAGACACATTATTTTAGGGCCTCCCTTGTGGCACAGGGATTAAGTCTCAGCACTCTGAAGCTATCCGCAGCCACTGCAGCACAAGTTCGATCCCTGGCCAGGGAGCTACCCACATGGCATATCAGACTTCTCCTGTCTCGCCTTCTGCTCCCCTCAGCAGTGTATTTCAGTAGATCCTCCTGTTCTGCTCCCCACTCTGCCTCTGAATCCTCTTACCCTCTGCACCTCTGGCCAACACCCCAGCTCATGTATGCATAAATAAATAAAATAAATCTTAAAAAAAAGAAACATTATTTTATAGGAAAGGAAACTGAAACTATGAGCAATTAAGGGACTTAATTTGGATGGCTTACACAGGTGGTGGTGGTCTAGTGACTAATGTCTTGTGCCCCCCACCCCATTGTATTAATTACAAGAATTAGTGACTTTAAACAACCCTCATTTATTATCTCAGTTTCTATGTATCAGGAGACTGGGGTTGACTTAACTGTCACATAGTCTCTCAGGAGACTGTTATCAGAGTTTGGCAGTGCTGGGCTCTCATCTGTAGGATGGATGGGGGAAGGCTCCACTTCCAAGCTCATTCACATGATTTTGGGCAGCACTTAGAGCCTCAGTTTCCTGCTGGCTGTTGAATAGAGGTTGCTCTCAGTTCTTTGTCACATGAATCTTTCTAAAGATTTATTTATTTCTGCATACAAGAGCTGGGGTATATAGGCCAGAGAAGCGGGGGTGGGGGTGAGAGGATTCACTAGAGACAAAGCAGGGAGCAGAACAGGCAGACTGACTGAAATACACTGCTGAGGGGAGCATTGGGCGAGACAGGAGAGGTCTGCTTCGCCATGTGGGTTGCTCTCTGGCCGGCCGGGGATTGAGCTCGTGGTGCAGAGGCTGAGGATTGCTTCATAGTGCGGTGCTTAATCCTTTGCGCCACCAGGGAGGCCTTGTCATGGGAATCTTTCTAAAAATCATCTCATTGTGTGGCAACTTATTTCATCAGGACATAGGAGCCAGGAAGGCAGGAAGACAGTTTTCTACCGAGATGGAAGCTACATCTTTTTGCTCTTGTGAACTTGACATGGATGTGATAGTCCCCCAAATTACCGTATTCTCTTGGTAGAAACAAATAATTGGTGGAGAGAGGGTTATACCAGGCTGTGAATGCCAAGAGGTGGGGCATTTCAGCGACCATTTTACAGTCTGCTTGCCTCGTCTATCTATGTCCGGTTGCCCTCCTCTGTATGCCCAACTATTGATCATCTAGTCCTGCAGATTCTAACTACTGTTTGTCTGATCCACCTATTTCTTTTATTCCCATTTATTCTCCTTGCTTCCCATTCAACTAACTTCCCATTCAACCCATTTTTACCATCTGTACCATGAGAAGAGTTTCCTCTAAAGAGTTCCTTGCTTTGCCTTTTGCCCTGTCCATCCATCCTGAAGGGATTTCTTTAGATAAACAAACCTATCTGTCTAAAATTGTTTATGACAAACCTTGTGTCCCTGCTGCTCCATTCTGTCCCCCCTGATTTTAGTGTGCTGTGCTGTGGTGTACAGTCCTGTGCCTGCTGCCAGCGTGCCACCTCAAGTGCACACAGAAGACTCGACCAAGACACCTTTCACACGGGTTCATAAAACATCCCACCACGACAGAGCCCCAGGTGCCCACCTGGATGTCAGCTCAACAAAGCACCATTTAGTGGTTTCCACCTTTCTGTTCCCAGTTTCCCTACTCCTTGTCCTGACTTTCTGGAATTACTTCCCAAATAAATGGCCTGTACTCAAGTTTTGCTTCAGTCTCTGCTCTTTAGGGAACCCTAAGGTTTTAAGTTCTTCCTATCAGTTTTAGGGTCAAAGCCTTTAATGTGATCCACATTGCTGCATCATTTGGTCCCTGCCTTTTGCCTTCAGCAGTATCTCTTCTCGCTGCCCCCTGCTGTTCTCTCGCAGCCATCTGGTCTTTTAACTTCTTGAACTCACCAAATACAATTTTGCCCCAAGGCTTCACATGATATTTCCTATCTACAGTTTGCACTGGGCTAAATTCTACTCGCCCTTTCAGCTCTTTGTAGAAACACCATTTCACTACAGGAGGTTTCCTTGGTACGTCAGACTAGAGTAGGTGACTTTGAGGTCCAGTCTCATAATGCCAGCTACCATTTCTTCAAGTACTTAACACAGAAAATGATTAATTGCCTGCCTTCCTGCTATGACGACAGCTCCATGAGGAACGCCTCTTCATCATTGTGTCACTGGTGCTGATAAAGTCCCTGAGTAATATCTGGGGCATGAATAAAGGGATTGGTCACTCAACCAGAAGACAATGTGATATTAGAGACAGAATTGAGAGTAAGATGGAGAAGTGGAAGTTGGTCTGTGAGAGGAGCCAGCAGTGAGATGTTGGCAAATCCTGTAACTTCTATTTCCTCATTTCCTTACCTGTCCTGTCTGTTTCACAAGGCTAACATGAGATTCAAATAAGACGCTGCTGCTGAACTGTGATGAAAGATGTAACCTTGAATCTAGGATTTCTCATTAGCTAGAAGGGTGCCCTTTCTCTCCCCTTAGACTCCAGACCAGGGGTTGCCAAACCCTTTTTTTAAGGACCAGAGAGCAAATATTTTAGATTTTGTGGGCCAGAGGATCTGTTACAACTCAGCTCTGCCCATGTAAAATGGAGAGGAGCCATCAACTGCATATGAATGAATGTGACAGTCACATACCACAAAATACTGTTCTTTTGAGTTGTTTTCTCCAACCATTTAATACGTAGACACTATTCTGAGTTGTACAAAAACAGGTGGTGTCATGGAGTTGACCCCTGGCCACAGTTTCCCAACCTCCAGACTGGAGAGTCCACAACTGTGCTATCCAACAGGGAACAAGTAACCATATGTAGCATTTAAATTTAACTAAAAATTCTGTTTCTCTGTTGCACTAGCCACATTCCAAGTGCTTAGTAACAACATGTGTCTAGTGGTTACCATATGGAGGAGCATAGACCATTTCTACCAGCACAGAGAGATCTACTCGGCAGCTCTGGTCTAGATAAAGCAAGCCTGAGAGATTTCTCTCCAGGGCAAGGCTAGCTACTTAGTGCTAGATCAAGAGAGTAGTTCAGGCCTCTTTACACTGCACTGTATCACCTCTGGGAAAATTTTCTCATGTGGGATTGATTGCACTGCCAGATTTTAAAAGAAATGTTGTTTGTGATTAGCATAATATCAAGTAGAAATAAAAACCAGCTTTAATCACTATTCGTTAGTTCAGAATGAAAACACACCAAAAAATCAAGTTTATTTTGTTGCTGGGAATAAGAATGGTATTTGTTTCTTCTCTTTTAGAATGAAAAGAAAGTTTTATTCCTGGGAGGAATGCATGAACCTTCGGGAGGTTAAGGTATTTATTAATACACTGGGGAATAACTTATGTATGGTTATTAAAATAGTTTTATACATGCTTTGATTTATAGTTGATATAGTCATTCTATTTGAAACATTTTACTAATGCCAAAAAAAATGGGGGCAAATGATATTATGCGGTGTACAGTTAAAATAAGATTGGTATATTAATGTATCAGTGAATATACTTTGTTTTAAAAACATTGATACAGTACTATTAACTACAGATTTATACATAACTCACTAGTTTCCAACTAATATCCTTTTTCTTTCAATTTTGTATTAAGTACATTTATATTCTTGCATGTCCATCACCACCATCCACCTCCAGGACTCATTTCATATTGCAAAACTGAAAGTCTGTTCCCATTAGACACTAACCTTTTCCCCAAGCCCCTGGCAACCATCATTATTCTTTGTGTGTCCATGAGTTTGACAACTTCATGTAAGTGGAATCTTGCACAATTTGTCCTTTTATCTCTTATTTCACTTAGCATAATGTCCTTCAGAGTCACCCATGGTACAGTATGTGTAGAACGGTCTTTCTGTTAAGACTGAATTGCATGTGGAGACCACATTTTATCCATCCATGGGTCTTTAAACTCTTCCTTTCCACTGATTCCTCTTCAATATGTAAATGTGCCCACCATTCTCATGAATCCAAGAATATCTCAGCTCTCTCTGCCCTTGAGCTTCTATCACTTATCTTCCAAACATCCCCCTTCACCCTTATCTCCCCACCTACTACTGACTTTCCACCTACTTGAATTAGGCACTTCCCTCTGCAACTCTACCAGGCTATCCTAAAAATCACCAGTTGCCAAGTCCGGAATTATTTTCTCAGGCATTTTCTTGCCTGCAGTGTTGGATGCTGTTGACCACTGCCTCCTCTCTTCTTCCAAGGCTCATGTGGTTGGCTGCCCCACCTCTTTCTTATTTTTCACCAGTTGTTCTCTGTCCTACCCCAAAATATTGATCATTTCTCACATTCTATTTTTTAATTTTTAAAAATTTTTACATCATTGCTCATTTTTAAACAATATTTGCTTCCCCCCACCCCCCCGGTGTAGTCCCCATAGAGTTTCCTTCACCAATGCACCCGTGCACCATCACCTCAGTGCCCTGTGCTCCTCCCTCCCTCCCTCTAATCCCTCTCCCTCCTCCTCCCCTGCAGGATGTCTCTGATTTATAATTGTCTGTTTTTGCTTTGTTCTGTTATTTTTTTTTACACTGATGTCTTATTTGTTCCCCTATATTTCCGCTATAAGTGAAACCATCCAATATTTTTCTTTTTCCTTCTGGCTTATTTCACTGAACATAATTCCTTCTGGCTCCATCCATATTACTGCAAATGGCATGAGTTTATCTTTTTTGATTGCTGAATAATATTCCATTGTGTTTATACGCCACATCTTCTTGATCCAGTCATCTATTTTTGGGCATATGGGTTGTTTTCAGATTTTGCCTATTGTAAATAGTGCTACAATATACAAAGGGGCACAGGTGTTCTTTTGAATCAATGTTTCTATGTCTTTTGGGTAGATCCCTAGCAGTGGGAATTGCCGGGTTGTATGGTAGCTCCATTTTTAGTAGACTGAGGAACCTCCAGACAGCTTTCCATAGTGGTTGGACCAGTTTGCACTCTCACAAGCAATCTGCATTCTGTTCTTAACAGTTTTTTCTTTGTACTGACTTTTCCTCCTGAGTGCTTTTATTCATTTTCCAGGCTTAAATAGTCTCATCAAGTCTCTTTCTTCTGCACTGGATTAGGAACACAGTGCATTGACTATTTTTGAAATTTTTAGCAATAAAATATTTTTGAATCAGTCATCCATTTGCTTACATATTGTCTGTGACTGATTTCACACTACAATGGCAAAGTTGAGTAGTTGCAATAGAGACCTATGACCTAGAAAGCCTAAAATACTTATTCTTTGTCCCTTTATAGAAAATTTTGCTGACTTCTGATTCAGGCTAACATAGCAAACTTAGTGGCCATTGATACCTGAATTTTGTCTGCCTTTCCCAGTGCTCATATTTTCTCCCTTTTCTGATTATCACTTACCCATTCACCCAGAAATTACAGCTTCCTGCATTATGACCCCACTTCTCACATATTTCATCCCTCCCGTGCACTCCTGGTAGAAAGAAATCCACAACACTCAGCTGTTCACATACTAGCCACCATTTGTTGAGAACCTATTACGGGCCAGGCAACAAGAAAGTGGTAGTATCAGGAGTTTATTATAAGAACAGCTGAGGCCCAGTGACTAGCGCCTTGCTTGAGGCCAGCACAAGTCTAAGCAGCAAAGCTTGACTTCATGCTCAGGTTTGTCAGAAGTCTTCAGTGGGTATTCACCTGGCTTCCATGCAGTGTCCTCCTGGCCCACTTCTCCAGTTAAAGTCTTCCAGATATTTTTCCTTCAGAACCAAGCTGGGGCACAGAGTTTTCCACTGCACTCCCATGCCCTTCCCTCTGAAGGGGGAGAAGGGCTTCCCTCCTGACATACTTTCTCCCTTCCACTGAGTGTGCAGGTGTTGCTCTCTCTTCAAGTCACAGTACAGGCAATACTCTCACTGGATCACTCAGCATTGTCCCTCTCAAAACATCCCTGATGTTCTTTGTCTCCATCATTCCTTTGGCACTTAATAGTATCTTCCTTTCCTAGATCTATTCACACCATTGCTTTCCAATTAAATTGTTTGCCTCTTCAGGGCAGGAACTTAACCCCAGAATTTCCTTGCTCCCCATACATTATAGTTTTGTTAATAGTTAAGCACCTTCACCCCTGGTGATAACAGTTCCCATCGGGACTCCTGTCCTGAGTTTAGTTTGTGACTTCCATGTCTCTGGTCTTATACAACTGTCCTGCTCTCCTTTGGAAACCTGTCTATCTCTCCTTTGGAAACCTTTTGTAAGCTAATGTAAAATGCCTTCTTTCTGGACACTTACCTCTGTGAGTGAATCACGTAAAGTCCTCCACACAAAATTAATTCTTTTAAATGTTAAACTACTCTGGACTTTAACTTGCCCATGAGGCTTACTTTGAAATAGCAGGCCACTAGGCCACTCCTAGTCTTGGGCCAGTAGCTCATGCTCAAGTGAAGCTGAAGAGCTGAAGGCACCCTATTCCTTGCCTAGAATTATCTTCTTGAAAAGCTTTAAAAACCCAGCTCATTTTTCTCTGAAAGAATTTTCCCCATTTATTCTGTTGCTCATCCATGGGACATTGCTTGCGGTGCACTTTAAGCAAACAAGTAGAAAAGATGCCTCTGCAATGTAAGCCTGGTGAATACCTACAAGTTAAGCAATGTTTGTGTTTGGTACTCTGGAGAACCAGGAATCCAACCCAACTAGAAGTCATGAGTCCAGTTGGGTAATTCTAGCAGGATCTGGCCAAGTTGACCAAAAACAGCTGAAGATTTCCTACCCTAGGGGCCTCTTGGCAAGAGCATGCCCTTCAGAGAAGAGCCTCCAGAAGAGTTATCTTGTTCTCACTCACTGAATCATATTTCTTCACTTTTCCCAGCTGCTCAAAGTAACTTGATCATATTGC
The DNA here is from genome assembly GCF_014898055.3 of Talpa occidentalis. Lineage (NCBI taxonomy): Eukaryota > Metazoa > Chordata > Mammalia > Eulipotyphla > Talpidae > Talpa > Talpa occidentalis. The sequence continues at coordinate 72,712,261 of NW_023602073.1, read as the reverse complement.
ACACTGCTAAACTCTGACCCCTCGGGTGCCTTATTACTAAATGTCCTTCCAGATTTGGAAATTCATTTCAACATTTTCATCTTAAACCTAGTATTAATTTGCTTTATAAATGGCCTGTTCTTTTTAAGGAAATTCAAAGAGAAAGAGAGCTTTACAATTTACTTTTATCAGACTCAATTCTATGAGGAAAAGGATTTTTTAATTAAAGGGCTCATTCCCTTGGCCAGAGTGACCCTTTGAGGCTTCCTTGAAGGAGATACTCTCCCAAATTCTGACTGTGTGGTGAGCAAACCAGCAACTGGATGTCACTGGCAGTCATATATGAACTGGATTGCTGCCCACTAATACAAAAGTGGTTTGTTCACCATTAACAGAACTCACGGTACAAACAGAAAATAGTCTACATGTGGCTCTACTTATGTGCTTGTTCAAGAACAAGAAAAAACTGTGTATGCACCAGGATGAATAATTAGAAGGTCATACACCATCTTCTACTCTCTTGTTCCTCACCCCATCTGACTTTTTTTACCTTCTTTTTTGTTCTTGGAAGCAGAGGAATTTCTCCTATCTCACTTTTCAGGGTCTTTCCAATAAATGTTCCCCATCTTCTCTAAAATTCAAACGATAAGGAGCACTATGTGAGTGGCGAATACAATGAGTCAGGCTATCAACCTCCCTCATTTTGAACAATTTCCTTTTCAAAGTGCTGGCAAACAGTTTGCTGGTGATCTCAGCCCAAAGCAGCTGCCTTCTATGAGATTACTTTTCTTTTCAGCAGTGACTTTTCTCTAATTTTTTTTTTTTCTTTATTTATTTGTTTGCTTGTTTGTTTTGTTTTTGTTTATACATGCACTGGGTACAGTCAGAAGCACGGGAGGGTGAGAGAATTCACCAGAGCCAGAGCGGGGAGCAGAGCAGGCAGAAGGACCGAAGTACACTGCTGAGGGGAGCAGCGGGCGGCAGGAGAGGTCTGCGCACCATGTGGGTCCCTCCTCCGGTGGCCGGGGAGCAGCCGGGGATTGAACCGGCGCCGCAGAGGCCGCGGGCAGCTTCGCAACCCAGCGCTCTACCGCTGCGCCACCGGGGAGGCCCTCTAATTTTTTTTTTGTGTGTGTTTTTCTTCCTTTGCAGTCTTTAAAGAAGCTCAACCATGCCAATATAGTAAAATTAAAAGAAGTTATCAGGGAAAATGATCATCTTTATTTTATCTTTGAGTATATGAAGGAAAATCTTTACCAGCTCATTAAAGAAAGGTACAGTTTGGTCATAATGATCTTAGAAATAAATATTTTAAAGTAGATGTATTTTCTTTCTATTTTTGCTTAGCACAGTCATGTTGCTTAGACTTCGCTGTTTTTACTTGCCCACAGAGGAGGCACCCAACCCTCATTCCTCCTTTGGAGGCCTTGGGATAACTTCATGGAAGCTGCTTTAGTGCATATTTATGTGTTTATGGGCAATTCACCCAAAGAAGCTTAGAAATTTAACAGATACTTGGCAACTTTATTTTAGTTCCTCTTACTATAATGCCCAGGGACTTACATGCTTGGAAGAGACTTCTAAAAATGTACCTGCTATGGTAACTTTGAACCTTAAAAGTGAATCATATCGGGCCTCTTGGGCACATTTTCTTTTTTTTAATTGAAGTAAAGTTGGTTACAACATCGTGTGTGATTGAGAGGTATAAGATCAGACGTCCTCAGCTCTTGATGACAGATGAAAACCATTCATAGAATCCCTCTGGGTGATTTTAGTGAACAGATGTCATCTTCCTTGTCAATAACAGTTGGAACCTTAGGTAGTTTGCTCAACCAGGATAAAAATGTTATCCTATACTGCATTTTATGATGTCTTTATTGGGAAGACATCACATTTTCCCCATTAAACTTTTTTAAGTTTTAAATTACATAGAGAAGATATTTTTATATGATCTATTAGAGGGAATTTGAAGGGAATTTACTATAAAATGTTTATGCTTTTGTCCTTTGTGACATAATTAGATGTATTTAGTGTTCATAAGGTAGCTCTCTTAGTTGCATAAATGTTGGTTTTCTATGGTCTTTATTGTCAATGGATCTGGTCAAATTTGCATGTAAGCAAATGTTTTTTAAAATGCTTGCAATTTAACTGAAAGATCATGAGAACTGCATATTTGTTTTCATATGTAAACCTAGATGTATAACTTTTTCCTTCTGCCCCATGCAGAAATAAGTTGTTTCCTGAGTCTGCTATAAGGAATATCATGTACCAGATATTGCAAGGACTCGCGTTCATTCACAAACACGGTAGGTGATTTGGTGTACTGTGAAGCAGATGTTGCCGTCAGGTAGAAATGCTGGAAGCATCGATGCCTTTTGTAATCGATTCCCAGAAAGTGTATCTTTGTTCCCCATGCATTATAGTTTTGTGTACAATTAAGGACCTTCATCCCTGGGAATAATAGCCCCCATTGGGACCCCTGTCCCAGGTTTAGTTTGCTACTTCTGTTTCTCTGTTCTGATACAACTTTCTTGCCTCTACCTCAAGGTTGTGACCCCCACATGACCTCCTGAGGGACCTCCCACCTCCACTGGTGGGCCCCTCCATCCTGAGGCACTGGGCTCATGAGATGGGATGCCTCCAACCCCAACTGGGTCTCTGTCCAATTCTTTTTTTTTTTTAAGATTTTATTTATTTATACATACAAGCACTGGGTACAGTCACAAGCACAGGAGGGTGAAAGAATTCACCAGAGCCAGAGCGGGGAGCAGAGCAGGCAGAAGGACCGAAGTACACTGCTGAGGGGAGCAGCGGGCGGCAGGAGAGGTCTGTGCGCCTTGTGGGACGCTCCTCCGGTGGCCGGGAGCAGCCAGGGATCGAACCGGCGCTGCAGAGGCTGCGGGCAGCTTCGCAACCCAGCGCTCAACCACTGCACCACCGGGGAGGCCCTCTGTCCAATTCTTAACAAAGATTACTAATACCTCTGATATTTGCTAGAAAGTACAACCTCAAACTCATTGCTACTCAATACCTTTCAGTGGCTCAGCTCAGAACAACACTAGTGACGGCGGTTTTCCTGAGGGGATGCCGTCATCTGTTCCTTTAGGTGTTCTTGATCTCTCTTTGGACTAACCAGATCTTCCCTAGAGCGAATCACACTGAGCCGCAGTAAGTCTGTTCTCTGTGATGGGATTGACAATGGATTTTGGAGTGTGTTATGGTCTATACTAGACTTCTGAATTTCTTTCACTATGTATCATGTCCATGTATTCTTATTCTTTAGGTGTTAACATTAAGTTTAATAGTTACAAATCTAGGAGCTATTCCTGGCCATAACTGGCATATTAATGAGAAACCTAAGACTAGGATTCAGGGAAATTTCATTTACTACATTCACACAGTTAACTCTTACACTGCTTTTCTGTAGCATCTCATATTACTAATGTATTTATATTTCAATGTGTTCAAAAGGATTTTAAAATGGTCTAACAAGATTTATACAGCACAGGAAAATTAAATAAAATTAGCAAAGGAAAAAGGGCACAGGCAAAAAATGGTGTGGATATAACCATGTGTAAGGTCAGGCCCCAAAAGGCATGTCAGAAAGCTTTATTTAAGTAGAGGAAGTAGGTTACAGGTTTGAGTCTGAGCTGTTAGACAATGCAAGATGCGAGACAAGCCAGTCACAACTTACATAGTGTCCCTGAGATGAAAACAGACCAGTTGCACAAAAGAAGCAACATTATTCTTTTTTTTAAGATGTGTTTATTTATGCATACAATAACTGGGGTACAGGCTAGAGGTGTCGGGGTGAGAAGATTCACTAGAGACAGAGTGGGGAACAGAAGAGGCAGAGTGACTGAAATACACTGCTGAGTGGAGCAGCAGGCAAGTCAGGAGAGGTCTGCTGTGTCATGTGGGTAGCCCCCTTGCCGGGGATTGAAGTAGTGCTGAAGTGGCTGCGGACAGCTTCATAGGTTGTGTCTCAACCCCTTGTGCCACCAGGGAGGCCCAGCAGCATTATTCTTGATCCTGAGACCAGAGAAGTTTCTCTCATGGATGCTGGAAGAGGGGACAGTACATAATGTGATTTCATGGTAAACACAGTGACAGCTGACATATGACCATTTCATACCATATCCCTCCATACCGACCAATTAAATCGCTTGGTGGAGAAAACAGATCTATAGCAGCTCCATGTGATCCACTCTAGGGATACTCTGGTTAGCCCAAAGAGAGATCTAGACCATCTAAAGGAACAGATGACCTTATCCCATCAGGAAAAGCTCTGTCAATTGTGTTGTTCTTAGCTGAGCCATTAAAAGGTATTGAGTAGCAATGAGTTTGAGGTTGTACTTTCTAGCAAGTATCAGAGATATTGTTAATCTTTGTTAAGAATTGGACAGAGACCCAGTTGGGGTTAGAGTTACCCCTTCTCATGAGACCAGTGCCTCAGGAAGGAGGTATCCACCAATGGAGGTGAAAGTCCCCTCAGGAGGTCATTTGAGATCACTTAAACACAGTGATACTAGAGAAGGGAGAAGTGACTGATGTTACGCAGGCAGAAATCCATGTACTCCCAGTTTATTGTTGCCCTTGCAACATTGCACTGACCGATGACCTTCATTACCCAATAACAAAATTGGCTGGAAACCCTCTGATAATACAGTCAGTTCAGATTTGAATCAAATTGGCAGCAAGGACAAAAGAGATTGTTCTACTGACAGGGGACATGGTCATTCCCAGCCTGGAATTGTTTAACCCTACGTAGCCCCTCACAGTTAGAGACTAAATGAAACTAAGCAAACAGACAAACAGAGGCTGCCTGTGCAAAGCCTGTCAGCCTCAGGTGCATGCTGAATCATCAGCTGTAACATGTCAGACTGAATTCTAATAAAGAGTTTTTAGTAAAAGGTATCTCTGATTCTGCTGACATGGACAGACCCAGCACTTCAGCCTAACCTCAAGAACTCATAAGAGATGCAATGAATTTGCAAAACATGAAAAAGTTCTGGTGTGTTGTCTCAGGGGCAAATGGGAAGAGAAGGATCACTTACTAGATTGAAGAGCCCAGGAAATAGAAATGATATGAAACCAAAGGGCTTCTCAATAGAAAAAGATCAAACATATGTTTTCAGACAGTGTCACATTTGTGCAGGTGATTTGCTCAGCACAGGAGGCTGAGTAGTAGACTTGAAAGAAAGTCTAATGTTAATGTTCTTTGACTTTCTTTGACTTTCTGTTCTTTTCCTTTTTGTTGCTTTTTATGAGACTCAGATATTTGGTAACAGAAAGAACTTGTATACATTATCCAGGAATCTACCTAATCCCATCAGGTGGATGCATGCATGTACACAGACCCTCATACTTGTGCAAACTCGTGTCTGTGTACCATACCCATGTGCACTGTACCCATGTACACACCTCTCCCCCCACGCCCACAAATGCATATTTATACCCACACACACACAGTGCATATTTGTATCCAGTAGTTCAACATCCATCTACTATTGCATCAAAACAGCCCTTTTTGGGGTGTGAACTCTGCACACCTTACACACTGGGCTGTGTATGGTTGTGTAGGGAAGCAGTGCCAGGGAAGGCTCAGTTAATGTCTGAGGTTGGACCACCTTTGTTTTTATAAGCCCAGCACCACTGCTGTTTTCCCCAGATGTTAAGCACCTTCTTCTAATTTAAGCTTAATAATATTTCATCTCTTGCCTGATTTATTTCCTTGCCAATTTCTAAGGTAGAAAGAATAAATGTTATCTATTCCTTTCAAAGAAGAGGAAACTGAGCTTCAGAGAGGTTTAAAGACCTGCCAAAGGCCCCACTGTACTAAAGGGGTGGAGCAGGGATTAGCTCAAATATTTGTGACCATTTGCCACATGTGACTGTTCTCAATGAGAATAAAAGGTGAAGAAAATAGCAGTGATAAGTGCAGGTGGGATGGGCATTCATGTTCTAGGTCCTATCACATTTTCATAGGTAAGTGATTTTTGGAAACTTTAATGGTTTTTATATGGCATCAACTTGATTTTGGTTAAATACAAGTGTAATTTCATATTATTCCTTTCCTCCAGTAATGGGAGAAAATAATCCAAAGCACTTCACAGATTTATCTTGTGAGTTTCAGGCTCTTCGCTGTTAGCTGGTCCTCACTGTGAGAAGGTGCAGGCTGCCCCTTGGGAGTAGACTCCTTTGAGAGGGAGAAGAGCGTTGCAGGTAGTTGCTATGGCCATAGTTCATGTCACTGAGTACTTCCTCCCCCCCACAGGGAATGAAAACACAACTCAACTTGGTACTGACTGAGTAATGCCAAAGCGTGTGTACTTTGTAGCAATTAAATAATTAATGCAAACCTGCCCTTACAAATATCTAGCTCATACTTACTTGTGCAGATGATCAGAAATGCATTTGGTGACTTGCAGGACAATGTCTAGCCCCAAGAGGTGGTTCTCTACTTCTCTGTTTCACCATTGTCTTGCTCTGCATGACCTTGAAACAGCCCTTGGCCTTTCTGTATGTTGCTATCCTTGTAGCCTTGATGAAAACTGTGAGTCTAAATTCAGTAATAATCTGAGAAATGACAAATTCCATCGCAGGACGGTGTGCTGCATAAATTCCTAGTGTTTAAAGAATTCTCTGGCTATGTCCATATATAACAGAATGTGGTGGAGGGAAGAAAACCTTCTTTGTACCCTGATGTTTTCCTTGCCCAAGGGTTGTGAATGAAGAGTAAGCACAACATATTTTCTGCCAGGGTGAAAGAGAAAAACCCTCTGTTATTCAACTGGCATGGAGTATGTTGAAATTAAATTAAAGGTCTGTTCCTCTCTTCTGAAAGCCCATTTTGAACAGGAAGATTCTAATCTTAACAACACTTTGCTGTGCAGGGTCTCTGAATGAGGGTTTCCATTGTGTGTCTGGAGCCCAGAGGAAGAAGTCGCTTCATTGTCACAGCTCCAGTACACTGATTGGCAGAACGTGTACCCAGCCAGGAATCAGATCAGAGCTTAGCACCCTCTCCTTGCAGGTGGAGCAACAAAACTAGCCTCACAAGCCTTAATTCTTTTTTTTTTAATTTAAATTTTATTTTTATATTCCCCATACAATTACAACCCCCTTATTTTGACCCCAAGTCCTCCTTTTCCCGCCCCCCAACCCCCATAGAGAGTCTCTTGTTCATAGTTATTTGTTGATTTTGGTATTTTCTTTCTTATAGTTATTCTTTTTCCTGGTCCCTTATTTAAGTTTTCTAGATTGCTTCTATGAGTGAGACCATCCGGTATTTTTCTTTTTCTTTCTGGCTTATTTCGCTGAACCTGATCACTTCCAGCACCATCCATGTTGCTGCAAATTGCATGTGTTTATCTTTTTTGAATGCTGAGTAATATTCCATTGTGCATATGTACCACATCTTCTTGATCCAGTCATCTATTTTTGGGTTGTTTCCAAATCTTAGCTATTGTAAGTAGTACAAGCCTTAATTCTTATATGCAAAAGATGGAGCTGTGTCTGCTTGCCCTCCAGGAAGGATAAATTGAAAAGACTCATGGCTGCTAGTAATGACAGTCTCTTGCAAGGTGCCAGTTACCAAGCACTGCTCTAAAGACTTTACAAATATTACCACACTCTCCTGCAAAACATCCTCAGGAGCTAGATGTGGTTATTTCAGCGTTTTACGGATAAGGAAAGTGCAACACAGAGAGGTTAGGTGATTTTCCAGCCAGTGAACAGCATTGGGATTTGAAATCAGGCAACCTGATTGGTCTGCACACTTAACCACTGTACTGTATTGTCTCTTATATGGAAATGGCAATGTTTTGTTAAAATAGAGGTGAAAAGTGAGTGTGCCTGATGTTGAGGGTCTTCTACTTTTAGTTACCGAGGAGTAGAACTCATGGGTATAAGACTAACAATAGCTATTGTTATTATTCGTTAATGAAAGGAACAGAAAGATAAATAGTCTATAAACATATTCATGAATGCTGCTTAGTTACAAAGGCTTATACTTGAATCTAATATATAGACAACGTATGTCAAACTGACAAATACAGTTTTTATCAGTCAATGCTAAGTCTGTTTGCAATAAATTTTTTCCTAGCCATTTTCTCTCTGATAATTTGTTTTGGGCCAAAAGCATGATTTCTATAAAAGGGACCTGAACCAGAATTCTCATTCTCCTCATTTCACTAGTGCACATGTGCTGTGTGGAAGTAGAATTCAAGAAGGGTTAGCAGTGAGGGAAAGAATAAAGCTTGACTGGTGGGAGGAGTTGATTGGTGTTGACAGGAGTGTGACTTCAGGGTGGGAAGAGACGGGGTCTGGAATGAAGAATACTGCAGGTATCTGCATGTATCTAAGTACAAGGGACATGAGGATGAACTGACCAGGGAGAAAATGCAAGTTTGTTGCGGTAGATGTTCTAGATGGTGCTAGGGAGAGCTTGCAATTAGGCTTGAGACTGCAGAGAAATGACTCATTATAAAAGAAATGCCACATTAGTTTGGAAATAAGTTAGCCCAACTAGAAGAAAAAGAGGAGCCTCAGAGGAGAAACAGCATTAATGCAGACTTGAGAGGATCAGAGCTACAAATCAAGATGTAGCAATTTGGACTGAGAGGGACAGACAATAGCCCTGACATTTCTTGACAGGATTGTGAATAATTCATCTACCTCCGCCACATGACTCACTCTCTCCATCTGTTCAATAAGAAAATGATATCTACCATTTCTCTGTTCGCTGGTGTGTTTTTAATGCTCTGAGTTTTTAAGAAGAGACCAGAGTCTCACAGTTTATATATTTTCATGAGCCATGGGAGTCTTCCTAGATGCATTAACATACAATCCCTCTCTAAAAATTGTTTGTGTCTTTATACATTCTTAAGTTAATTCCAGAATGGGAGCATGCTCAGAAGAACAGCGGGTCCAAGCACAATGACTCAGTTATGAGTCTGAGAACAGGTATTGCTCACTCTAGTGGGCACTGACAATCTTTATTTAATGAGGTTGATAATAAGCCATTCAGATTTACCCATATCCAAAATTCTTTTTTTAATTTAAAGTCTATTTTTTACTAATATTGAATATTTTTTTTAATTTTTTGAGTTGACAATCTCAAGTCTGGTTATTATAACATGGGTTTAATGTATTATTAATTTGTTTAGGATAGTGAAGGAGTTGGTATGAGGAAGGTCATTAGGTATAGATTGGTACAATGGCAGGATAAAGAATGAATCAATGATATCTATCTAGCTATCTATAGAGAGAGATAAACACACTTCACACACACATATGTAAATGCAAATACACATACACACATATGCACACACACATACATATGCTATGAAAATAGCAAACTCACTGTGCCTGACTTTGGTCTTACCTAGATCTGACTAGACCCTCAACATCAGATCTTTGATCTTTTCAATGCTTTGATTATGAAAAATCAAAGCAACATATTGATGGGAAGGAAATATTTCCTTTTCTCACTTGGGACCCTCTGAATATGTGTGATTACTGTTGTACCTTTAGTCCCTCCTATGTGCTCTGTAATAACATTCACTTTGTCCATCTTAGTCAGCCATTCACCTTGCACTCCCACCATTACACCATAATACTATCCATTTGGAACTGGACGGCATACTAAGCCCTGTTGTCTTCACACTGATAAATAAACAAATTTCCTTCTATTAAAACATTGTTGCTTTCCATAAGATATGACTTCATATGTTACAACATTTCAAACACCCTCCCCTTCCTCTATAACAGAGAGCGGTTTTGATGGGTAGATTTAGTGCTGCTAGAATCCCTCTGTGATGAGGATTCCTGCTCTGAGCCCTCTATCTCTCCCACAGTACTCCGTGGTCATTGTTCTCTCCCAATTCTCAGTTGCTGTCTTGGGAGGCTTCCTCCCTCCCACCTACCCTTGCCTACTTGCCCTTCACCATTAAGCTCTTTCATGTTCCCTATAAACTTATTGAAGTTCTCTGTTCAGTCAATAACAGGATAGAATTATGAGGCCACCATGTCCTGCCACTAGGATAGGCATTCAAAGACATGCAAATTGGCCTTTACTCTTAACTCTGTCTAATTAACGATGTTTGACATACCTGAAAATGGTAGAGCTCCGCTCAGATTCAAATAGGAGGGCCTACTGTCCATCTGGGCAAAAACTATGCTCATTTATGTTGCTTGTGAATGGTTGGAACCTAATCCAACACTCCGCATGGAGGGGACCCTCAGTAAACATTCGTTGGAAGAGTGAATGAATGAATGAAAACTAGCATATTAGAATAGGTTCATGGAGGAAGCCAAAACAGAAACCCCAAACAGATCTTGAAGGATGTCAAAGATTGGATTTGATTAGACAAAAAAGAATAAGGATGCCAAATTCTAATGGAAATAACAGTGATCCTAAAGGAGAGGGGGAACTTGATCTAATTAGAGTACACTTCACACGTATTGATAGCTACTGGGAAATAAGTTTATCTCCTTAGGTATGCTGATAGGAGTTCAGCTTGTTAAATAAATTGAAAAGGAAATTTTTCATGTGGGAGAATGGAAGATTTTTCATGTCAATGGATTTTGAAGACAATAGAAAGATAGTGTTTAAATTACTAGGATGTATGGAAATCCAGAGACACTAGAGTGAGGAAGGCCTACTAGAAAGTTGTAATGCAGGGATAGGTGATGAGAGCAAGGATTTTGGAAGGGTGAGTGAGAATGGACTGAAAAAAATAGTCATAAGATATTTTGATGAAAAGTATGACACAATTTCATGGGAAGAATGGATCTAATGTAGCTACAAGGAGCCTGGGTATCTTATCAAATATTTGGGAAGGAGAGATTAGTTGGGAAAAGAGAAAAGTGGTTTGGGACAGGCTGGTATGGGATAACAGTGACACCCAGCTCTGATCATATCAGAGGTGCAGGTCTAGAGAAGCTTGCAGAAGGCATTATCAACACAGGGGGTGTCAAGGAAGAGTATAGGTCTTCAGGGTTAGCTATTCGCTTCTCCCACTGTGTGCTAGTTAGAATCCAGCTTTCATAACATCAGTAGCAATGGCTCATAACAGATAACACCATCAGCAGCATGTGTTGCGCTATATTTTCAGCTTCAGGGTCCCAGTACAATTAAGGGCCATGTAGAATGATGTCTATGCCAGTGATACTCTGCACGTGGCAGGTTTCCCTGTTCCCAGAGGCACATAGCTCAGAAGTTGTGTGTTGAGTATGTCCTGCATGCACCCCCAAAACTCTGCCTTAGCTAAACCAGCGTTCCCATGGGATGAATTAGCTTTGCCTTTCACTGTGTGAGCCTCGGCTGTGACTCTGTCGTTTTTGATTAGCCAAAACAAACACATTTAACATTTAAACAGTTGTTGCAACACACACCAGGATCTCAGATATGAATAGGTCACATTCATAAATTCTGCTCTTCTTTAAACAGAAATTGTAATTGTGTTTCTGCTCTGGTAAACTCGCAGATAAATAAGACTATTGTTTTTTGAAATGTTTTTAATCCCAAATCTGGCTGCCTTGGGCAAGGTAGGCATGGAATCTTTTCCTTGAGTGGTGATTTCTTTCTCAACATAATCTTAGGCCATAGCTGAGTTTTAAAAGACGTATTTTAGGGCCTTCCTGGTGGCTCAAGGGGTTAAAACGCAGCTGTGAAAATATCCGCAGCCCCCTGCAGCATGAGTTCAATCCCCAGCAGGCCAGGGAGCAAACCCACATGGCACAGCAGACGTCTCCGGTCTCACCTGCTGCTCCCCTCAGCAGTGTATTTCAGTGGATCTGCCTGTTCTGCTCCCCACTCTGTCTCTGGTTATCCTCTCACCCCCTATACCTCTGGCCTGTACCCCAGTTCTTGTATGCATAAATAAATAAATCTTTTTTTAAAAAGAAGTGTTTTAAATAGTTAAGTATTATACATATTTTAAAATAATGTTTCTCTCTTGGGGAAAAATAACTATGAAAATCAACTTTTGATGATTTTACATTTTGCATCTATCAGAGGGAAATGGAGTTCTGTGCCTAGAGCCTTCATGTCACCCCAGACTACCTGGGGTGCCAAGAGCAGTACAGCTACCAAGGATGATGCAGAAGCAAGCTTGCATTTGTATTCCTTCTCCACTGTCTCCACAGGCTTCTTCCACCGGGACTTAAAACCTGAGAACCTCCTCTGCATGGGACCAGAACTTGTGAAAATTGCAGACTTTGGATTGGCCCGAGAGATCCGATCAAGACCTCCATATACAGATTATGTATCGACCAGATGGTAAATACAGCTTTCCTCAAAATTATCTGGTTACACTTCTTTAGAAATATTCCATCGTGCTGAGGGAATATTAATGTCACAAATATTAACCTTTCACTAAGAGAAAACAGTAGTTTGAGTCTTATTTGTAAGCCAGTTGGCATTCTACACAGTTAAAAACTGTGGCATTTTAGAAGAGTCCATTATGCTTTTCCATAATGTAAGTATATTTTCTTCATAGCCCTTCCTGAAAACTATTGCCCCAAAGAATTGTGTAAAAAGATTCTCCAAAGACCTAATTGCGATTGTTCAAATTTTCAGACCCTAAGGATTTAAGCAGTTGGCTGCAATCAAGAAGTAGCCTGCAGACAACACGCTTTACTTTCTCTTTCATTCTTTTTCTTTTATAACTTTTTTTTAAGATTTATTTATTTATTTGTTTGTTTGTTTATTTATACAAGCACTGGGTACAGTCAGAAGCGCAGGAGGGTGAGAGAATTCACCAGAGCCAGAGCAGAGAGCAGAATAGGCAGAAGGACCGAGGTACACTGCTGAGGGGAGCAGCGGGCGGCAGGAGAGGTCTGCGCGCCAGGTGGGACCCTCCTCCGGTGGCCGGGGGGAGCTGCCGGAGATCAAACAGGTGCTGCAGAGGCTGCAGCAGCTTGGCAACCCAGCGCTCAACCGCTGCACCACCGGGGAGGCCCTCTCTCTCATTCTTTTTCCCTCTCTTTCACTCTCTCTAACTCTCATGCTCACGGTCTGTGTTTCTCAAACATGCTGTAGAGGACTGTCCTGTGGAGAATTGCTCAGTGGAAAATATTGGGAAATAGAACACTGCTTTCTTTTTTTTCCCTCAAACTTTATCCATGTGCCCATCACTTGCATATCTACATAACTTAAGGTACATTTCCTCACCTTCATAGCTGCACATGCTTCATGCACTCTCCACCCAAACTCTCACGCAAATGTCTTTCCCCTTCCTATTCCTTTCCCCTCTTCTTCCCCCATTCCCTCCTGTAACCAATGTATTTTTCAGAGTCAGAGAATTATTTTTGCTGTTCTTTCCCAATTTGTATTCTTTGGTTAATTTATATTCCAAAAATAATCACCTCAAGATCTGTTCATTTTGTCCTCAAAAGGCATGATTTCGTCCTTTTTAATAGTTGAGTAGTTTTCCATTGAGTATACATAGTTGCCTGCCATTGGGCACTTGGTTTGGTTTCATAATTTGGCTATTGTGGACTTAGCAGCTGTGAACATAGGAATGCATGTATCTTTTCATATTAGAGTTTTCATATTTATTGGGTAAATACCTAGCAGTGGTGCTGCTAGGTCAGATAGCACTATTTTCCATAGAGGCTGCATCAAGTTACATTTCCACCAACAGTGCAAGAGTATTTCTTTTTCTCTACACACTTACCAACACTTGTTTTTCTCCATTCTTTTTGATGTAGGATATTCTCACAGGGTGAGATGGTTTTGATTCGCATTTCCCTTATAATAAGATGTTGAATCTTTTTTCATGTGTCCATAGATCATTTGAACGTCTTTTTTGGAGAAGTGCCTACTTAGGTCTTTTGTGCATTTCTTGATTGGTTTGTTTTTATTGTTTATTGAATTGTATGGGTACATTGTAGTTTAGAAAGTAAACCCTTGTCAGACACATAATGTGCAAATATGAGAAGCACTGCTCTCCAGAGCAATTATGGCACTTGCCAAGTCTTTGCAAGTCTGTGTACCACACTAAATGAGACCAAAGTAGTAGAAATACATGAGTTCTCTCACTGAGCATTGATAAATAAATATAACTTCTGGTTGGCAGAAGTAATAACTAGCAGTTCACTTTGTCCCTCCAGGTACAGGGCCCCAGAAGTGCTCCTGAGGTCCACTAACTACAGCTCCCCCATTGACGTCTGGGCCGTGGGCTGCATCATGGCGGAGGTGTACACCCTCAGGCCACTCTTCCCTGGGGCCAGTGAGATTGACACAATCTTCAAAATTTGCCAACTGTTGGGCACACCGAAAAAGGTAATGACACAGAACAAAGTGTAAACAGAAAGCAGCACGTTCTCAGCCTCCCTCTTCCCTACTCCACACACTGGCACTGTCTATCAGCCTGCTCATTCTGGAATCTTTCTCTCCACCCCACGATCCTCCATGTTCACAGACCTGGTCTCTTCTCTCCTCCTTCCACACTTCAGAATATTTTCCCTCTAGAGTTCTCTTTGCAACTTTTCACCTGCCTTACAGAGCATCTCTTTTCTCGTGGCTATAACTCTTCATCTATTCAGAAGTCTCCTCCTAGATATCATCTGTAACCCTAACTTGCCTCCATCACTCATTCCCAAATTTACCACTATGTGAGATTTTCTCCTGACTTTCTCACCATCATCTCAAACTCACATGTCTAACACAGATGACCTTTTGTTTACCTTCTAACTGAACTCGTTCTTTCATTCTGTTTTCCTGTAAGATCCCATCATAATCCCAGAGCCCAAGCTTTGAGGCTGAGTTTCAGTTTTATCTCCTCTTTTTCCCTTACTCCTCTCCCTCCTTATCCAAGCTGTTGGTCCATAAATCCTGTTGACGGTCACCACATAGTGTCTCGCATGCTGCCCTACTCGTTGAATTTCCACCACCACCATCACAGACTGCCCACCACTGGGGGATCTTTTCCATCTTTCTGCCTTCAAGTCTTTTCCTCCAGCTTATCTTTCATCCTGCAACCAGAGTCATCCTCCTATAAAGAGCAGCTCTGGTACTGTCTTCACTTCTTAAAGTCTTTCGTTGACTCCTCTTTACCCAGCCCCTCAGCTTTCATTCCTTACCCCCACTTTGTACCTGAACCATCCTGGCTTGTGCCCAGGAATCTTCCCGCTGCAGTGCTCTGTGTAGGCAGACTCTGCTGGAATGAATGTCTCATGTGGTCCCTCAGTAATGCTTCTCTTCTCTGTTCCTCTAATCTCCTCTCTGTTTTCAGCTGTGTTCTGTGCTATTAATATAATTATCTGTGCACGTATCTGTTTCCTGGACCATACACTCACTCTGGACAAAAATTTATCCAGTTTATTTGTGTTTAATTTTCTAGGTCCTAGCACCATTGCTGATTTGAACAAGACCCTGAAAAATTTTAAATCATTTGAATGAATCATTAAGGTCACTTCTTCATGAAGAGTTCCAGTCTCCTACTGGGGTCTCTCCCTCCTTTGGACACCTGTATCTGTGTCTCTTCTGTCGCTTTGTTCTTTGTGTGACTGTGCTTTCAAATGAGTGGCTTATTTTCTCTTTTGGACAGTAATATCATTAAGGCCAAGATTTATATTGGATTATTTTTGGATACCCAACAACACCAAGCACATAGTAGGCACTCAGTAACTATCCATTATGTGAATGAATGACATAAGCTACACATAGCATCAGAATGTGTTTTGTCAAATAGTAGAATGTTGAAACTAGAAGGGACTTTAAAGATTATTTATGTCTTACTTTCAGTCATTTTCACGCTGGCATTTAGTGTCCCCTGTGTATGAAGAAAATATGGAAAACTTGAGACTAGAACAGCTTTCTTTACTGCTGAACTTCTCCACATGTATATTTTGAATCATCTAGGGTTTCATAAATTTATTTTTTTTTTATTCTCTCCCCCCCCCCCCAAACATATCATTTGCAGCTTCTACAATCTCCATCTCATGGAACACAATTGGGAAAATATTAATTTGATTCAACCCCAAATGTCAGAGGTGAAGTATCTTCTGTTAAGGTTATAAACAAAATGGTAACACATCCAGTGTCTTTTCCACTATTCCCCAGAATTCATGTTCTTTGTCATCTCTCCATTAGCTTCCCCCTGCCTATCACACCCAGCGCCAAGGTAGTGAATGTGGGCGTGGATGGAAATGACATGATTGCCTTTATAGTCTGAGCACACATGCCTGAATATAAGCTCCAAGCATGGTGACTGAGCAAGACTTTCTGTCTTCTCCTTTCAGACTGACTGGCCTGAAGGCTACCAACTGTCAAGTGCTATGAACTTCCGCTGGCCCCAGTGTGTACCCAATAACTTAAAGTCCCTGATCCCCAATGCTAGCAGCGAAGCGATTCAGCTCCTGAGAGACATGCTTCAGTGGGATCCCAAGAAACGACCAACAGCTAGTCAGGTTTTCTTCCATTTTCTCTGTTTGCTGCATTTCTTATGAAACTCATATCTGACTTTGAATAGTTTATATAAATCTCATTGAAAGTATTTGATTTGGTATTATGAATGAAAAATATAAGAGCTAAGAATTAAAATAGTTTGAAACTTGCTGTATATAGTTAAAGTGGTTAAGCTTTAAACAATATTGGCATAAAATTCATGTGATGCATAACCGTATTTACATACACACACACACACACATACACATGTAGCAGGTCTTTGAATAACATCGTTTTGTTATAACTTGAAAAAAGGGAATCTGGCCAACATCAAATGAACTGGCATTATTCAAGGACTTGCTTTCATTACGTGTCATTGCACTTAAAGCCACAGTTTCCAAGAACCTATGGATGATGTCATGAGGACTTATTTTGTGTGGAAATGAAAATGACCAGATACATCTACCTCTCTTTGGAGAGTGTGATCAAATACATTCTCTATGAGTTAAGGTTATATAGCAGTTTGTTTATTAGGTAATACAAGTTGTTGAAATGCAATTTGAAAATATCTTGTGAGCTCCAACAGGCTCATTTTACAGACAACATAAAGAGAGCGGCAGATGGGGTAGAATGAGGATAATAACTATAATGAGCTTTGTGTAGCACTTTACAGTTTGCCAATGCTTTAGAAGGTTTTTTTGTGATTTTCATCTTAAGAACACTACACGAGACAGATTTTACTGTTTTCTTTTATAAATGAGAAAATTGAATCTCAGAAAGTTTAAGTGATTTGCCTTAATCACTCATTTATAACTAGTGTAGATTATGCAACCAAATGCAAGTCAGTCACACAGATGGCAGGGTTTTTTACACCACACCGTCTGTTTTCTCAACCACCCTCTCCCAGGCCACTTTGCAGACTATAAAATGCATCCAGAAGAGGTAAGATAGTGCTCTGGGCTTCATCTACTCCTAGCCTCCTATGCACTTCCTTTTGCATTTAGCTGTTTCTCGCCCTTCTCACCTCATTGACAATTACATTGCTCGGGGAATGAAAAACTTGACCAGTTCTAATCAGTGACAATGATTTGGCTAAGTGAAAGTGACAGGGACATTTGAAGACAGTGCTGATGTGAAGTTAGAATGTGTAAGAGCTAGGGCGGTGATTAATTGGGGCGGTTTAAGGAATTATAGAAAAGCAGCTTTGCAAAGAAGAAAGGCCCATAATTGGGTGCCACCAGACTCTGGATGACTTGATGCCTGGAAAGCTCTCAGAAATATACCTCTGATGTTTTCAGGGCAAGAAGGAAGCTTTCTGGTGAGTCCAGTTTTTTTTTTTAAGGATACGCACAAGAGATGAAAAGAAAAGGGTTTGTTATAAGAAACCAAGAGGAATGTTTGCTTTTTAAGAATAGTGTCAGAAAAGCTACAAAATCCCTCCCACCTATTGTTAATTACAATAATACCTGGAACTATAGACAAGTTAGATACCAGGGTCCAGGGCCTCCACCAGAGCCTCTGTATCTCCACTTACATATAGATGTTTATGACTATGCTAATAGGTAAGGTTATGTTATAGTCAATGACTTCCATTCAAAAAGACTAGAGAACATTTAAAAATATTTTTTGAAATATTTAATATTTAAATATTAATATTTAATATTTAAAATATTTAATTTTAAATATTTAATATTTAAAAATATTTTTTTTTAATTGTAAACCCCAGTACTTTTTAAGATTTATCTCTTGGCAATCCAGAAAACTTGTCTATTCAGAGCAATTGACAAAGTTTCATTGTCAGTTCTTCAAGACAAGGCTTAATTTTATCATTTATTGCACTCTTGGCATTTCTGGGGTAAATCATATTTTATATTTGATTCTTCAGAATTCACCAGCAGCATTATATATCACTCTCAGGCTTATATTATTTTTTCTTTTTTCTATGGAAGGAAGAAATGGGCTTAGAAAGGTGAAAAATCATATTTACGAGACAAAGCAGGTAAGTGACAAAGCCAGGATCTGTGTTGAACCAGATGATATTTCAGAACTAGCAATGGTAATAGTACCATAACTGGCTGCTTTAGCCAAATAACTTTAAGTATTATAACCAGTACCTACATTTTACAATATTTTAGGTAGGGAAAAGCAGAAGCCATGTTACAGATTCAGGATGCTGTTATGTGGTTCATTTGGGTTAAGAAACTATGGTAGGGGCCTCCCTGGTAGCCTAGGGGATAAGTCTCAGTGCTGTCACTGCTATGGCTTGAGTTCGATCCCTGGCGAGGGAGCTAACCCACGTGGGGCAGCAGACCTCTCCTGTCTCACCTGCTGCTCCCCTTAGCAATGTATTTCAGTAAATCTACCTGTTCCGTGTCCCACTCTGTCTCTGGTAAATCCTCTCACCCTCTACACCTCTGGCCACACCTCAGTTCTTCTGTGCAAAAAAAGAAAAAGAAAGAAAACTATAGTAAACTGGTCACATGATATACAATCTGTGAGCCTGATGGTGTTTACTTCCCTGCCTAGACATTTCTTCTAAAGCAGCCTCATGTGTCATTGCAGGCGCTTCGATATCCTTATTTCTACATTCGGCACCCACTGGGCTTCAGTACACAGTGCTTTCAGGACTCAGAAAAATCACAGAAGGATGTCCTGGAAAAGGCAGGCCTACCTCCTCACATGAAGCCAGTCCCTCCTGCCCAACCCCCAACCAAGCCCCACATGCGGATTTCTACAAGACAGCATCAAGCCAGCCAGCCCCCTCAGCAGACTGTATACCCCTATAAAGCAGAGGCCTCCAAGACAGATCACGCAAGCCATTTTGCAGAGGACAAGCCAAGCTTGTTGCTTTTCCCATCCCTTCACACCAAGAATCCTCAGTCGGTAAGCAGTGAAGATTCAACAGGGAGCCTTGTGCCTGGCCTGTTCCTCTTCTGACCCCACTATTATTGTGTGAAATATTTTCTTTTTTCAACATATAAGGTCTACTTAAAATAGATTTTTCTTTGCCATATTATGGATTTGTGAAAAGTGCCTTCGCTTAGCACTTGAAGCTCCAAGTCCACATTCTGGTTCTATTTATTAACAATATATTCATAGCGGGGTCCTTGTGATGAGCAGCTGTCATGTGCGGGCAGAGAGCTGGATGCTGCAGCCAGATTGTCAGGTTCTCAGATCTCAGCTCTGCTTTTTAAGAGCTGGAAGAACCTGTGAAAGTTACCTGGCCTCTCTGCTCCTCATTGTAGAATAGAAATAATAAGAGCAACTACCTGAATTTTTTTGAGGACTAAATGAGTTCGTACTTGAAATAAGTTAGAATGGTAACCGGTGCCTCGTTAGAACTCCATAAATGTTAGTCATTATTATTTTTAATCTCTCTGGACTCAGTTTCTTTATCTATAAGAGTATAATACCCATTTTGCCCACCAGACTGGGCTGATTGTGAGGATGAGAAGTCATGTTTTTGAAAATCATAACATGCCACACTAACCTTTGTAGATTGTTATTCTGTCAGCGCTCTCAGTAGATGAATTAATGCTGAGCTGTTAATTGAGCTCACATCTTTCTCCTCTCGGACTGGTGCTCAGAAAGAAACAATGAGTGTTAGAGTTTACAAAATGACAGCCTGACAAGGGAGTCTAATTGCCATTAGCTTTGTAAGGCTGTTTGAAGAGTGTGATTTTCTAACACACCTTTGTGCCAAAGCAATACTTTTTTTTTTTGTTGTCTAGCATCCAATCAATCACCGAGTGGTGGCTCGCAGCTGCACAGTGGGAGAAACTGCATTGTGAAGTTGCAAGAGTAACTCTGGACTGTTCATTTTGCCCCAGTCCAAGACTTGGAAGCGATATTTGGAAGTTACCTACTGTAATTAATTCTGAATTTAAGAGATAGGATCTGGGTCTACTAAGAAGGCATTGTAGGGATTGTTTGCATATGTTTTCTGTAAAAGTGGGATGACAAGCAGCTATAAGTGCTTCTATATTTATGATCGTATACATGTATTAACTCTTTTAGGGATGAGCATCTAATCATCTGTCTAGTATGTAAGAAGCACCTTGAGTCTCTTTTTTAGAAGTCTTACCTTATGCAACCTAGTGCCCCCATTGGATGAAAACCAGTGTGTCCCTCAGGCTCTGTGAGAGGACGTGGTCTGGGGGTGTGCTGTGCTTTCACCTGAGTCACGCACAGTGGGAATGATGTGCCCAGGTTCCTTTTCATAACTGGGAAAATTTGCAATGGGAATTACTTTAATGCTAAGTACTGTTTTTCCTTCCTCTCCTTGTATACACAGAATATCCTAGCTGACCTGGTGCACAAATACAGTGAGATCAAGCCAAAGAGTAGGAGAAGGTGGGGCCTCATTTCCAGGTCAACAAAGGATTCGGATGATTGGGCTGATTTGGATGACATGGATTTTGGTCCACCCTTCACCAGGATTGACCTGAAAAACAAGAAAAGACAGAGTGATGAGACTCTCTGCAGGCAAGTGTGTAGCTTCTTTCTGTAAACAGACTTTTGAATCTGGGGTTCATGGGATTTTTGTTGCCTGTCTGATGATGCTTGGGGTCTTCCTGCTGACCTAAGCCCTTTTCTCTCCATTCAGATTTGAGAGTGTTCTGGATCTGAAGCCCTCTGAGCCCATGGGTACAGGAAATAGTGCCCCATCCCAGACTTCCTATCAGAGGCGAGACACGCCAACCCTGAGATCCGCCGCCAAGCAGCACTACTTGAAGCACTCCCGATACCTGCCTGGTAATACACTGATCAATGATAAGGACTCGTTTTCCTGAAATCCCCCATATACAAAGATTCTGTTTGGGAAAGCAAATGCTTGGGGCTGCTCTTCAGAACTGTAGAAGGAAGCAGCATAGATATATTTGCTGAAGCCCAGGCCCCACACTTTTGTATAGTTGCCTGAAACAAGAAATTTGGTAGAAAAAACTGGGCCCAGCCCCTAGGCTGGAAGGAACTGGTAAGAGCCAGGCAGCATGTGTGGGCTCCTTCCACTGCCAGGTTCAGGAGAAGATGACAGTCCCGTGTGCTCTCAGAAGCCAGGGTCGGAGCTTAGTCACACCATCTGGCAGTGCTCGAGGGGTAAGCACTGGAGTTTGGGGGGTGTGCAAGCCTCTCCATAGTCTGTATCTCTAGCTGGCAGCTTTAGCCAGCTGTTTATTCCTAAATTTACTCAATCGGTCAGTAAGTACTAGGCATCGACTGTGTGCTCTACACTGGGCATAGTACGGTGAATAGACTCACCAAGCGGGGCCATTGAGTCGCCCAACTCTAGGGGCCTCCATCTACATCAGAGTCTATGTGAGGACTTTACACAGCAGCCCTGCAGACCATACCCTTGACCTCATCAGTATACTTTCTGGTATGGGAGACGGATCCTAAACAAATAGCCAAATGGTACTGATGGTGATAAGCGATATTAGGGTGATGTGATGGGGGGAGGCACCATTTAGACAGAGGGGTCAGGAAAGGACTCTCTGAGCAAGGAACTCCCAGCTGGGCCACAAAATGGGAAGGAACTAAATGTGCTTAGAACAGAAGGAAAAACACATGAGGCAGAGGAATCAGTAAGTACAAAATCCTAGAGGCAAGAAAGACTCTGGCTTCTGAGAGGAACAGCAGAGAGGCCAGTGGGCCAGAGCACAGCAAGAGAGAATCTAGTATGTATTATAAGGTGTCTTTTGGGATCCTGTAAGAAATTTGGATTTCATTTCCTGAGCAGTGGGAAGCTCTTAAGGAGTTTATTTGGTGGAGTGATGTCTGTGCTGAGTGGGGGAGGAGTTAGCAGGCTACAGCTGGTGTCCAGGTGAAGGAACCATGAGTGACTCGGGCTGGGGCTGGTGGTCAAGGGGAGGAAATGGATGTGATGTGGGAATGGCAGGGCCTGCTGATGTACTGAATTCCTCATTCTTGGGTAGGGCTTCTACATACTGTCGTATTTTACCAGGGCTGACGCGGTGGTCTTAGAACATTGACAGTTCCTAACATGACCTGGAAGGAGAGAGTCAAATGACAGGGTCCAATAGTGATCCATTTGTGAGGGATGAGGAGTCAAACTACTGATCCTGGGAAAAAAGGAGCAGGGAGTGAAGTGGAGAGTTATTTATTTTTGCCTTTAAGGGCAAAAGAGCAGGATAAAAGAATTAGATCTTTCATTCTGAATCACATGTGCAGTGTCTGACATAAGTGGGAAAGTGGGTGATCTCAATGGAAAGTGGTTTGGCTTGAAGCTAAGGAGCGGAGGCTGAGTTCAAGGCAGGCTTGGAGCTGAGGGGGTCTGTGTGGGCCATTGGTACAGACTGGGGTCATCAGTATGTGATGGTGGGGATGGCCCAGGTCAGGTGAGAAGATGGAATATCGGGGGAATGTAGAAAGAGGGGAGCAGAGAACTGCAGAACTGGGAGGTGAGGTAGGGGGTGGTGAAGAACTTAGAAAGGTGACAGGAAGACAGTGGTCTCTGAGGGGGATGAGTATGAATGTCCAGGAGCACCGAGTCCCAGACAACACCAGAGAGGGTGGAGACAGAAGACATGGACAGAAGTTTAAGAAACTTCTACCACCCGTGAGATGACATTTAACCCCAGTGACAGCATCTCCCCTGCCATTGCTCAGATGACCTCATTATGGTCCATTTTATCTCACATTATTAAACCACAGGAATTTTTGACCAATTGGATTCTGCATTTTTCATCCCTAAAGTCTGGTACAAGATTAAATATACACTTTGCATTTTAAAATAATTTCTTCCCTATTAGGAATAAATATAAGAAATGGCATACTTCCGAATCCAGGCAAGGATTTTATTCCATCTAATCCATGGTCTAGTTCTGGTTTGTCTGGAAAATCTTCCGGGACTGTATCGGTAATCAGCAAAATAAATTCAGGTGAGTGATGAATTAATTCCAAAGTGACAAGCATATCTCTCTGGATGTGGCAGGGTGGGTACAGAGAGCTGAGGGTCTGAACTGTAGGCCCTGGTGTGGAAACCCAGGGCCTCTCTCCCAGGCCTGCACTCTTCTCTCTCTCTTGGCAGCAGGCCCTGGGGACTCAGCCAGTTCCCATAGGTTCTTCCCTCAAGAGTAGCTGGGGAGTAGAGCATAATATTCCCAGGCTCAAGGGGAAAACAAAAATAATGTTAGAGTCCTGGACAGTCTGACTTCTGAGGCCCTGCTGTACAGAGAGTGACTTCCTTCTGAGTGCAAGTCGAACAGAGCTGGTTCGCTCCATCTCCTAACCCAATTGCCTTAGCCAATTGCCTTAGCCCAGGGCAGCAAAATCCCCTCTGGTTGGAAGGTGTACAGTTTGGAAGAACCTTTCCACTTTTTTTTTTTAATAGGGTAATACATTTTGTAAGTTCTCCAGACTGACTAACCCCATTCCCAGCAGAGCGGTTTCCCTTGTGGTTTTTTCACTCACAGAGACAAACCCTGCTTAGTGCTGTTTCCCCTTCCAAGTGGCCAAGTAAGCCTCTAGACATCACTCTCCTGACTTTACTCATTATGTGTTCTTTTATTTTGAGGAATACAGGAAGAAAGAGATAATATATCAACACCCTTACCCCCACCACCTGGCTTAAGGAGTCAAACTTGCAAACACACAGGAAAGCAATATCTGGCTTCCCTCTGCTTCCCTCCTCCCTCACCCACTCCCCCAACTTGATTTCAGTGTTTATTATTTCTACGCAATTTTTAAAAAATATTCCAGAAACATATAGTATGGTTTTGTGTATTTTAAAATTTTTATGCACATAATCCCAGATCTCTACTTCATTCATTTACTTTATTTTTTCCTGTACAAGTCAACTTTTTAAAAACTAAATTAATGTTGTTTTACATTGTTGTTGGTATTTTGGAAGTGTAAGTATATATGTTGTTTCCACAGAGCTTTTGCCACCAAAGTACCCATAGTACCCCCACCATAGTCCCTTGTGCTCCCTGCCAGTATGTAGCAATCATACATATATAATATGTATCATTTTATATGTATTGTATAACACAACATATATAATTGTACCATACCATATTATTTAAACTAGACCATCATTTATTCATCCCTTTGCTTCTTGACAAACATATAAGTTGTTTGTAGTTTTTGTTATGAGCAAATGTGCAGAAATCACCATTGTGTCCCCTGCGCTGGACACCATGTGAGGCTTGTCTGGGTATGATGTCAACATGGTAGATTAAAGGGTGTGCTCATCTTCGACTTTACAGATATTGCCAAATTGCTGTCCAGCAGGGTCTGGGAGTTGTGCTGCATCCTTGATGCCTCTTGGTACTGGCAAGATTGTGAATTTGTGCTAATCTCATGGGTGTGAAATGGCATCTTACTGTGACTTAAACTTGCATGTCCTATTTACTAATGAGGTTGAACATCTTGTCTTATATTTATTGACTATATGTTTTTTGCTGTTTGTGTCTTACCTCTTCAAATTCTCTTCCTATTTTTCTATTTGTTCCCCAAAACATGCAAAATATGCTCCAGCTGACCAACACAGCTCCTCACACATCCATCACAGACCAATTCTCCCACTCTGCCTTAAGCAATGACCAAGAAAACTCTTTGTCGTGAAGACCCAGAGCAGCTCTGCCCATTCACTCTTTTCCTAATGGCTCTAACTTCCCTTTGCCTAATATTTCATAATAGCAGCTGTCATTATTCCACATGTATCTTTAAATCTTAATAATAAGACTTATTGTAGATATGTAATCGCTTACCTGATACATATTAATTACTGACTGTATGTAAGGCATTTCATTAGCCTCCTGGAATATTCAGATGAGTAGCATACAGTTCTGACCCTTAAAGCACTCTCAGGATGGAAATGACCTCAAAAGTAAATGTATTTTAATATATTTTAATAGCGATTTATTTTTTTTATTATGGACAAGAATACCTAGTGTAGAATTATTTGTAATAAGTGAATAATTTAGACAACCTGTGTGCTGCTCAATGATCGGATAGTTAAATGAATTATAGTGTAGCCATACTCTAGAATTTGTATAAAATGACATGGAAGAATAGCTGTTCTATATTATGAAGTAGAAAAAGCAAATTTTGGAACAGGCTAAAACTATTATTCAAAAAAAACCCCAGAAAATTCCAAATCCCCCTGTTCTTTAACCAACCAACCATTCGCTGTTGGAGTGCACGCTATTAAGATAGCACTGCCTTTGCCTCCCGGTGTCTTTCTGACAGTGTGGTGTGATGGAATGCTCTGCTGAGAAGTCACTGTTTTTATCTTAATTCTTTTTATCCTCTTAAAGTAGAAGTCTAATTATTTATTGTCCTGCACTGCTGTCTTTTAACCCTGTTGGTGTCGTGTGTACGTGTCTTTGTAGTAATGAGCTTTTGCTTTTGCAAATCAGTTGGTTCCGGCTCAACAAGTTCTAGTGGACTGACTGGAAGCTATCTTCCCTCCTTCCTGAAAAGAGAAATTGGTTCTGCCATGCAGAGGGTACACCTAGCACCTATTCCAGACCCTTCTCCTGGTACGTTCTATTTTGAATTATTCAAGAATTGAGTCCTCAAATAGTTTTTAGATGATTGCTTTGTGCCAAGCATGTTATAGGCCTAGGATCCTCCAGTGTAGAGCATGGACAAAGTTCCCAGTTTCTTGTGGAATAATATGACATACATACAATATGTAAACCCAATAAGATGACTGAGTGCTATGGAGAAAGATACAACCGGGAAGTAGGAAGTAGGAAGTGTTGGGGTTGGCATGTGGTTAAAGTTGCAGGTTTAGATAGGATAAGCAGAGCAGACCTCACCACAAAGGTGACATTGAGTAAAGGTTGGAAGAGGTCAGAAGAGGTGAATGTGCAAGGCAGGTGACATGGGTGAGATTGCTCTAGATAACGGACTCTAAATTCATGGGCTCTGAGGCAGGGCAGGCCTAACATATTCAAGGGATAACAAGGAAGCAGAGTGTGGTAGTGGTGTGAGAGGCGGGGACTGGGAAAAGAAGGTGAAGAAAGTGATAGTGTGAGGCCTCACGGGCCACTGTAAACTTGTCACTGACTCTTGGCCACGAGGAAGAACTGAAGGGTCAAGCACTGCCAGTCACACGGGGGAAGTTGGGAAGGTGTTGCAACTATCCAGTCAGGAACAAGGGTGGCCTGGATGGGATGGATAGAGTGGAGAGTCACCCCAAGATCTGGGTATTAGAAGGTAGAGCCACTTGCAGGTGGGATATGAAAAAAAGAGAGACACCAGGAATGACACAATAGTTTTGGCCTGCCAACTATAGAATGGGATTGTTTCTAGCCTCGAGACAGAGTAGTAGGCAAACTGGTTTTCTGGAATCCTCACTTTCTGAGGCTTTTGTCAGCAAGATGCATTTATCTATACTTTGTTTGCGTGGGTCCCATGTCAATCTGGTCCACGATTCTCTTTCATGGCAGGTTATTCTTCCCTGAAGGCTGTGAGACCTCATCCTGGGCGACCTTTTTTCCACACTCAACCTAGAAGCACTCCTGGGCTGCTGCCACGGCCACCGGCTGCCCAGCCAGTGCATGGCCGGACGGACTGGGTTTCCAAGTACGCGTCCCGGCGGTGACCGTCGTGAAGCCCTTCACAGGGCCAGTGGGACGCTGTCCCTTGACCAACTGGTGTTCTAGCTGCAAAAAACTTTTGGATGGTGTAAAAGCAAATACTTTATAGTTATTCTTCTGAACTAAGACATTTCAACATTCTTTTTTAAAGTTTTTTTTTAATATTGATTTGAATCAATACCCTTTTTTGGTACAAAATTATTTTATTCTACAACTGGGTCCCATTATTTTCGTAAACAGCAGCATTTTGTATATATATGGATTATGTTTTAGCATTTTATACAGTCAAGTTTGTAATGAACTTTTTAAAGATTAATTGATTTTTCTTTGGGGTTCCAGATAATATTTTATACAGATTTTTAAAAAAAGCTAATATTGATGCAGTATTGCAACAGGGGTGCAATTTAAGGCTATGTGATAAAATGTTATTTACACATTGTGTGGGGATATTTGTAGAGTGGTTAATTTCTTTATTATTGTTTTTTGCAGTGGTTAAATTTTAAATGTGGCACTTTTGGTACCTCAACCTTTCTTGGACTACCATCAGCACTAGAAAAATGATCTCCCATCTTTTGCAATATCATGCTATTGATTTAATTTTTTTTATACTACTATGGTATTTTAAACATTCCAGTATGTAATTTACTCTGTTTTGTTTTTGTTCCTTAGTTGAAATAACTCTAAGTAAATATTTTTGGAAAGTTTTACAATACCCTTTCCAGTAATTAGATCTCCAAATGAATCCAAACTTTAGCATGCTATGCTACAATATTCTATTTTCTTTCATTATTGAAATCCAATTTGACAAATACCCACAAAAATGGAAACCGTTCTAGTCAAGAGTTCTCACATAAAGGTTAACACCATCAAATTTATATCCTGCCAAGCGACAGGACCAAAAAGCTAATCCAGAGGAACAGAAGATATTTTTTATAATAACTGATAGAATTTCACATTCAGCTCAGTTCTGCAAGCCTGGCTGGGAACAGATAATGAATTATCTTCTGTCCTAACCAAATTTGGGGAGCAGAAAAGATATATGGCAGAGACTTCACTTATCTGAGAATTTCACAGTTACTGAGGTATTGGTGTCCATAACCTGCCACATTTAAATCTTAACCCTTGTGTAGTTTCTTTCTACATTGAAAACTATTTGTTGGGCAGAGGCTGTTCCATTAAGAGGAATGTTTACAGCAATTTTGAAAATGACAAAGCTAGTTTGGAGACAGAAAAAGAGAAAAGGTCCACTCTGGGGCATCTCTGTAGGGCATATTTGCCTCCACCATGGTTATCTTAAGAGGGAAGGTCACGGCCAGTGAACACTATAGTCTCAATAGTGTGTTAACTCACATTCTCCCAGGGCTCAAGCTACTCTCTCTGCTTCTAGACTTAAGGATATATCACCTTGAACCATATGAAATTATCATTTTTATAGGTTAAAATGAACGTTAGCATTGATGTTTCAACCTAATAAGTTGGTAAATTATTGCTTTGATGTTTTAATAATATGTTGAAACCTGAACAAATTATCATGGCCCTAAAGCACCTTAACCTAAAATAGAGAGTAATTGATGCTTTGGAGAATCTGGCTCAAAAATGTACTTGACCAAGCTCTATGATCTCCAGGGACAGGAGAAAAGCACATAATGGATGTGGATTTGATAGGTAATATTTTCCTGTTAACAAACTGGCAGCAAAGCTTCAGAAAATAAATATGTAATTGTAAGCACAACTTGAAGCCGAATTCATTTCTGTATTATATTCCCAACTTTTTATCTAAAGCAACAGAAAATGTGTTTTGAGAGATGAGTCCTTTAGTATGAGGTTAATAATATTTATTATCCCTTTCTGTATTATGTATAAAAAATAAGTGCATCTGAGACCTTACCCGGCTTGCTGGAAAGCTGGTTTTAAATTGTAAATACCCTATAGAGAGGCAAGTAGATTGTGAATACCATATTGTTCACACTCTAGCTTATGTTTAGGTCATTACATTTTTTTAATTGAAAAACCTAGTAACCTGGTTATTATACATTACAAAATTGTTTTTCCAATACTTTTGTAGGACCCAACTCAGAAAATATTCCACCTTTGTTCCTTTTACTCTTTCCTTTGTTTATCAGCAAACCACTTCCCTTGGGAAACCAAGTACTGAAAACACAATGTAAATTTTAAAAAGCTAGCAAAATCCTATAAAGTGCTCCTTCACCCTTCACCTCAGTGGGTAAAGCACAAATTGTGTATACTCTCTGTATACTAGAGACGGGAATAATGACCATTATTTGTTAAGTGAAAATAAAATTTTACTTGTTGCATGTAATGTTTAGTTACTATAGAATTATAAAATGCATTGCAAGACAACGAAAAGAACAATGAGTTTAACTGTACCTACCCATGACTATACCTCATTTCCAGTTAGAAACCTTTCTGGGAGATCAGGGGTGAGCTCTCAATCTGCACCCAAATGTTCAGAAACAATGGTGTTTCGAGGGGTACATCTGTGCACAGCAGGGGAAATTGCTTGAACAGTTTTCTTGGTATGATTGTTCATTTCATAAAATTCCTTTAGTTACTAGACCCTCACCCAGCACATACATTATAAGACTTAAATAGGGAGAAATTTCAAGGAAATTTTTAGATACATCTTTTGCCTCAAGAACTGTATACATCTAATAAATTTATCAAAAATTGAATACAATCAAGGCAACATATGTAATAGAAAACAAGATTTGTGCTGTTAAGTATAGATACCAGTACTGTTGGGGCTCGTGGGCACCGCATTTTCTCACAAGGTAGCATTTCTCTACCATCAGCTATTGTTTTGTGCCATCTAAAAGAGAAAAAGAATGCAGGCTGTATGTTTCAGTTCAGTGTATGACCAAAAGCAATATGTTTATAAGAAAACGTTCAACATAATGATTATTTCGTATCATTTAAAGCATACTGTAGCAACTTGTTGAATATATGTGGGTGATTTTTTAGAGTTATTTTTACACTTTCCAACCAAAGTACTGTATTTTATATAATTTATTGTGAGGACCTTCTCATGGAAACCATTAAGAAGACAAACTGGAGGCAAATATCACATTAATCTGTATTATTAGATTCTTATATAGACACTGTGCTATGTGAATTTTAAATGACCTGAACAGTCTTCTGATCTCAGCTATCTCTGCACTGATAGCAGTTTAGTCACCTGATTTGATTATGAGGGAGTAACTGAGAATATATTTATTTATAAAACAAATATTCATAATTATGAGAAAATAGGAGGATAGAAAACCACTTATACAGTTGCCTTTTAAATAGTTCTATGGTATTTACAACCTTAACTTAAGGAAAATTCTCCTGCTCCAAATAAAATTACAATTTAAGAAAAATTGACTTGAGTGTTCTCTTTTTGTTGTTATGTTCTTTCATCAAAAGATAACATTATTATTTTCTTATTTGGAATTTTTATATCTTACAGCTTCTTACTGCTTAGTACACTGTTACTGTGAAATTGGAAGCATACACTTAGAGCAACCATATGAAGAGTTATCTGGTATTTCCTGCTCATAAATTGAAAGAATTAACATTGTCCAAATGACCATCTTGCCAAAGCTATTCCTATCAAAATTTCAATGGCATTCTTCAAAGAAATAGAGCAGACATTACTGAAAGTCATATAGAGCCACAAAAGATCCTGAGTAGCCAAAGCAGTCCTGACAAAAAAGTATGGTGATATCACACTTCCAGACTTCAAACTATACCACAAATAATCAAAACAGTATGGTATTAGAAACAGACATGATGGTATAGAATTGAGAACCCAGAAATAAACCCACATATATATGGACAGTTAATCTATGACAAAGGAGCCAAAAATATACACTGGAACAAAGAAACCCTCTTCAATAAATGGTGTTTGGAAAACTGGACAGCTACATGCAAAAAATGAAACTAGAACTCTATCTCACACCATATAAAAATATCACTCAAAATGGATAAAACAGTTGGGTGTTAAGATCAGAAACCATAAAATACAAAGAAAAAAACAGGCAAAACACACTACAACAGAGGTTTCAGAGGTGTCTGTGGATTTGTCTCTAAACAGCAAGGGAAACGAAAGAGAATGTAAACAATTGAGACTATATAAAACTAAAAAGCTTCTGCACAATGAAAGAAACTCACTAATACAAAAAGAAATACTGCTGAATGGGAGAAGATATTTGCACGTCATACATCTGACAAGGAGCTGATATCCAAGAACTTACACAAAAGAAAACAAAGAACCCAATCCAAAAAAAACAGCAGGAGTAGTAAATAGGCACTTCTCAAAAGATGGCCAACAGGCATGGGAAAAGTGATCATCATCATTCATCATCAGGGAAATGCAAATCATAACCGTGAGATACTACCTCACTCCTGTGAGAACAGCCCATATCAAAAAGACCAAAACCAAAAAGTGTCAGAAAGGATGTAGAGAAAAAGGAACCCTAGCACACTGCTGCTGGGAATGTAGGCTGGTCCAGGCCCTATGGAAGACAGTGTTGAGGCTTCTCAAAATATTAAAGATCAATCTACCATATGACCCAGCACTTCCACTCCTAGGTAACTTCCCGAAGAATACAGAGACACTAATGCAAAGGAAAACCAGCACCCCTATGTTCATTGCAGCACTATTTACAATAGCCAAACTATGGAAACAACCTAAATTCCCCAAAACTGATGAGTGGACCCGGAAGATGTGTTATATATACACAACGGAATAGTACTCAGCTGTTAAAAAAAAATCCCTTGCCATTTGTGACAACATGGATGGAGTTGGAGGGGATTGTGCTAAACGAAATAAGTCAGATGGTGTCATTTGTATGTGGAATGTAGAAAAACAAAACCAGGGGTCAGATAAAGCCAAACTAGTAACAAACTCTAGAAATCTGACTGCAGGACTGAGGCTAACAGAGAATGGGGGAGGGGCAAGAACGAAGTAGGGAGGAAGTTTAATGGACCACGAAAACCCATGTTACTGAAATTAAAGAAATACATACATAAATAAGAAATCCTGCCATTTGTGACAACTTTGGTAAATCCAAAGAGCATCACACTTAAGTGAAATAAGTCAGACAGGGAGAGACAAACACCAAGTGATTTTTACTCTTATGTGGTATATAGGAAACCAAGTGAATTAACAAAAAATAAAATAAACTTTGGGACTGTAAGACCAAGTTTTGGGTACTGGAAAGGAAGAGGGAAGTGGGTAGTTAAAATGGTAAAGGGGTCAAGTGTATGGTGAGGTGAAGGATACATTTGGGCTTTTAGTGGTTAACTTAATGTAGTACAGGCAGATGTTGATTTATAATGATAGCTACCTGAGTTATATACCTTGAAGTGAAAATATATTATTGAGCAAATGAATATAATAAAGATTCCAGCAGAACTTCCAGCAATGAACACTCCAATGCAGGCATCATTAATAAGTTTGCTTACGTACAGCTCCTTCCCTTTCAAGATTCATGGCCATGGCCTCAGCACTCTTATCTACAAGGTCGGGCAGCCAACCAGCTAGTCTCTCTCTCCAAGGCCATCCCTGAATGCCTGCATGTTTCCCTCCTTGCCTCGCCCCCCCCCCCCCCCCCGTTGTTTGGGGACTTTGCCACAAATGGTTGTGCCTGCTGAAAAGCGATGTTATCAATGTAACAGATATGGAGACAGTTATGTATAAAAGGAACCCTTGATCTTTAAACGGGTGCTCAGACCTTACGGGGCTACCCTAAGGTAGCCTGGGTCTGGGACCTCATGCATGAGTAATAAAGCTTCTCCTGACCTCACCGTTCCTGAAGTACCGCTTGTTCTTCCTCTGCCTGGGTAAAAGGCTAGAATTCATTGCTACAACAACTTCAGTAAAAAATCATTTTAAAGCAACTTGTATGGCAATGTGACGGACTTCTAAAATTTATTTAGGTGACTGTGAATATATTTTAAAAGGTCAAAATGATTTCTTATTGCCAGTTTCATAATGATTAATACCAATCCAGTATGTTTTTAGCTTTTCCTAGCACACTCACATGTACAGTATAAACTTCTAGAAGAAGCTCATCGCTTCATGAATGACATACTGGATTTTAAGGAAATTTGTTCCCCAAACATTCTTTGAATCCTCGAAAGAGATTGGTAGGAACATGATCTACCAATCACACTTATTAGTGTATTGTGAATCCCTAAATGTGCCCCTTCATCATCAAAACATTGCTATTCTGGCTCATGGTTAGCAATGGCTAACTTTTTGGCATCATGTGAGCATCCTGTCCCTTCACAAGCCCCAGAGATTCAAGCTGCAGTCATCTCTCCTACTATAAAAACCTGTTGTTGGAATAGGGGCTGGCATCTGCCATTTATCCCTAAGACTTGATTAAGCCAATTGTTTTCCTCTTCCTGAGAGTTTGCATATAAAGCTTCTCAACTGAGATTTAAAGCTCTCAAATTTTGTGAAGGCAATTTTGCCTGCTTTTGAATGGGTGGGTGAAAGGTTAAAGGTGGAGAGGACTTCATAGGATCCCTCAAAATATCTATACTTCAATCAGGTGGGCAGCTAGACACTAAGATTGCCCCAGACTCAGGACAACTCCAAACATCTCCAAGAAGAATGATTTCAGGAGGTTGCAAGCAATAAAATGAACAATAAAATTCCTCTCATAAATGGGAAGAATTATTGTAACAAACTTTTTATTTCTCCACATGCCTGTGTAATAATAGAGTCTTAGGATACTTACTGCCTTAGTTTCGTTTACAAATGAACAAGATTGTTATGATGATGTTACCTCAGCTGTTAGGTTGGATAGAGAAGTTGCTGTTTTTGTAGGTTAGGAAAAAACAAATAGCAAAATAGCAGCAATTTGATAAGTTTCACCCAATTAGAAATAATGAAATGGAGATCCATAAATTGAATAATAATGCTTGTCTTAACTATTGATAGTCCAGTGAAAAGGAATCCTTAAAGAAATATGGAAATAGGAAACATATTTCCTTAAAGAAATATGTTCATTTAAAAAATGAACAATGATGTAAAAAATTAAAGAAATATGGGCTGGGAAGAATGAATAAAGGATGGAAAATATGACATCCTACTCATGTTAAACTGAGTTATCTCTAAGGTAAGAATAAGAATGATGAAATTGAGTGTGTACTGTTAGTCTTACCTGAAAGTGGGTATTCTGATCCTGGGGGTATCAGACGTTCTCAATATGTTTCTCTTCGTACATAACATATTTTCTCTGGAGTACGTTTTCCTGACAGCTTGACCCATTTCAGATCTCCATTTTGAGTGATCGTTGGCTTATGGAAATACCTAGTGGACATTTCTACTTGAAATGGAATGCTCAAAGGAAGGAAAGACAAACTCATTATTATTTTTCCCAAACCTGTCCTCATCCTTCCTTTATGGATCTTAAAAGAATACACTGTCCTTCCATCCTCCTTCCCTCCCTCTCTCCCTTCCTTCCTTCTTTCTCTGAACACCTACTCTGTGCTCAGCATTATCCTAGTAGCAGGATATACAAAAGTATGTTTTTTAAAAAAACTTGTATTTTATCAAATGCAAGACAGATAACAAATAAAATATATAGAATGCTAGATGACAATAAAGGTTGTGAAAAATTTGTTGAGTGTTGTGTGTGTGCCCTTGGGGTGCAGGCATAATTCTCGACATTTTTTCTCCTTTCCCCTACTCCCTTCTATCTGATAAGAAAATCCCTTACCTTTTGCTGCCTAAATATTTCATCTTTGTGTAACCCACCTTTTTCAAATTCATGCTGCTAGTTTAATTTACACGGACATTTAACTTGTCTCTTTTTCTCTACCACCCCACTGTCTCAATTTATTCTCCATACTTCTGCTAAAACAAAAATCTAAAAATCAAATGCTACCAGTTTAGTTTTTGCAATTGTACTGCACTGCAGGCTTCTCAAGCTCCCCATCATGGTTGACAAAAATAATCAAAACTGTGATAATCCGAGTAATAGGAGCATCCACCTTGAAAACAAGAAGTACTTTTTTTATATTTTTTTACATCAACATCATTGTTCATTTTTAAACAATAGTTGCTACCCCCCACCCCCTCAGATGTAGTCCCATAGAGTTTCCTTCCCCAAGGCACCCCTGCACCATCACCTCAGTCCCTTGTGCTCCTCCCTTCCTACCTCTCACCCCTCTCCCTTCTCCTCCCCTGCAGCATGTCTCTGATTTATAATTATCTGTTTTTGCTTTGTTGTGTTTCGTACTGTTATTATTTTTTCACACTGATGTCTTATTTCGTTCACCTATATTCCTGCTATAAGTGAAACCATCCGATATTTTTCTTTTTCCTTCTGTCTATTTAACTGAGCATAATTCCTTCTAGTTCCATCCATATTGCTGCGAATGGCATGAGTTTGTCTTTTTTTGATTGTTGAATAATATTCCCTTGGGTTGTTTCCAGGTGTTACCTATTGGGTATTTGGGTTGTTTCCAGGTGTTACCTATTGGGTATTTGGGTTGTTTCCAGGTATTACCAATTGAAACTAGTGCTGCAATAAACATAGGTGTACAGGTGTTCTTTTGAATCAGTGTTTTTGTGTCCTTTGGGTAGATCCCTAGCAGTGGAATTGCCAGGTCATATGGTAGCTCCATTGTTTTGTAGACTGAGGAACCTCCACACAGCTTTCCATAGTGACTGGACCAGTTTGCACTCCCACCAGCAGTGTAGGAGAGTTCCTTTTTCTCCACATCCTCGCCAACATTTGTTGCTTGGAAAACAAGAAGTACATTCAAAAGCATAGATTTATAAAACGAGAAAAATGTATATATGTATGTGAATTTTGCATTCTACCCTATGACGCATTTTTTTAAGTTTTAACTTATTGACCAGCCAAGTTGCATTTTTAGCTCCACTCACAAACTCCCCCAAATGCAAAAAAAGAATTGCATGCAGTAATTAAGTTTCAATAGAAGGTTTATAAAGTCAAAAGAAAGGCAGACTGCCACATGCAGCGCCTCATTTGGATGTGTCTGGAGTCTTGGAAGCTTGACTACCCTACGTTCTCCTACAAATGGACCTTGAGAGCTTGTTTGGAGGTTCTAGCAGGGGAGCGCAGCTACTCGTATACCCTCGACCGAAGACCGGTCCGTCTCTATTCGGGGAAGGCCGTCCTCTTCGACCGAGCGCGCAGCTTCGGGAGGGACGCACATGGAGCGGTGAGGGAGGAAGGGGACACCCGCCTAGCCAGCCAGATCAGCCGAATCAACCCTGGCGATCAATGGGGTGACAGATGTCGCAGCCAGATCGCCCTCACATCCGAAAGACAAGGCCAGTGAGCCAGCTATTTAAGGCCGAAGAGACTCCAACCTTTACACATAGGTCGAGTTTTTCACCCGCATGTTAGAGTGCTCAAGAAATTCTTAATGAAAATACAAGCTTAACTAACACTCCAAAGTCTATTTTATCCTCGAAATGCTAAAATTATTGTGTAAATTGTCTTGAATTTGGGTAGTTTTCATATTATCCAGAATGCCTTGCGGGTGGGAGGGGCATGCTAAATATTTCCATTTCTATTGGTGAAATCTCCCCGGAGCCTCGCCCACCGAGGCGCCCTGGCTCCGCCCCCTGGTCCCGCCTCGCTGCAGACCGCTGCCTGAGCGCTTTGTGCTCCCCGGGTTCTCCGAGCGGACGCCAGGTCTGTGTGCATCACGCTGCCCCACCCGCTTTCCCCGTCGTGTTTTCCTCTCCTCTCCTCCCCTCTGTCTGCTCCTCCCCTCACACCCCTGCATCCTCCGCTCCCCGATTGTTTAGTCCTTCCACATCCCCCCCTGGTCCCTTGCGCCCCTGCCCCCAATCGGCAGACGTAGGCAGCTCGGCTGGGCTGCTGGTCATTCTTGGCTCAGTTTGCATGTTTTCTTTAACCCCAGCTGAGGAGTCTGAGTGCATTGGTGGAAGGCCGGCTCGGATCCTCCCCGGGCGAGCTCTGGCCCGGTGTGGGCTGAGCTGGGACGTGGAAAACCTCTGGAGTCGGGTGACCGAGGCCGTGGCCTGGGCGCTTTCGCGACCCCCGGGCTCATCACCCACAGCTGGGGTAGGGTGTGTAGGGTCTGGGGGCAGCTGTCGCAGGCGCGAGGATGGACGCACAGTTTGCAGACAATACTAATACTTGGCCTGTCCACCCCCTTCCCCCCAAGTTTTGATAATCAAACATCATGTATGTGAAAGTATCAATACTTGCAGAAGTCCCTTGGGGTGTGTCATTCTCCGCGACCCCTCGCATCTCACTTCTCCAGGCCGAATTTGTAAAATCTAAGATTTTTCAAGGTCAAAGTATATGATGTTTTGAATCTGTAAACTACCGTCCTGCTAGCACAGATGTCTGCAGCAAATGGGCCCAGCTTCCCTGGAGCCAGGACAAGAAATCAGAAATAGAAATTGCGAAAGCCAAGATGTTTTCATGTTTTTAAATGGTGGTTTTATTGAGTGAGGAAAAGCACAGTAATATTGTTTGTTTTTTCCTGTGCTACAACTCTGAATATTCATTTAGCCCCAGAGCACTGGGTTGAGGACTAGAAATTAAGACTGTTGGTGAGCGAGGGGGCTGCTGATTTGTTTTTCAGAAATCCTGCAAGGCCATGATGGCAGCGAAGCCCAAACTCCACTATCCGAACGGAAGAGGCCGGATGGAATCCGTAAGATGGGTTTTGGCGGCCGCCGGAGTGGAGGTACTCTACACGCTGTTTCTTACAAATTTGCGATTGCAGACTTTTGAGGAAAACATAAATGGCAGAGCTCTCTTCCAGTTCTCTCCACCAGTGTTACTGACAGGCTTCATTGAGTAAGGAGATTGCTTCCTTTCAGGGCTTTTATCTTTAGAAGTGAAATGTAATTGATGGAATTCTATTTTACTTTTGACTTTTAATCATTGACTTCTGGTCTGCCAATAAATATATATTAACAAGGAAAAGAGGAATACAGCTGAAATTTGCCAGTTGCTGCCAAAACTTCATTAATTATTCAACCTCTAGGTAAATTTGTTGTGAAATCAGTGGCTTCTAAGTGCAGCTTTTGCATCTTGTCTAAATGGTTGTGCTTTTGACCACAGAGTTTGTGTTTTTTGTTCTGTTCTTTCAGCTCATCTATGGGCATTTTCAAATATGAGAGAATGTAGAGAGAACATTGCACTAATGCTGTGTATCCTTCATCCAGCTGCTACAATCATTGACTCTGTGTTTCTCTCCTTTCATCTGTCTCCTCCCCTCCACTTTTTTTTTAATGATAACTGAGGTAGTTTATTTTTATTCGGAGCCCTGATCTCCAAATGGTGCTTAAGATTTTAAAATCTAAAAATTGTGTTATGAAGCTGTATTCCCCCAATGCTGTAGCTCTGCCAAATCTGGAGATGTATATACATTTTCACCTAACACAAACCCCAGGACCTAACTCACATAAGCCAGGGGCCAGTGAGCTTGTGAAGTATAGGAAGGGGTTGCTTTGCAAATATGAAAAGCCTCCTTGCTCTCCACCTGCAGCTTCTCAGTACAATTGCTGTGGGCAACACTTGTTGGGGTTGAACCTTCCGCTTGTTTTGTGGGGTATTTTAAAGCAGAGTCCAACAACTTGTGTTTCATCTGTGAGGACTTCAGTTTTAAGCTCCAAAAGATGAGGACTTTAAAACATAACCACAATGCCATTTTCACACTCAACAAGATAAACAATTCCCTGTTACCATCTAACACTCAGACTGTCTTACACAGGTCTTTTTATAGTTGGTTTGTTCCAACCTGAATCTAAAGCAGCGCCACATGGCACATTCGCTTAGGGTTCTTTTAAAAAAATCTATAACAATTTTCTCTGCATTAAAAAAAAATAAACTTAATAATTAGAAATAACTTAGGTGAATAGAAAAGTTACATAGTATAGAGCCTTCCCATTGAACCGTCTCTCAGTCCCCCTAATGACAGTCTCTTACATAACTGTGTCAAAACTAAGAAATTAACATTAGTGCATGACTAAACTCCAAACTTTATTCCCATTTAATTAGTTTTTCCGCTAATATCCTCTTACCATTCAGGGAGCCAACGTTATATTCAGTCATTTATTCTTCTATCTCCCTCAATCTGTGACAGACTTTCCTTTATTTCACAACCTTGACAGTTTAGAAAAGTATTGGGCAGGTTCTTTGTAGAATACTACATAGTTTGGGGTTGTTGGTTTTTTTGGTTTTCTTTTGTATTTTAAAGATTTTTATTTATGCATACAAGAATGGGGTATAAGCCAGAGGTACAGGTGGTGAGAGGATTCACTGGAGAGAGTGGGGAGCAGAACAGGCAGAACTACTGATATACACTGCTGAGGGGAGCAGCAGGCAAGGCAGGAGAGGTCTGCTGTGCCATGTGGGTTGCTCTCTGGCCGGGCTGTAGTGGCTTCCAGTAGCTTGATAGCGCTGTCCTTAATGCCTGTGCCACCAGGGAGGCCCCCATAATCTGGGTTTGACTGATATTTTCCTCATGGACCAGAGTTCTGGATTTCTGGGGCTACCAAGAGGTGACATGCTCTTCTCATGGTATCAAATTTACCTGCTATTAACATAAGTTAATACTAATGTTCTAAACCTTGGTCTTAACCTATTGGTTAAGGTACTATCTGCCAATCATTGTAAAGTGGCTGTTTTTCCTCCTGTTCTTTTGAAGGGAATTGTTAAATTGAGCCCACACTCAGTCGCCATCTCTTAGAGAGGGGAGTACCTATATTCAAAATTCTTACGTAAAGAAAACTTTTCCTTCCTCCACTTATTTATTTAATCATTTATATATATTAGCATGGACTTAAGTATATTTATTATATAGTTTGGATTGTAATCATATTGCTCCAGCTGTGGCCATCAGGACTCTGTCAGGTTGGCTTTTCAATCCTTTCCATATATTCTTGTCCTTCTCCTTTTCTTCCCACACCTGCCCCCCAACATTTTCTTATTTTCTGGTTTTACATGATGCTTATCTTATATTTTCTAAGCCCTGGCCCTAGAATCAGGTATTTCTTGAAAATAGTATTAGCAGCCATGATCTGGATGCTAAATTTCTAGTGCCATTTATTTAAAGAAGAAATACTTTCCTGTAGAACTCCCCCCCATGATTTACCCTCATTTTAACATGTTTAGATTTACTGTAACTTGCTAGACTCAGAGGTATGATCAAATCCAGGCTTCTTTTTTTCTTTCTATCTTTATTTTTTTTCCACTGCCAGACTACGCAGAGGCATACTATGAACATATTTCTGTTGTACAACATCAGGCATGTGTAATGTCTGACTATCTTGTTTTGTTTTTAGCAGCACTGAGCTTGATCAGTATTTTCTGGTGACGTCAGCCTAATCCATCTGTAATAGAGTTTCCTCCGTTACCCTTTCAGCTAGTGGTTTTAGCAGCTAGTGGTCATCACCATTGTTAGAGATTGCACATTTTGCTATTCTATCATGTCGCCTGGCTTTATTAACTGTGTTTTCTTGTGAGTGATTTTTCATGTGTTCACTACCTTCAAGTGAAGTTCATATATTGATAGAAAAGGCAAGATACATACTTGATTTTTGCTCTTTATCAGTTTTCAGAATAATGAGTCATTACCCTAGCAACCTCCAAAGAAGTCAGTAGAACGCGATTGGGTTTGACGGTTTTGCTTTTTCTTTGAATGTTTGTTTTGGTTTTGATTTCTTTGCACATTGATAACTTGCCACACTAAGTTGGTTGATAGCATTTTTATATATTATCCTGAGTTCACTGAGAAATTGACAGATCTGATGATGCTGGGCCTTTTTTCCAGAATAGGGCAGCATTTGCAGAATTGGGTGGAGTAAGGGCTGCCACAGATGAACGGCTCTAGCTCAACACAGCCTGCTACTCCCTATTGTCCCAGGACATAGATTTAAATATTGCTCAGTTCTTGGTTGCATCGACTTGAACCCTGTCAGCTTGTTTATGTCATCCACTTAACCCCTGTACAGTTCTGAACTTGCAATTATGGTGTATTTAATAGATTTCAGAATAGAGGCCTTGTATGTGTATTGATATAATCCTTTGTCAACTCCTCTGTCTTCATTCTGTCTTGCCCCTCCTACTTTCTTATGAGTGGAGATTCTTGGTTGTAGTAATAAAATCCAGCCGTAAGTAAGTAAAACAACAAAGAACATGGGTTCTGTGACCAGAGACCCTAGAACAGTCATAGTCGGCAGGCAGCCTGGTAGAATTATCAACCCAACATGGCCCTTGAGCTCAGCCTATCACCAGACTGGAGGGAGCTATATTGGTGTCCCTCATTAAGCTGACCTCCTGGTTTACAGGAACAATTCACTATAACATAGGCAGTCCCTCCCCACAGGAATGGAAACATTTTCATCAAACTTTGTGCTCATATAGTTGTGAAAGAGTAGGGATAAGTATCTGAGTCCTGGAGTCACAATAACGGGTCAGTCTGGTGTGTAAAACACACATAGGGCCTCCCTGGTGGTGCAAGGGGTTAAGACACAGCCTATGAGGCTGCCCACAGCCACTGCAGCATGAGTTTGATCCCCAGCCAGGGAGCTACCCACATGGTGCAGCATGGCGAGCTCCCCTGAGCAGTGTATTTCAGTCCAATCTGCCTGTTCTGTTCCCCATTCTGTCTCTGGTGAGTCCTCTCACTCCCCGCAACTCTGGTCTGTACCCCAGTTCTTGCGTGTATAAATAAATAAATCTTTAAAAAAAAAACAAAACACATGATAAGAACCAATTAGGTGACTAAAGCCTGCTGGCAGGCCACCTGCCCTAATCCAGGGAGTTGGTGTCCTCAGTCCCAGTCAGTTAGGTTAAGTCCTTAGACATTGCTCTGTGCAGATATTGCTTCTTTGCTGCCTGGGGCTTCATTTGCCTGAGGTACTCTGCCCCCTAGAAACCAGGTCAGATTCCCCTTGTTAAGAAGGAGATTGACAAAAGTAAGAGAGTCTTAAAGACCACATACTCCTAATTCAGGATTTTGAGGCAATTCACTTAAAATAACTGAAAGAGTGTTGTAAAAGGGAGTGCTGTGACGTGGAATAGGGCAGTTCTCCAAAGGCTCCTGTGTAGGAAATTGTCCCCACCTCCACCCTCACCCCCTGTGGATCAGAAACGACTGGTTGTGTGGAAAGAGGCCTCCAGGCGCTGACTCTAGCTACAGCCTGCAGCTGTAGTTGGCAGGCTTCATCCCTTCTCTGCGTTATTTTTACCCTGTCTCTCCCACCTGCTCATCGTCCATCCAAATGCCAGTTTCTTCTGACTGACCAGTAGTTTTATGAAGCTTGACATGAGAGAGTTTCTTTAGTGAGAGAGAGCACGTCTTTGGCCTGTATGTTCCCAGAAATCAAGTCAGAATCAGAATCCTTTGGAATTCTTTTTAAAATGTACAGCCTTTCAGGTCTCTCTTAGCTACTAGTGTGAAATAAGAATGTCTGAGGCATGGGCCTGGGATCTATTTAGCAGTTTTAACTGTTCCCAGGTCTACCCCTCCCCCGCCTTTCATGAATCTAATCAAGATTCAGGCATTTAGA
Organism: Talpa occidentalis; assembly: GCF_014898055.3. Classification (NCBI taxonomy): domain Eukaryota; kingdom Metazoa; phylum Chordata; class Mammalia; order Eulipotyphla; family Talpidae; genus Talpa; species Talpa occidentalis. Next base: position 72,669,759 of record NW_023602073.1, on the reverse strand, counting down.
AGTTATGTTTCTTCAGTTTCTTTTTCATCTGTTTGTTTTTTTCTCTTTTTTTTTTTTTTTTTTAATAGAGGCATGTTTTTTATTTATTTATTTATTTGTTTTGTTTGTTTGTTTGTTTTGTTTATACATGCACTGGGTACAGTCAGAAGCGCGGGAGGGTGAGAGAATTCACCAGAGCCAGAGCAGGGAGCAGAGCAGGCAGAAGGACCGAAGTACACTGCTGAGGGGAGCAGTGGGCGGCAGGAGGGGTCTGCACACCATGTGGGACCCTCCTCCGGTGGCCGGGGAGCAGCCGGGGATTGAACCGGTGCCGCTGAGGCTGCGGGCAGCTTCGCAACCCAGCGCTCAACCACTGCGCCACCGGGGAGGCCCTGTTTGTTTTTTTCTTCCATGCTCTTGACAGAAAAGGAAAATGCAAATGGACAATTGAAACTTTTGCATGAATACTGCAAAAAGAAAAAAAAAAGAATCAGTTTTGTGACTTGGAAATCAAATGACATAAAGGATAGTTATCAAAGGAGGGCTACCTGACTGAAGTCAAGTTCCTTTTAAATAAAGATTTGTCCTTGGAGAACAGATCTCATGCTTTCAGTGGGGAAGTGAATGGATCCGGGGAAACAGGAGCGAGATATGCCATGGCCTCACATGGGAATGGCAGAGACGAACACATCCTTCAAACCCATTTCCAAACCTTGGATACCTAAACGAAGCTTAAAAACAAAACAAAATAAAAGCATGTAAGGAAAGTTTTTTTGAGAGTTCAAGTCATTTATTATTGCACTTTGCCCCCTCATTCTGGATATGCTGATTTGTGACCTCATGGTTTTGGGCAATATTTTTATTCATTTTAGTATTTATGCCCTTTCCATTGTGTCATAGCCGTAAGTGAATGGTACCCCCCACTGGAAAGCTTTTTTTGATCCAGTGGTTATTTAGATCCTAAGATCTCTAGATTTTTCTATCACAAAGATACACTTTACCTTTGTCATCAATAACTAAGGGATACTTTAAGATTGTGTGACTATTCTGTGCCCCATCACTCAATGTTTTTAGTGTCCATGTGTGATCCTCACTAAAATCAGTTATTAAAGTGGAGCTTGCAAATTGGTGATTTCCTCATTTTATCATTAATTGGTGCTAATTCTGTGAAAAAGAGTCCTTCTCCCTTCCTTTTTTTTTTTTTTTTTTTTTTAGTATCATTAATGGACATATGCAATTTTTTGCTGGTGTGTGTTATAATCCACGACTGACATCTTGAATCCATGACTAATGCTTGAAGTGTCCTAGATTTGACTGGGGACAAAATAGGGTCGAGTAGGGCCCTGTGTATGTTTGCTTTCGATATATCTCACTAGTCGTTGAGCACCTCCTTGCTTTCTGACATAACAGAGTCAACCTTTCTCCTAGGAGCCTTGCCTTCTTTTGTTGGGCAGTGATGTTTAGAAACCGAGATATGGGTGCTAGGTGCTCTTTCTCTCTGCTTTTGAAGCAATTGAACTTGGTATTTCCAGTCCTGAACCTGTAATGACCTTTCCCTTCTTTGGGGGCGGGGTATCTTTTTTTTTTAATCTAGTTCGATGAAGAATTTTTAGAAACCAAAGAACAGTTGCAGAAGTTGCAGGATGGTGAGTATGGCTATGAGACAACTGTCGGTAATGCTGATATTTTTGTAAGAACTGATATTTATGTGGAAGGCCAAAGATGTTGCTGACATTAAACATTCAGAACAGTATCCTAAAACCAGACAAGCAGGAGGGAATAATAGCTGGAATTGCCAGGAAACCACTTCTTATTCAGTATTTCATTAAAAGTCATGTTAAAGGGAGGGCCTATCTCCTTCTTCCATCCAGGTAAACAGCCCTTCTCCATCCTTGTCTGCCCTTCTCCTCTGGCCTCTTTTCCCCCTTCTTTCCTCATTCCTCTCTCCTCCTCATTGTTTCTCCTGTTTCCTCCACAATAGCTGAGAGAGCACCACCTGCTTAATTTATGCAGACAAATCACCCCATTTACACTGGACTGCGTTTCTGAAGTAAATACCAAACAGAAATTAAGTCAACATGAAGGCCCTTCCCCTCTTTTACTCCCAGTCAGCTCAACACCCAGGTCCCATAAGAAATTCCTGGAGTCCTACAAGCAGCCTCCTTCCTGGTCATCAGCAGGGTCCTCAGGCCCAACGCAAGGCTCCAGTAAGAGGCACTAGCACTGTGGGCGTAATGACTATTCGTTGGTGTGTGACACTGCCTGACATCACAGGTGCTGCTAACCCTCCTCTCCCTTCCATCTTGGGTGCCGGAAGTCCTTGAGCTCCTGAGGGCTAGGCTATACTTGCAAGTCTCCCTAGGGGTTGGCATGGGGAAGTGGTTGGTCCAGATTTGATGAAGAAAGCGAGGGGTTACTGCTTGACCAGTGACAACAAATTTGGTAGTGAGTGGCCTGTGGCTGAGGAAGAGAAGAAGCAATGGGCGTAACTGGGTGTCAGCTGCAGATGCAGGTCTCATCAGATTCTTTGAAGTAATGCTGTCCATAAAACATTCTACGGTGATGGAACGTTCTAGTCTGCACTGCCCAGTATAGTTGCTGCTAGCCTTCTGTGCCAGTTGAGCACTTGAAATATATGTAGTGTAACAAAAGAACTAAAATTTTAGAAAATGTTATTAAGTACTTTTAATTTTGGTTTAACTAGGCACATGTAGTGTAGCTGCATTAGCCAGCACAGCTTTGAGGAAATAACATCACTACAATTCCCCCCACCCCTTATCACTGAGGTGAAGTATTTTTCCTGGGGTGAAAATGAAAAGGGAAGATTTAGAATAATGCTAGTTTTCAGGCTTTATGGCTAAATCTGCTAGGTTATCTGTCATCAGCGAGCTTTACAATGTGTCCTAAGACCATGACCACACTCTCTTTTGATTTAATAGAACATTTTTTAAAGTGGGTAGGGGACAGGGAAGAGACCATTTCTGACTCTGGCTTCCTTCTCAGGTAACCACCTGCTGTTCCAACAAGTGCCAATGGTTGAAATCGATGGGATGAAGCTGGTGCAGACCCGGAGCATTCTCCACTACATTGCGGACAAGCATCATCTCTTTGGCAAGGACCTCAAGGAGAGAACCCTGTACTGTGGCCCCTCTCGTGTGTTCTCACTTGTCAGCTTTCCGTTGCCTTAGCTGGTTCCCACTCCTCCACAGCACACTTGCCCTTTTATGTCTTGTAGCACTACTGTGAACAGGGACCAAAACTAATTGGAAGATCAGTGCAAAAAGTTTGAGTAAAACGATAGAAAAGAATTGAATTCAGATATTGACTCCAATATCTGGGTGTGATTGTTACAGGTTTCAAATTTTGATCATTGCATTTTACCTTTCTTGCAAATGTTGTTATCATTGAGTATTAGAAACAGAAAACTGCGGTGATATTCTAGGCCCAGGATACTGCACTGGGTTGTAATTTGAACTCAGAGCTCACTCCTTGTACCTCTAGATACCTGATCCTGGGCAAATTGTTTAGCTCTGGGGTCCCTGTACATGGGACTAATAATAGCACATTCCTCATAATGTCACAAAGTTCAATGAAATATTGGCTATAGAGTGTTCAGAGCCATGCCTGGTACATACCAAGCATTCCATAAATAAGATCCACTGTGTCAATAAATGTGAAGTTGCACCCACCTCAAGCATAGTGCTGGAATGAGGCTGGAAGAGCAGGGACCAGGATTATGCTTTCTGATTTATAATAGATTTTTCTGAATTACAATTAGAACTGACTTTGCATCTTTGCTCCTCAGAGACAAGTATAGACAAATGCTTTGTGGTACTTAAGTTGCCAGAGCCTTGAGAAAAAAAGCATTCTGAATTCCTAGTTGTGAACACCGAAGAGTTCAAAGGGAGGGGAAATTACAAAACACTCTTTTTTTTCGCTTTTCAGGATTGACATGTATGTGGAGGGGACGCTGGATCTGCTGGAACTGATTATCATGCATCCCTTCCTAAAACCAGACGATCAACAAAAGGAAGTGGTTAACATGGCCCAGAAGGCTATCATTCGATATTTCCCTGTGTTTGAAAAGGTAAGTGAGGCCTATGAACACAGATGAGCAGACCACAAGGAACTGCCACCAATGTGCCTTCTGCTCATGAATGGGAAGTGGAGCCTGCTGGCCTGACCTCACTGGACTCCCAAGAGCTGACAGTAGCCATCAGGGCAAAACCAGGATGACTTGGGACCTTCAGACTCTAGTGGGTTCACCTTGCTCAGAAATGTGGGAAGAAAGTGGGCTCACAACGTGTGCATTATCCTTCCTTACATTCACCAGGTGCCCTCCCGATGTGAAATACCTAATTCATTTGTTCTTTCATTCCCCAAATATTTGCTGAACAGCTGCTATGACTCACATCCTACTTGATAGTCTGATATGAAGAGAAGAACTATGTCTATTTTATTGCCCTTCTCTTTTCTCCTTTTTTTTTTTTTGCTTTGTTATTTCCCTCATCTTATTCTATTTTTTTTAAGCTATTTTTTTAAAGATTTATTTTTTATTTATACAATAGCTGGGGTACAGGCCAGAGGCACGGGAGGGTGAGAGGATCCACCAGAGACAGAGTAGGGAGCAGAACAGGCAGACAGACTGAAAGCACTGCTGAGGGGAGCAGCGGGTGAGAGAGGAGTGGTCTGCCGCACCATGTGGGAATCTCCCTGGCCGGCCAGGAATCAAACCCGTGCTGCAGAGCCTGTGGACAGCCTCACAGCGCTGATCACCTCTATTCCTCTGCATCTCTGCACTCATATGTTACCTTGAAGTGGGAGACAAGACGGACTCTCACGTTTTTAGTATTCGATGTCTTAGAAGATATGAAAGGAAGTCTGCTTTTTTTTTTTTTTTTTTAATAGAGGCATGTTTTATTTATTTATTTGTTTGTTTGTTTTGTTTATACATGCACTGGGTACAGTCAGAAGCACGGGAGGGTGAGAGAATTCACCAGAGCCAGAGCGGGGAGCAGAGCAGGCAGAAGGACCGAAGTACACTGCTGAGGGGAGCAGCGGGCGGCAGGAGAGGTCTGCGCGCCATGTGGGACCCTCCTCTAGCCCGGGATCGAACCGGCGCCGCAGAGGCCGCGGGCAGCTTCGCAACCCAGCGCTCAACCGCTGCGCCACCGGGGAGGCCCGGAAGTCTGCTTTTTTAATAGTCATGTCTAGTTTATGACTACAAGTCCTGACGTTCATAGGATCACAGAATTAGCAAACAAGATTAGGCTCTTTGGAGAGGACCCTTTTAAAATCATTTCCCCAGCCTCCTGGACCCATCAGGGCTAATTCATTTCTGTAGAGACAATTATGGAATAGATGTATCCTTTGAAAACACTGGCTATTAAATCCAGGATTAATATTTCCTTCCATTTACAGTGTCTCATTCTGATATAAAGCAGATATTTAATGATGTTTTCATGTCTACATTGTTTGTGACCCTCATCCCACAGGGAGCTTCCCCTTGATAAAGGGGAAGTAAATAAAAGGATGGGAGGATAAGACCATAGTTTCAACCCCTTCTCAGATACTGCACTAACTTTAAAACCTCATCAGATTCTCCACAGAGTGTATTATAACTGATGGAAAGCATTTATATCCTGCAGGTTTTAAGGGATCACGGACAAAGGTTTCTTGTTGGTAATCAGCTGAGCCTTGCAGATGTGATCCTACTCCAAACCATTTTGGCTCTAGAGGAGAAAATTCCCAATATTCTGTCTGCATTTCCTCACCTTCAGGTAAATAAAACCAAGTAGTATGAGGCTGGTCCAGAACTCTTGGGACTTTCTTCAGTGTCTTTTGTTCATTGGCTTGGTTTGTGTGTGGGAGAAGGGAGAGGTGGTGCAGGCAGTATGTATAATTTTGTTACGATTCTGGTTAGTAAAATAAAATTAAGCTACAGACTTGAAATTATTTTCTTGGTCCCCAAATCCTTAGGATTGAAAGATCATTTACATGTGAAAGAAGTTTGACCTTAGCTTTGTCCTGTAACTACACTTTTGGAACATACACAGTTGGCCAATAGGGACTTCCACAGAGGTAACTGTCGGTGTGAGGCACTGTTCATTTGATCTTATATACTAATAGGAGGGCTTGAGAGTCAGCATCAGCAACAGTGTTCCCGTTATGGTTTGACTCCCATTCACTGAAATACTGTGGTTTCAAATTGGAAGTGTCTGAGTTCTGAAATCTACTAACAGAGACCCTCAATATCACTCCAGAGTTCCCACTATTCTCCCTTGCACAAATACCAAGGGAAGACTTATGTGTGACTCAGCTTATCCAAGGGTATTATTCTAGCCAGGTTCATCACAGGATTTTGAAGCAGAAAGGGCTTTTTAAAATTAAACTCATCAATGCCTTCAATATACCTATAAGGAAACAGAGTCCTAGAGCAAAGATGTGAGCAGCCGAGATAGCCTGAGTAGTGGTATCTCAGTTTTGGTCTGGAACCTAAACCTGTATCTCCAAATATATGGGCTTTTTGCTACACTGAGGGTGGGGAATATTGATGAAATCAGGCCTGCCAGCTGTTTTTGTACAACTCTTGAACTGAGAATAGTTTTTACACTTTTAAATGGTTGAAAAAATAATCAACCATAACCAAAAAAATAATCAAAATTTATGACACATGAAATTTTAAGAAGGTCAAATTTTACTGTCCATAGATTTACTGACTGGTCCTTTTACAAAAAGGTTGCCAATACCCAACCAAATAAATATAGAGCAAATTAACACATCTTTGACCAAGTTATCAAAAGCTAAGATACACACTTAATCTCCAAAAAATAACTCATACTTAAAAATTTTTTTCCCAAGTCTAATGGACATCATTTTGATAATAACAATTTACCTACTAGTTAAATACATACACCCAGAAAATGAGAATAGACATCTTCAACAAGGCAAATAGCCATTATTTAGTTTAATTCTCCGTCTATTTCTTCTTGTAGACAAAGGAATGGGTGTACTTTAATACCAAGAGGTCCCTAATGTTTCCCAGGAACCTATTGTGTATCCCAGGGACCTATTGATATTTTCCACCCGTGGTGCTAACAACTTGTTTTTAAACCCCAGGCACATTCATGTAAATACAGTTTTAATCTCTGATTTGATTGAGCATCAATATTAAAGAACTTCAGGATCTAAATGCTGACCTGACTTGAATAAAGAGGGTCATTCCTGCATTAATTGAAGAGGGGGAAAAAAAGTCACAAACTTTTAAAGGAAAATCACAAAAGTTTTATTATATTTAAGTATGAATCCAGGTTAATCTTGAAATGATAAATCCTATGGAACAAGCTTCCAAATATTGGCATGTTTCCAATTAGAGGGTTCAAATAGATAATGAAAAAGAGAAGATTATTATATTTGCACAGGGTTAATTGACATAATTATCATAATTTGCATAACTTAGTGACATGAATGTATGTGTGTATGTTTAAGACACTAGGGTGTCACTGGAGGGGGTGGGTCAGTACCGGGCTGTTGGCTCTATACAAGTGAGCATGGAGTCCATTTTTCATAAGATACAAGAAGGCTCCCTTTGTGCTCAGCATTGCTTGAATAATCTATTAAGGGGAATATTTTAGCCCTGGGGAATTACCTTCAGTTGCATATCAAATAGATGAAGAAAAGAAAATGAGAATGACAGAGGGTAAGTGACTAGTGAAACTTATTGCAATTTTTACAGCTTTCTGAAATATAAATGACAGTGGTTTTTTCTCTATTCAATTTATAAGCAATACCTTGAAAATTTGGGTTTAGAACTAACCCTGTTCAACAGTTCAGAGTATCAGAGGCTCAGAATCAACTCTATAAAAGATAGCGCTTTGATACACAATTACAAAAACATTGGCTTATTGTTAGAAGATTAAGAAAAAAGTAGTTCCACTTTGGTTCTGTCTGGGTGGGTCCAGAATTAATATCAGAAACATACCTCGCACTTTTCTCGGCTCAGTTATACCAGGAAGGTATATTTCCTAGCATATTTGTTAAGTGTGATCTGCCTGATTGCAAAGCTGACCAACTCCTGCAGGTAATCAAGGGCCAAGAGATATGTTGACCAAAACTTATAGGAGGAGAATGAGCACAACTGAAAGAACAGAGTGCAGAAAACATCTGGAATGAGTCTGGGAAGCAAGCAATGGGGCAGTCATGTTAGATGAGAATGAGGAAGATTTGCAGAGGTCTCAGGACCTCTGAGAAACTGACATGGAAGCTCAGTATGCAAGATAGTTCCAGAAATATATCTTACATATTCTGCAGATATCAGGTACACATCTCACTTCAGAAGAGCTATGGAAGAGGAGAAAAGCCTATTTTGAAATGTAACAAAAGCAGCAGCAGCAGAATCTACCAAGACAACTTTCACATCTATGTGAAGGGCTGACCATAATTCCAGAGCCCTTTGCAGTGACAAATAATTTAGATGTTCATATTTTTTCAACATTATTCTGTGTCATTACAGCATAGGGCCCATTTTGATGATGTGTCTAAGAGAACAATGTTCAACAGAGAAAATAAGGCTTTTAGGGGATTTGCAAACAAAAATATGGGAAAGTAGAAAATACATCTGTGATAGGGCTACAGAATGATCCTTTATATATTAGCCAAGAGGTATCCAGCAATTAAAGAAATTTAAAATAAAAAGACTGCTTTATTATACATAATAGACATATAATGAATTGTAGCTTTTCAAATAAATGACATTAGAAATGACTTTGAACGTCAATTATATATGCTGATGCACATTTTTCATACAGTTCAGAACTTTCACTAGGTCAAAAGGGAGGAACACATACACTTTTATCCATTACTGAGATGGTAAGATTTGACTATGAATGAAGCTATGTTTTTGGTTCTTTTCCTTCCATAACTCTCTGGTATCTGAGTCCCTTGGCTATAAAAATGCAACTGATTATCTCCCACATAACCAGAAAGAGGGTTCATTTCCTAATGGGAGTAAAAAAAAAGTCCAAAGAGGCAGAATCTTAAAATGTAAATTGTACCATCTAATTACTTTTTATGTAAATGACTCAACTTTTCTCTGAGCAGATCAGTGCTTTTGAGGTACTTCCATGCCTTTTTTGTTTTCTTTCCTGTTTTCTCTTTAAGCAAGTATAATCCTATATATCTTTTTTATTTTATGATCTCTGAAGAACATTAACATCTTGGTGTGGACAATGAGAGTTGCATAATGTCTAGCCCAGATTCCAACCACTGTTGGCTGAGATTGTAAATAATCGGCTCAAGAAATTAGACTCTAAATGGATGCCAGATTACAATTCTGGTTGGATCTCTGCAACAAATATTTATTGAACAAATATTGATGGGCCGTTTTGCACCACTATTTCTTTGCTCTTCAATTTGGGCTTTTGTGTTTACCCTTTTCAGGAGTTTTCAGTGAAAATAAGTAACATCCCCACAATTAAGAAATTCCTTGAACCTGGTAGCAAGAAGAAGCCTCCTCCTGATGACATCTATGTGAGAACCGTCTACAACGTCTTCATGCCATAAGTCAGCACTCGCCTGTGAGTGAGAGCTAGTCCCTGCAGAGTGCTGTGTCCACACTAGTGTCTTCATCGATGCCAGCTCCGTCATGGTGCTATGTATGACTATCCCTAAGACCTCTTTTAGTACATTTTTGTCCAGTGAGTAATTGTTACAGGACTTTTTTTCTGAAAATCTTTTTGGAGAGGTTGGCACTTAAATTAGAACTGGTTACTCATTTCCTGATGACAAGAACAGACAGAACCTCATGTTCTCCCTGCGCTTCTTTCCTCCTCTCCTTATCCCATTCTAAGCCCTAATTTTTAATATCAAATAACAACAGAATGTTCTAGTGAATGACTGTCCTCTCACTTATAGCAAATCCATGGTAGTAATGAATGCAGTCAATAGTAGCCAAAATAAAGAATTTGCAAATCACTGCCCTGTTGCTACAATTTTTAAATTACACTGTTTGGAATATAAAATACAGTCACATGGTTCAAAAATCAAAAACATTTAAGATGCTGTACAGTTAGCAGTGTTCTTCTCGACCCTGTCCACAAGGGCAGCTATCCAGTTCTGCTCATGACAGGCCAACATAGTTATCATTTGTTTATCCTTCCAGTGTATATGGTACATATATAAGAAAACATAAACATATATTACTTTTATCCCCTTACTATCCAAATGGTTGTTTGTAGGCTTCTAATTTTGTGTATTTCAGAACTAAAAGGAGCTTTTGTTAAAACTGCTTTAAACATGCTGATTTACCTCTCCTTAACCAATCACCTCTTACGTGCTAGACAGAGGTCAGGAGGCAGAACCCTAAAATACAGCCCCTGCGCTAAAAAATTTTACCACACAGTAGGGAGGATAGATGTGCAAACAGCAGAAGTAATTTTGGAAAAGGAAGAATTGCTGCTTTTGGAATGTCTAAGACTCAGGAATTAAAAATCAAGGAAGGGCAAGTTTTTGATGATTGTCTCAGAGAGAGGACACACTCATCCTGAACTGCAGAGGGGGCACTTTTGCTCACATGTAAATAACAAGCAAGCACCAGGGGATCGTAAGTGCCTGTCACAGTGACCTTAGGTGCCTTGGGGTTTTAGTAGAGGAAAATCAAACACAGACATGATCAGTCTTTTCCTTCACTCTTTAACATGCTGGCACCCTGTTGCTACCTGGACACTGAGGATTGCTGGGGAAGCCCAGGCTTGGTGGCATGGGTAGCGCATGCATGGCCGGAGGAGCAATGGTGGTGGCCAGGCTGGGCTAAGAGCCAACAACAAGAGAAAATGGGGGTAGTGTAGTAAAGAGTCTCACCTGCCCAAAGACAGTTCTAGCCTTGGCTCTTAGGAGATGATCTCTACCTCCTTGGGATGGCATGCCTGATAGGGGTGTCTGTTTGCCCAGGACCTTGGGCCAGCCAGATAAAGATGGAATTTACAGTGAGCTTTGAGCTGCCCCAGCAGTTTGAGGCAGGTGGGACCTTGAGATCATGGGGTGTCAGCTCCGCTCTGGAGGGCTGGAGAAGGAGCAGTCATGTTGCTCGGTGGGTCCTCAGTCAAACTCAACTCAAGGCATGGGTGGGCTTCCGTGGTCAACAGAACTCTGTTGTCACACATGGTTGCCAAGAGCACTTTCTTAGCCAGTGGGCCATGGCACCACAGGAAGACTGAAAGCTACTCGTTAGGCCCCTCCTGGAGTCTGCCCTTGGCATCTCTTCCTTAGGTTGCTTGTCATCAGAATCCTCCCCATAATAAAGCGCAGCTGTGAGTGTGACAGTTTCATTGTGTGCTGTGAGTCCTGTGGAGTTGTTGAACCTGAGGGTGTTGGGAGGTCACTTCTGAACTGTAGAAGAAAGGGTGCTCTTTTGGACTGCTCCTCAGCTCCACAGGGAGGAGAAACATTTTACACTCACCTGGAAACTGACACTTTTGTTTATTCTTTATTGCGGTAACATTGCTTTTACAACACTGGATATGATTTAGAGGCATAGGATTACGCGTTATGTAGCTCTTAAGCCATTTTGCAAAGATCGCCACTTGGGGTTTTAATTCTTTTAGACACCAGGGGGCCCTCAAGGCTAGCTCTTTGAACAAACAACCTGGGAGGAGGGTTGGCTTCTTCCCTGGGTTAGAGAAATATCATACAAGAGGCCAAGCTGTCTCCAATGAAGACAGTTTCCCAAGGCTTCCTACTCATAGCTACAAGAACTTAACTCTTGTAAATCACTTTCCACGTTGGAAACATGTTCCCCATCCCACCTCTGAAGCCATCATCTTGGTTTTGTTAAAATCTCTTTTTGGTCCAGATTCGACGCTCCAGTTTCTAGACTGTTCTCCCATTTTCATGAGCTACCAGGCTCTGGTGATAGAGTAGGAGGAGGTTGTCAGGGATGGTTTATTCTTAAAAATATGAGTGTATGGGACCTCCTTTGTGGCACAAGGGGTTAAGCACCATACTATGAAGCAATCTGCAGCCTCTGCAGCACGAGTTCGATCCCCGGCCGGCCAGAAACCCACATGGCGCGGCAGACCTCTCCTGTCTCGCCCGCTGCTCCCCTCAGCAGTGTACTTCAGTCAGTCTGCCTGTTCTATTCCCCACTCTGTCTCTGGTAAATCCTCTCACCCCCTGCATCTCTGGCCTGTACCCCGGCTCTTGTATGCATATATAAATAAATCTTTAAAAAGATATATGAGTATGCTAGGGTGCTCAGAGCTGAACCCAGATACATGAGGTGGGGACCAGAGCAGAGGGGAGACAAGGAAGCCTACCAGCTGGAAGCAGGTGACCCAGTGGGATTAAAGTGCACAGCGACATATAAATTGGGAGGAGCTCCTACAGCTGGGACAAAAACAGAAAACCAGGCAGTGAGGGGCTCTGGTGTCTGTGACTGAAGGAGGAGGTAACCCAAAGCCACACTCAGAGAAGCTTAGGCAGACTGGGTGCCCAAAGGAATGCCCCTCTCCTCTTGTCCCTACCTGACTGGGGTGTCTGGGGCCAGCCTCTTAGAGGTCCACAGAGCAGTGAGTGGATTCCAGGGGGCAGGGTCTGCAACAAACAACAACCAGCATGGCTTTTGTATTTGCTGATGCTCTTTGTTGAATGTTTTTGATTCCTTTAACTCAAATTTTCTGCCCCAGAAGATTGCTGGGAGATTGTTATCCTATCATCTCAATATCCCCACCCAAAGCAATCCTTCTCTGACCCTGAGATCTGTAGACTCTTCACATGCTACCACACCTTTCTTATCACCCTATTTAATTTTCTTTATAGTATTTAGCAATCTCTCTGGCAATCTCATCTATTTAACTAATCGTCCTTGTATTTGAAGCGGGTTTCTTGTAGAAAACACATAATTGATCTTGTTTCTTTTAATCCACTTATCTCTGTCTTTTAATTGATATATTTAGGAACATTCACAATTAAAATTATTATTGAGGTGGTTGAATTAGTATCCCTTGTTGCTTGATACTTCTTTTTCTTTTTCTTTTTTTGCCTTCCATTCATTTCTGCCTTGTCTAGTTTTAATTGAGCATTTTGTATGATTGCATTTTTTCTCCACTCTTAGCTTGTCAATTATACCTAAAAAAAAAGTTTTACTAGCTGCCTGAGTCTGAAATATATATTACAACTAGCTGAGAATACTTTCAAATAATACCATGTGATTTCATGGATGGTGCAGTTACCTTAAAACAGAGTATCCCACATCACCCAAAGCAGTGATAGTGAAGGCAAAGATAAACAGCTGGGACTACATCAAATTAAAGAGCTTCTGCACAGCAAAAGAGACAATAACAAAAACAAAGAGAAACCCCATTGACTGGGAGAACATTTTTGCACCCAACACTAATGATAAAAGACTGATCACAAAAATCTGCAAAGAGCTGATGAGACTCAACAACAACAAAGAAAATAACCCAGTCAAAAAATGGGCAGAAGAGCTAAAAAGAAACTTCTCTGAAGAGGAAATGCAAATGGCCAACAGGCATATGAAAAAATGTTCAACATCACTTGTCATCAGGGAAATGCAAATCAAAACTATCATGAGATACCATCTTACACCAGTGAGAATGGCACATATTAAAAAAACTAGCAACAACAAATGTTGGAGAGGTTGTGGAGAAAAAGGAACTCTCCTGCACTGTTGGTGGGAGTGCAAACTGGTCCAACCACTATGGAGAGCTGTGTGGAGATTTCTGGACCTACTAAACATAGAGCTTCCATATGATCCAGCAATTCCACTCCTAGGTATTTACCCAAAGGACACAGAAACATCAATTCCAAAGAGCACCTGCACACCTATGTTTATAGCAGCACTGTTTACAATAGCTAAGCTTTGGAAACAGCCCAAATGCCCAAAAATAGATGACTGGATCAAGAAGATGTGGTACATATATACCATGGAATATTACTCAGCATTCAAAAAAGATAAACACATGCAATTTGCAGCAACATGGATGGCACTGGAAGGGATCATGCTCAGTGAAATAAGCCAAAAAGAAAAAGAAAAATACCGGATGGTCTCACTCATAACAGGAATCTAGAAAACTTAAATAAGGGACCAGGGAAATGAATAACTATAAGAAAGTGAAAATCAAAATCAACAAAAAACTATGAACCAGAGACACTTTTTGGGGGTGGGGGGCGGGAGGGGAGGGATTGGGGTCAGAATGGGGGGGTTGCAATTGTATGGGGAATATAAAAATAAAATTTATTATAAAAAAATAAAAAATAAATAATAAATAAATAAATAAATCTTAAAAAAAAAAAAAAAAACAGAGTATCCCCAATTCCTCCATTCTGTCCTTATAATACTGGTATGATAAATTTAATTTCTCTATAAGTTTTAATCAGCTGAGACATTTGGCTATTGTCGTTGAACATGCTGCTCGTTTCTCGTATTTACCCTGGCATCTTCCCCAGCTACAGGGCAAGAACCACAGGTGTATGAATTGGGTCCGTCAAAACCACCAAGGCAGAGCCAGGGCCCATCACAATGTCTGTCACAGAGTGGTGCTCAGTCAATATTTGCTGAATGAGTTTCTTATCTGGGTAACTTCATGTATTATCCAATCACAATAGATGTAAAATGAAACCGCAGAGGTGTGTTTACAAACTGGAATGCTCATTGGCTAATCCCTTAAGTGGGCAGAACTCCCAGTTGAAAAGGATAGGGTTATAACCCTCACTTAATCCTACTGCAGCGGAGAGAAAGAAGAGCCTGGACGAGAAGGTTGGTGGTGAATTTCTTATACTTTCTTCTTGGGCTTGGTTGGATAGATATGTTGTGGTCTAATTTGCAGCTGATAGCCAGCAATTGTGGTAAATTTGTGACTGATTTAAGACTTACCATTTCTTTCTTTTTTTTTTTAAGATTTATTTAATTTAATTTAATTAATTTATTTATTTATACAAGCACTGGGTACAGTCAGAAGCACGGGAGGGTGAGAGAACTCACCAGAGCCAGAGCGGGGAGCAGAGCAGGCAGAAGGGCCGAAGTACACTGCTGAGGGGAGCAGCGGGTGGCAGGAGAGGTCTGCGCGCCATGTGGGACCCTCCTCTGGTGGCCGGGGAGCAGCCGGGGATCGAACCGGCGCAGCAGAGGCTGCAGGAAGCTTCGCCACCCAGCGCTCAACCGCTGCGCCCAACCGCTGCGCCACCGGGGAGGGCCAAGACTTATCATTTCTAAACATGCCTATATCAAATCAAAAGAATAAATACTTTTTCTCTGTAAAGAAGAAATGTAATTAAAAGTTAGCTGATGCGTATCTACACAGGGCCTTTTGAAGGTTTTCATTGCCTATGCCAGATGCACATAACATCAGACACGAAATGTCTATACACCCACATCACACTTGAGTGAACTTTCAAAAATAAGTCTATGAGTCAGGTGATGTTTGCTGATTGGTTCATATAACATGCTTAGGAGAATTTAACCTTTATTAATTTTTGAGCCATTACATTTTTTTTTTCTCCTCGGGCAAATCTCATGTATTTTCATGCACTTGAAAAAAAAAACACAAAGGCACTACTCAGCTGTGCGTGGTGTGTAAGGAATGAAGGAAAACTCCTGCATCCCGCTTGGAAGATTTAATCTAAATGCTCTGATGCTGAGCTCTGATCCCAGAGCCTTGTATCCCAGGGTTAACTATGCCAGCTTGAAAAGCAGGAATCAATTGTTGGTGGGTGTGGTGTGACGCATCTGAAGAGGTGAGATCCCATGTTTCTGAATTACATATAATATTGTAAACCAATGTGTCTCAATTTTAAAAAAAATAGGAATTTCTAAATCACTTTTTTACTTAATGCTTTTAACCTCACTGTTCAAATAATTGAGAAAGACATGTATTGTTTTGCCTACATTGTCCAAAGTGACTGTTGTTAACATTGTCAGTAGAATTTCACCTCCAGCTGGCTGCTTTCCCAACCTGTGTGCTCCTTAGATAGGAGCCTAAGGCCAAAAAAGTGAAGACAAGGGAAGAAAAATAAGATCAGAAAGGTTGTTAAAATTGGCAGAAAGGGGGGGGGGGAGGGAAGGGGCAGGGAGAGGAAGAACTAGAGTCAAAATAAGGGGGGGGGGTGCAATTGTATGGGGAATATAACCAAAATGAAAATGCGTACATTGTACAAAGTTGAAAAATGATGTAAGAATTATATAAAATAAAATATTAAAAAAGACAAAAAATTGGCAGAAAGGAGATGATATAATGCCGAACCAAGTCATTTTATAGTTGAAAATTGCTGATATATCTTCCAGACCCAGCCCAAGGCTGGGACCTACACATTAGTTCCTTTTTTAAGCTTAACACTTGAAGAAGCTCTTGCACGAAGTCTTCTCTTCAAGGGGTTCGTGAAAATGACCTAGCAGGTAAATTGAGTCAGTGTTCTCCTAAATTCCCTCTCTTCCCTTTTTCTACTCTCGGCCACACTCAGCTCCAGCACTTCACCATTTGCTCATCCTACTTTTTAGATTTTATTTATTTATTTATACAAGCATTGGGTACAGTCAGAAGCGCGGGAGGGTGAGAGAATTCACCAGAGCCAGAGCGGGGAGCAGAGCAGGCAGACTGACGAAACACACTGCTGAGGGGAGCAGCGGGCACTGCAAGAGAGGTCTGCGCGCCATTTGGGGACCCTCACGGGTGGCCGGGGATCGAACCGGCACTGCAGAGGCTGCGGGCAGCTTCGCAGCCCAGCGCTCAACCACTGCGCCACCAGGGGAGGCCCTCATCCTACTTTTTAAAATTGTTCTGCAATTTATTCCAGCCCATCAGTCCTTCGGAAGAAAAACCTAGATTCACACCCTAAAATTCAGGGGTAATTTAATTACATTTTCACTCTAGTCTCAGCTTCTCAAACTCTATTTCAATGGAGAAGCAAATCACCTGGGATCTTGTGAAAAATGCAGACCTTCGTCCCCTAGGTCTGGCCCAGGGAATGAGACTCTACATTTCTAACAAGTTCCCAGGTGAAGCTAATGCTGCTGGTGCAAAATTACACTTTCAGAGAATGCCTTTCCTCATTTCAGAAACGCATTTGTTTTCTTTCCTCACATGTTAAGATTGCTGCAATCTGGAAATAATAGATGTGTGTGCATGCATGGGTGAGTATGTGCCCACACCCACATGCGGCCTCTTTTGAGTCTACTGTGTTCAGCGGTTTGCATACATGATCTCATTTCCACCTCATAACCAAATTAATCAGGTCCTGTTAGACTAATGGTATGGATGAGGAAACTGAAGCTCAGAGAGGTTTAGAACTTGCTCAAATGAGAGGTAAGGGTGAAATTTGAACCTTGGTCTTGTGTTTTACTCATACTTAGGGCCTAACTCAGAGATATGCTTTGGCTAAGAGATTTTGGGTGAGAACAAAATTGTTAGGTAAGGTGTCACACCCACTCTCCAAAGACACTCAAGCCACCTTGGGTACTATCTGCACATCTCAGGAGAAGCTGCACAAGATGAAGCTTGGGAGCCCTGAGGGGCAGATTCAATTCCCAAAGTCCTAAGAGCCCCCGCAGGGAGCCTTTATGGTAAACCAGTTGGGTTTAGTTTAGGACACACCTCTCAGTCAATATCAGCACCCCAAAAGGCACTGTTTAAAGGTGGGTTTGAGCTTCTACTTCCCTGGATCCCTTGGGCTTGGATCTTTCAGCAGCTACCCTCTAAGTGTTTGCATTTTGGGTGAAATCCAGAAAGTACTGCTCCTTTTCTTCCTGCTTTATTTCCCACAGATGGAGTGAAAATTTCCATTGTGCTTGTTCTTTAAGCTTTGACAATGCACTTTTTTAAACAATGAGAATAACTAGGTATACTTTTTGAAGCGTAAACAAACTTGATCTGTGTTACAAAGTTGTGGTTTTGCATAATCTTCTTTGAAATTCCTTAGAGGTCAAGGAAGAAAGAATAGAGGATTTACCCTGTGCCCTTAAGCCATGGGGCAGGAGACTGGGACTCAAACAAAAGAATTTATATACACTCGTTGGGTAAGGTTCTGTTTACTTCCTGAATACCGTGTTGCACTTTTCTGAAACACTGCATTCTGACTCTTGGTAGTCTGGATGCTTCCATCACTAAATTAGAAGTTTGTAAGGCATTTGGAGGTAAGAACTACATCTTATTTATTGTCCCATGTGTGGAGGGCCTAACCTAATACTGTACTCTGAGGAGGAGCTAAATAAGTAATTAACATTGAAAGAAAGAATGAAAGCTGGAACACAGAAATCTTAACAAGTCTAGAGATGCATCTAGGAGTGGCATGTTGAGGCAACAGTCTCCATGTATCAGGATAACACTGGGTTCACCTGTCAGGAATTTGCCACCTCTTTGGACTTTTGCAATGCAGGATCCAGGGGAAGCAGTTGGCTCCTGAGGTGGGAAATTTTAAGGGTTATAGGCCCCTTCTCTGGGCTCAGCTACAGGCTCACTCGAAGATACTGTAGGACAGTGGGTTCAATTCCAGGCTGCCACAGTCATGCAAATATCACACCCAGTAAAGCAACTCACACAAAATTCTTGGTTTCTTAGTGCATGTGAAAGTTAGGTTTATACTATACTGCAGTCTATTAAGTGTGCTAAAGCATCATATCTAAAAAAAACAATATAGAACTTAATTAAATGTGACACAAGATACGAAGCAAGCGCAGGCTGTTGGAACAACTGGCCCCGATGAACTTGCTTGATGCAGAGTTGCCACTGAACTTCAGTTCGTAAAAACCACATTATCTTCTAAGCACAATCATGGGAACTGCAATAAAATGAGGTGTGTGCTCTTCTGGGAGGAGCAGCCCATCCTGGGAGGGGTTGAGGTTGATACCGGAATTGTCAGGCCTAGTCTCCCAGCCAGGAACGGATTCCAGGCTGCAGGGCAGCTCTGAGCCCCAGCCGCTAGACGCCCCCACGGGTTGGTGTCTCACAAAGCCACAGCAGGAACTTCGCAGACGCTCAGGCAAGCAAGCGAGAAGAGGCAGGTTTGTTTACAGAAAGAAAAAGTTTATTGAGGAGAAAAAGAGCAGAAATAAAGTGGGACTCCCAGGCCAGGGAACCAGGCCTGGGAGGGGCAAGGAAGCCAAATTGGAATTGTGTCTCAGGGAATATATACCTTTTTTTCTCTCATTATTCTAAAACTCCACCAGTCTCTTTGTGATTGGTCAGTTTTCGGCTGTCTCACTTAATTTGCTACTGAGTGGGAGATCTTCAATTCCTTATCTAACAGGTCTGTCTTTCCCATTTGTTACATCTTTATCTTTATGGTCTAGCCCTCCCGGTGAGCATCTTTACACTTTATCTTATCATCTGAAGAAAACCAGGACCATCCTTAACAAGATTATCTGTGGTGCTAGGATGTTTGTTTTTCCCAGTGGAATTGGTTTCATTTCCTTGCTTGTCCTTATCTCTGAAGCCTCCCTAAATTCTTCAGAGGTCCCCTCCTGCACTGTCCCTAAAACTGCCTAATAACCCTAGCTTGCCCTGTCTCAAGGTGAGGACAGGTGGCCCATTGGGGACCTTTGTATAACCTCCAGTTCAGACCTTCATAACCCACCTGAGAGCCCAGTTGGAAAGGCCACTGAGTGGGGGCTGAGAATTGTGGTACAGGGGCCAGTGGCCAAATCCAGCTACTGATGGAACACATGAACAGTTGTGGGGATTTTTTAATGAAGCAGTTACTTGATTATCATGGGAGTGACTGTTTTATTAACATCTAGGGAAAAAATTTCTTTTCTTAGAATAGCAAGGTTGTAGGTTCAGCCCTGTTTGTCTGAGGTGGGGTGTCCTTTATTCTAATGCTGGATTTTTTTTTAGGACTGCCTCTGGGTGTCAGGGAAGGCTAGGATATGGTGGTGGTGGTAGTGGGGGCAGTGGGTAGAGAGCGATCCTTTTGTTTATAATCCAGCTCTGGATTCCAAAATTATAATCTTTAACCTCCCATGTGCCTTGAGAATGTGCAAGAGGCAGATAGAAGTGGGCATAAAGGAGTTCACGAAAATGTCAAAATACATGGGCTTCCCGCATGGCACAGGGGTTAAAGACAGAGCTATCAAGCTATCACCAGCCACTGTAGTACGAGTTCGCTCCCCAGCTAGGGAGCTACTCACATGGCTTAGCAGACCTCTCCTGTCTCACCCATTGCTCCCCTCAGCAGTGTACTTCAGTAGATCTGCCAGTTCTGCTCCCACTCTTTCTCGTGAATCCTCTCACCCCCTGAACCTCTTGCTTACACCCCAGTTCTTGTATGCATATATAAGTCTTTTTTTAAAATGTCAAAATATGCTTCCATATAGCAGCAAACTACAAAAACTCCAATAATGCTTGTAATCACAAAAGGAAGGTAAAAACCACAGTGGATTCTGCTTTTTAAATATCTTGTGCTGCAAAATTGAGTCAAATTTACTTTCCATCCTCTTTTACAAATATCACATGCATTAGAAAAGATACTTATAAATCACATGCAAAGCCAACAGATTAGCCAATCTTAGCATAATTAACTAAGGAAACACTAAGTCTGATTGTCTTTTAAAGAAGCACAAAGAGAAAAGTGTTAGCAAATCTATTCAGATGGATTCTACTAGGTTTGGAGCAGGGACAGAGAAGACAGGCATCAGGAGAAACAGTGACCTGGATCTTAGAGAAACCTTTTTATTTGTTGGGGATGGACGCTGTTTTGCTACTAGAGTCAGTGGGTATTTGAGCAAAGTTGGGTGAGTTAACTGAGAGGAATGTTTTCTGGGCCCATTTAGGACTACTGAATTATTGTGACTTGTGGATCAGAGTTTCATAGATAATAGTAAATATTCCAGTATGGAAAAAAAAGTGTAATACTCTACTTGATGTGGGTCAGATATTGTAGTATATATTTTCTCTTGTATGTTTTTCAGTCCTCAGTCCTGCTAGAGTTATTAGGGGAGAGGTACTCCCCTCCCCCTGCTCCCATTTCAGAGATTAGGAGACTGAGGCTTAGAGAGGTTGAATAAGGTTGCATAACAGTGTAGACTCTAAAGCCCAGGGCCCTGTGCCTTTGAAAGGTGGGACAAGTCACACATACTTATTTCCATTTTAGGACTGGACATATGTGGGTTCTGGGCCTGGCACAGAGTAGTCTGTATGTGAACAGGATCACATCTATAACCCAGCCCTCAGCTTTCTCCACATTTATTCCCTCCATGAGGCCAGGCTAGCTATTAATACATAGCCAGGAGGTTATACTCGAGCACAGGTTTCCTCTGTCATCTGGTGATCTTGATCCTCCCAACAGAAATAACTGTACCCTATCCCTGGCACCCAAACACTCACCTGCTTGTGTCATTCCTATACCTCCACCGGCACCCAGACCCTCACCTGCTTGTGTCGTTCCTATACCTGCACAGGCCCCATCTCTGCATCCCTTTAGTGCTGATTTTGCCATGCCAACAAGAAGTTTGTCCCATACTTAATAATTTTAGGTTGCCATTTTGCTGTTCCTCCTTTCATCTGAGAAATGTGTTTTACCATCATTGATAGCAGGCCCAGTCAGTGGTAGCTCCCTCTTGACTCAGTCTCTGGGGTAAATGGAAGACTTCAAGTATGACACCCAGTGGCCATGAGAGGTACTCATCTGGTACAATCCAGAGCTGAGCATTTCATTTCATTTTATTTTTTTAGTTTAATATATTTATTTATCTACATTGTTATTCATTTTTGTATGATGTTTGATTTCTCCCCTCAGGTGTAATCCCCATAAGATTCCCACCACCAAACCCGTGACCCATCACAATAATCTCTTGTGCAGAGCTGAGCATTTTAATCTCTAGGTTTCAAATCACTCAGAATAACCAGACAGAAGAAAGACCATTCAGGCTGCATTTTAAGCAAATTTTGCTTAGGAACAACTTTCTGGATGTTATCAGAGATGACCTTATCTGCACCCACTGTCCAAGCCAAAGCCAACTTTCAGTTTTGACTAACTGGGGGAGCAGAATAGAGTTACTATAAAAAGGCTTTTATTTTTTATTTACTACTTTTTAAATTTTGTTTTGTTGAGGTAATATTGTTTTACAGTGATGCGAGGTATAGGATTATGCTTCTTATGATGTAAGTCACCAGCCAGTTCATTATATGAATACAGAAATGCAATAGACTTCTGTATACTGATTTTATAGCCTGACATGTAACTATATTGATTTATCATTTCTAATAGTTTTTTTGTTGTTGTTGGAATCTTTGGGGTTTTCTATGTATATTATCATGTCATATGTAAATAGTGATAGTTTTACTTCTTTTCCAATTTGGATTCCCTTTTATCTTTCTCTTGCCTCATTGCTCTAGTTAGGACTTCTAACACTACGTTGAACACTAGTGGTGAGAGTGGACATCCTTCTTGTGTACCTGATAGTAGAGGAAAAGCTTTCAGTTTCTCACCATGAGAATGATGCTAGCTGTGGGTTCAGTATATAATGGACTTTCTGATGATGAGGCATGTTCCTTCTATCCCCGTTTTACTAAGAGTTTTTATTACAATTGGATACTGAATTTTATTAATTGTATGCCTTCTTTGCATCTATTCATATGAGTATACATTCCTTTCCTTTTGCTGTGGTAAATCACACTGACTGATTTATGTATATTGGAATGAATCCCATTTGGGTATGACATATGATTCTTTTACTGCATTGTTGAATTTGGTTTGCTGAGATTTTTTTGAGAATTTTTGCTTCTGTGTTCATCAGAGATATTGGCCTGTGGTTTTCTTTTTTTGTGATGTTCTGGTCTGCTTTTGGTATCAGAGTGATGTTGGCCTCATAAAATAGGTTTGGGAAGGCCTCCCTGGTGGCGCAAGGGGTTAAGCACTGCACTATGAAGCAATACACAGCCTCTGCAGCATGAGTTCGATCCCTGGCTGGCCAGGGAGAATCCCACATGGCGCAGCAGACCTCTCCTGCCTCGCCCGCTGCTCCCCTCAGCAGTGTATTTCAGTCAATCTGCCTGTTCTGTTTCCCACTTTGTCTCTGGTGAATCCTTTCACCCCCCGCATCTCTGGCCTGTACCCCAACTCTTGTATGCAAAAATAAATAAATCTTTAAAAAAAAATAGGTTTGGACATCTTTACAGACACATCACCCAAAGCAGTGATGTGAAGGTAAAGATAAACAGCTGGGACTACATCAAATTAAAGAGTTTCTGCACAGCAAAAGAGACAATAACAAAAACAAAGAGAAACCCCACCGACTGGGAGAACATTTTTGCACACAACACTAATGATAAAAGACTGATCACAAAAATCTACAAAGAGCTGATGAGACTCAACAAAAACAAAGAAAATAATCCAGTCAAAAAAATGGGCAGAAGAGCTAAAAAGAAATTTCTCTGAAGAGGAAATGCAAATGGCCAACAGGCATATGTAAAAATGTTCAACATCACTTGTAATCCGGGAAATGCAAATCAAAACTACAATGAGGGCCTCCCCGGTGGCTCAGCGGTTGAGCGCTGGGTTGCGAAGCTGCCGGCAGCCTCTGCAGTGCCGTTCGATCTCCGGCTGCTCCCCGGCCACCGGAGGAGGGTCCCACATGGCGCGCAGACCTCTCCTGCCGCCCGCTGCTCCCCAAGCAGTGTACTTCGGTCCTTCTGCCTGTTCTGCTCCCCGCTCTGGCTCTGGTGAATTCTCTCACCCTCCCGCGCTTCTGACTGTACCCAGTGCTTGTATAAATAAATAAATAAATCATTTAAAAAAAAAAAAAAAAACTACAATGAGATGCCATCTTACACCAGTGAGAATGGCACATATTAAAAAAACAAGCAACAACAAATGTTGGTGAGATTGTGGAGAAAAAGGAACTCTCCTGCACTGTTGGTGGGAGTGCAAACTGGTCCAACCACTATGGAGAGCTGTGTGGAGATTTCTGGACCTACTAAACATAGAGCTTCCATATGATCCAGCAATTCCACTCCTAGGTATTTACCCAAAGGACACAGAAACATCAATTTCAAAGAGCACCTGCACCCCTATGTTTATAGCAGTACTATTTACAATAGCTAAGCTTTGGAAACAACCCAAATGCCCAAAAATAGATGACTGGATCAAGAAGATGGTACATATACACCATGGAATGTTACTCAGCATTCAAAAAAGATAAACACATGCAATTTGCAGCAACATGGATGGCGCTGGAAGGGATCATGCTCAGCGAAATAAGCCAGAAAGAAAAAGAAAAATACCGGATGGTCTCACTCATAGCAGGAATCTAGAAAAGTTAAAATAAGAGACCAGGAAAAAGAATAACTATAAGAAAATAAAAATCAAAATCAACAAACAACTATGAACCCAGAGACACTCTATGGGAGGTGGGGGGCGGGGAAGGAGGGATTGGGGTCAAAATAAGGGGGTTGCAATTGTATGAGGAATATAAAAATAAAATTTAAATTTAAAAAAAATAAAAAAAATAGGTTTGGGAGCATTCCTTCCTCAATTTTTTTTTCTTCCTCAATTTTTTTGAAGCATATGAGAAGGATGACTTTGAGAACAGCCTTTAGGATTTTGTTGCTTCTTGAAAGCCAACTTCTTTTTGGCAGACGTCATCTTTGCTCTCGCAGCTTTGGGTTTTGCTGCCTTGGCTTCACTGCCTTGTGCTTGGCAAGGCTCTTGGTGGCCTCTTTAGGCTTGGCAGAGGCCTTAGTCTTCTTGGGATTCTTGGCTACTTTTGGATGCCAGTGGTTGTGGGTTTCTTTACCTTCTTGGGAATCTTCTCTGCTTTCTTGGCTCCCAAGGTCTTCTTGGGCTTCTTAGGGGTGGCCCTGTGGGATTCTTAACTTTAACTGCCCCTAGATTCTTGACTTTGAGTTTTGTTTCCCTCAGAGACAGCCTCTTTGTTGAGTTTAAAGGAGCCCAAGACACCAGTGCCCTTGGTGTGCTGCCCTTGCTCACCATTCTCTTATGGCCCAGCTTGATGTGGCTGCTGTTCTTCTCTACTTCACAGCCACCACCAGCCAGCAAAAGGCCATTGTGCTTCCTGGAAGTGGTCACAGCCCTAGTGGTCAGTTCTGAGGCAGAGGCCAGGTAGCCTTACGCTCCACAGTGCCACTGCCTGCCTTCTTGATCACCTTAGTCTTGGTAGAGAGACTCCTCCACCAGTGCAGAGGCAGCCGTCCCAGCAGTAGTTTCTGCTATGGCAATGGGAGAGATTGGTAGAGGAAAAAGAGATCAAAATTCCAAAGAACAAGTTTTGTGATTGAAACTATCATATTAGCTTTTGATTCCTTTCTCAAAATACCAGAGGCCAGCTCTCAAATCCATAGGATACTGTGATACCTTGATATGTAGAGTTGTTGCTTTTTTTCCCTTAAATTATGAGTTAGAGCATATACACAGCACAGAGCAAAACCACTTATGGATGTTCAAGCATTAATTATATAATTAACAAATTCTGTTTTAAGCTGTAAAACATTGTTAGCATCCCAGAACCACCCCTTATCGTTCCCCCATCATAGCCCTGTCCTGCTCACTATAGGTAACTACCATCCTGCCTCTTATAATTATTTTCTTGCTTTTCTTCATAGTTTTACCTCCTATGTTTATATCCCTAAGCAATATTTCTATTTCACCACTTTTAGAGTCTTATAAATGTAGACATACCATGCAGCCTATTTGTTTGTTCCTTAAACATATTTTTCTTATTTTGCCCTTTAGAAAACCCCGAGTCAGGAATCATGGCAGCCAAACCCAAGCTCTACTACTTTCATGGCAGGGGCAGGATGGAGTCGATCCGCTGGCTTCTGGCAGCAGCTGGAGTGGAGGTTGGTGTTTGGAAAGAGAAAATAGAGTGATTTGAGTGAGACTGAAGTGGTTCTTGTCCCCTTCCAATACAAGATGGTGACTTTAAACTCCACTCTTTGCCTCTC
The DNA here is from genome assembly GCF_014898055.3 of Talpa occidentalis. Taxonomy (NCBI): domain Eukaryota; kingdom Metazoa; phylum Chordata; class Mammalia; order Eulipotyphla; family Talpidae; genus Talpa; species Talpa occidentalis. The sequence goes on along the minus strand of NW_023602073.1, from coordinate 72,643,873 downwards.
AACTGTTTTCCTTTGTCAGGGATGAAAGAGGAGGGATTTCCACTCTCTATTTAAGTGGCCATCAGAGTGGAAACCCAGGGAAGCATTCTTAGGGACTGAAAGATCTTGGTGGATCTTAAGAAGGAGAGTGAGAAGGACATATCTGAATCATTCTATTTAATGGGACCAGTTGATTTTGTAGGGTCTGCCTCCTCTGCCTCAACACCTCAGTCTTGTTCTAGTCACATCTGCCCCACCTGGAGACAGGCCCACCTGCACGCTGGTGTCCCTTCAAACCCTCATCTGAAAGATCTGGCAAAAACATTCCTTCGCTCTAACTTCCTTTCTGCTGCCTTTTCCATAGATTTTCACAAGTGCTTTGGAATTTTGTTTCATGCAATTTTAGACTTTTTTTCCCTATTTGAATGCCATGGCCTCTAGAACAAAGACTCATTACCTTCTTTGTTTTGCTCACCTTATTCTACCCTTATCTCAAGATCCTTCACATAAAAGTTTTAGAAATTTATCAATAAATTATGATAACTCCCCCTAGGTCATACTCTTTAGATCCATTTCACTGAATATATTAACAACAAAGAGAACTTCAGTTTATCCTGAACGGGAGGTGGAATAACAGAAGAGAAAGAAAGTGAGAAAACGGAAGAGGAGAAAGTTTCCTTTTAAAATTTTTATTCTGGGAGCCATAGGGCATTTTATGTTTTATATTGTGAACATTTCTCCTACCCTCCTTGTCCTCCCCCCAACTTCCCTTCCTGCCCTCCCTTCCTGTCCTTACTACGGTTATAATGATGTCTTTATTTTTATCTAGTTTGAGGAAGAATTTCTTGAAACAAGAGAACAATACGAGAAGTTGCAGAAGGGTGAGTCTAATTTTATTCAATGTTATATTATTAGAAAGAAGTGGAAAATTGTTTCTGGAAATATTCACTTCAGTATAGATCATAGGGCTCCAGAAAGACTCTTAGAAAAGACACATTGTATGATTGCTAGTATTGATGATGGTTCACCATGTCCCTGGCACAGAGGTAAATTTGTCACAGGCCTTGTCTACTTGGCCTTCATAAAGACTGTTCAAGTAGATGATGACTGTGACCTCAGTTAAATATGGTAGTATGGGTTGACCCAGAGCCACTTGGGTCAACATTCCCCATCCCTTTAAAAATTCATAAAGGGTTAAGACAAGGGGTTAAGACACAACCTGTGAAGTTGTCCTCAGCCTCTGCAGCATGAGTTCGAGCCCCAGCCAGGGAGCTACCCACATGGTGCAGCAGACCTCTTCTGTCTCACCCACAGCTCCCCTTACCAGTGTGTTTCAGTTAGTCTGCCTGTTCTGTTCCCCACTCTGTCTCTGGGGAATCTTCTCACCCCCCCATACCTCTGGCCTGTACCCCAGATCTTGTATGCATAAATAAGTAAATCTTAAAAAAAAAATTGAACACTTATAGAACTTCCTTTAGGAAATGGAAGTTTTTCAGTCTCTTCAGTAATAATACTATTGATATTTCCAAAGCATGAACACAAATAATACCTTATTTTTACTCAAAGAAATTAAGTATATGGGCAGCATAAGCAGGATAGGTACTGTGTGGAGCAGGAAAGAGGCTCAGAGAAATTAGAGACTCACTCACAATCACCCAACCAGCCAGGGGCACTAGCTCCCTGGAAAGCTGTGACTGGTGGCAATGTCCTTGCAACCAGCTGTTATTGCCTCTCACTATGGCAAGTAGCAACAGTAGTGGAAATTTGAGAAATTAACTGTGATTTTTCCAATGCACTGACAAAATCTGGTTCTTATTCTGGGTAACTTTTTCTTATTTTCAACAATGTGCAAGTAGGTGTTAATGGAAAATTAGAAGTGGACAATTCTGTAGGCTTACAACCACCATGCAAGGTGGTTTAACCTCTCTTTGCTCAAACCACAGATGGACGCCTGCTCTTTGGCCAAGTGCCTCTGGTTGAGATGGATGGAATGGCACTGACACAGACGAGGGCCATCCTCAGCTATCTTGCTGCCAAGTACAACTTGTATGGAAAGGACTTGAAGGAGAGAGTCAGGTACCATAATGTTCATGCTTGTACATTAAGTCTTCATTTAACATTGTTGAGAGGTCTTGGATGTTGTGACTTAAGCAAAACAACATATAAGGAATGGGCCTCCCTTGTGGTGTGGCACAAGGGGTTAAGTTGCAGCACTATGAAGCTATCTGCAGCTGCTGCAGCATGAGTTCGATCCCCGGCCAGGGAGGTGACTCACATGGTGCAGCAGGCTTCTCCTGACTTGCCCTCTGCTCCCCTCAGCAGGGTATTTCAGTCAATCCACCTGTTCTGTTTCCCACTCTGTCTCTGGTGAATCCTCCACCCCCTGCACCTCTGGCCTGCACCCCAGCTCTTATATGCATAAATAAATAAATCATTAAACAAATATATAAGGAACCAGTTTTACCATAGACCAATTGATAAAATAAGCATTAAGTGCCTATGACATTTGTCTTATTACAAAATAATCACCAAGCGTGTAAATAAAGACTCCAAACTCATTCAATATTAAATAATAGTTACCAATTCATTCATTCATTCATTCATTCATTTATTTTCCAACCCACTTATTTCAGTTCAGGGTTGTGGGTAACAAGAGCCTATCGTGGCAACTCAGGGTACAAGGTGGAACCCAGCCCTGGACAGGATACCCTTCCATTGCAGGATGAACTCACCCACCCACCCACTTAGACTAGGATAGTAGAGACACGCCAGTGAGCCTAACTGCATATCTTAGACATGTGGAAGGAAACCAGAGGACCTGGAAAAAACCCAGACAGACCTGGGGAGGCTACACAAATGCCACACAGACTGCCAGGAACCATTTTTTTCTCATCAAAGTTATGATGTTGAACAAAGATTATTCTAGAATTCTATTTTTTAAAAGATTTATTTTTATTTATGCATACAAGAACTGTGGTGTCAGCCAGAGGTGCAGGGGGCGAGATGATTCATCAGAGACAAAGTGAGGAACAGAACAGGCGGATCTACTGAAATAAATACACTGCTGAGGGAAGCGTGGGCAAGGCAGGAGAGGTCTGCCATGCCATCTGGGTAGCTCCCTGACCAGGGACCAAACTCAGGCCACGGTGGCTGGTGATAGCTTGTGGTGGCTGGTGATAGCTTGATAGTGCTAAGACTTTCACCCCTGCACCACCAGGGAGGCCCCCATATTTCAGAGTTCTTATCCAAGTTCTGCAGGCTTCACCAACTGAGTCCTGATTCAGGTGCAGCCTGTCATGCTGGACTGAGGGGTGAAGACAGGAGGAGCAAAGAGGAGACATGCTTCCTACACCAGCAATGTCTTGTGCTTAACTGAGTAATAAGTAGCCCAGGTCTCCCCTTTATTACTCATAGTGTTCTGCATTCAACATTCTCATATTCTCTCTGCTCGCCTAACAAAATATATTCTCATAAAATGACCTGGTAACTTCTACATGATGGTGGAAAGGATTAACTCAGTAAACAAATAGATGAATGACCCATTATCACAAATGCTGTTTAACATATCACCTTGAAACACAGTGACTTAAATCAGCAAGCATGTCTTATTGCATGCCCGTCTATGGAATAACTAGCCAGACTTGACTCATCTTGACTGAACTCACTCATATGTCTATAGTCAACCAATAGTCAGCCAGGAGGCTTTGGTCTTGGGTATTGACCGTCAATTTAGGGGGGGAAAGGATCATATGCTTCTCATCCTGATTCATTCTCCTAGTGGCTAGGTGGAGTTGAAAGAGAGGGAATATGAAGCCCCAAGTTCTAGGCTCAGAGCTGACACCTCATAGATCCCACCTCATTCTCTTAGACAGTCATGAGGTCAGCCTGGATAACAGGCTCCAGTATTGTTTTATCACAAATATTAGAAGGTGAACGTCTGTGACAGTTTGCTGTTCTTTTTGCATCTACATACCATTTGCTCTGTGCACACTGCTAGACTTGGCTGAGGATGACTGGGTGATCATTCTCCATATTAGTTTTACAAGAGATAAATAGACTTGAGGCAAAACAAGGACTTACAACTGTAAAATTTTATTCTTCATTTGGTCGCCATAAGGTTGGGTGAGAAGGGATCAATATACATAGAAGACTGGACAGAAGTTAAGACCCAAGCTAATTTTTCAGAAAGAGGAGAGAGAAAGAGTACATAACCTGGAATGAGCAAAATTTCTAACAAGAAACAGCACATCCCAAATTCCCACATTTCCATCTTTCAACCAAACTTAGTTTAGTCATTCTAACCTGTAATCCCAAATGTGTAGGGCAAGAGAAAGTTTCTTTTTTTTATAACAATGTAAGCAAGTACTAGCCTACAAAAGCAATCTGCTTCCCAGTAGTTTGCTGCATCTTCAAAAAAAATTTTTTTAATCCCCCTGATTTGTCCAAGATGTGTACCCTAAGTCATAAATAGCATCTTTATTATTCTTTCCTACAGGTTAGGAATGAACTGAACTAGATTAAAGAAAGCAAGCAAGCTAGGTGGCACTCTAACAGGGAAGAAAGATGATTTATAATCAGACTGGTCAATAAAAGTAAAAGTCTTTTCATATGCGTTAAAAAGAAAGACAAGAAAAAGAAAACAAAATTTGTTGGGCAATTAGCACATGGTGGAGTATATAAGATACACAATGAGTTTGCAAACTAGTTGTAGAAATAACTAGTATGTCATGCCTGCACCAAAAGGCCAATAAGTAACAATATATATTATCATTGGTTTCAGTAAGCATTTTAAAAAGTGTCAATTAAAGGAAAAATTTAAAGAGCAGGAAATAGAGTTGTTTGACCTGACCAAGAACTTTTCTCAGTTGACTAATTGAAGACCTGCTCAATTATATGTCTCCTTTAAATAAGTGAAAATGTTCTGGTACTAAATAGTTTTGCACTACTTGGTAAATGTCATTCAATTCAGATTTTAAAATGATATAATCTAATTACTTGTTAATGGCAGACTTCAACTTAAAGGCTCTCATAATTCTTTCACATATCACTTTATTCAACAAACATTTCCATAGACCCTGCTGTACTGCAGTCACTTGGCTGATATTGGCTCCTAAGCATGGAAGCTTAAGGCAGAGGGCATCAAAAGTCACCTGCTCCAATTTATACCATATAAGTGGCATATTTGGAAACCCCATACTCAAAAGTTTCCTCTTGGAATAAGAATTACATTTTTTTGTCAGGATCGATATGTATGCTGATGGGACCCTGGATCTCATGCTGATGATTGCTGGGGGTGCATTTAAGCCACCTAAGGACAAAGAGGAGAACCTTGTTTTAACTGTGAAGAAAGCTAAAACCCGTTACTTCCCAGTCTTTGAAAAGGTAGGCTGCAAGAACCTAGACTTTTACACTCTTTTTGCTGTTAAGAATGTTTAAAGAGGGCCTCCCCTGGTGGCGCAGCGGTTGAGCGCTGGGCTGGGAGGCTGCCTGCAGCCTCTGCAGCGCCGGTTCCATCCCCAGCCACCTGTGAGGGTCCCACATGGCGCGCAGAGCTCTCCTGCTGCCTGATGCTCCCCTCAGCAGTGTATTTCGTCAGTCTGCCTGTTCTGCTCCCTGCTCTGGCTCTGGTGAATTCTCTCACCCTCCCGTGCTTCTGACTGTACCCAGTGCTTGTATAAATAAATAAATCTTTAAAACAAAACAAAACAAAAGAATGTTTAAAGAGTGAATATCTTTGAAAAGATAGAAATGATGTTAGAGATTTACTGCATTTGGACCAAAACTTTAATAAGGACTCTAGAACAAATGGCATGTGTAACTATGGAATTTCCAACAAAATATAGTTGGAATAGGCCAAGTGCAATGAAAGGATGCAGCATTTCTATTCTGATTTAAAAAATAAGCCATCAGCCCAAGGTGTCACCACCTCAGATTCCTTTGAAGTCAGTTAGGTTTTTTATTGTAGGCTAATCATACCTCAATCAAAAGAATGCCTTTTAAAGTTATAGCTTTTTAAAGTCATTTTGGGTGAATACTAATTACAGATATCCTCAGTACATCTGATCAGTTTCCAAGCCTAGAGAATAACAGGAGACATGATAGACTTGTTAGCAGGGGATCCCATAAATAAAGGTTTGCAAAACAAAAGAATTCTGCAGATTTATTCTCAGTGTTAGGCAAGAAGATTTACTGTTGATTGCACTATATAGTTAAGAGTTCTTCCAATTTCAGAGTATCAGACAAGTAAGTTCCTGTTATCTGGAGACAGTGTATAAAGTTGTCAAGATACCTTCCATCTAAAAAAATATTTTCTTTGAGTTATAGTATTAAGGTATCACAGAACAGATTTTGAAATCTATGTGTCCTAATCCACGACTTCCAATACGTTTAAAATATTTTTTTGTTTGTTCAAAATAGGATCAAACTCAAATTCATTCATTGGAATTAGTCAATTGCATTTCTCAGCTGCTTTTAATCCATGAGGCCACCCTTTTTTCTCTTTCTCTCCTTTTTTTTTTCCTCTTTCATTTTTCTTGTTCTGTCTCCCACAGTGGATTTTACTAATTGCAACCTACCCCTTTATTCACTAGACTCCCTGCTAATTGGAAGTTAAAATTAGAGGCTAGATCATGTTCAGGTTTGATTATTTGGCCAGACTACTTTGTAGGTGGTTTGTGGTTTGTTCAGTAGCAAACACACAGTCTGGTTATCATTGTCACATCAATGAGACTGATGATCAAGGCCCAGATCCATTGATTCACTAGTAGATGCAAAATGTGGACCTCCTGATTCTATCAGTCTTTCTTCACTTCTTAACTGCAATACTTTCTAAAAAATGAGACTTCCTGCATAATACATTTGGTTACCCTTGGGTGTGGTTTATGAAGGACATGATTTCTTTTTATTCATCATTTTACAAAATTATTTAGCTAGCAAAATTCTTCACTGGTGAGTTTAATTTTTTTGTTCTTGTGTTATTCTTTAAGCAGCATGATAATATTATTTGTGGACATAAATATAAACATAGTTGCTGTGTTTTGATTATTTTCAGATCTCATTTTTCTAATTTATTTATTTTTATTTATGAAGTATGATTGTTTTACAAATTTGTTAATATTTTGACAATATAGGATTTATCCCCTTAGGTGTGGTCCTTGTAGCTCTCCCACCACCAAAGAATCTCTGCCATAGTCCCTTGTGCTCTCCCCAATTTCTCATTCCTCCTCCTCTCCCTCCCTCTTCCCCACCCCTCTTAGACATCTCCAATCTATGGTCAGTTTTCAAGGACTGGTTTTAAAGTTTGGCTTTGTTTGACCCTTTCGTTTCTCTATATTCCACATGTAAGTGATACCACCCAGTATTTATCTTTCTCCTCTGGCTTATTTCATTTAGCATAACCTTTTCCAGGTTCATTCACGTTGCCACAAATGGCATTAGTTTATCTTTATTGATCATTGAGTAGTATACCATTGTATATGTATATATATATATATATATATACCACATCTTGATCCACTCATTTGTTTTTGGGCATTTAGATTGTTTCCATATCTTGGCTATTGTAAATAGTGCCTCAATAAACATAGGGGCTGAGGTTTCCATTCAAATTAGTATTTTTTATGTACTTTGGGTAGATTCCTAGGAGTGAAATTGCTGGATTGTATGGCAGATCCATTTTAGTTTTTTTTTTTAAAAGATTTATTTATTTATTCATACAAGAACTGGGGTACAGGCCAGAGTATGGGGGGGTGAGAGGATTCACCAGAGAGAGAGTGGGGAACAGAACAGGCAGATCGACTGAAATACACTGCTGAGGGGAGTAGCGGGAGAGACAGGAGAGGTCTGCTGTGCCATGTGGGTAGCTCCCTGGCCGGGGATTGAACTTGTGCTGCAGTGGCTGCGGACAGCCTCATAGGTTGTGTCTTAACACCTTGCGCCACCAGGGAGGTCCCATTTTAGTCTTTTGAAGAACCTTCACAATGCTTTCCACAGGAGCTGGACCAGTCTCCATTCCCACCAACAGTGTAAGAGGAATCCTTTTTCTTACACCCTTGCCAACACTTATTTCTGATTTTTTATTTTTGTTTGTCTTTTAATATGGGCCACTCTGACAGGTATGAGGTGGTAACTCATTGTTTTGACTTGTATTTCCCTGATGATAGTGATAATGAATATATTTTCATGTGCCTGTTGGCTATGGAAGTACTTCATGTTCCTTTGCAGAGTGCCTCTTTACTACTTCTGTCCATTTTTTAAAAATATTTTATTTTATATAATTCTTACATCATTTTTCATTTTTGCACAATGTATGCATTTTCATTTTTGTTATATTCCCCATACAATTGCACCCCCCTTATGTTGACCCTAACCCTTCCTCTCCCCACAATGCGTCTCTGGTTTATAGTTGCTGGTGTCACTCATAGCAGGAATTTAGAAATCCTAAATAAGGGACCAGGAAAAAGACTAATTATAATAAAGTAAAAATCAAAATCAACAAGCAACTATAAACTTCTGTCCATTTTTTGATTGGGCTGTTTGATTTCTTTTTGTTGAGCTGTATAAGCAAAGCTCTTATTCTAAAGGGAATTGAAGTATCCTATCTTTTGGCCAGTGTTAGCTTCTATTTTTTTTGTGGTCTTTTTTTTTTTTTAAGAAAATTCCTTTTTTTTTTTTTTAAGATTTATTTATTTATTTATACAAGCACTGTGTACAGTCAGAAGCGCGGGAGGGTGAGAGAATTCACCAGAGCCAGAGCGGGGAGCAGAACAGGCAGACAGACGAAGTACACTGCTGCGGGGAGCAGCAGGTGCAACAGGAGAGGTCTGCCTGCTATGTGGGACCCTCACCGGTGGCTGGGGATGGAACCGGCGCTGCAGAGGCTGCAGGCAGCTTTGCAGCCCAGTGCTCAACCGCTGCGCCACCAGGGGAGGCCCTATTTGTGGTCTTTTTAACATGACTTCAGCCATGTATTTTCTCTTCCTTATGATTTTCTTTTCTCTGGCACACTTTATTATAAGATTACATTGTATAATACATACAACATGCAAAATATGTGTTCATCAACTGTTTATGTTGTCACTAAGGCTTCTAGTCAACAACAGGTTGCTATTATTAGCTAACTTTTCTTGGAGTCCAAAGTTATATGCATATTTTTTACTGCATGGAAGGGCAACACTTCTAACAGCCATGTTGTTCAAGGTAAACAGTATTTATCTTTTTAGATTTTATGTATATCTGGTATACTTTTAATACTATGTGCTTTATTTTGGATTTGTTTCTATTTATCTCCTCAATATTTCTTTTCGTTTGGAGAAAAACTTTTTAATTCTGGAAAATTTTCTACCTAATAACACTTGAGAATGATTTCATCCTTGTTTTCTCTATTCTGCCCTTCTGGGTTGTTGTTAGATATGTGTGGGAGCTTCATATTTTTCTTCCATGGTATTTAGTTTTTCATATTTTATCTTATTTCTCTGGGTTTCATCAGATCTGTGCACCCAATTACTAACTCTTTCCGCCCCCAACTTTTGCATTGAGGTTTTTGTTTTTAAAGATTTTATTTATTTTTTGCGTAGAAGACCTGGAGTGTAGGCCAGAGGTATGGGGGAGAAGGGATTCACCAGAGACAGAGTGAGGAGGAGAACAGGCTCATCTACTGAAATACACTGCTAAGGGGAGCAGTGGGTGAAACAGGAGAGGTCTGCTGCGCCATGTGGCCTAGCTCCCAGGCTGGGGACCAAAGTCTGGCCATCACAGTGGGCCATCTCCATGACAGCACTGAGGCCCAAACTCTAGGCCACCAGGGTGGTTCTTACACTAAGTTTTTTATATCAATGTTTATATTTTTATTGCAAAATTTTACTAGAATATTTTTAAAATTCATATACTCTTTTTTCTATGTGCCTTTCTTTTTTATCTCTTTGAATATTTTTAATTCCTTAAAGAGTTTATTCTTTTTTGGTTCAAAATTCTGACAATTCTCCTTTTTGGGGGAATCTGTTGCCTCTGTCTCATGAAGAGTAGTTTCATTACACATTACATGCTGTACAATTTGTAGCTCTGAGCCTGTTTTAGGAAGGAATTACACTCCATGTATTGAATATTTGATATTCCACTGTTTTCATTTTTGCCTTGGCTGGTATACTCTAGAAATCACTGACTTTGGACATTTTTTGCCTAATCTGTACTAACATTGTTATTGCCTTAGTATAAAACTAAGAGTTCTTTCTTGTATATATAATAGGAAGAGATGTGGTATTCGAATATACCTTTGCTCTTTATTTGTGGAATAAACCTATAATTTGTATATCTATTACACAAAACTGCATCTGAGACATTTTTATATTTACTTTTCAGTGGATAGTAAAAAGGCTCAGATTTGGACTTCTGGTATCCCTTGGGGATTTAAATTTTCTACTTGCACTATAGTAATCAGATTTTAGCAGATCATAACCTTTGTGTCTCCCTATACTAGCGGGTACAATTTTACTTATTCAGCAGCAGGTCCATAAGTGGGAGCTCGATGCTAGCATTTTACCACCCAAAATGTCTTGATAACATTGATATGTTTCCAAAAAGATGGTGCCAATTTACTGAAATATGTAAGATTGCTGGATTTAACCTATCCTTGCAGGCATTGTTGGAGACTACCAAGAAAAAGATTCTTTAGTAAATTTGATGTGTACGTAGGATTACAAATATATTTGTAATATTTGTTTTTATTTGTAATCTATTTTTATTTATATTCTTTTTTTCTATAGGTTTTGAAAGATCATGGAGAGGATTTTCTTGTTGGTAACAAATTCAGTTGGGCAGACATACAACTGTTAGAAGCTATTTTAATGTTGGAAGAACTTGATGCTTCTGTTCTTTCTGACTTCCCTCTGCTAAAGGTAGTGTATTAACATCCATACAAAGCCCACAAAAAATGGACAGCTGGCCTGAAACAAAATGTGCCTCCAGGTCAATCACAAAAGAAAGTTAGGAAGACTGTTTCAAAGATTATTCCATTCATTTTGGCAATTTTCTTCTCCTTATTCAGAAAGAATCTTAGGACATAAAATCTTACGAAGTGAGAAAGAATGGATTGTTTTGATTTCTGGGACAAATATTTAGTTTTGATTTCTGGGATAAATATTTAGCAGTGTCCCTTTTTATATTGTTTCCTATTTTTTTCGTGCTTTGAGCGTTTGTTCCTCATGAAGGAATGTTAACAAGTCTGTTTTTGTTGTTTCCTTCCCCAGCTTCTACCAGACAACTCTGTCCCCTCCTCAGTTCCCCAGATGCCAGGGCCCTCCCACCCTGTGTATTTCCTTAATTTTTAAGAGTTTCTGTGTGGATGGCACTATCTATCTCCTGTTGCACTGTGGTAGTCTTCAGAATTGTCCTTCTGAATCCTGCCACCTCCAGATCTTACCTGGCCTCTAGTCCAGTTCCTTAGAGTTATTTTATCTAAGAAGTGACTTTACATTTTGTAGTTAAGAACATTTTTTTTTATTACTAAAGAAATGAAAAAATGCAAGTACATGTGGCTACCATAGACGTTTGTATAAACCAAGAAAAGAAAAAGCTCTAACCAGCCTAATGTTACTGTATTACATTCCCTGACCCATTATTTTACATTTTCCTTCCAAATAAGATCATATGAAATATTGTTCTATGGCCTGCTTTTAAAATTTTTCTCAATTATCACCAATGTAGATGAATAAATATTCTTTTGCAATATAATTTTATTTTATATTCATTAGGCCATTGTGTCACATTTCTTTGAAAAATCAGAACTACATACAAAGGGCACAAATTGAGAAATCTCTTTCCCATCACTGCCCCTCCCACCTCCCCATTCTCATAATCACTTTTGTTGGTGTCCTGTGTACCTTGCTGGTGTTCCTATTTATGCAGATACAAGCAAATCTCAATATATAGTCCCATCCTGCTTTCCTACACAAAAAGGTAAATAGTATAAAAAAGTATGTGTCTTGTTCTGACCTCGGCTTTTTTTTTTTTAAGCTGAACAATGCATTCCAGAGATCTTTCCTTGTCAATAAAGGAAACTTCTTTCCTCTTATATATAACATCATTTTAAATTGCTGGCTTATATTTCTTGCAGAGACGTACTATCATTTATATAACCAGTTTTCTTTTTCTGGAAGCGTAGGTTAATTCTATTTTCATTGTGCTAACATTCCTATAGTTTTTTCTTTGCTCATACCCTTACTATTCACTTATAATAAATTCCTAGAAAAGAATTGATAGGTTAAAGAGTATGAATTTTTCAGAGTTTTTAGTATGCACTGCCTAATCGCAACAGTGATTTTCAATAAAAAAATTTAACTCATTTAAACATGACAGCAATTGTATTACGCTTCCCAGGAAAACCCAGCAAAGATGTGTTGTGGGATTAGCTCAGATTTGACACCTTGGATTATATAAACTGGCAATCTAAGTCTCTCCTAAAAGTTTGATTTTTCTCAAAGGTTGTGACTGTTTTATTGGTTCTCATTTCAGGCATTTAAAACAAGGATCAGCAATATTCCTACAATTAAGGCCTTCCTGCAGCCCGGGAGTAAGAGGAAGCAGCCCCCGGATAGCCACTACATACAGGTTGTCAGGAATGTTCTGCAGTTCTGATGGCATCAGGTCTCACGATGGCAACAGTATTGACCCAATTGCAGCATTGACACCTGCCACCAGTCAGGGCCAACTGTAAATTCTAGGAGTCAAGTATCCGAATAGAACAAAACCACATTGCCAATAACAACAAATGTTCATTAAATGCAGTGTGAGACCATTGCGAAGTGTTAACATTTTTTTTTCAATTTGTCAATTGTAGATGATACAATTTTTGTGAAATCAGTGTTCTATAGAAATAGGAGGCAAATATATTTATGTCAGTGACGACATGGGACACTGCTCTGCTTCCTGCATTAAGATCAGGATCACTGAGAGGAGAGGGATCAGTGATTTGGGGGGTAGGATCTCTCCAACACCCTGAAGCTATATAAGTATTGCAATAGGTAAAAAGGGGCAAATTGAGATTAAGATGATGACTGATGCTAGTAGATTCTAAAGGGAAGTATAGGGAGCAGAAAATGTCCAGGGACCACCATTTTAAGACCCTGAATCTAAACTTGGACAATTAGACACTCATGTTCTACTAAACATAGCCACTAAGACTCTTATTTTCTTCAGTAAAACATTTCCAAATAACACTGAAATTGAGATACAACCAATGACTATTTGCACAAATTGACCCAAACAGTCTCTAGCCTTGGTATACTTTAAGGGTAACTGTTGTGTTACAAGTGGTGTAACTCAGCAATCTGTTACAGGGCAGGGAGAGGGCCACTCCAGACCCGGCAAACCTGCCTGCTTTAAATGGGTTCTGCCATCCGCAGCATCAACACAAAACACATGAGACTTTAATGGGAAGGGACTTTGATACAATTAGGAAACAATACAGGAAAGGCAAAGAATATAGTTTCTAAATCAAGCACCCAAATTTACCCAACCCCTCGTGGGTAAAAGTCCATCCAAGCAGGATTGGCCCAGAGCAAGGTCCTAAAGCCTGTGACAAGTCTAAAGTACCTTCCAGGGGGGACCCACAGAAAAGGATCAGAAACAACCAGACAAATCTGGAGGGAAAGGAGCAAAATCAAAAGCAAGACAAAAACCGCCATGGTCACCTCCCCACAGGTCTCTCACCCACATCTGTGTCAACCAGTCCACGACCAAAAAGCAAGCGCAGTTTCTTCACATGTCTCTCCATTCCATGTGCCTCCTCCAGGTCTCCTTTTGGCTCTCCATCCTGCTTCCTTCCTTCCTCAGTCTCCTCTGCAGCTTCTTTCCCTCTTTTTTTTTTTTTCTTTCCCTCCTTTTTGGGTAGGGCAGGAAACCTGGGACCCCCCCTTTCCTGGAGACCACCCTGTTACAATTCAACCCCACATGGGGCTCTGTTTTGTGGGTGTAGAGGCAGGACCTGGCCACAGTGCAGGTTTTCTGATCCAGCAGAGCCAGTAAAGGAGGAGTCAGAGTCCTCAGTGGCTTTTGCAGGTCTTTTATTTAGATTTATCAGGCATACGGCAAGCAGGGGTGTTGGGGGGCCGGGGGGATGGCAGTCCTCCCAGCCCCCAGCAAATCCTCACTCTATCTGGGCTCTCTCTGGCGTTCTCTCTGCTTCTCTTCTTCTCTTGGCTTCCGTTCGTTCTTGGCTTCTGCTGGCGTCCCCGTGACGCCGCCCTTATAAACTCAGTCTCTCAGCCCGGGTGTACCCACTCTAGGTGCCCGCCATCAGGCATGCATCCAGGACCACAGGGTTCCCTCATCTATCCTAATGGCGGGAGGGCAGAAAAGCCTGATACTTTTTCCTTACCCTACAGTGGGGTATATAGGGGCTGACCTGGTGATGTTGTAGGCACAGCTATGGTTCTGAGGGGCCCCAGCTCTGGGGCGAGGCTCCTGCCAATGGCTCAGGGCACATGACTCCACCAGCACTACATGGCTGCTGGGGCGCCTGCCTGCACACACTTGGTCAGCTTCTGAGTGTGTATCCATGTGCTTATCCAAACTTGTGACATGACTGTATAAGAGCAGACTTTGTGCCCTGTTGGGCCACCACTTCCACACTATCTGGCCCTGCCCATTCCTCCTCCTGCCCTTTGGGTGAAGGACTGATTAACATTCTTGGCAACCTGGGCCATTTAGCACTCCATCCCCCACCCCCACTCTAGCCCAGGTGGAACCTGAGCTCCTGTTTCCAGCATTGCAAATCCCCACTGGCGGTTAACTTTTAACTGATCACCTATCTTGACCCCCACCCTGAGAAAGCCATCACTGAGCATAATACAATGAATAAAACAGAGAGAAAAGGCCCCTGCCACCTCTATGTGGAGTGATTTTTTCCTCTGACCTCCACAAAAGCCAAGAGTCTGACCTTTTAAAAATTAAATGGAAAAGGTATGATATTTTAAAAATAAAAAGTCCATTTAAACAGTAAGACATTGACTTGAAGTGAAAGCTATTTAGGGTTCATTTCTTTTAGAGTTATTTATCCCTACTTAAAACCAGACTTCCCTGCATGTAACAGTTACATACAAAAAAGTTATAATAAAATTGTCCTTGGTTTTACAGGGATAAATGGGAAAACATTTAATTTCTCTAATTGCAAGAATTTTTAAGGTTTGTTTTTGTTGTTAAACCTTGAGAACAAAAAAAACTTACTGGAATATAAAGGTAAGGGCTGAATGAGCACACTGCTCACAGAGAAAGGGATATTTTCACAGATCCAGTATTTTCCCCTATCCCATCTCCAGTTGCTGTCAATTAAAACACACAATTGGGCTTTTAGTTGTTTTTTTTTCTTCCCCCCCCCTTTTTTTTTTTTAAGATTTATTCATTTATGCATACAAGAACTGGAGCAGGCCAGAGGTGCAGGGAGGGTGGGAGTGGGATGGGGGGGCGGTGAGAGGGCTCACCAGAGACAGTAGGGAACAGAACAGGCAGATCTACTGAAATACACTGCTGAAGGGAGCAGCAGGTGAGACAGGAGAAGACCTCTAAAAAGACCCAAATAGTCTTTTTCCTTTTTCGAACTTCTTCTAATTCAATTTTTATTTTATTTAACAATATTTACTGAGGACTTCAACTTCCAAGTGTGATGAACCACAATCCTGTCAGATAACACCCTGAGATGAGACACAAAGAGAAAAATCTTTAAAGAGAGAAAACGCACCCCTGGTACACTAATGGATGACATCAAACAGTCTGACATAATACATACAAAAACCTGAATACCATGATTCCATTACAGGAAATTCTATAAAAGGCAAAAGTGTCCTTTTCTAGTGCTCTTTTTCACTGGTTGTGTTGGCCTAAGTTCAGGGGTGCTGTTTGCACACATGGGCCATGTGGGTAGCTCCTTGGCCAGCCGGGGATCGAACCTGTTGCAGAGGCTGCAGCTAGCTTTACAGCCCTGTGCTTAACCCCTTGCACCACCAGGGAGTCCCTGGCCCTTTAGTTTTTAAAAATGCAATATGTTTGTGCACACACACCAGTTGCTTTACGTGCAATGAAGGAATAGGGAAGGAGAAAATGAATAGAGAAAATGATCGCACTGTAGTCAGGAGGAACCAAGTTGGTTTTCTAATTGAGCGTGTCTTGTGTCTGCAGAACAGAGTTCTGGGATAAAGTGGCAGGTTCCCTTTTCAGTGAACACCTCCTGTCTGCTATTGGAACACATCATTTGCATCTTCATTACCCAATTCCAACTGGGTGTGTCTGTTTCATGGATTGCTGCCCTTCACATCTGCATCTGATCTGCCACATCGACACACCTTCCCTTTCCCAAAGGTTTTCGTTAATTTACTGAGTGGTGTGTGCCTCTTAATCTTAAACTATACTGAGGAGCAATTCTGACCTGCCACCTTCAAATCAATATGATCGTTCCTTTCCGTCTTGACTCCTCTGGGCTTTTCCATGGTCATGGCGAGGACTGGAGCCTCCACAGCTGATGCTTCGCAAGTGATACAAGGTCTGTACCCACGTAGTGCAGCGCAGTGCCAGGAGGGCAGAAGAGGTTGCCATGTGTGGAGGAGGGAGGGAGCTTGTCCAATAAATGATTTTTTAATCTTCCTGAACTATAGGTCAATTTATTTTTCCTTCCATCACATGATCAATAGCTGAGAAGGCTATCCAGTGAAAAATAACAACTCCCCTCCCTGGATCGTTTTTTTAAACAACCGCTTCCTGGGTCCTCACTCCTCACCCTTGAGAAGCCAAGCCCTGCGGGTTCTACCTCACGGGTTCTGCAAACAAGCCCCAGGTCTGACTCTAACTCAGAATGGTCTCAGAGCACACCCCAAAACACCTGACAACAGACACAGCCAGTAATGCCTGAGCATGATATTTTGCTCCATAATCCCATAATTACTACTTGCTGTCTTTCTTGTAATAGGCTTTATTCCTTCCTTCTTGCCTATAGAGTTCTCTTTGGGCCTACTGTTAGCTACCCAAACTAGTAGAGGTGACTGAGTGCCCAAGGAAGTGAGCCCTAGAGACCCCAATAATGGGACTCCTGGAACATTCAAGGTTCACTCTACTCCCCTATCACCAGGGATCTTAGAGTTGAGCGGAGAAAGAAAGCCAAAGGAAGGCCCCCACAGAAATGGAGGCGGGGCTGGGGGTCTGAAGTCCTCTATTTCAGGGGACACGATTCCAGGGAAGCTCCTAACTAGAAATCTCCCCTGTTTCAGTAAAGCCCTTTTTATTTTTATTTGAGCTTCAGTGTACAAAGAATGAAATTCAGGCAATGGCCCCCTTAACTTGACATTGATTTTTTTTTAAGATTTATTTATTTGTTTATTTATTTATACAAGAACTGGGGTACAGACCAGATGTGTGGGAGGGTGAGAGGATTCACCAGAGACAGAGCGGGGAACAGAACAGGCAGACTGATGAAGCACACTGCTGAGGGGAGCAGCAGGCAAGACAGGAGAGGTCTGCCGCACCATGTGGGACCCTCGCTGGCCAGCTGGGATCGAACCCGCGCTGCAGAGGCTGCGGACAGCTTCACAGTACTGCCCTCAAATGCCTGCGCCTCCAGGGGAGGCCCAACTTGACATTGATTACTAACCCTCACCTTAGACTCCAACCTGGACACAAAAATGTGGTTGCTGCTGAGTTTCTAGCACAGGGCTGGAGGGAGAAAAGTTAAGACAAAGTCAGAGAAGGTGATTCCCCCTGTATTGCCAGCCCTGAGCAAAGCTGAGAGAAAGGGTTTGCTTTAGTTTTTGTTCTTTGGTTGGGGCATGGTGTGGGATTGAGTACTGTAATCGTGCTTTTAAGCAAGAAAGGGGATTTATTAGAACTTGATGAACTTTTCTGGATACAACTTTTTATTAAAGTAAAACACACAGTAACAGGGACATTCATTCACAGCTGGTTTTTTTTGTTTGTTTGTGTTGTATATACAAATGCCACAGTCCTATTTTCTAATAGAATTAATGAGGTATAATTTATAGATTACAAAATGTTCAGTGAGTTGTACTACATTTAGCAGTTGTACAAACATCACCTCACTCCAGTTTAAGAATACGCCCACCACCCCTCAAAGTTTCCCTGTTCCAGTCAGTTGCTGTTGCCACCCCAGCCCCAGGCAATCACTAATGTTCTCTGTCACAGTCTATTGTACTTCTCCACCCAAAAGCTGACTGGGACCCATAGCCAGGGGAGTAATCCTGAGTCTTGTTGTGACTTTCTGTTCCTGAAGCAGAACCACCCTCCTAAGTGAGGCGCTGTCTTGTCTGGGCAGCGGCTCTCTCCACAGCCAACGGGTAGGGTGTCACAGTCATGGCCGGAGTGGCAAGGTTCTGTTGAGATCTCAGAAACCCCAAAATAAATTAAGGATATTGAGGTGGTATCTCAAAAAAATAAGATTTAATGCAAAAGTGAGCTAGGATTCCTTAGCAATTTCCTCCAGCAAGGTGCAAAGAAAAAGGGAGCAAAGGGCAGAAATTTGCGAACTACGTAACACTTGAACATGAATATCCTGGGGTCTCTGGCATAGTTTCCTTCCTCTAAATCCCAAGTAGGTTGCCAGGGGCCAAAATATTGATGACCTCAGCCCCTGGGGCAGTGGGAACAGCCATGGTTTACCCCAGGGCTTATAAATATTATTCTCTCTATTCTTCCAGTGTGTGAAAGTTTGGGAATTTGGCTGGGGAGAGGGAGGGGCTGAGGATAGGCCCCGAGTTTATAGTTCCTTGAGTCAAACCAGTACTCAACATCACTCACAGCTTCTCTTACAGACTTTTTTTTTTTTTTTTGAATAAATGACTTATTTATTTATGCATGCAGGAGCTGGGGTATGGGCCAGAGGTGCGGGGGTGGGGATGGGTGGGAGTGGTGGTGAGAGGATTCTCTAAAGACAGAGTGGGGAGCAGAACAGGCAGACTGACTGAAATACACTGCTGAGGGGAGCAGCGGGCGAGACAGGAGAGGTCTGCTGCACCATGTGGGTTGCTCCCTGGCTGGATCGAACTCATGCTGTAGAGGCTGCAGATAGCTTCACAGTGCTACAACTTAACCCCTTGTGCCACCATGATGCCGGCGTGTGTACCTACTGCAACAGCTGCTGCTGCCGCTTTACCACGATTTCTTGTCTCCTGAAGCCGTAGAAAGGAATTCATAGACTTTTCAAATAAGTAAGCAGAGAGAAGCAATTCTTGCCTTAGAAAGAAAAGTTGATTGAGGAGAAAAGGAACAGAAATAAAGTGGGACTCCCAGGCCATAAAACCAGGCCAAGGAGGGGCAAGGAAGCCGAAGTGGAGTCGTGTCTCAGGGAATATACACCTTATTTTCCCTCATTATTCTAAAGCTCCACCAGTTTCTTTGTGATTGGTTAGTTCTCGGCTGTCTCACTGTTACTGAGCAGGGGTGTCTTCACATTCCTTATCTAACAAGTTTGTCTTTCCCCATTTGTTGCATCTTCCCCCTTGTTTGATAGATTTGTCGTTACAACCCTGTCTCCCAAATGAGCATCACTGCACCTCGAGGAAGAGAAAGTCAAACATTAGCTTTTGCAGAAAAACAGGCAGGCGCCCACTGGTCTCAGTACTGACCCTTTCCTATCTCCCCCTTCCATAAATATCCCTGCACTCTGTCAAAGGACAGGATGATGGTTTTCCAGACATGAGTCTGCTGCACTCCTCATCTGTCAATAAATTAAACCACTCTCCTTTTCCCCAAACTCCACCTCCCTTTATTGGCAGCAGGGAAATAGGCTAGCGTTTGTAACAACGTTGTCCTTGGTCCTGGGATGTTTATTATTCCCAGTGGAATTAGTTACATTCCTCTTGTTGCCCTTATCTCTGAAGGCTTCCTTAATTCTCCTGAAGTCCTGCACTGTCTTTGAGGCTGCCTAATTATCCCTAACTTGCCCTAGGATTCAACCAGGGAGGCCCTCTTACAGACGTTTTTGCAGGGTTGAGATTGTGTTGGCCAGCTATGAGGAACATTCCGAAGTTGCTAACAAGTGTTTTCTTCTTGTAAACTAACTAACAGGTATATCTGGTATGCATACATGTCTTCTGTGTGTGTTTTGTTCTGGTAATGTAACAGGGTGGTCCCCAGGAAAGGGGGAGGTTCCAGGTTTCCTGTCCCACCCAGAAAGAAGAGTGGAGCTGAGAGAAAGAAGAAGCTGCAGAGGACATTGAGGAAGGAAGGAAGCAGGATGGAGCCAGAGGAGACCTGGAGGAGGCACATGGAGCCGAGAGACACATGAAGAACCTGCGCTTGCCTTTTGGTCGTGGACTGGGTGACACAGATGTGGGTGAGAGACCCGTGGGGAGGTGACAATGGCGGTTTTTGTCTTGATTTTGATTTTGCTCTTTTCCCTCCAGACTTGTCTGGTTGTTTCTGATCCTTTTCTGTGGGTCCCCCCTGGAAGATGCTTTAGACTTATGGCAGGCTTTGGGGCCTTGCTCTGGGCCAATCCTGTTTGGGTGGACTTTTACCCATGAGGATACAGGTAACTTTGGGTGCTTGATTTAGAAACTATATTCTTTGTCTTTTCTATATTGTCCACTAATTGTATTAAAGTTCCTTCCCACTAAAGTCTCATATGTTTTGTGCTGATGCAGCGGATGGCAGAACCTATTTAGAGCAGGCAGGTTTGGGGGGTCTGGGGTGCCCCTCTCCCTGCCCTGTAACAGTAAGATACACATGACATAAATCTTGCCATTTCTAAATGTGCTCTCCAGTGAGTTCAAGCATTTACCTAGTTCTGCAGTCAGCATAATCTCCATCTCCAGGAAATTTTCACCATCCCAAACTGAAACTGTGTGCTCATTAAATAACAACTCCAAGTTCCCCTTCTCCGTGGCCACTGGCCACCATTGTTCTGATTCCTTGTCTGTACCTCAGAAAATACGTGTCCTTTTGTGTCTGGTTTAGTTCACTGAGCATCATATTTTCAAGGTTCATTCCTGTTGAAGCATGTGTCAGAAATTCATTTCTTTTTCAGGCTGTCTTGTGTGTTTTTCATGGAAGTAAACCCCCACCCTTGGTGTTACCTCTACAGCCACTTCACACATTCAAGTTAAGGCCTTCAGAACTGACACACAGTACCTGAGCCAGATGAGCCTGCAAGACAGCGCCTCTTTGTCTGGGAAACCAACTGTGATCCTTTCCTCTCTGGCTCCTCTCACCACAGCGCTCTGCCCCTTCACAATTAGTTCTCAGATTTATGTAACCTCTCTCTGCACAATTTGGACCTTATACCTCATCTTTAACTGAGGCACAATACTTTGTCCTTTCCTGATACCCTTTCAGGTATCAGGATAGATCAGGGATCAAGGGGCCTTCATGCTGAAACTACACCTCATAGAAATTGGATTAGACAAAGATCAGAGAAAAGTGGCAATTATTGGACACTTTCTATGGCCCAGGCTCTCTTCCAGGTGCTCTGCATCCATTATACAATTTAATCCTTTCAACAAACTTTCAAGAGACATATGATCATTCAAGTTTGCACAAGTGAGGAACCTGAGGTCCTGAGAAGCCAGGAAATCTAAGTTCCCAGAGATGTGACCAAGATTAGGGCGAGAAGCCAGGCCTACTCATGCCAGGCCCAAGGCGCCTTCTTCTTCCATAGTAAAGAGCAAATAACCACAAAACACAAGGCTTTATAAAGATTCAAATTCTAGTAGGGGAGAGACTATTTCATCTTGTTCCCCAGCATGACCTGTTAGCATTAAATAATTCAATCCTGAAGGGACCACCCTGCTCAGCCCAAACCTCTGCTCAGAGAAATTCTAACAAGCCAGGTCTGGAACAAGGCCAGAGGGGCAATTCTCTTTCACATTCCTGGTAATGCTGGCTAACTGAGGGGATCCTCGGGTGGTGGTTCTGTATGGCCTCACTCTCCCTGGAGGCATCCCCCAAACCAGCCTGGCAGACTAAGAAGTCTTCTGGCCACTTGAGACAGCACTCACTGCAGGAGGCATGGGGGCAATTGACTAAGTCCTCTCCTTTGCACTTTGTATTTTCTCTTCAGTATTTCAATTTGCTTTCCATAGCCTCTTGTATTTTTAATGATACAATAATCATAATAGCGACTGGTTGTGAGTGCTGCTCTGTGTCTAGTTTTGTGCTAAGCAGTTTCTACCTCTTACTTAATCTTCATAACCACCAGATAAGGAAGATCCCAGAGAATTAAGTAAATTTCCATCATCTTAGAACCAGTAAGTGACTGAAGGGAGTTGGAGCATAGAGATGCCTGGTCTTGGGGCGCCTGCTGCAGTCTCAATAGCAGAGGAAGGACCTGCATTATTACCAGACTGTGCATAAGAAAGAAACCAGTATGGTGGAGAGGAGGGTGTGAAGGATTCTCAAGTTGTACTCTAAGCTTTATCATCTATTCTCAGGGCTGTAATGGACACCTAGAAGTAGCTGCCATTACCCAGTAATCTAGCTATCCCCTCATTGACCCTTCACAAATGCAAAAGGATCCAATAATCTAGCTAATTCAGTTGTGTTTTCTTTCAGGTCTTCGTGGTCAAATTTAAAACAACAATTTAGGTGCATTTGCTATCCCCAGAAAACCTCATAGCAAATAGCTTTATGTAGTGATAAAGTATCCTGTCAGGTGTGAAAAAGGCGGGCAGCAGAGTTACTAGATGGGAAGAGATGCTGGAGTTAAGTGACTAGGATGATATGCCCAGAAAAAGGTTTGTCGAAGAGAAGGGACAGCCCCCGTCTTTATTAGGGAATGGAACTACAAAGGTCCTTCTGTGTATATTATACCCTATCTGAGCAATTTCCAAAGTCATCTGTAGTCATCTATCTAATCAGGGCATCCACATCAAGGAAAGGGTCTGGTGTGCCTGTAGACTAAAGGTGGGCCTTTATTCCCACAAGTGAACTAAATTGAAAAAAATTAAAAATTAGAGGCTGCTTTCCAAATGAGACTTTGACATAGAGGTGTGTGTGAATCCAATGATGGACTCAGGCACAATGTGTGGCACAGAGCAGACCCTCAATAAATCACAGGTCTGGTGGGGGAGTGGGGGGGAAAGCCCAGTGGACTATGATGGAGGGATGTAGGTGCCTTGGTGGTGGATGTGGTGTGGTAACATACATCTGAAGGAGTATAAACCTGTACCTCTGAATCATATACAGCGTTGTGAACCAATGTTATCTCAAAAAAAAAAATTCATTAATCAATCACAGGTTTCCTCTTGCCTTCAAAATTTAAGAAGGAGGAATCCACATTTTTGCTGATTGCTTTGAAGACATTTGCCTCCCAGCCTCCCAGATTTGAGGTGGAGGCTGTGAAATCCAAGAGTGGATATGTTCTATGGCAGTCTCATTTCTGGTCCTGGGCCGGGAAGTCTCCCCGTGACCCAGTGCCTCTCATTCCAGCACAACTGGGGTTTGCTTCTTACTGGCCTCTCTGGGTCTGGCACCATAATTCAGTTCTGCTCCTTGTAATTCAAAAATAATTAGGTTTTGAGAAGTGGGAATGTGGGAAAGGTTTCTTTTACTCTGGAGACGGATGAGATGAGATTCTAGTCATCCTTTCAGACAAATGTCTGCAGAAAAAAATAATTGTTCTGTAGTCCAACTCTCCATCCAGTCAATGTAGAAATTAAGCAATATTTCTGCTGCTAGCAAAAAGATAACACTCCCACATCAGCAATTCTAGTCCAATGAATCCTTGTGTGTTTTTTACTGAAAGAAAACAAGGCACCAAACCAGACAATAATAGCAGCAGAAAATAATAGACATTCCAAAGACTGTTGAGTTGGGTGACAACCACACAAAAGAGGGAGACTGTTGAGGGTCAGGTCCCAGGAAAGTCCAGGTGCCCAGGCATGTTGGGGCATGTACACAGACACACATCCATACCCAAGAGTTCAGAAGATAAAACCACACTGGCAAGCCCAAGGTTGAAATTGAACCAATTGTTACTTGACAAACTTTCCACCAATGAGAACTGCGCTGACTGAAAACCTTCTAATTTGCATAAAGTAGCCTTAACTTAGCACCACCCCTTTTGCCATAGCCACCTGCTCCCCACAGAGCAACTTGGGCAACCAGCTCAAGTGCTCCTTGAATCTGCGTCTCCTGGTCTGCAGTCCTGAGGCCCCGGACTGTGGTCTGTGTAATACTCGGTGCAACATTTCATTAACACCAGAGTGAGCTGAGAATCTAAGTGTCCCCCATCCTGGTGTGCAGGGCTATATCTATAGAGAGTACTTGTGTCCAAACTACCCTTCAATTTACCTGGTTCACTACTCAAAGGGAGGCCCCAGATCAGCTGCATGGATGTCAACTTGGAGCTTGTTACAAATGCAGAGTCTCAGCTCACTTCCCCACTAGGACTGCTGAATCAGAATCTGCATTCTAGCAAGATCCCCAGGCGATCTGAGTGCTTACGGGTGATTTCAATCTGACTTTTGTAGTACTACTTATCTTCCCAAACACCGTATTGGCTCCCCAAAAGAATGCCTGCCTCCCCAGGTGTAAGAGTATTCTATTTCCTCACATGTGCTGTCTATGCCATAGGAATGATCAAACATTTATCTCTACAAGTTCAAGGTCCTCCCTCCAACTTAACCCAGATACAAGATACCTCAGGCTTACATAATATTATAAATGCATGCTACCTCAATAAAAATTTATTTTTAATAAGGCGTTCAGGAGTAGAGTTGTTAGATGCAGCAACTGAAAATATAAGACACCCAGTTAAATTTGCATTTCAGAAAAACAATGAATAGCTTTTAGTATAAGTATGAATCCCAATGTTGTGTGTGTCTTATATTTACTTGTCATACCCATCCACACCTCCACCCTATTTCTGACTGTTATGTTTTTGAAACCCTCACTTGCTTCCTGTGGTGGTGATTTTGGTTCATGCTCTCTTCAGGCTCTGGATCGTGGTTTACCTGACCTGGTGAGAACAGCATAGACTTTGACATCAGAGAGACATGGATCTGGCTCTGCCAGTTGAACGACTAAGCAAGTTTTATCTCTCCAACCCTCTTTGTCATCTATAAAGTGAAATTATTTAACTCTCAAGGCCATATAGATACTGCCAGGCACAGAATGTATCTGCTATCTTATCCCCCTGGCTGCCCTTGGTTATTTCTTGATAACTGGGTCCTTGGGCAGACATGCCCTGGTAGTCTTTGAGTCCACACCCTTCTCCAACTGAAAACTGAACGTGAAAGCACTGATGACACAAACTAGTGCCCCCCTCACATAGCACCTCTAACTGGTCTGCCATGAATTCAGCTCTGTTTTCGACAGTTCCTGGGTTAAAAATTTAGGATGAGGTCCATTACTCAAGTTACTTCTGTTGGGGGACATCCATGGTGGCACAAGGGGTTAAAACAAAGCACTATGAAGCTATCCGCAGCCACTGCAGCATGAGTTCAATCCCCGGACGGGGAGGTGACCCACATGGCACAGCAGACCTCTCCTGTCTCACCTGCTGCTCCCCTCAGCAGTGTATTTCAGTCAGTCTGCCTGTTCTGCTCCCCATTCTGCCTCAGTGAATCCTCTCACCCCACACCTCTGGCCTGTACCCCAGTTCTTGTATGCATAAATAAATAAATCTTTTTTAAAAAAGTTACTTCTGTTGGGGCAGAGAAGAAAATATCCCTCTGAGACTGAGACTGGACAAATGAAAAAATTAACATCAGGCAGATTAATAGGAGAAGGAGCCAAACTTTAATATCATATCATTCATGTGGAGAATTTTCATGGCTGTCAATTGTAAATTAAAATGGTGTGAACCAGGGCTATCTATCCTGTTCCAGGAGACTTGGGGTGTCAAGGAGGAGGAAACTTCACATGACAGGAGAGGATGAGCTCCTACTTCTACTTTCCAAGTAAAATGATGAGTCTCTCAGATGGGGAGGACATTCCACTGATAAACCTACACCTGGATGATCCCCGCCAGTGACATTCTTCTACATCATAAAAAGTGAGAGCAGTACTTGTGTCTCCATTTGGAAAAAGGACAAGGGATAAAAAGCTCATAAGGCCTACACTGCTCTTTATTGACTTAAAATAATCTGCATTCTTTAAGTAATAGTACCAGTTTCTTCCAAAACTCACAGGGTCTCCACTGCCCTTGGCTACCATACCAAGATGACGTGGGTTGGAAGAGGTCTACTCTGGGCATATGGAGAAAAGCCTCGGCATTTTGGGGACACCAAGCCCATACTATGGTTGGTATTTTGCCACCATAGCAACCTCTTGTCAGAGAGGAAACAGCTTTTAACCACTACCAATCCATAAATGTTCTTTTTGGTGGTCTAAATTGCATTGCTAACTAAAATTTGTTGGGGGTATGATACATTTCAGGCATTTCACAAATGCCTTTTGCCCGCTTGCATTTCCATCTATTTTCTCTGCACCTTTTAACCAATATTGCTGACTCCACTAGAGGTCAGCAGAAGCAAGAAGGCACAGGCCATTCACATGATATGTGGCTGCTGGTAACTCCAGAGGAGAGAAGTTGAATTCTGCTATAGCTTTTTTTCCAACTGGGGAAGAAAGTTGAAATTGATGTAAACGTTTTATCTTTATTTATTTATTTATTTTTAAAAGATTTGTTTATTTATTTAATTATACATGCACTGGGTACAGTCAGAAGCGCGGGAGGGTGAGAGAATTCACCAGAGCCAGAGCGGGGAGCAGAGCAGGCAGAAGGACCGAAGTACACTGCTGAGGGGAGCAGCGGGCACCAGGAGAGGTCTGCGCACCATGTGGGACCCTCCTCCAGTGGCTGGGGAGCAGCCGGGGATCGAACCAGCTCTGCAGAGGCTGCGGGCAGCTTCACAAGCCAGCGCTCAATCGCTGCGCCACCGGGGAGGCCCCATTTTATCTTTATTTTACTAGGTATATTATTCAAGCTGTATGTGTATTTGATAATAGCTGAATAATCAACAAATTAAAGAAGTGTCTCACTTCTAAAGTTTTTTTTTTTAAGATTTATTTATTTATACAAGAACTGGGATACAGAGGCACGGGAGGGTGAGAGAATTCACCAGAGAGAGCAGGGAGCAGAACAGGCAGACAGACTGAAGACACTGCTGAGGGGAGGAGCGGGCAAGGCAGGAGAGGTCTGCCACACCATGTGGGTTTCTCACTGGCCGGCCGGGAATCAAACCTGCCCTGCAGAAGCTGCAGACAGCTTCACAGCACAGTGCTCAACCCACTGCACTCATTTTTAATGAGAATTAAAAATCAAATTAGTAGCAGATGAAGCTTAGGGGGCCGGGTTCCAATTAAGGAAACAATATCTCAAGATAATAAGAAAGGGGCCTCCCTGGTGGTGCAAGAGGTTAAGCACCGCACTATGAAGCAATCTGCAGCTTCTGCAGCACGAGTTCGATCCCCAGCCAGCCAGGGAGCAACCCACATGGCGTAGCAGACCTCTCCTGTCTCGCCTGCTGCTCCCCTCAGCAGTGTATTTCATCAGTCTGCCTGTTCTGTTCCCCACTCTGTCTCTGGTGAATCTTCTCACCCCCCTGCATCTCTGGCCTGTACCCCAGCTCTTTTATGCATAAATAAATATCCACAGGTGTGCATTTTCAGTCTTTACCAACTCCTTTAATGCTGGCAGATCTTTTTTTTTTTTTTTGTCCTTTGTACAGTTCTAAGCACTTTGTTCTACGGAGAGACAGAGCTCCTCTCCAAAGTGTCCAGGCCTGCAGTGTGAAAAAGGCAGTCAGCATCTCAATCTGAAGTTATTGGGGGTTGATTTAAACAGAGACACCAACTTTATTATTTTGAAAAGTTCAAAATGTTTTGTTTTCAAAGTAGAAGCATGTCGCAGAAGGGGGATATGTGAAATAAATGCTTCTGAGAGGGGCTATGGAGGAAGAGAAGGGCACCTTACTTCGTATAGGACCCTGTGCAATACCCCAGCAGGGGCTGCCTGTGCACATGTGTGACTAATGGCCTGTTTTCTTTCAACTAAACTCTTGCTTTAAACTGAGATTCCTGCCCCGAAGATGCTTGGATGATGTCAGACATAGACACCATCTGGTGTGCCAGGGTCAAGGAACTGAGAAGCTGATAATAAGGTCAGGGGCTGCACAAGAAAAATACGGAAGCTGGTATGGTGTGAGTTGTTATTATTTAGGCTGCAACTGCTTTTCACCCTGGCCTAGCTGCGAAAAACCAGGAATTTAGCCCTTGAATCACCACAGATTGTCTCACAAAGCCATAAGGGCTCAAGGACTCCTCTTTCACCCATCTGCTCAGATCATAGAGAACCAGCTCTGTGCTCCTCCTGGCATTACGCTTGTCTTTTTTTATGTGTGTGATTTTTTTTTTTAAATTGAGGTAAACAGTGGTTTACAATGCACTATAAAATTCAGGAGTGCAGCTTCACACCTTGACAAAATAAAGCTTCATGCTCAATACCAAAAATCTAGTTATCACCCACCACCATCCAATCAACCTCTTTTCCCATCCCTCCCAACCCCCACCTCTACCTCCTCCTCCTTCAGGAACCACCTTTCTTTTGTCTGAATCTAAGGGTTTGGTTCACTTGCTTGTTCTTTATTAGTATAAATATTTTCAACATTCATCCATGAAGTAGTTCTTAAAAGCTTCCCACAGTGTTGAGGCCAGGGTGCTGCCTTCAGATACTCTGAATCTCCCGTGAGGTTTTATATAGTCAGCAAGAAACATTTTACCTTTTACACTTGTTGCAGAGAAAGCCCAGCAGGTGTCTGGTTAATGTATCTACTTGATGTTGCCTACTATTGAGGAAGATAGGAGGGTTGTTCAAATTTAGCCTGTCTCTTAGAGCCTTATCTTCTGAGAACTGGGAGTCTTAGCAATGCTACAAGCTCCAGCAATTTTTGAAGCTGCTGATTTGCTCAGAAACATTGTTTTGTTTTTGCCAATGCAGCTTTTTTCAAGGCTGGTCCAGCTGTACCTTGGCTCTTTGGCTTGCACCCTTTGGTTGAGACCAGGCAAAGAGGTTATCCCTTTAACTGTGAATTTTAGTTTACACCATTAGCTGTGTTCAGCGATGTCTTAAGAAGACAGGGATGACCTCAAGTTTCCATTTCACAAGCATTTATGGTCCATATTTGCTTCATCTCTGTTTTTATGACATTTTGTTGGCTATATCCAGGCATTTTTTTAATGCTATGTCCTTGGTCAGGAATAAAACCTACAAATATAACATGGTTCCTGGGGAAAATATGCTCTGATGTATAAAATCTACTTTAGAATATAGTTTCTAGAACCACACCCTAATGATAAAGTTTAACTCTATTTATTAATATTTACTGAGCTGGTACCCTGCATCGAGCCACAGTCTCTCCCTTTAAGGCCCTGACCCCAGTGGGTGCATGCTGACTTCTAGTTTTATTGACAGACTCTCCATAGCTAGGCTGTTTTGTTTATTGACCAAATGATCTCTAGCTTTTGTGTTTATTTTCTTTTGACTTGGAATTTGTTTGCATTGCACTTCTGATAACTAAATCTTTGCCTTGGCTAAGTCCTTCCTTCTATGAAATTCTACCTGGAAATTCCCAGCATTTCAAACACCTCCCATTTTATTGCCCATTAGCCACCATTACCACTTAAGCTCCTGCTGGTTGAGATTCTAGAGTAAGTGGCCCTCTGTCCGTGCAAAACTGCACATACCTGATGATGGTGGTGGCAGCGGTGGTGATAGTGATGATGATAAAGATCCTTTTGAGTATTTCTATGCTAACTTTCTCGTGCATATTATCTCATTAAAACCCCACAATAACTTGGTGAGGTAGGTACTACTCTCTTTATTTTACTGATGAGGAATTAGGCTCAGGGATGTTAAGCAACTTCCCAAGTTTACATTGTTAATAAGTGGTTGAATTGGGTTTGAGACTAGAACTGAAAGTCCCACATTCTTCATGTATATTTGGCATAATTGACTAACTGCAAGGAAATACTAAGTTAATGGAAGGAATGCAAAAAAGCAAAATTAAAGCCTTTTCCAGGCTGGATCATGCCTGTGCATGTTCTGCCATGCACTGAAAACAGTGCAGCATAATGCAACTCCATGCCCTATTGCCTAATGCTGGCAATGCTAGTCCGTGCAAAGTTGTCTCCAGTTAAAGTGAGTCCTGTTTTCTCTTTCTTCCTTTTATCTCTCTCTTCCTCCTCCCTTCCTTTTTTCTTTTTTTTTGAAAGATTTATTTATTTATGTATATGAGAACTGGGGTACAGGTCAGAGGTGTGGAAGGGTAGAGGACTCACCAGAGACAGAATGGGGAGCAGAACAGGCAGATGGACCAAAAACACTCCTGAGGGGAGTGGCGGGCGAGACAGGAGAGGTCTGCCATGCCATGTGGGTATCTCCCTGGCCAGCTGAGGATCGAATCCGTGCTGCAGAGGCTGCAAACAGCTTCACAGAGTTGCTCTCCACTCTCTGCACCACCAGATAGGCCCCTCCCTTCTGTTTTACAGAGGAAGTTCCCTTTTCCTTCATGTGTGTTCTCCTGATATTAATTAATTTAGTAAGAAATGACACAGTAAAATTCCAGTACATTTTTTTTTTTAAATAGAGGCATGTTTTATTTATTTATTTGTTTGTTTGTTTGTTCGTTTGTTTTGTTTCTACATGCACTGGGTACAGTCAGAAGCGCGGGAGGGTGAGAGAATTCACCAGAGCCAGAGCGGGGAGCAGAGCAGGCAGAAGGACCAAAGTACACTGCTGAGGGGAGCAGCGGGCGGCAGGAGAGGTCTGCGCGCCATGTGGGACCCTCCTCTGGTGGCTGGGAGCAGCCGGGAATCGAACCAGCGCTGCAGAGGCTGCGGGCAGCTTCGCAACCCAGCGCTCAACCGCTGCGCCACCAGGGAGGCCCAAAATTCCAGTACATTTTAAAGGAAGATGAATTTACCCACAATTTTGCAACCCCAATACACATTATTTTTCTTTTTCTGTGTTATGTTCCTATCTTTGTGCATATTCATATACTTGTAACCATAATGTGGAAATAATTGAATATTCTTATTCTTTTTATTAATTTCCCATCTAAAATATGTATTGCCTTTTCTAAATTTCAAACACAGTACAGGCTTAGTGTGCAATATGTGAAAAAGACAAAATGTGCATGTTCATGTGTAAACACACACACACACATCCTAATTTCTCCAACCCACAGAAAACCACCTATAATTATCAAAATGTACATGATTTCTTATTTCCTACACAACATTTACCACATTGACATTTAGGAAGCACTGGGATAAGGGCAGAAATGTAATGATGAAGACATAGGACTTTTTTTTACCAGTGCCTTAACATAGCACTGTTTTTAATCCTCTCAACAATTCCCATTTTACAGATAGGGAAACTGAGGCATAGAGAGAGGAAACAATACTCAAGCTCTAGAGTATCAAGTGTCAGAGCCCTGATTTGAACCCAAGCAACCTGGCCCCAATGGTGGAGTTTGTAAATCACCTCATTGACACAAAACCAAGCTCTTACCCAGCCCTGGTTTGTGGGGCTACAGAAGGGGAAGCTTCTGGAACACAATGACACTGTAGTGCCCAAAGAGTCAGGTGGAGAAAGTTATGTGGAAGGAGAGAATTCTAAGACTTAACAGCCTATGCAAAGAGGGTGGAAGAAGGGTGAGAGAAGGTGGGTGTGGGACGAGGAGTGCAGGAATGAACCTGACAAGGGCTGGGGATCCTGAAGGACTTGTAAAATATGCAAGTCTGGATTTCAAGAGGCAGTTATGGTTGACTGAAGGGTTTTAAGCCAGAAAGTGACAGGATTCAATTTTCTTCTTAGGAAGATCCTTTTGAGGCATTATGCTAAGCAATATAAGCCAGACAAAGAAAAATACTGTGTAATCCCATTTATAGGTGGGATTAAAAAAACAACAAATATCTAAGCTCATGGGTACATAGAAATCAGAAATGGGTGAAGAGTGTCAAAAGGCACAGTCTTCCAGCTATAAAATAAGTTAGTCATGGGACTGTAATGTACGACATGGTAGCCATAGCTAACAATACTGTATTGTATATTTCAAATTACTGAGAGCAGATCTGAAAAATTCTCTTCACAGGGAAAAAAACTGTAACTACAGTGGTGATAGACTTACTAAGAATCATTTCATAATACAGGGGCCTCTCCGGTGGTGCAGCGGGTTGAGCATAGCGCTGTGAAGCTGTCCGCAGCCTCTGCAGCGCCGGTTCGATTCCCAGCTGGCCAGGGAGATTCCCACATGGTGCAGCAGACCTTTCCCGACTTACCCGCTGCTCCTCTCAGCAGTTTTTTCAGTCTGTCTGCCTGTTCTGCTCCCTACTCTGTGGTGAATCCTCTCACCTTCCCGCACCTCTGGCCTGTACCCCAGTTCTTGTATAAATAAATAAATAAATTTTTTGGTACAGATTTATTTATTTATTTATACAAGCACTGAGTACAGTCAGAAGTGCGGGAGGGTGGGAGAATTCACCAGAGCCAGAGTGGGGAACAGAACAGGCAGAGTGACGAAATACACTGCTGAGGGGAGCAGCGTGTGCGGCAGGAAAGATCTGCACGCCATGTGGGATCTTGCCGGTGGCCTGGGATCGAACCGACGCTGCAGAGGCTGCAGGCAGCTTTGCAGCCCAGCACTCAACAGCTGCGCCACCAAGGGAGGCCCAATAAATAAATAAATAAATCTTAAAAAAAAATATTATGTCTTGGATATGTGTTATGGCTTCAAATAGTTTACCAAGAAGGGAACAAGATGACTTCTGTGCTTTTTTTGAAAAACAATGTAGGACTTCAATAAATCATGAGAAAATGTCAGGCAGACTCACATTGAGGTACATTCTACAAAATAAACTACCAGTACTCTTCAGAAGTGCCACGATTGATGAGAAAATATATTATTGAGCAAATGGATATCATAAAGATTCCAGCAGAACGTCCAGCCCAGGTGCAATTTACACACCAAATGCAGGCGTAATTAACAAGTTTGCTTACTTACAGCTCCTTCCCTTTAAAGATTCAAGGCCGGGGTCTTAGCACTCCTGTCTGGACAAAGTTGCATTTAAAAGAGTCAGATTACAGGGTGAGCAGTCCAGTCTCTTGGTAATCTCCAGGGGGCTGTATCTACTCCCACTGTCCAAGACTCCTCTTTGTGTGGGAAGCCGGTTTGCTCACTTTTTCTCTCCACCAATGGATCTGCCAGTTATCAATGTAACAAATATGAAGACAGTTATGTTTAAAAGGAATCCTTTGTCTTTAAACTGGTGCTCAGAGCAGGGCTACCCAGGTCTGAGACTTCATGCATATATAATATAGCCTTTCCTGACCTCACCATTCCTGAAGTACTGCTTGTTCTTCCTCTGCCCAGGTAAAAGGCCAGAATTTCTCTAACAAGATCAGGAAAGATCATGAAAATCTGAGGCACTCTTATAGATCGGAGAAACTGGAAACCTGAGTAAAGTCTTCACTTTAATAGTTATTGTTTCAGTGTTAAAGTCCTCATTTGATCATTATATATACATTACATATTTTAAATATGCACACCATACATCTGACAAGAGGCTAATGTCCAAGATCTATAAAGAACTCATACTGAGTCAGAGGGCAAATTAGGATAATCAGGTATCTTTAGTGACATTGTAGGTGGGGACTTGGGGAGAGTTACAGAAGCTCCAGAGAACTGATTCTGATGGGATATAGTCAAACACCCCAGGACTAAGGGCAGCATGACATCCTGGATCCAGGATGATGAAAGATAAGGGATGTGATATAAGAAGATCCCAAGCACAGTAGCCGACTGAGACCACTGAGAACTAACCAGAGAGAGACTACTGAAATTTTAGAATAATGAGGGAAAGAAAATATATATTCCTGAAGCAAGACTCCAAAATGGTTTTTCTTTGCCCCAGGTACCTTACACCTGGGAGTCTTTGCTCTTTGTTCTTTTTCTTAAATAAACATTTCTTTATTCTCTAAGACAAGATTTGCTTCTCTCTACTTACTTATCTGAAAAGTCTGTGAATTCCTTTTTACAGTTTCATGAGACAAGAACTCGTGGTGATTACCAAGGTGAAAAGCGGCAGCAGCAGCTGTGAACCTCGCATGCCAGCTTCAATACAACTCAACAAAAACAAAGAGCCCAATCAAAAAGTGGGCAGAAAAGTTAAGTAGACACTGCTCCAAAAAAGACATACAGATGGTCAAGAGGTATATGGAAAAATCTCATCATCACTTTACCATCAAAAACACAAATCAAAGCCACAATGAGATACTATCTCATACCCATATCAATAAGACCATAAGCTGTTAAGTTAGACTTTTAAGCTGTTAAGTCTAAAGGGTTGTTAGGAGGAGAGT
Source organism: Talpa occidentalis (assembly GCF_014898055.3). Taxonomy (NCBI): domain Eukaryota; kingdom Metazoa; phylum Chordata; class Mammalia; order Eulipotyphla; family Talpidae; genus Talpa; species Talpa occidentalis. The sequence goes on along the minus strand of NW_023602073.1, from coordinate 72,609,537 downwards.
AGATTGGTCCAGCCCCTTTGGAAGTTTCTCAAAATATTAAGTTTCTCAAAATATTAAAAATATATCTATCATATGACCCAGGCATTTCTTTCCTAGAATCTAACGAAAGGATGCAAAAGCAAGGCCTCCGGTGGTTCAGGCGGTTGAGCGTAGCTCTGTGAAGTGCTGTGAAGCTGTCTGCAGCCTCTGCAGTGCGGGTTCGATCCTGGGGGGCCGCGGAAATGCCCACATGTCTCACCCAATGTGCCCCTCAGCAGTGTATTTTGATCTATCTGCCTGTTCTGCTCCCCACTCTGTCTCTGGTGAATCCTCTCAACCTCCCGCACATCTGGCCTGTACCCTGGTTCTTAAATAAATCTTTAAAAAAGTGCAAAAATATTAATTTGAAGGGACACATGCACTCTATGTCCATTTCAACACTATTTACAATAGCTAAGGTATGGAAATAATTTAAATGCCGAAGGACAGAGGAGTGGACCAGAAAAATGTGATACAAACTCACTCTCTCTCTCTCTCTCTCTCTTTTTCACACACACACACACGCACACGCACACACAATGGAATACTACTCAGCTCTAAAAAAAGATGAATTTTTGCCATGTGTGACAACATGGATGGAACCAGAAAGTATAATACTGAGCGAAATAAGTCAGAAAGAGAAAGACAAATACTGCATGTGGAATATAGAGGAACAGAACAAAGGTCAGGCAGGAGCAAATCAATAATAAACCCTTGACATCTGACCACACACACAAAAAAATCTGGCAACAAAAAAGGAGAGGGTGGTGGAAAGGAATAGAAGTGAAAGGCAGATCAATGGAACATGGTGGAGGATTATGGGATGGTAATGAATGGGGTATTGTAACATGCACCTGAGGAGGTATAATCCTATACTTCCTAATCATGCGTAGTTGTGTAAACCAATGTTACTTCAATAAAAAAAAAATCTCATTGTGAAGGCTAGAATTTGGACGGCTTTTCCAGAACTATCCAGAGGTATAGCCCTGCTTGAGTCCTCAGTGTTTATTCTTTAATAAACTCACTTTCTTAGTGCATGTGAAATCTCTGGCATAAAATTGGTGGTAAAATTAGAAGTGCTATTATGAGATGGCTGTGTGTAAAAATAGACTTAAAGTAAATATGTGATTATGGGATAATCAAAGTCTATCATTCACTGTAGCTTTAAGAAACAGATTCTGAGAAGAAGACACAGACACAATACAAAAGATGTTAATTAAAATTTCTATAATTCTGTAAAAAAAAGGTAAAAAAAAAACTCACTTTCTTTTTCTTGGCACAATTTATGTAAGTCATCCCCACATATTCATTGTGCAGTCCTCAAAATTTAGATTGCCAGCTCCCTGTTCTATCATATTCTTTCCTGACTCCACTCTCCTTTGACACACTCCCCCACGCCCCACAAGATTTTTCCATCTGCCATTAACTTTGTAGCCAATTTCATTTTGATCATTATATGTACATTATATATTTTAAAAATATGTCCACCCTGCATTTAATAAGGGGGCTAATGTGATCTGCAAAGAACTCAATCCCCACAAGCAGTGTTTGTAAAAGCCTTGTCTCCACTGATCTCCTGGGCAGTCAAAAATGTCTGAAAAACCTTGTAGATGCTTTCATGGATCACCCTGAAGAGAAATATTATTATCTGTCATTTTTTTTACAGTGTAACATGGAACTCTTGGAGCCTGGAAAACAGTGGGTGTGGCTATTTTCTATTGGATCCCACCCTCTCTGAGGCAAAGTGTTGTTACAATATTAAAGCACCTGACAATCACATCAGGAACTGAGCAGAGAGGCTTCCTGAACTTTCATTAGGTAAGTACTGACTTTACAAATCTTTATAATTTTTTTCCATGCCTGTTTCACATGCAAAATGTTTTAAAATGTGCTTATTTTTATTGTGTGGGTACTTTGGGTTCCTCTTATGCCTTCTGTGTGTACTTGAGAGATGTGTACTGAGCGATATATTACCATTCCAGCACAAGGGGAATGTGTGGGTGCCATAAAGTGACTATAAATGATGTGTTAAAAATGATGTGATTTCTCTGTTATAAATGATGTGATTCATACAGCAGTGAACACATAATTACACTGAATTTAATTTGGCATGGTCACATATTTGGGGACCCATTTGAGCAATGACTGCCACTGAGTGGGCACCTCTTGTTAGAAAACACATCATCAGCTTCTGCCATTCAGAGGCTGGATTTACTCTTTGCAGTTGATTTCACAGGCATTATCTTGTTATTCATGAGTTACTTTGGGATGGAATGCCAAGTCACATGAGGGTATTTTTTGCCTTCTCCTTCTTCCTCCTGTTTTTCCCTCTTCCCTCTCTCCTCCCTCCCCCTTTCTCCTTTTTTTCTTGTTCTATATTTTGGGACAAACAAGAAGTCCCTGTTTTCTTATAAAGGTTCAAATTTACAAGTAAATCTAAATGTATAGGCTTTTAGGATAGTATTCAAGTGCATCTGGATGTTCTTCTTAGGCAATTTAGGAGCAACAATGCCCTTCTCTTGAACTTACAACTTCTTTGGAGTTACCATGTTAAATATTCCCCATGTTAAATATTCCCTACTTTGGGGAATATTTACTCGGCCAGAGTACTTATGCAATTTTTTTTTTTGCTTTGTCATTGTGTATCTATTAAGTAACCAAAGTCTATCATCGCTTTGATAATTCTGTTTAAACACCAGTAACCACGTAGGAATTTATAATCAGGTTTTTTTTTTTACTTTACTAATGTTATCTAATTATACTATTACTCTATGCTGCTATATTGTAAAACAGTTGTAAAACGGCAAGTCCTATAAGAAACAGGTGTGGCTTTTGAGATACCTAACTATACCCTGTCCAGTGGAGCATGGACTGAACTTGAGCTAGTTATGTAGAAACAAGTTCTCTGCTTCTGGGAACACACGATTTAGGGTGGGTCATAGAAACTGTGATTTCAGCAAAATGTGAAAATTAAATAATGAGGTGTAATAGTGAATCCTAGCGCAAGTCAGGGATAATTAGGCAGCCTCAAGGACAGTGCAGGGACTTTAGGAGTTAAGGATGGCTCCAGAGATAAGGACAACAAATTCCAAAGGGGACTAATCCAAACACCCCAGGACTAAGGTAAACAGATCATTCCAAATTGAGGACAATAAAGAAAAAAGATAAGGTCTGGGGCACAGAGACTTAGTTCCAGACACAGAGACATTTAGGCAGTGAGACCACCGAGAACTAACCAATCACAAAGAAACTGGTGGAGCTTTAGAATAATTTAGGGAAAGAAGGTATATATTCCCTGAGACACGACTCTACTTCGGCTTCCTTGCCTGTGGTGTTCTATTGTTATGGTGAAGGGTGGGGGTGCTCTGGTCCTGCTATGTAGTGAGTAAAAGCCAGGGATTCTATTAATAAATGTCCTCCATCAATTAATATCATAGTTAATTGACATCATAGTTAATGGTGAAATCTGAATGCTTTCCCCTAAAACCTGAAATGTCTATGCTAACATCTTCTATTGAACATTGTACTGGAGATTTAGCCAGTACAATAAGACAAGAGAAATAAACATAATTCATAACAATTGGAAAAAAAAAATAAATGTCCTCCAGAGCCCATACTACATCCCACAGCAAAGATTTACCCAGCTGCAAATGGCAGGACTGTCAAGAAACCTTAGGACACAATAATTAATAACTGTTAGAATTCTTTGGCTGGTGCTAATCAAATGTATTTCATACATTTTACAACAACATGGAATATACACTCCCACATATGTACAGGCACATACAACATAAATGTAACTAAAATTAAAGTTTTGCCAGAAATATTTACCTTACTCCATGTGACGTACTCTGATATTTACTATTATGTTGCAATTGAAAAATGCCATTCAGGGCCTCCCTGGTGGCGCAGCGGTTGAGCGCTGGCTTGCGAGGCAGCCTGCAGCCTCTGTAGCGCCTGTTCGATTCCCAGCCACTGGGCGAGGGTCCCACATGGCGTGCAGACCTCTCCTGCCGCCCGCTGCTCCCCTCAGCAGTGTACTTCGTCAGTCTGCCTGCTCTGCTCTCCCCACTGGCTCTGGTGAATTGTCTCACCCTCTGACTGTACCCAGTGCTTGTATAAATAAATAAATAAATAAATCTTTAAAAAAAAAAAAAGAAAGAAAAGTGCCATTCAGAACCCATTGTCTTGATCTCACAACACAGCGGGATCCCAATCCATAGTTTATAGAACACTGTATGAAGAAGCTCTAAGTACTTGGTGTCAAATAAGTGTATTTGAATTCTAGGTTCACCATTTATGTTAGGCCAATTGCTTTAACCTCGACCAACATCAAAATTCCCAACTATAAACAGAATAAGAGTAGAATCTATCTCAAGTAATTTTTATGAAAATAAAGTGAGGGTTAAAAGTCAGGTAATATCCATTATGGAGTAGGCACTAAAAACACATTTCCATGTGCTGTATGGTGAGTGCATAGACATCCCTTATTTTCCATTGTAGAACAAAATTTACCCAGAAGAGGAAAAAATAGAGAATTTCAATAGAAAAAAAGGGAACAAACACATGCTTATGTGGAGAGAATTTAGAAGGTTTTGGAAACAGGCAAGGCAGTCAGCTCCAGCTAATGCTTTTGCACAAGTGCAGCAAATGGGGCTGAAGACTGGCTCCTCCCTCCTCCTACCTGTCAATGAAATTCTCTACCTTCAAGGGCCCCCAGGAGCTTCCAGGTCCTTCACCTGTGTGGCAGCCATGCTTCTCTATCTTCATGGAGTGAGTATAAGTGGCAAGCAAAGAGTGGTGTAAGGCAATTTTGTGATGCTGGCCACTGCAGGTGAGACTGTGATCACAGAGGACCTTCGTGAGACTCCTTCTGCTCTGCCATGAAGAAGGCAGATAACACGCCTTGTGTTTGAATGTGCATGATAATATTTGCATCTGTGATCTCATTTGTTCAGGTTTAGAGAAACTGAGAGACAGCCATCATGGCGGGGAAGCCCAAGCTTCACTACTTCAACGGACGAGGCAGAATGGAGTGCATCCGGTGGCTCCTGGCTGCAGCTGGAGTGGAGGTTGGTTCTGAGTGAGGTCACTTAAGTTAGATCCTGTTTTGCCTTAAATAAAAAATACCCATATAGAAATAAATGTACTTTTTCACCAAATGAAAATTTATGTAATTATGCCAAGGGAAGAGTTCAAGAACAATTAACTATATAAAAAGGAAGCAAAAGAAACAACCAATAATCATAATGCATTGACCTTAATAGGATTTGGATCTCAACAAATTATAAATATCATTCATGACACACAAAATAATTAGAAACTTGATTGAATATGAGATAATTATTGTTAATTTTTAGGTATGATTTTAGGTGTATTTTGGTAGTTATTTTCAACATAATTCTCATGTGTTAGAAATATACATGAACTAGTTAGGGGTGAAATAATAAGAATTGGGCCTCCCTGGTGGCGCAGCGGTTGAGCGCTGGGCTGCAAAGCTGCCCGCAGCCTCTGCAGCGCCGGTTCGATCCCCGGCTGCTCCCCGGCCACCAGAGGAGGGTCCCACATGGCGCGCAGACCTCTCCTGCCACCTGCTGCTCCCCTCAGCAGTGTACTTCGGTCCTTCTGCCTGTTCTGCTCCCCGCTCTGGCTCTGGTGAATTCTCTCACCCTCCTGCGCTTCTGACTGTACCCAGTGCTTGTATAAATAAATAAATGAACAAACAAACAAACAAACAAATAAATAAATAAAATCTTAAAAAAAAAAGAAATAAGAATTTACTTCAATTTAGTAAGAAAAGAAGAGTGGGTAGGTATGTTGATGGCCTAAGCAATTGGCTTTAGTTGGTAATTCTCTTAAAATTGGGTGAAGAGTATAAAAAAGATCATTATGACTTTATACATGCTAAAAACGTCCATTAAAGAGGATAAAAATATATAATATTAGAATATAAAGGTATATGCAACTAGAAATATTGGGAGGAACAAATTGTAACAAGCTGCCAGTTAAAAGTACAATACATCCACTCAGCAACGGTTTTGTTGAGTAGCTCTAAGTGCTAGGTTCTGTGCTACGTCCTGCAGATACATGGATGAACAAGACAGACATGTTCCTCCCCTCAGGTAGCTTACTTGTAGAGAAGATGCATACAAGTAATTCAAAGGAGTAGTGGAGGCCCCTAGGAAGATATCCAAGCATTTTAGTGTAAAAACAGCTAGGTCTCTGTTGAGTGCTGCCCTTTAGAGCAGCTAGGTCTCTGTTTAGTGCTGCCCTCTGTTGAGTGCTGCCCTTCCCAGTCTAGATAGAGGGCTCTCTCTGGAGGGCTCTAGATAGATAGAGGAGTCCAGAACTCTGAGAGTTTTCCTGGGAAGAGTCATGGAAAACTTAGAAGATCTTATTCCCCAAGTGAGAGCAGCAAATGTGGGTTTCAGGTGAGGCAGCATCCTGCAAAGGTTACTAATAGTCTTCTCCCATCAATTTCATAACCAATTGTTTACCTAAACCTTGCAATTACACTTTCTAAGTGCTTCATGGACTTTAGCCCTGTCATTTCTCAGTTGTATGAAGAAACAAGTACACAAAAAATACAAATATAGCATGTCATTCCAGATTATATCCTCTTTTTTAAAAAAGATTTATTTTATTTATGCATACAAGAACTGGAATATAGGCCAGAGGTGCAGGGGGAGATGATTAGCGAGAGACAGAGTGGGGAGCAGAACAGGTGGGGTCTACTGAAATACACTGCTGAGGGGAGCAGCAGGGAAGACAGGAGAGGTCTGCTGCACCATGTGGGTGAGTTTCCTGGCTGGGGATTGAACTCATGCAGCAGTGGCTGGTGATAGCTTGAGACTTTAATCCCATGCCACCAGGGAAGCCCAGATTGTTCCCTCTTATTAGCCAATAACCTATTTTCACTGTAGTCAGACTTCAGATTTAGGGTTCAGGGATGTGTTCAGAGGCTATGGGCAGGATGAGTTTAGCACAGGTGGATGAAGTTGAGGTGATGGAGAAAGCATCTCAGGCTTCCACTTGTGCATCACAGTTTCACCGAAGACGGTAGTTGGCCAAGGAATTACCAGAGGTCCTTGGTGAGAAATTCTATTTCTTTTTTTTTTTTTTAAAGATTTATTTATTTATTTATTTATTTATTTATTTATTTATTTATTTATTTATTTATTTATTTATTTATTTATACAAGCACTGGGTACAGTCAGAAGCGCGGGAGGGTGAGAGAATTCACCAGAGCCAGAGTGGGGAACAGAACAGGCCAGACTGACGAAATACACTGTTGAGGGGAGCAGCGGGTGCAGCAGGAGAAGTCTGCGCGCCATGTGGGACCCTCCCTGGCGGCCGGGGATAGAATCAGTGCTGCAGAGGCTGCGGGTAGCTTCGCAGCCCAGCGCTCAACCGCTGTGCCACCAGGGGAGGCCCGAGAAATTCTATTTCTTTGTGTCAAAGGCTGATCCTCACATCTTACTGATCTCTATTAGCCTGACAAGATCACACTCGCCAACTCCATTTCACCTCAGCCACCCTGCCACTTTGTAATTTCTACACACATATCACTATCTATATTCTAACCTTATAGGATCATATATGCACATACTTACACCAAGCAGGTAAGAAATAGAATAATTCCCATTTTTCCCATAAAGACTCTTTTAGAAATATAAAATGGAATGGAGTGATGTAATTTATATAAGAGGCACCCTGGGGGCCTCCCCGGTGGCTCAGCGGTTGAGCGCTGGGTTGCGAAGCTGCCCGCAGCCTCTGCGGTGCCGGTTCGATCCCCGGCTGCTCCCCGGCCACTGGAGGAGGGTCCCACATGGTGCGCAGACCTCTCCTGCCGCCCGCTGCTTCCCTCAGCAGTGTGCTTCGGTCCTTCTGCCTGCTCTGCTCCCTGCTCTGGCTCTGGTGAATTCTCTCACCCTCCCGCGCTTCTGACTGTACCCAGTGCATGTATAAACAAAACAAACAAACAAATAAAATAAATAAATAAATAAAGCATGCCTCTATAAAAAAAAATAATAATAATAAAAAAAGAGGCACCCTGGTAGCAGTATGTTAGCTGGTCACTGGCACCATGGTGTACCCCATGCTAGGGGACACACACTTGTCCTGTCCTGGAGGACAGACCTTCCTGAGATATTAGAATTACATAACTAGAAGAACTTCCCAATCCCCTCTTCCAGTGATACTCCCTCCCATTCAAGTCCCAATTAACAATAGGTAGAAATATTGTGGAGGTGAACTGAACCTGCAAGAACGAGCAGTCACTTGTGCAATGCATGCTGTTTTCTTAATTGGTCTAATCTAAGCATCTCAATAGCCATGCTGTGTTATTCTGTGTACCCTGCCAAGTTCAGAAGTCTTATCTTCATATCAGGTATCGGATGGGGACATTCAAAGTTCTACAGTGTTATGTAATGAAATAACATTTACTGTGTCTGCTTTGCAGTTTGAAGAAAAATTTATACAATCTCCAGAAGACCTGCAAAAGTTAAAAAGTGGTAAGAACATGTACCTAAATTGCTCTTATGAGAATATCTAGAAGAAGTTGTAAATTGAGGTTTTAACACCAGGCATTGCCTTTATGGGTATATGCTGGTAGTTAGGGGTGATAGACATGAGAAAGGGCTCAAAACTTAAGGGTGGGTCTCCTGAAACAGGTCTTACAGTTCACCCAGAAGTGAAATAAACTAGAACTCCTTGATTATTTGCTAAAAGATCTTCCCTAGAGTATTGGGTGCTGTCCTCTCTTTCATGTTCCTCCTTCTCTGCACCATGAGTGAGCTGTATGAGTCCAGGATCCCAGACACAGTCAAATACAGTCAAACACAGTCAAACACATGCATTAGAGTGAAAAACAGGACACAGACCCAGGCACGTACTTGAGCTCTTTTCTCTTACACGCTCTTGCAAGGTAATAATATCTGAGCAATGCTGAAGACTTTGAATAGTAGGGAGAGAGTCCCGTATATAGACATCTCCCTCAAAACCTGCCTTACACGAGACGATTCTCTGACACTTGCTCTGGGAATTGGACATTTGAAAGGGCATCTGGATGGTTGCCCTGTTGTAGCCTCTCCAATTTCTAAAATATGCACGGAGATAAATTGCCACAAAATTACAAAGGACTAACCAAATCAAAAGACAAATGAAATAATTGAGTGAAAAGTAAATGGTATATTAATAAGAAAAAGAAAGACTATAGGAAGATAAAAACAAACGTATCTAGTTAAAGCATTACCAGGCAATTTAGTTTCATTATAGCTTCATTATATCCACAATTTTCATTCTAACATAATGTGATCCATAAACATTTCATGTTATTTTTTGTCTGTTTTTTTTTTTTTTTGAAAGATGGGAGTTTGTTGTTCCAGCAAGTACCAATGGTTGAAATTGATGGGATGAAGCTGGTCCAGACCAGAGCCATTCTCAACTACATTGCCACCAAGTACAATCTCTATGGGAAAGACATAAAGGAGAGAGTCCTGTACGGTATTTTTTTAGTTACTTCATCAATGATTAATAGGGACAGTTTAGGCCCTTTCTCAAGTGAGCATGACCATGGTAATGAGCATGACCATGGCAGCAAGCAATACAGAACCTAGAGAGAGAGAGAGTGAGGTCCTATAAAGCAGAGAGCTCTGAGGATGAGGGATTCCACCAGGTATTTCAGGCATGTAGTCCATGATACAGTCCACAGATATAGCAAATGATAGAGGTTTCTAAAGACTGATGAATTGTGCAGTCAGGAAGATGGACAAATCACACCCTAGATGCGCGGGCCTTCAGAAGCTGGACTCTAGCCACTAGCTAGAGACAAGAGAGAAAGCATCTGAGTATCTGGAGAATGACTGGAAGAAAAAAACCCCAAAGAGCTGATTCTCAAATTCTAGTAATTTCATAATAATGACCAGACATAACTTAATAGCCAGTTACATACTCTGTCTACTTGAAATGGCTTAGTAAAGTCTGAAATTCAAGAGACTGGGGTTACATTGAGCATTTTGATAAAAGATTGAAGCAGCTAGATTTTCTCAATACAACTATATCTTGGGGTCTCCTCCTTATTAAAAAGGAACCACAAGATTGAAATTTAAGAATATTAAATTAAAGAATATTGGCGGTTAATCCAAAAGTTAAACATGAGTATGACTTAATTGTCCACTATTAGGTATACACTCAAAAGATTAAAAAATGCATCCACGCTAAAACTTGTACACCAATATCCATAACAGCATTTCTCATAATACTCAATAAGCTGAAACAGAAACATTCCATAACTGATGAACGGATAAAAAAAGGGTGTTATAGTCATACACTGGAATATTATCTGCCCACAAAAAGGAATGAAGTAGTGGTGCATGCTACCACATGGGTGAACTATGAAATATTTTGCTAAACAAGAGAAAACAGACAGAAAGACCACATGATTCCAATTATATGAACTTTCCAGTCAAACCCACACATACAAAGAGTAGTTGGGCGGTTACTTGGGGCTGGAGTGGGGAGCAAATGTGGAGTGGCATTCAAGGCCACAGGATTTGTTTTGGACATGATAAAATGTTCTGGAATTGGAATATGGTGGTGGTTTCAGAATGTACTAAAAACTACTGAATAGTACATTTTAAAAGGTGACAATTAAGGTATGTAAACATACTTCAATAAAGCTGGTATTTTTACAAGTATGTAGAAAATACACTTTGGAACAAAAGAGAAATGGCCTCCATGATATGCGCTGGTTAAAACTATTTAAAGAATTGCTCCATTTCAGAGGGTATTTTAGGTTGACTAGAGAAATACCGATGAAGTCAAAGTTGGGTAACAATATGTAGAGAAATGTGGCTCCATGTCCTATAGAAATAATGGAAAGAATTCCACCATGGGGCATCTAAATGGACCCGGCTGATGTGACACGATGAGAGAGGGAGGTACAGGGCAGTGGCTCTGCAGGACTCCCTCTGAAGATTATTCAACAGCAGGTCTTTAGACATAGGAGCCCCACAAGTGTGTGCACAGAACCAACCGCAGCAGAGCAGGCAACCCGAAGCACAGTATCACCAGTGACTTGCAGGATTCCAGCCACGTCTCTTATGTCTGTGATTCCGCACAGGTCACCATGCGTGTATAACCAAACTTTCAGAACATGTCTACCTCGGCAACTTGTTTTAGAGAGAAATGTAATTTGTAAAACAAATAAATAAATAAATAACATCTGGCTTCTAAAAATGCGCCCAGTGGAGGTGAATTATTTTGCCACCTCCTGAGGCCTCATTCTTTTACCTGTTTAATTTATAAAGTCAGACACAGGGGACATTCGACAATTTGGTCATTTTCTTCCTTCAGGATTGACATGTATGGTGAAGGTGTGGCTGATTTGAGTGAAATGATTATAACTCTTCCACTGTGCCCACCTGATCAAAAGGATGCCAAGATGGCCCTGATAAGAGAGAGAACAACAAACCGCTACCTGCCTGCCTTTGAGAAGGTAAGTGGGCTGTTCAGTGGGTGCTGACATTAGAGGAGAAAGAATAGTGGTCCCTGGCATCCTGGGGCCCTGACCACTTCCACTGAATCTTCTGGACCCTAATTAATGCAGCAGCTGAGTCTCAAGGCATTTTATAAAAATTGAGCATGAAGACAGGTTGCTTCTGGTTTTGCCAACATAAACTTTTCAGCAAGATTTCAACTTCCTAGGACCCAGAGTATGTGGAGATTGAGGAACTATGTTCATGGGAAACAGTGGGAAGAACTGCTGGTATCGGCACCCAAGTGGGCCCGGGCGGTGTGACAGGTGGAGGTGGGTTTCTCCCTTGGGTAGGAATTCCTGGACAATGTCAGAGCTTGGGCTGGGCAAGGCTCTGAGAGCCACAAGAGATTGGAGCAGCTCCCACAGGGCTGCGTGTGGGGTGTTCTGCAAGAGGGGTAGGGTCCACCTATGATCAGAAAATATTCAGGCAACATGGGCAGGAAGCCTGAGGCCTGCTCCCATCAGGAGAATATGGCGGCGTTTCAGAGATGGATGCCGTGTGTCTGACAGAAGTGGGGGCAGTGGGGTGGAGAGAAAGAGATGTAGAAGGATAAAGAAAATCTACAGATTTGGGCATGTCAGAATTTATCGGAAAGCCAAGTAAACTAAGGAAGTACCACCTTTATGTATATAGAATATATTTTAGTTGTTTTTCTCTTTGAAGTTAACAGAAGTTTTCAAGATCAAAACTTCCTGCAATCATGTAAATTAAAAAATATGAACCAAAAAAGTGCAGGAGTCTTACCTGTAAGTGAAAGTAATAACACTGCCATTCCTTTCTTATCAAGCATTAGATAATTTCATTTACTCAACAAATTCTAATTTATTGCACTTTGTCAGTTCCTATTTAAGGAGGGAAGAATTAAATCCTAATGAGAAAATACAATCTGCTGGCCTTTGTGGGGTGAGAGTTTAGACAAATCCCCTTGACAAGCTCTTCATTCATTGTACTTAATTCATCTATATTTTGAAGTCAAAAGCCCCATGATAATATAAATGAAAAATATACTCTAATATAGGTTTTGATGTTATTATCTTTACCAATAGTTACTCATACGTCTTTATGCCCACATAATCTGAAAGGGATTTACCAAAATGTTATTGTTGGTGCCATGAGTATATTCTCTTTCTATGACTCCCATGTTGACTGAATATTTTAATGCCAAATATTTTCCCAATGTTTTGATAGGAAAATCAGAGGTCAATAAAAGTTGAAAGAAATAATACAGTGAACATAGACCTACCCGACATGTGGATACCAAAATCAACCTTCTATTTTGTTTATCATATCTCATTTCTCAATCCCTCTCTCTAGCAATCAAACTGTTTTTTAATATAATACAGAGCAAGTTGCAGACATCAGTTGCATCAGTGGCAGCTTTGGTTAATAGGTGCCATAGTGAAAAGGAAATGAAAGTTTGGGCTATACCTGAGGACAAAGAACCAGCACTCCTGCCTGTGTCTCACTGGTCAGTTGGTGAAAAGGTCTCAGGCTCCACCCCCACCTAGTGGGCAGGGATTCGGGACTGTCGGCCAGGAGATACCAGGTGAGGAGCAGCCCCCTGTCCTGAGTTCATGACCTGATTCCTCACATTGCCCAGGTGTTGAAGAGCCACGGACAAGACTACCTGGTTGGCAACAAGCTGAGCAGGGTTGACGTTCACCTGGTTGAACTTCTCTACTACCTGGAAGAGTTTGACTCCAGTCTTCTGGCCAACTTCCCTCTGCTGAAGGTGATGCCCCCACAGTCCTCAGAGGGGAAGGCCCACATCTCCCATCTTGGGATCTCAGATTTGGACTCTTGGCCTGGTGACCAAACTCCCCGGTATTGTCCCGGCCTTCACTCTGGCCCAGGCTTCCAAGTCTGCTCTCAGTCCCTGATCTGAGGCATGAAAAGAATTGTGTTTTGTGAGGAAATTGGAGATAGATGCTTCCCCAAGGAGAGTGACTGAGGTTTTCTAAGAAGGGCCCAGGCTCAGCCTCTCTCTCTCCCAGGTCCTGTTCCAAGAGGGTTTCTGTCCTGGTTCCTCTGGGGTCCCCTTTATTCCAAGTGTGTGCTTGTGTTTCCACCCGAGTCAGTGTGTGCAGGTCTCCTTCCCTCAGCTCCTGCTCCGCCTTTCTGATACTGTGGTCTCTCTCACAGCGCCCCCCCCCACTCCAACCTTTCTCTGTCTCTCTCTGTCTCTCAGCTCTCAGGGCTTCCCTTTATATTTTCTGTGTTTGGATCCAGCCCAGTTTTGCTGTGTCTTCATTATTCCCCTGTGGAGACTTTATCTGTGTGGAGTCTCACAGACACACTACCTGTCCTTGTATTGCATAAAAGGAAGAGTCTCAAGGTTTCCGTGCAGGGAAGGAGAGGGGGAGGATGTGAGCTGAATAGTCTGAAACAGTCTGAAACCAAGAGTCGTCTTCAGTAATGAGTATTGAGCTAGAGTTTCCCCTCTGATCTTCTTTCTCACTGGTGTCTGCTTCCCAACTCCTGGTGGTACTGGTGGAGGGGAGGGTCTGAGAGGTCCTGGCCTGTGCTAATGATGGGCAGGGGTTGGCTCCTCGCTGAGGCTTGCTCTTGTGCATTGCAGGCCCTGAAAGCCAGAGTCAGCAGCCTCCCGAATGTGAAGAAGTTTCTGCAGCCTGGAAGTCAGAGGAAGCCTCCCATAGATGAGAAAGCGTTAGAAGCAGCAAAGAAGATTTTCAGTATTAAATAAAGCAGGCATAGTCACCCCGCACACTGAAGACCAATCTTCTGAAGATTTGCAATAATGGAGAGATTTACCTACTGTAGATTCTGGCTAGTATGAAACTAATAAAGAATTCCAATGTTTTAGTGACAAATAGTAAACTTCCAATGAACATACTTAGATGTAATTCATTCTTTTTCATGAGTTTCAAATAAAAAAATCACATTTTCAATCTTTTTCTATCCTGTCTCTTGGAATTCTTTCTTGAATTTTCTAGAGCTGGCAACATACCAAAATTTTTTTTTTCAAAGATTTATTTTTATTTATTTATGCATACGCAGGCCAGAGATGCGGGGGGTGAGAGGATCCACCAGAGGCAAAGCGGGGAGCAGAATAGGCAGACTGACAAAATACACTGCTGAGGGGAGCAGCAGGTGAGACAGGAGAGGTCCGCTGCACCGTATGGGTCAGCCCCTGACCGGGGATCTAGCTTGTGCCGCAGTGGCCGCCAACAGCTCCACAATGCTGAGACTCAATCCCCTGCACCACCAGGGAGGCCCCAACATACTAAATTTTTTGATACAGCATATACATTCTAGGATTTCCTTCAAAAGAATTCCATGGTAGTGGAATTCTTCAAAGGAATTCCATACTATTTCCTCCTGGTTGCTCTATCCACTTGCTGCTACAGGTTAAGCAGCAGAATGTTTAAACAATATAATATATTCTCTCCACTTTGAAGACCAGAAATCCAAAGGTGTTGGCTGGCCTGCTTTGCCTTGGGAGACTCAGGAGGAACCCCTCCCTGCCTCTGGTGGCTTTTTGCGTCTTTGTTTCCCTTCCCTGATGACCTCCTTGCTTCAGACTGTGCCTCCATCTTCATTTCACTCATCCTCTGTGTTTTCTCCTCTGCTATAAGGATACTGATCATTGCATTTAGGATCTATCTGGATAACCCAGCACCATCTCAAATTCCCTAACTGAAATACATATCCAAGGATCCTTTTCCCCAATAAGGTCACATTCACATGTTGCTGGATCACCCACCACAGGGTACGTGAGAAAAGGTTGTTGGCAATTGTTGAAGGGTGTGGGTACATCAGGATTTACTAAACTATTCCCTCTGCTGTTCTATTGCTAGAGATTTTCATGTAATAATTTTTAGAAGCTATGTTATTTCTTGAACTTCTACTTTGTGCCAAGGCCTGTGCCTGACTCAGGAAACTTGACTAAATAGAAGATGAATGTCCTACTTCTAGAATACCATGTCAATGGGAGAAACTGATATTAAACATAATGTCAAAATAATGTAAGAGAAGACATACTATGGGAAATACATCCTAGCCCAAGGTACAAATAGCTTGGGCAAAGTCCCAAAGGCAAGCATTTGAGTGTGGAAGACAGGAAAATGTATACAAATAGGGTTGCCAGACAGCAGATAAAATACAGGATACCTTACACTTACATATAAATTTCAGATAAAAGTGATTACTTTTCCATATAAGTATGTTCCCTACCCTACTTAGGACACACCTATATTAAGACATTATTTCCTATGTACTCAAAAATCACATTGACCCAGGCATCTGTCATCTCTTCTGCAATTCATTATGAAAGTTTCCAGACCACTTGCTCTTTACTGACATCTGTTCCTGCTTGGTTCACAGTACAGGTTTACTTTCTTTTTTCTTTTTTTTACATCATTGTTCATCTTTAAACAATATTTGCTTCCCCCACCCTCAGGTGTAGTCCCCATAGAATTTCCTTCCTCAATGTACCTGTGCACCATCACCTCAGTACTCTGTGCTCCTTCCTCCCTCCCTCTAATCTCTCTCCCTCCTCCTCCCCTGCAGGATGTCTCTGATTTATAATTGTCTGTTTTTGTTTTATTGTGTTTTGTATTATTATTTTTTTACTCTGATGTCTTATTTTGTTCCCCTATATTCCTGCTATAAGTGAAACCATCCGATATTTTTCGTTTTCCTTCTGACTTATTTCACTGAGCATAATTTCTTTTAGCTCCATCCATATTGCTGCGAATGGCATTAGTTTATCTTTTTTGCTTGCTGAGTAATATTCCATTGTGTATATATGCCACATCTTCTTGATCCAGTCATCTATTTTGGGGCATTTGGGTTGTTTCCAGGTTTTACCTATTGGAAATAGTGCTGCAATAATCACAGGGGTACAGGTGTTCTTTTGAATCAATGTTTTTGTGTCCTTTGGGTAGATCCCTAGGATTGGAATTGCTAGGTCCTATGGTAGCTCCATTTTTAGTAGACTGAAGAACCTCCAGACAGCTTTCCAAAGTGGTTGGACCATTTTGCACTCCCTCCAGCAATGTAGGAGAGTTCCTTTTTCACCACATCCTCGCCAACATTTGCTATTGCTAGATTTTTTGATATGTGCCGTTCTTCACAGTACAGGTTTTTATCTGCCTCAGTCATTGCGTTCATGTATGAAACCCTTACAGTGAATTTCTTCAAAAATGCCATGACACACTGACAGGCAGAGAGCATCCAAGTAATCAAAAAAAGTTTTTTCAATCATCTATTGCCAGCCTCGAAAAGGAACATGTATTCACCAGTAGTTCAGTGATAACAGGATGATGTGGCGCTTTTTCCTTGTGGCCCTTGAACAATGAGGGAGTGACTTTCCCCTGACCAGACTCTACCCTTTAGTAGCTTCAGAGGGAAGTCATTAATTGTGAAATAGCTCTAAACCCAGAGCTGTAGGCATTGAGCTGCTGAGCCAGTGGGAGACAGACTTTAATAAGGTAAGTAATGATCTAAATCTTCACCCATTGCCTCATATCTTGGTCATTAGATGGGTAATTTAAAATATTTCTCTGGCACAAAAAAAGTTGTTTGACATACTGTGTGCCTTCTCGGTGGACTTAGGTGACAGTTCAGGAGTCTTTGTAGTTGCAGTTGAAACTAATTTTATTGAAATGTGAAACTGGAGACTTTAGTTTAATAGCACAGATATAAGAAAAATTAACTCTATAAGGTGCAAAAGAAATGATCCCAATTTAGACAATCTGAGAATATTATAGTGGAAGTGGTAGGGTAGTTGCTTATGGAAAAGTTATTTTATAGAGATAGTGAACACACAGCTAATAAGAATTGTGAGACTAAAAAAATTAATTTATATTATATTATTTAAATTAATTATTATATGATTAAATATTTTTATATTACTAATTAATAATTTAAATTAAGATTTATCACATTAGGAATAAATTAGTCTGAATGTCAGCTGAGATAAATTTTAATGCAGTCTTGGCCTGATTATCTAACAGGAAAGTTCAGTTCTTTCTGGGGTTCAAACAATTCATGGCAAACCTGGAGACTGGTTGGAACAGGGTTCCTCAACCTTGGGCTACTGACTTTGAGTCTGGGTGATACTCTGTAGTGGGAACTTGTCTACTATTCTTCCCTTTCTTGGTTTTTGGATTTAAATTATTTATATCAAAACATACATTTCATTTGTTTTAAGGAATAAGCTTAACATCTTTAAGATGACTACAGCAATAGTTTATTTCCAATTTTCACAGGAAATTGCCACTTCTTTAGTACTGTTAGAAAATTTAAGATTAATCTTCTCACTTATTCCTTTCATTTCATCTGTGCTTGTAGAAAGAACACAGGTGGATAAAGTTCTATCCATGCTACTGACAGTTCAGAGAGTAGAATGAAAGGTGAAACTGGATCAGAAAATTACTGTGTTTTTCAAAAATGACAATATACTTTACCCTGAAAGATTACATAGACATACTAACAAACCATAACCAAACAGAAGCTATTTCGAAAAAAATACCAATAAAAAGAAAAAAAATTGGATCAAATGTAGAATGACTAGGGGATGAAGAGCTTTTGGATGCACATGGAAGACACAATCCCCCACCTCCACCTCTGTGTCCTTCTATCTCATCTTGTAGGATTGCCCTTTCAGGTTTGAGGACCAAAAATGCCTCCAGGCACAACAAATCTCAAAGGCAGAACAAAATCACCCCAGTTAAGAATCATGAATAACATAACTTCTCATAATCCCAAACTCAGGGTGTCTTGATGAAAACTCACTCATCATGAGAGCATAAATATAGCTTTTAAAAAGCAAGAGATTCACCTGCTAGTATGAAGGAGTCATTCAATTAGGATGTAGGAGCAGACACTTCTCTTGTGGGTTAACACTTAATGTCTTCTAGAGGAGAGGCTGAGCATTGAAGTGAGAGTGAGTGAAAATGTGGAGCCCTCCAGTACAGAGCAGAATTCACTGGCAGAGAAAACAGTACCTATGGGAGAAAACAGTGAAGTGACAATGAGGAAAAGCACTTTGCAAAGGTGCTGTACAGAGAGAACAATGTTTGGAGAGGATTCTGCTTGGTCCTAACTTGCAGGATGGCAGGGAAGACAACCCAGGTAGCTGAATCACTGAGCTGGAAGCCATAATGCTGCCCTGGAGGCAGGACCCCCCTGGCAGGCTGGACACTCCCAAAACTTCTCATTCTGGCAGCCTTCCCACCTTGCTTTCACTTGTGTGGACTAAGAGGATTATGGTAGTTGGGTCAAAGCCAATGAAAGGAAGTCACTGCTGGGCCCTCTGTGAGCTGTCAGTCATCCCCAAGCTTGTTTTTCTCACTAGAGGTAAACTCCTTTAGCGCAGGGGCCAAATCAGGCCCCCCTCTTGTTTCCTACCAACCATCATCCTTGGCACACAGAGTTGCTCACTGAGTGAGAGCTGTGGATGTTTGAAGTTATAGTAGAGGAAATTTGAAAGAAACACATGTTCTACCCCATGTGTTGTCGCAGAAATAAATTCTAGCTTTTACCCAGGCAGAGGAAGAACAAGCGGTACTTCAGGAACGGTGAGGTCAGGAGAAGCTTTATTACTCATGCATGAGGTCCCAGACCCAGGCTACCTTAGGGTAGCCCCGTAAGGTCTGAGCACCCGTTTAAAGATCAAGGGTTCCTTTTATACATAACTGTCTCCATATCTGTTACATTGATAACATCGCTTTTCAGCAGGCACAACCATTTGTGGCAAAGTCCCCAAACAACGGGGTGGGGCGAGGCAAGGAGGGAAACATGCAGGCATTCAGGGATGGCCTTGGAGAGAGAGACCAGTTGGTTGGCTGCCCGACCTTGTAGATAAGACTGCTGAGGCCGTGGCCATGAATCTTGAAAGGGAAGGAGCTGTAGGTAAGCAAACTTGTTAATGATGCCTGCATTGGAGTGTTCATTGCACCTGGGCTGGAAGTTCTGCTGGAATCTTTATTATATTCATTTGCTCAATAATACATTTTCTTATCATTGTCAGATTCACCTATGGCCCAGGAATGTAGCAGGAAAATCTTGGATTTGCTGATCTCTATTATGAACTTTATAGACATTATCTCACTTAACATTCTCAGTAGTCATCAAATGTAGCTATAACAATCTCTACTCTGATGAAAAAATTGAGGGTCAGAGACAAACAACTAAGTTTATGTATTTCATAAGAGAAGAACCTGTCCTCTCTTCACTGAGAAACACTAATTAGGACCACACCTAGAGTCATTAACTCTTCTAATTTATTACTGTGATTAGATGCCTTGCAAGGAATATTTCCTTATTAGATGAAATATACTAGCCCTAACTTAGTTATTTTGGGATGCCAAAGTAAAGCAAGGAACATTCTAATCAGTTTTTCTTCTTATCAAGTCCCTAAAGATCAGTGAACAGAAAGGAGCTCAGGATTTGATATTTCTCTCTTCCCCTTTAACCCTTAGCTGCCCAAGGAATCTGAAAACAATTGAAAAATAAGGGTCTGAGAGAGAAGCATAGAGAGTGTCTAAATGTCACACACAGCATGAAAAAACCCTAGACTGGAAATCAGAAGGAGAGCTTAAACCAACCCAACAAACCAAACATGTGAGCATTGGAGTGTTGCTTGATCTCTTTGAATTTAAGTTTCCTCATCTTTAAAGTAGGGTATTAGAAGCTATTTCCTAGGGTACACACACTCACTAGATACTAGGTGTGAACCAGAAACAAGACTGTGTGGTCCGTGTAAGGCACCCAGTTTCTCCGGATCTCAGTTGCCCAAGTGTTGGGTGGGTCTATGGAAACCTCCCATTTGGAAGCTGAAGAAAGCTGCTTGTTAGGAAATGCATTGTGATAAAATAATATGCAAGGTACATTAATTCCCCTAGTAACTTGATCCTTAGTCTAGGGAAGGGAACATAGCGTGAGGATTTGAAGGACTCTTCTCTGCAAACTCTAGTCCATATCACACACACTTCACAGGTTAGTGTGAGCTTTCTTCTCCTACTCTCTCAGCAGAATTAACACCTCCGTGTATATTATAAAATACAAATACTGGTTACCAGAAGGAAGGGGGGATTACTGGAAGGAAGCATGGGAGGTGTGGTGGAGGGTGAATGAAGAGGTGTACATATGGAGGAGTAAGGTGTACATATGGAGGAGTAAGAATGTAACCCTTAAGTTATAGAGACATGCAAATGACTGACAAATTAATAATAAATAAATATTGGGGATAGATTTTTTAAAAGAAAGTACAGTAGACAAAATTAGAAGTATTAAGATAGACGAGTTGGTTAAGAATGTTTGCAAGGATTATGTTCAATTCTAAAGAACAGAATTTTTGGGTTCCAAATTTAAAATATGAATATTGAAAACATCTTGATATCTAAAACTTCAAGTGATATACACTTATTTAGAGATAAATCCACTGGGGAATGAGAAACATATTTTTGTCATAAATTCTATAGCCACAGAATCTTGCAAGAAATGTTAATGGTTTCTTTTTTTTAACTATTTATTTGTTTTTTTATATTTTATTTCATATTATATATAATTCTTACATCACTTTTCATTTTTGCACAATGTATGCATTTTCATTTTGATTATATTCCCCGTATAATTCCCACCCCCCCTTATTTTGGCCCTAATCCCTCATCTCCTCCCCCCGTAAGTGTGTCTCTGATTTATAGTTGCTTGTTGATTTTGATTTTTACTTTATTATAATTAGTCTTTCTCCTGGTCCCTTATTTAGGTTTTCTAAATTCCTGCTATGAGTGAGGCCACCTGGTATTTTTCTTTTTCTTTCTGGCTTATTTCACTGAGCATGATCCCTTCCAACTCCATCCATGATACTGCAAATTGCATGAGTTTATCTTTTTTGATTGCTGAGTAATATTCCATTGTGTATATATGCTACATCTTCTTGATCCAGTCATCTATTTTTGGGCATTTGTGTTGTTTCCATAGCTTAGCTATTATAAATAGTGCTGCTATAAACATAGGGGTGCAGGTGCCCTTTGGAATTAATGTTTCTGTGTCCTTTGGGTAAATACCTAGGAGTGGAATTGCTGGATCATATGGAAGTTCTATCTTTAGTAGGTTGAGTAATCTCCACACAGCTTTTCATAGTGGTTGGACCATTTTGCACTCCCACCAGCAGTGCAGGAGAGTTCCCTTTTCTCCACATCCTCGCCAACATTCGTTTTAGTTTTTTTAATATGTGCCATTCTCACTGGTGTAAGATGGTAGTTCATTATGGTTTTGATTTGCATTTCCCTGATTACAAGTGATGTTGAACATTTTCACATGCCTGTTGGCCATTTGCCTTTCCTCTTTGGAGATATTTTTAGCTCTTCTGCCCATTTTTTGACTGGATTATTTTCTTTGTTTTTGTTGAGTCTCATCAGCTCTTTGTAGATTTTGGTGATCAGTCCTTTATCATTAGTGTTGTGTGCAAAAATTTTCTCCCAGTCAGTGGGGTTTCTCTTTGTTTTGGTTGTTGTCTCTTTTGCTGTACAGAAGCTCTTTAATTTGATGTAGTCCCAGCTGTTTATCTTTGCCTTCACTATCACTGCTTTGAGTGATGTGTCTGTGAAAACATTTTTGAGGTGCATGTCATATAGTGTTTCATCTATAAGAAATGTTAATTTTTTCTAAGCACAGTTTGGGATTTGGATAGAAAATGTAACTGTTGCTCCTTAAAACTGGCTTTGGTACACTAGCTTTCATGAATCTGCGTGTTTTCACTTATACCTATGAAAAACTGGTTTTGTTTATTGCTGGAGCTATTGAGTTTTTTTCCTCTGCTCTTGATACAGCAATAAAATACATATCCCTGTCATGGAGAGAGTCACCCTCCCCTTCTAAGTTTAACAAATCTTGATTTAAATGATTAACTAACATCTTGTTTTTTCCTTGCATTCTGAGGCCAGAGGGCCTTACTACAAAGAAACTTCAAGAGAAAATCAGGAATGGAATCTTTGCATAGATGACATTTTAATTTCTAACTCTGGCTCACTTCCCTCTTTTATTTCCTTGCAACTCTAGCTAAATAACCCCACACTCTGCCAGTGAGCAGGATAGTAGTTTTTCAGACTATAACCTGCTGCTCTCCTCATTTGTTGACAAATTAATGAAACTTCTTTCCTTCTCCTCAAAACTCCATTCTTACTGGCTAAGGGGAAGTGAGATAGGGATTATGGTATCAGTCCCTGCTGTGTTCAAATCACAGGCAGGTTGGAATAGATCAAGAGCTTTCCATGCTATTCACCAGATGCAGCCAAAATATCACTTTCTTTTATCATGACCAAAAGACTGTGCACATAACAGAGAGACATACCACTGAAACTGAACACACATAAGATGATGCTTAACTTTCATAGATAATGCACTTCAATGTTTTCTATTTCATTGGAGAAATTAGTGGATTTCACAATCCCTTGAAGTATATCATGCATTTTTTTTTTAAAAAAAAAAAACAGTAATGCAAAGTCTAGAATCTAAATGTTGGTTTCGACTAAATGTTGGTTAGAGTGGGTTTGAATTCCAGGTTTGCCACTTACTTTAGGCAAATAACTCAAGAAACCTCAGTCTCCCCAGCTGTAAAATGGGAGGAATACAGAATCCATCTCAGGTGATTTTTGTAACATTACTGACTATAAACTGGTGAGAATGCCCATTGTGTGACAGACATTGGATGCATTATTTCCATTCTTCCATTACTATAAAGTTAAGGCAGTGATATCCCCTTTTCTAGATTATAGAAAGTTCCAAGTTGAGGTGAAATTAGGATTATAAAAAAGAGCGAATAAAATGGCACCCTATGTCTATGGAAAAATATCTTAAGCTAAAATATTTTTAGCTATAGTTAAGTGAGATTGAACCCTGACTTCAGCTTTTGAACAAAGACAGGATGTCATTTACCCTCTGACACTCAGTTTCATTAACTTTAAAGTGGAGATCAAATCAACTAGTTCATGATGGCAATTAAGAGGATTAAAGATTATGTATCTTTAGGACAAGCATTGAGTCAGGTTCACTAAGAGGTTTTCAATGCATATTAACTCTCTAATTCTTCCCTCCCTGCTAATCCCCACATAAGGCATCTTTATCACTGGCTCCCACCAATTAGCCTACCAAGGCAATTAGATCTTTCTCGTGGAGACGTGACAATGGTTGGCTGCTGATGGGTGAATATTCTACCAAGAAACATTCCAGGGAGGTTCCCAATTCTTCCACGAAGGAGCTAGGTACTCCTTCAGCATTGCTGATGCTGCTCAGCCATACATCACATATTACATTTTTGCTTTTGTGGTTTTATTTATTTGTCCCTTTAGGTTTAGAGAAACCAGAAAGCTCCATCATGGCGGAGAAGCCCAAGCTTCACTATTTCAACGCACGAGGCAAAATGGAGTGTATCCGGTGGCTCCTGGCTGCAGCCGGAGTGGAGGTAGGTCCTGAGAGAGGCCATCTTTGTGGGTTCCCCAACCCCCTTGTTCTCGGGATGTTGTTTTGGTGCCCAAAGTTTCTGCTGGTAAAGCTAAAATGTAGAGTCAGGTAGGGCCTCTCACCAGGACAAAAGTCTTGGTATGAGGATATCTGCTGAAAACAGCAGGCAGATATTATGGCTAGATTAGCATGACCAGCTAAACCTCCTTGACAGAAAGTTAAGTATAAACAGGGACTAGAGATAGGATGTTTTGATGAGCAGCAACAATGGAGTCTCCCAGGGAACAGTCCCTATTCACTGCCCCCTACCTCATGCCAGACTATTATGCATCCCCAATGCACATCCCCACCATGCACGTTCCTCCATACATTCCTCCATGTCCTTGCCAACCTTTCCTGAATCTGATACCCAATAAATGTGAGACTGGCCTGGAAAATAGGTGCTGCATATCCAGAGGTGTGCAAGCCTTTATACGTGTCTTTCCTGCTCTACTTGGACTTTGAGTTGTCTTTCCTCATCCTATGCCACTTCTGAAGCTGCTGCCCTGTGGGGCAGATATCTGAGGTTGGATCTAAAGTTGACTGTATTAAAGTACTTTTCTCACATCAGCTAGGAGACTTTTGTTTGCTGAATGAACTCTTAAGAGTTTTGATTTTAAAAAGTTTTCACTTATTAAGAGATGAAGAGATTTGACCTAATATATTATCAAGATTTCTTCCCTTCAAAGAGTGGAAACAAAATAAATTTATGAAACTAGTCATGATGTGTAAACCTCACTTTTATTTGGATTTATGGAAACTGAAGTGTCATTTTTGACATTTGTACAACAAATTGAAACATGAACATTGATTGAATAGTACATAGTAGCTAAGGATTATTGTTAATGTTTGTGATTATTTCAAAAGTAGTTTTTAAAAATTTTTAAAAAGATTTATTTATTTATTTATACAAGAACCAGGATACACACCAGAGGTGCAGGAGGGTGAGAGGAGTCACCAGAGACAGAGTGGGGAACAGAACAGGCAGACTGACGAAATACACTGCTGAGGGGAGCAGCGGGCGTGACAGGAGAGGTCTGCTGTGCCATGTGGGACGCTCGCAGGCCAGCTGGGATAGAACCAGCGCTGCAGAGGTTGTGGACAGCTTCAGAGGCTGCGGACAGCTTCATAGCGTGGCACTCAACTGAGGCCCTCAAAAGTAGTTCTTATGCTTTAAGATACATTTTGAAATATTTATGATAAAAAATATGATATTTAGTATTCCTTCCTATTATTACAACAGGGGGAGCATGATAGGATACTAACTTGACACAAGAATGACATGAGTTGGTTATTATTGAAGCTGGGCAATGTGTACAGGAGGATCATTAAACTTTTTTTGTATTTTAATGTGTGCTAGATATTTCCGTAACAAAAAGAAAAAACATAAATATTATAATACAAATAATTAAAATTAAAGCATAATTTGCAATATTAGAGATATAACACACCTACTCAGCAATGATTTTGTGCTAATATGTGCAGAGGCATGGATGAACACAACAGACAGTTCCCTTCAAACCATTTTACAGTGTTATAAAGTCACATTCC
This sequence comes from Talpa occidentalis, assembly GCF_014898055.3. Lineage (NCBI taxonomy): Eukaryota > Metazoa > Chordata > Mammalia > Eulipotyphla > Talpidae > Talpa > Talpa occidentalis. The sequence goes on along the minus strand of NW_023602073.1, from coordinate 72,583,960 downwards.
CTGTGGAAAACTGAGCTCTGTGGGACCCTGTTGAGAGCTGCCCACTGGAGGTGTCACTGATATAATACTTCTGAGTGGAGACAGGATCCCAGCATCTCTCTGAGGGTTTTACTGGGAGAAAATGAAGGACAAATTCATGAGAGCTAGTCCCTCAAGTAAGAGCAGTAAAAGAAGGTTTCAGGTGAAGTGGTATCCTGTGACGGGAACTTCAAATGTACTCCCTTCAGATTCATAACTCACATTTGCCCATGCCTTGGTATTCCACTTTTCCAATTGCTTCATGAAGGTAGGGGAATTTAGCCTGGCCTTTGAAGGAAAAAGGACACACAAAAAAACACCCACATAGTACATTCCAGATTGTTTCTTCTCTATTAACAAACAACTTCCTTTTGCTCTAACCTGACTGTAGCTTTGAGGTTCAGGGATATGTGCAGCTCCTGGGCAGGATAAGATAAATACATGAGGGTCAAGTTGAAGTGATGCTGAGGACATCCCGAGCTCCTCTTCCGTACTGCAGCTTGACAGAAGAGGGTGGTGGTGCAAAGATTTACAGAGGCTCTTGCTGAGGACTTCTGGATTCTCTGTGCCTGACAGCTGATTCCCTTAGTCCTATCCATCTTCACCAGCCTCATAAACCACACAACACTAGCCAACCCAATCCCAACTTAACCACCTTTTATCGTGGTAACCCATATCCCCAATGTTTCTCTTGAACTGGATACTTAGACATTGCTGCACACATCCCACTATCTGACCCTGTGGGGTCACATCTGCAATACACTGTTCCACTGAGCAAGTTAGAACCCCCAAATTCCCAAATATTTTACCATCAAAATCTTCAAACTATAAGAATCATTGCAAATACTATATTAATTATTTGGTTTTGTGGGCCAGATCTGTCATAAGCATTTTAAAACACTATAATATTCTATTTGAGAAGATGCTCCATCTTCACTTTGTAGATCATGAAACTAAGTTTTGGAGACAGCAAATCACTTCATCTAGTTGTCAGAGCTATTATGAAGCAGAGCCCAGATTGCAAGAAAACTGTATCATCAAAATCCATTACCTTTTTAACCCACTTGTGAAAAATTTGTATTTTAAAATTTATTTTTCATTTCATTTTGTTTTCTAAGGAAAAAACCAGTAACCTTCCCACTCCCCAAATAATAACCATATTCCTATAAGAATGAACCTGCAAGAATGAACAGTTACTTCTGCAACACATTCTCTTTTCCTGTTGAGTCTAATTTAAATATCTAAATGGCCATGATCACACTCTAATGTGTATTCTGCCAAATTCAAATCTTACCTCCTCTGTAGGAGGCATCAGACATTAAAGGTTGAAATTGTTATGAAATAACAAGAACCCTGGGGCCTCTGGTGGCATAAGGGGTTAAGACGCAGCAGTATGAGGCTATCTACAGTCACTGAAGCACCAATTCGATTCCCTGGCCAGTTAGGGAGGTGACCCACATGGCGCAGCAGACCTCTCCTGTCTCACCTGCTGCTTCCCTCAGCAGTGTATTTCAGTAGATCCACCTGTTCTGCTCCCTGCTCTGTCTTTGGTGAATCCTCTCACCCCCTGAATCTCTGGCCTGTACCCCAGCTCTTGTATGCATAAATATATAAATCTTAAAAAAAAAAGAAATAACAAGAACTTGTGTACTATTTTTGCTTTGCAGTTTGAAGAGAAATTTATTGAAACTCCAGCACACTTGGAAAACTTAAAGACTGGTAAGAGCAAGTACCTAAGTTCCTCTGATGAGAGTGTCTAGCAGAAGTCATAATTTGAGGTTTTAATACTAGGCAACACCTTTGTGTGTATAATTGTAGTAGGGGGTTGATAAGGAAAGGGAGAAAAGTGGTTCAAATGTAAGGGATGAGGCTCCTTGAGCACATCTTGCAGGTTACTCGGGGATGCAAAGATCTAGAACTCAGAGTACTTGCTAACGAGCCATCCTTGGGGCACTGGGAATGTCCTCTCCTTGCTGTCTCCTGTTATTCTACACTATGCTGTGTCTGTTGAAGATCTCAAGCAAGCCTCCCAACCAAGGATACCAAAACAGATGCATTACAGTGAAAAGAGTAGAAAAAGACCCAGCAATTGCCTTGAGTTCCTTTTTCTTATAGACTTGACAAGCCAATATCCTAGCAATATTATAGACTTAGAAAACAAGATCACATTGAATGAGTTGGAAGGTCAGGTGAGAGTGTGAAGACACAGATACAGAGCAAAAGGTCACAGGCAGCCGTCGGGATCCAGGGTCTGTTCTGCATACACTATGCAATGGTGGATTTGAAAAGCACACAAAATACCCTTTTTTAGAAATCTATGTTAGCAGGGCCTTGTTGCCATGACTGATATAAACTTACTCTGGGAACTTTCCATGTCAAGTGACATCTGACCTTGGCCATATTGCAACTTCTCTCAACTACCAGCTAAAATATCTATGAAGATAAATCAAGCGCAAAAACACAGGGACCTAGATACCAGGTATCTGAATGTGAACTAAAGAGATCAATGAAATAATAGATTAAAAAGAAAAAGGAAGATTGATGAGAAAAATGATAAAAAGTTAAAAACAAATGTTTCCATTGAATGTTACCAAGTAATAATTTTTAAAATAATTTTCATACCTTCAGTCATTCCAACACACATTTTCTTTTCCAAAAAAGTAAGAGTCATAAAATAGTTCACGCTACTTTTTCTTTTCTTCTCTCAACAGATGGGAGTTTGTTGTTCCAGCAAGTACCAATGGTTGAAATTGATGGGATGAAGCTGGTCCAGACCAGAGCCATTCTCAACTACATTGCCACCAAGTACAACCTCTACGGGAAAGACATAAAGGAGAGAGCCCTGTACGGTATTTCTTTGTTCGTTTGCTGTCCTCTCACTAACAATTAATTGGAAAAGTTCAAGTTCTGATCGCACAGATCTGTGGTAGGGGGATCATAAACATCAACGGTATAGGCCTCGGAGATAAAGGAAAAGAAAAAAGGGCAGCAGAGAGCTACAAGGAGAAGCGTTTCTTTCAGCGTGGAATCAAGCAAGTGAGGTGACATAAGAAGATGCAGTCCACACTCACAGCTAATGACAGAGGCTTCCAAGTACTGATGCATCATGCACCTAGGAGGATGGGGTAATTGGGACTCCAGGTGCTCAGACCTCTGGAAGCTGGATACCAGCTAACAAGTAGACCCCAGGGACACAGCACCTGCCTGTCTTATTGATGAGGCTGGGAAAGGATGGGTCGAAGGAGTTGGTTCTCAATTTCCAGAATTACAAGAATGATGACCAGGATCCTAATTTATTAGTCAGTTTTAAAAAGCTGACCACTCGACAGGGTTAGCAGAGGTTGGTGCCCAAGAAACCCAGGTTAACTCTGATACAGGACTGAAGCAGCCAGGTTTACTGAATACAAATGGGGGTGTTTTCCCTGTTGTGGGGCCATGTGATTGAAATAAAAATTAGGTGTGGTATTGCTGGCAATTGCTCAAATAGTTAACCTTGGTGTTACTGTATGCTTCAGAGTTTCCACTACAAGGTTTACACCGAAGAGAATTTAAAATATGTCTACACTACAACTTCTATACTAAAGTCCCCAGTAGCATTGTCAAGAAGCTGCAACAACAAAATATCAAAGAACTGGTAAATAGGGTTGTATTCATATACTGGAGTATTATGTACCATTTAAAATGAATGTTTGCTATAACATAGAAAACCTCAAAAACATTGTTACACAAAATAAAACAGACACACAAGGGACACTTTTCTAAACATTTATATGATTAGAGAGAAGTTCAGTTGTTCCAAGAGACAAGAAGGGAGGAAGAATGTGGACTGCCAGCTAAAGCATTCAGCGGTTTCTTGGAGTGCCAAGAAAATTCTGGAATGCAGTGTGCTAAAAGTACAAAATTCTGGGACTTTACAAAAAATTGGTGACCTGGATAGGTCAACAATGCTCTCTGTCCCTCTATAATTGGTTGTGCGTGTATAACCAAGTTTTCAGAACATGTCTACCTCAGTAACTTGTTCTAGAGAGAACTGTAATATGTAAAAAAATAAATACATAACTGAACATTTGGCTTCTAAAAATGAGCCCAGTGGAGGTGAATTATTTTGCCTCCTGATGCCTCATTCTTTTACCTGTTTAATTTATAAAGTCAGACACAGGGGACATTAGACAACTTGGTCATTTTCTTCCTTCAGGATTGACATGTATGGCGAAGGTGTGGCTGATTTGAGTGAAATGCTTCTGAGTTTGCTATTTTGTCCACCTGATCAAAAAGATGCCAAGATCGCCCTGATCAAAGAGAGAACAACAAATCGCTACCTGCCTGCCTTTGAGAAGGTAGTGGGCTGTTCAGTTTTGGTGCTGAGATTAGAGGAGAAAGAATAGCATTGCCTGGGCATCCTGGGGCCCTGACCACTTCCACTGAGTCTTCTGGACCCTAATTAATGCAGCAATGCAGCAGCTGAGTCTCAAGGCATTTTATAAAAATTGAGCATGAAGATGGGTTGTTCTGGTTTTACCAAGGTACAGTTTTCAGCAAGATTTCAACTTCCTAGGACCCAGAGTATGTGGAGATTGAGGAACCATGTTCATGGGAAACAGTGGGAAGAACTGCTGGTATTGGCACCCAAGTGGGCCAGGATGGTATGACAGGTGGAGGTGGGGTGGTTTCTCTCTTGGGCGGGAATTCCTGGTCAGCATCAGAGCTTGGGCTGGGCAAGGCTCTGAGAGCTGCAAGAGATTGGAGCAGCTCCCACAGGGCTGCATGTGGGGTGTTCTGCAAGAGGGGTCCATCTACAATGAGAAAATGTTCAGGCAACGTGGGCAGGAAGCCTGAGGCCTGCCCCCATCAGGAGAATATGGCGGCGTTTCAGAGACAGATGCCATGTCTGACAGAAGTGGGGGCTGTGGGGTGGAGAGAAAGAGAAGAAAAGATGCTAAGATGATAAGTAACACATGTATATATTACAACATGATTTTGATGTTACCATGCTCTTTATCAACAATTGTTCATACTTCTACATGCCTACATACTCCAAAAGGATATTTGCCAAAATATAATTATCTTTAGTTAGTGGTGCCATATATATATTTTTCTTTTTTCTCATGATCCCCTATTCAATATTTTTAATAAGCATCTCATATTTTCTTTCCTATTTTATTATCCAAATTCACACATACTGAAAGGTTGAAGGAGATGTACAATGAACTTACAGACTCACCACCTAGATACAGAAATGGACATTGTGTTATGTTTGCATTATCATGGATCTCTCCATGCATCTCTCCTCCCGTGAATCATATTTTTTTCATGCATTTCAAAGTAAGTTGCAGACAGCCCTGCAGTCACCCTAGATAATGCGGCAAGAAAATGATAACAATTTCCACCAACATTAGTGACAACACTGGTGGATTAAGAGTCAGAACCTGTACTTAAAGAGGTGTTGAGATGATCTTATCCAGGTATACTTCAGATGCCAGAGAGATAGGAAGTGAGAAGAGCAGACCACAGGAGAAGTGTCAACTCTGAATCATGACCTGATTCCTCACATTGCCCAGGTGTTGAAGAGCCACGGACAAGACTACCTGGTTGGCAACAAGCTGAGCAGGGTTGACATTCACGTGGTTGAACTTCTCTACTACCTGGAAGAGTTTGACTCCAGTCTTCTGGCCAACTTCCCTCTGCTGAAGGTGATGCCCCCACAGTCCTCAGAGGGGAAGGCCCACATCTCCCATCTTGGGATCTCAGATTTGGACTCTTGGCCTGGTGACCAAACTCCCCGGTATTGTCCCGGCCTTCACTCTGGCCCAGGCTTCCAAGTCTGCTCTCAGTCCCTGATCTGAGGCATGAAAAGAATTGTGTTTTGTGAGGAAATTGGAGATAGATGCTTCCCCAAGGAGAGTGACTGAGGTTTTCTAAGAAGGGCCCAGGCTCAGCCTCTCTCTCCCAGGTCCTGTTCCAAGAGGGTTTCTGTCCTGGTTCCTCTGGGGTCCCCTTTATTCCAAGTGTGTGCTTGTGTTTCCACCCGAGTCAGTGTGTGCAGGTCTCCTTCCCTCAGCTCCTGCTCCCCTTTCAGATGCTGTGGTCTCTCTCACAGCCCCCCTGGCCACCTCTCTCTCTCTCAGTCTGCCGCGACCCTATTCTCTCTCTCGGAGAGCACATAGATCTCAGGGCTCCCCTTTGCATTTTCTGTGGTTCCAGCCCAGTTTTCCTGTGTCTTCATTATTCTCCTGGGGAGTCTTTATCTGTGTGGCTTCTCACAGACACACTAACCTTCCTTGTATTGCATAAGGGGAAGAGTCTACAAGGTTTCCGTGCAGGGAAGGAGAGGGGGAGGATGTGAGCTGAATAGTCTGAAACAGTCTGAAACCAAGAGTCGTCTTCAGTAATGAGTAGTGAGCTGGAGTTTCCCCTCTGATCTTCTTTCTCACTGGTGTCTGCTTCCCAACTCCTGGTGGTGCTGGTGGAGGGGAGGGTCTGAGAGGTCCTGGCCTGTGCTAATGATGGGCAGGGGTTGGCTCCTCACTGAGGCTTGCTCTTGTGCATTGCAGGCCCTGAAAGCCAGAGTCAGCAGCCTCCCGAATGTGAAGAAGTTTCTGCAGCCTGGAAGTCAGAGGAAGCCTCCCACAGATGAGAAAACGTTAGAAGCAGCAAAGAAGATTTTCAGTATTAAATAAAGCAGGCATAGTCACCCCACACACTGAAGACCAATCTTCTGAAGATTTGCAATAATGGAGAGATTTACCTACTGTAGATTCTGGCTAGTGTGAGGCCTATAAATTATTTCAATGTTTTAGTGACAAATAATAAACTTCCAATGAACATACCTAGATGTAATTCATTCTTTTTCATGAGGATCAAATATAAAATCATATTTTCAGTCTTCTATCTGCTTCTTTCTTAGAATTCAACATTAAAGAGGGAAACTGTAGGTTAAGTGGTCTGTCTTATCTTTTCCAGGAGGTGGTTTTTTTTTTTTTAAAGATTTATTTATTTATTTTATACTAGAACTGGGGTACAGGCCAGAGATGTGGGGGGGTGAGAGGATTCACTAGAGACAGAGTGGGGAACAGAACAGGCAGATCTACTGAAATACACTGCTGAGGGGAGCAGCAGGCGAGACAGGAGAGGTCTGCTGTGCCATGTGGGTAGCTCCCTGGCCGTGGATCGAACTCATGCTGCAGTGGCTGCAAACAGCTTCACATGCTGCCCTCAGTGGCCTGTGCCACTAGGGCGGTCCCTCTTTTCCAGGAATTGTTATAGACTATCTGCACGCAGCATTTGAACAGGCAAGTGTAGTGTCTATTGTTTCTGGACCCAATGCCTATGCGAGTATGTGGCTTCTCCACACTAACAGGCAATTCTTTGACACCACCAGGGTGTTTGTGAATTCAAGACAATTCAGCTCCATTCTAACATGATCAACCCAGAGATAGAACAGTTTCCATAGGTGCAGTGCTTACTTTTCTAAGACCTCCCCTCTCCCCAGGAGCCAGTCTCCAGCCCAGGTTGTTACTTGTGCTTTTGACTAACTCCCACACCCCCTTGTCATGTTTGATTAATTTTGCTGGAGCAACTCACAGACCTCAAGAAACCCATTTACTCACTAGGTCGCCAATTTATTACAAAGGCTCTAACTCAGCAAGAGTCAGATGGAAGAGAAGCAGTTGGCAATGAATGGATAATGGAAACGAGGCTTCCACATGCTGTTCAGGTGCACCTTTCTCTCCACGTCTTCCACATTCACCCACTTGGAAATTCTTGGGGTCCCCACCTCTGGGTTTTTATGGAGGTGTCATTACACAGGTGTAACTGACTCATTGATCACTGGCCCTTAAATTAAACTCAACTTCCAACTATAGCTGAGATGAGAAAGCATACATTGTAAAAAAATGAAAAACAATGTAAAAAAGTATTAAAAAATAAATTAAGTTATAAAAAAATATATATATAAAAATAAACTCAACTTCCAGCTCCTCTACCCCACATGGAGGTCTGAGGTGGGATGGAAGTTTAGCCTCTATTCATGCTGGTTTTTCTGGCAACCAGTCCCCATCCTGAGGAATCTTCCAAAAGTTATGATCATTAACATAGCAAAAGACGGGCCTCCCTGGTGGTGCGAGGGGTTAAGATGCAACCTATGAAGAAATCCGTAGCCACTGCAGCACAAGTTCAATTCCCAGCTGGCCAGGGAGCAACCCACATGGCACAGCAGACCTCTCCTGACTTGCCCGCTGCTCCCATGCTCCCATGCTTCACATTCGGGAGGCTGCTGACTCTGGCTTTCAGGGCCTGCAATGCACAACCCACATGGCACAGCAGACCTCTCCTGACTTGCCCACTGCTCCCCTCAGCAGTGTATTTCAGTCAATCTGCCTGTTCTGTTCCCCACTCTGTCTCTGGTGACTCCTCTCACCCCCCCATCTCTGGCCTGCACCCCAGTTCTTGTATGCATAAATAAATAAATATTTAAAAAAAAAAACAAAACATAGAAAAAAAAGACACCTTTACCATTCTCACCACAGCAAATTCCAAGACTCAGAGCTATGAGCCAGGAAATGTAGACATGTATGAGAAAACTAAATATATATGAGAAATATATCTTCATCATCTGAATGATTACATAAATATTTTTTATTAATCACAATATTACGGGTAGAAATTCATGGCTCACATTCTCAGGTTTTTCCAGGAATATACCTCTCTATCTAGATCATGGCAGAAAGACATTTTGTATTTTTTTGTGAGCCTTCAAATATAAAAAATTTCCTTCAAATATAAAAAATTTTGTCTTGCATATTTTTGAAGAACTCTTATGTCTACTACAGACTGTTTGGTGTCTAGGAGATGGGGACATAATGAGACCAAAACAGACCCAGCTCTGCTCTCAGGTGGCCCTGTTATCCTTAGAGCCAGAATCACCCAGTGCATCACTGCTATGGGGGACTCCAGACATAAGCCTTCCTCTCAGTGCAGCCAGTGGGCCACAATACAGGGCCTTCCCAATACAGATTACAGGCAAGAATTATAGAGATATAAAGATGTATGTGAAGTATTTTTTTCTTCTGTTCTGTCAGTGGACCAGAGTACCTGGCTTAGAAGTGATTTCTACTTTAGCCACACTAGGGGCAGAAAATCAACACTTGTCCCAGGCATCAGGGCTTGCCACATTGTGTCCTACATGGGTGAGCTTCCCCTGTTGGGGTGTCTGTTGTAGGAGCAGACAGACATACAGGGCTCCCTGACCACAGATTCACTTCGCTCTCTCTGTTCTCTAGTTATAACAAAAGCAATTTTCCTGAAATATGAAGCTGAGCATCACTCCTTTCTTTAGCTCCTTTGGTGACTCCCGTGGCCTGCAGGGATGTCTCCTCACACCTGCTCTCCAGTCCTATCTCAGTCTGGGCCCATCAGCGCCCCTCGCTTCCTGCCTGGTACATCTGCCAGCCCACCTGAGTGCTCCTTCCCCTCGCCACACTGAACTCCTCATGCTGTCCCCCACCCCCCCACCGGGAGACTGGGCTGTCTGCGGTAAATCTCCAGTAAATCTGAAGGCCATTGTGTCTCCTCCACAATGCTGTGAGGCCTGGTGTGCAGCATGGCCCTGAGTGCCCCCATGTTCTTCACAAATGGTAGTAACACCAACACAACTCTATGTACACCTTGATGATCTAAGGGTCTGAGTCTAGGCTTTGGGAATTACTCACACTGTCTCTATGCTGTCATCTGCCTGACACCTGCATTTATTCATCCATTTCTTCAAAATACATTCATTAATGTCACTCAAATGCAATGGCTGGAAATGCTTAGATCTTAATCCAAATATAACAACTAAAAATAAACATCCATGTTTATTGCAACACTATTCACAAGAGCCAAGTACTAGAAACAACCTAAGTAGCCATTAACTGCGAATAAAAAAGACATGGTATAGATACACAGTGGAATACTATTCAGCCATAAAAAGATGAAACTTCCCCCATTGGCAACAACATGGATGACCTAGAGGTATTTTGTTAGTGAAATAAGCCAGACAGTGAAAGACAAACAATGTTTGATTTCACTACATGTGGTATAGAGAGAGAACAAAAAGATGAACTGAAAAAACAAAAATAAATTTATGGGCTATGGAAACATTTATTTATTTATTTATTTTTAATTTGAGTTTTTTTTTTCTTTTTAGATTTATTTATTTATTTATACAAGCACTGGGTACAGTCAGAAGCATGGGAGGGTGAGAGGATTCACCAGAGCCAGAGCGGGGAGCAGAGCAGGCAGAAGGACCGAAGTACACTGCTGAGGGGAGCAGCGGGCGGCAGGAGAGGTCTGCGCGCCATGTGGGACCCTCCTCTGGTGGCCGGGGAGCAGCCGGGGATCGAACCGGCGCCACAGAGGCTGCGGGCTGCTTCGCAACCCAGCGCTCAACTGCTGCGCCACCGGGGAGGCCCAACTATGGAAACATTTTGTAGTTACCATAAAAGAAGAGGACTGGGACACAGGGGATAATGGTTATAGAGTGGGATAGAATTGGATGTGTAGAACATGTAGCAGTGAACTTGTAAGCAACCAAAGCAGGTCTTTAGTTTGCCACCCAGAAAGCCAAACTCTGAACCAGGAGAATGTCTTTTCACAAAGGAAGTGGGAAGGACACCCTAAAAGTCATCTTCCCAATGGGTGGCAGTGCTAGGATTCTATCAGGGGGTAGAGAAATGGGGAGTGTGGGATGTGAGGGAGTGGGGACTTTGCATTCCCAGACCCCAGGAGGTGCCTGGCAGTCTAAGGGACTTGAGTCACAGAGTATGGCTTTTCCACAGGGAGTGTCACCTCAGGGCCATCATCCAGCACAATCAGCAGTTATTTGTTTCTATGTCACTATCAACCTCAGAGACACAGAGAATTTTTGTTAGAGATGCAACACAAAGGTTTTCAAGGTTACCACAAGCAGTTGGAGAAAAATACATTTGTTGCAGTTGCAAATTAAAAGTTAACCACAGGGACGGGATAAAGGATAACAGAGAACAAAGAAGTGCCAGTTCTACTTTTCTAAAAAAGTTTAAGCTACAGGTTGGCAGGGGGATGGGGCTACAAACTTAATGAGTATGCACAGTGTTGTATATACTGAAACTTACATGATGTTACAATATGTAATGTTATAGTACAATGTTACCTCAATTAAAACAACAACAACAAAGAAATCTTTTGAGACAATTGAAAATATTTGGATGCTAGGTATATGATTAAAGTAAGAAATGAGAAATTTTAGTGTTACAGTGTTACAGTATCCTCTAAAAGAAAGTATTTACATTTTAAAGAAACATTCTAATACACACCTTCGACAATAAAAAGATGCATGTATGCGACATGTTACAGCATTGCTTGTAATTACAAAATATTGGAAATAACCCAAATGCCCACAGTTAGAGAGTAGTTGCATAAATTATTGGATTGTAGGAAAAGCCATGACTCATTTTTGCAATGGATGGCACTAGTTCATTTTTGGAAATAATAGAGTCATGGGCATCTACAGTATTTGTCTTTTGAAACTTCCAAGAGAGTTGGGACATTCTAAATCAACAAGTAAGCCAAACAGATCCACTAGGAAAAAAAATCTAGACTTTCATTTCTGAAATTTAATCTTTTAAAAGATTATGAGCCCAACAAATAATATTTAAAGGATTTTAGTCATTATTGTATTCAATAAGTGTTCACTGAGCACCTGTTTTGGCCCCTGCATTGTTCTAGGATGCCATAGCGCATACAAGAACATCTTTCTCCTTAGACAATGACTAAATATGCAAAACAATGAAAAAGTTAGCCAAGACTAGTATCACTACTATGATGAAAATAAAAAAGAAAAGTGGAATGGAGAATATTTGGGATGGTGATGGGAGGTGCTAACTTAGAATTAGTGGTCATAGAAGACTAAGTCCTAAATGACAGGAAGCAGCAGGTATGAGAAGACCCAGGATAATAGGCTTTATCCAGAAGGAACAGTGAGGACAAAGACCTGGGTAGGAACAACTTTGGTGCCTTTCAAGTGCTGTGTGAGCATGGCGGGAAAGTACAAAGATGAGGTCAGAGACCTACATGTAGGTATATCCATTATCTATTGCCACAGAGGAAATTACCCCAAAGTTTAGTGACTTAACACAACAAACATTTACAATCACTCACAGTTTCCGAGGATCAGGATTTGGGATTGGGTTGCTCTGGGTTAGGATGTTTCAGGAGGTTACAGGTAAGTCATCAATAGCAGGTGCAGGCATCTGAAAGCTCAACAGGGGTGGGGGATCCTCTTCCAAAGTGGCTCACTCTTATGGCCTGGGCAGAGACCTCAGTTCCTCTATGACCATTGACAGTAGGTCTCAGTTCCTTGCCACGTGTGCTTTGCTATAGGAGTGCTCGAGGGTCCTCATGACAGAGCCGCTCACTGCACCCAGAACACACAAACCAAGAAAGGGCAAGATGGGAATAGTAATGTCTTTTAGGAGCTAGTATTGGAAGTCATGTTTCTGATGACAGTGACAGACTGGGGAGATCACCTAGGATGAAACAGGAGTTGTAGAGAACCAGAGAGGGAGCCAGCCAGGGCATCTGAGAAAGAGGTATCAGTGAAGAAGAAAGACAGCAAGAAAGCATCATATCAGCTTTCTTCAGCCTGAGGACTGAAGAGAGGACATTGAACTTGGTAACACAAAGGTCACTGCTGCTGACCTTGATGAGAACAATTGCAGTGAAAGGGTTTGACAGAAGCCCGACCAGAGGGTTTGAGGAGAACATGGGAGATGAGAAGACAGCAGTTACTGATGGCCCTTTTGAGAAGTTTTGTTCCCCCAATGGGCAGAGTGGGATAGTAGACTTTATCTGAGATGTGGAAAAGGCAGAAAAACTTACGTAAGCTGGACTAGTTTCATCTGCAACTGTGGGAATTCACTAGGAATGGCTGAGGCTGTGTATAACAGACTAAGGTTTCTAAGACACGTCAGTTGTTGGCCACCAGGGAGGCTGCTCTGGAAAGTGTGCCATTTTGCTCCCAGCTTTGGAAAGTGCGCCATCTAGAGCTCAGCGGTGGCCTCAGTTTGACTAACTTCTTTGGGGAGGTTGGGCCTCTTCAGATTCATTTGCTGGAACAGAAAAATGACTTTTTCTAATAAATCTTAAACCCACATTGTAGTAAACTGCTAAAAGAAAAACTAAAAACTGCTCACTGCAAGGTTGAGGTGAAAATTTCTCCACAGTTCCCATTAATAGCTCCCATTTTACTCCACTTCCTCTTTCTACTCATGCATCTTCATCACCTCCATTTGTTGATTATATGACAGGCACACATGCTAAGGAACGCCAAAGATTGACTGCAGTGACCAGAGGCTACAGAGGCATGGAACAAATTCTACCTTTCTGACACTTTTTTTTTTTTAAAGATTTATTTATTTATACAAGCATTGGGTACAGTCAGAAGTGTGGGAGGGTGAGGGGATTCACCAGAGCCAGAGTGGGGAACAGAATGGGAAGACTGACAAAGTACACTGCTGAGGGGAGCAGCGGGCACGGCAGGAGAGGTGTGTTGCGCCGTGTGGGACCCTCTCCGGTTGCCCAGGATGGAACTGGCGCTGCAGAGGCTGTGGGCAGCTTCGCAGCCCAACGCTCAACGGCTGCGCCACCAGGGGAGGCCCCCTTTCTGACACCTTGATTTTGGGTATCTGGCCTCCAAAACTGGGAGAGAATATGTTTCTGTGTTTATGTCACCCAGTTTGTAGTTAGTTGTTAACAACAGAAACACAGTACAGCTACATTGTCATAAACAAGAAGGAATAAATGAATCCCCAAATAACTATGCTGAGTGGCATACCAAAGTATTGTATGATACACGCCTGAGGAGAGAGGTTGCTTTCTAATTACAAATAGGCGTAAGAGTCACCTGTCCTAACTTCTATAGCTACCTACATCCTCACTCTTTAAAATACCTCAACAAACACGACAGAACAAAATTTAAAAGTCCTTCTTTTTCCCTCATTGGTTTTCCCTTTTGCTATTTCCTTCCCTCTTACCTGTCACTTCAGAGACTCCAGTAAGTCTGCACTTCGGCTATATTTGTTCTCTCCAAAGTCTCGAAATTTTGTTTCTTAACCAGTGAGCCAATTGTCATATCAATCCTTTTAGTTCAAAGCTCTTTCCCCAGTTCCATCTTCTTTATCCTCTTTACTACTGATCAGAGGCAGACATCCTTATTCATCAGCAAAGAAGATTTTCTGCCAAAGCTACCAACCCTCCACCAACCTCCAGTGCTCATTTAATCAATCCTGAAAGTTGCTTTTTCTTTAGTTTACTGATTGACGCACTTTCTTGCCAACAGGCTGTCAGGCTCATCCCATCTAATCCTGCATCATTCCTAACAGTCAGTTTTCCTTGGAAACAACCCAAATGCCCAGATGACTGGATCAAGAAGATGTGGCATATATACACAATGGACTATTATTCAGCAATCAGAAAAGATAAACTCATGCCATTTGCAGCAATGTGGATGGCCCTAGAAGGAATTATGCTCAGTGAAATAAGCCAGAAGGAAAAAGAAAAATATCAGATGGTTTCACTTATAGCAGGAATATAGGGGAACCGAATAAGACATCAGTGTAAAAAAATAATAACAGTACAAAACACAACAAAGCAAAAACGGACAATTATAAATCAGAGACAAATTGCAGGGGAGGAGGGAGAGGGATCAGAGGGAGGGAGGGAGGAGCACAGGGGACTGAGGTGATGGTGCACGGGTGCATTGGGGAAGGAAACTCTATGGGGAGACTACACTTGAGGTGGTGGAAGGAAGCAAATATTGTTTAAAAATGAACAATGATGTAAAAAAAATAAAAAAATATAAAAAAATAAAAGTCAGAGTTTTCAAGAAATGAGTAACAAGTTACCAACAACAGTTCTCCCTCCTCAGAGCTCTGACTTATGAAGAAGACCACAGGAGCATTCCAGAGTCTGACACTGGACAGTGAATACAGCATTTAGTAGGGTAACTTGGATGATCCTCAAGAATGGCTGGACCACTGTCCCACACTCTACACTCCTTTCCTTCTTATCTTGAAATAGTCTTTCCCTTTATAACTCATTCTAAATATGAATTACAATGTACTGAGATAAATAGGAGAGGCAAACTCATAATTTTAACTGAGACTACTACTTGCCAGGTATAACTCATTGAAAAGGTAAATGTGAAGCAAAACATTTTAACACAATCTTTAAATATAGTCAGGGAGCTTCCTGTTTAAATTTGCCAAATGCAAAAGCATCTGTGTAATAGTGGAAATAATGGCCTCAAATATTGTGCTTTATAAATTAATATTTTAATTGTAAGTGTTCTTGAAATGTAGCTTCTAATACAAGAATGGAATTGTGTATTCACACGTAAGTTCCACACACATATATGAAGAAAACATACTAAATGCTTAGTGACTGAATTGCACTTAATTGTAAAGTTCCATGTTTAAGGATTTAAATTTGACCATTTAAAATCATTACATTGGGGCCTCCCTGGTGGCTCAAGGCGTTAAGACGTAACCTATGAAGCTGTCAGCAGCCACTGCAGCATGAGTTTGATCCCCAGCCAGGGAGCTACCCACATGGCACAGCAGACCTCTCCTGTCTTGCGCACTGCTCCCCTCAGCAGTGTATTTCAGTCAGTCTGCCTGTTCTGTTCCCTGCTCTGTCTCTGGTGAATCCTCTCACCTCCCCACATCTCTGGCCTGTACCCCAGTGCTTGTATGCATAAATAAATAAATCTTGTAAAAAATAAAATCATTACATTAACATGTCTTTGAGATTCTTAAGGAAATAATTGATTTTGCTTTAATTTTCCCAAATACAGTTTATTTTTTTTTCTGACCATGTGAAAATTTATTGCTACCATCTTTTCACCATTGAAGCTTATGATCTTGGTCTTTCCTTCTTGCCTTTGTATAAGGCCAAAAGAGACACATTGGCTACTTTGACGACCTTAAAGTGCTCTCCAGGAATGTCACCGACAGCATGACCTTTGCAACCAAATCCAGCAACTAGAACTTCATCATTTTCTTCAATAAAATTCAAACAACCATCATTGGGTACTAAGGCTGTGATTTTTTTCCCGTTTTTGATCAACTGGACTCTCACACACTTCCGGATGGCAGAATTTGGCTGTTCGGCTTCAACTCCCACTTTTTCCAGCACAATTCCCTTGGCATGGGAAGCGCCTCTGAAAGGATTGGCCTTTAGGGCAGTACCTAAATGGGCTTTTTTGTACTGTTTATCATGCCACTTTTGATCTCATCAGTGGCTTCTGAGCTTCCTGGCAGTACGAAGACCGCGACACTTGCCCATCCTGCCCGCGCCAAGGGCCAACGCAAAAGCCAAATACAGTTTAAATAAATTAACTTGTTAGGTTATCTGGCTATATCCAGCTAGTTATTTTACAAAAACTCATTTTCCACTGCTAGTACCAAGTACCCACTGTTAGTTCCTAGCACCAAGAGATCCTTCTACAAGGAAACCCAAGCTCAGAACTTTCCAAATCACACCAAAATATTCCAAGATGGCATCTTTATGGAGCAGAGCAAGGCTCACTTTACATCATAAGCAAGACATACGATTTCCATAAACCAAAAAATATATATTCAATACCCAAGGTCACATGAAAATGCACTGTGTGCTAGGTTACTAGATTGACTGTTATAGAGAGAAAAATGCTATTCTTTCTCTCAGATTACCCAGGAATCTACATTAGTAAAGCTCAATTTCAATAAGCAAGCAAAGCAAAGTGGAGTCAGGATGTCCAGAGGACTGGAGATAAAATTCCAGAATGTTAGGCTGAGGATTTAAAAAAAAAAGACATGCAGTTACTGGGCTATTTAATTCCTTTTATTCCTTCATAGTTTAAACAATGGATTATATCCTTTGATCTTTTTCTTAGGCACACTTAAAAGATGTGAAATTAGCTACTTAGTGGGTTGGTCTGCTTATCAAAGTTCTTTTGCCTGGAATGAGATAAATACACAATAATTGCTTCTAGCCCTTCCTTTTTGTGAACAGGTGGAGAGAACTATAATCAGCATTCTCAGAGTCTATTGAGCCTTTGTTTTAATGATTTTCCTTGCCTTCAGTAAAAGGTAGATTTGGAAGTAATTATGAAAAGAAAGAGCTGGAAACAGCTGGTAGATGATGATTCTATTAGTATTTGCTCAGAATTCTGTCTGGTGTTCTGGTCTAAGAAGTCATTACTTTCCTTTAAGCAAAAGGAAAAATCCAGCACTTAATACAGAATGTATTCTGAGGAGTATTCCATGGTATATATATATATATATAATATATATATATATATATATATATATATTGCATCTTCTTTATCCACTCCTGTCCTTGGGCACTTAGATTGTTTCCATAGCTTGGTCATTGTAATTAGTGCTGGGATGAACATGGACGAACATAGGCCCTCCTTAAGCTGACTCCCTCTTCCCATGTTTGACTGTGCTATTATGAATAAAGAGGACGGTTTCTCTCATGGATGCCCATATTCTCTTCATTCCCTCTCCAATTCTCTTCCTCTACTTCAACTACAGATGATAGCAAGACTCTTCCCCAGTTCTTCTAAATCATATATTTATGGCATGCAGTAAATTAAAATGCTGGCAACCTCTTTGACTTCTCCCTCAAAGAGAGATTGGGCTGACCATGTGGTTCAATTGAAACCTATAGAATATGGTAACAGAAATACTGTGTGACTTTTGAAGGCAAATCAGAAGAAGCCTTATAGTTTCTGCTTTGTTTCCGGAACACTCAGTCTCAGATGCTTCCTCTTAGAATCCAAGCACCATGCTGTGAGGTGTGAGAGACATGGAGAGGCCAAGGGCAGATACTTTAGTTGAGAGCCCAGGTGAGTTCTCAGGCAACAGACCTCATCAACTGCTTGCCGTGTGAGGGGGCTCTCTTGGAGACTTGGCCCTGGAGCCTTGATTCCCTTCCCAGCCAGCATCTAAGACAGCTGGGAAGACCCCAGACAAGAACCGTAAAGCTGAGCCCCTCCCAATTCCTAAAAAACAGAATTTTGAGCAAAATTAAATTCCTGTTTTAAGCGGCTAATTTTGGGGTCATTTATTATGCAGCAATAGATAGAGTATGGCATATACATTACACTCTTTTAAACTCAAAATGCAGGCTTGCATTTGACTCCAAAGTCATAGCATCTTTGAATTCAGAGTTAATTGGAAGAGACAACAGATACAAAGAAAATATGGTGAATAGGGTGGGGATATAGAGTGTGGAATCTTTGTTGGTCTCAAAACATTATCCCACCCAAGTACATGGCATGTTATGCATGAATGAGGTGTTTTTCATGTACCCTACAAAGAGGGATGGGTTGTAATTCTTGAAGAAGACAAAGAAATGATTTGAAAAGCATTAGAGTTGTCAGACTTTGGAGTATGTTGGGCTCTAACAACACAGGAGTAGTAAGCGGTAGGAGAGGTATCTGTCCAGATGGTGTGCACACCTACCTTTGTCAATCACTGTTTAGGGAGTAGCTACTAAGACATGGAGGGAAACCTTGAAGAAGGGAGCACCCCAACACATGAGGATCTGCTCACTCCTGTGTGGAGGCGCTGGTAGATCTCATTGTGAACAACCTGCTTTCCAGCTTGCAGAAGAGTCGATTCACAAGGAATTTTCCAAACCAACACAGTGACAATACTGAGAGAACCTTTCTTGGTACTCTTTCCAATCTCTTTGCTCTCATCCTCCACTGCTTTGGCTTGGCTTTCTTTACCAATTAGTTTTCTCTGTTCCTCA
The DNA here is from genome assembly GCF_014898055.3 of Talpa occidentalis. Taxonomy (NCBI): domain Eukaryota; kingdom Metazoa; phylum Chordata; class Mammalia; order Eulipotyphla; family Talpidae; genus Talpa; species Talpa occidentalis. The sequence goes on along the minus strand of NW_023602073.1, from coordinate 72,565,123 downwards.
CTCTATGTGACAACATATGACTCTTTCCCAATTTCTAAGTTTGTTCCAGTTCCTGTTGCAGAGCTGCCTCAGAGTCTCAATGCTAAATTCCTAGGATGAAAGCAGACTGGGATTCACTTGAGTCCGAGGGATTCATGGACTGGTCAAAGCAGTCATGACTTTGGGGTGGTGGGTTCTGTTGTACAACCAAGGTTGGCAGAAGCCCAGCACCTTATGGGGTGAGTGGGGAGGACTAAGCAGTTCTTGGAGAAAGAGCAACACTGTGAAAAGGACAGATATTTCATAAGTGTCTAACTGCTAAAGAGTCGTCTATCACAAGTGTGCAATAAATCATGGCTATTATGAGAAAAGCATTGGATACCATTAGTGTCATTCCTAGTTTAATTACTGGAACAACTCAACGATATTCATTGTGCAAAAATTGAAGACCTTCTTTCCTCCACGCCCCACATACATGATCTCATTCTAACCTGGAGAGTTACTGAGAATATCATCAAAGCTGATTCATCTTATACAATGTTCACAAAGCACAATCTGCTTGGCCAGCATAATCATAAACAGAGAGATAATCACCTTTGGGCATAAATATCCCCATAGAAAAAAGTCTTTATCCTAAATCATAAGAAGAGCTGCCAGCTATTGGAAGCTTATTCTCTGAATGTCACTTTGAGATTATTATCCCATTTAATAATGTTCACATTAATACTGTGGGAATTCATGTGATCATTCCTATTTCCCAGACAGAGAAAGTGACCTTCAAAGGTTAAGTAGCTTCTTAGTGAATAGAGGGTGAGACTGGGATTCAAGCCTAGTTCTATATGCTGAACCTCTAAACACACTTGCCTGTTAGCACACAGCCTTACCTGCCCATCACCTTCCAGCAGCTCTGAGGCTTAGTACCCCACAGTCCTTTCAGTCAAAAAAATGGGCAGAAGAGCTATAAAGACACGTCTCCAGAAGAAATGCAAATGGCCAATGGGTTTATAAAAAAAAGTTCAACATCACTTATAATCAGGGAAATTCCAATCAAAACCACAATGAGATATGACCTCACACTGGTGAGAATGACCCGTATTACAAAAATCTGGCAACAACAAATGCCGGTGTGAGGATGTGGAGAAAAAGGAACTCTCCCACATTGCTGGTGAGAATGCAAACTGGCACAGCTCCTATGGAAAGCTGTGTGAAGGAGCCTCAAAATACTAAAAATGGAGTGACTGTATGATCCAGTGATTCCATTCCTGGAAATCTATACAAAGGACACAAAAACACTAATTCAAAGGGAGACCTGCACTCCTGTTAATTGCAGCACTATTTACAATAATTAAGACATGAAAACAATCTAAATGCCCCAAAACAGACAAATGGATCAAGAAGATGTGGTACATATACACGATAGAATACTCAGCAATCAAAAAGATAAATTCATGCCATTTGTAGCATCATACATACATACATTTTGCTTATGCTAAGCAAAATAAGTCAGAAGGAAAAAGAAAAACATTAGATGGTCTCACTTATAGAGGAAACAGAGGGAAAATGAACAAAGAAAAAAGACAAAACTTGCAGGCAAATCATAGATCTGAGATGTATAGCAGGAGAGGGGAAAGGAAAGGGGTTAAAACAAGGAAGGAAGCTATGATGATGGTCACAAGTGCCATGGCCATGGGAGAATTACACATGAGGGGAGAAATCAAATAATGGTACTAAAATGAACAATGATGTAAGAAAATTAACAAGAAGAATCACCTGGAGGTATTCTAAAGGACACTGATGTCACAGATCTATTCCAGATCAATTATATCAGAATCTCTGGGGTGGGGTTGTGTGTGTGTGTGTGTGTGTGTGTGTGCGCGCAAGATCACATGCAAGCACACACTCATGCATTTGCACATCTCAAGCCTCTCACATGATGCTAATAGGTACCATGTAAGGTTGAGAAACCATTGGTCTTCCTGGATAAGTTTTTTTTTTTCATTCTGGTTTCCAAAATGCTTATGTTCTTCACCTGTCCTTTTCTCTGCATTTATTTTGCTAAGCTTTTAATGTGTACAAGTAAGTGCTGGTTTATAAAGTAGCCAGCCAGGTGGTGTGCTGGGCACTAAATTCATGCCAGAAAGACACCCCGTTTTTTTTTCTAAAGGTACTCCCACCCCTACCCCTACCCCTACCCCTGTGCTTTAAGGATTCCTTTTCAGGTACCTGACAGTATGTTTGGCTGTCCGGAGTCTATCATCCCACTAAAAATCTACCCCTTCCTGCCCCCAAAGATTCATGAGTTATCTGGAGGGAGTGGGGATGGGCTTTAAATTTCTAAAACCCCAAACAGCCAAAGCTCTCCTGAAAAAAAAAAAGAAGGGAATGGAGGCATCACACTCCCAGACTTCAAACTATACTACAAAGCCATAATCATCAAAACTGCATGGTATTGGAAGAACAGACATATAGACCAATGGAATCGAATAGAAAATCCAGAAATAAATCCACAGATTTATGGTCAACTAATCTTTGACAAAGGAGCAAAGACTATGCATTGGAGCAAAGAAAGTTTATTCAATAAATGGTGCTGGGAAAACTGGGTCGCTACATGCAAAAGAATGAAGCTTGACCACTACCTCACACCATACACAAAAATCAACTCAAAATGGATTAAAGAACTAGACATAAGACCTGAAACCATAAAATACATAGAAGGAAATATAGGCGAAACACTACGTGATATTCACATCAAAGACATCTTTACAGACACATCACCCAAAGCAGTGATAGTGAAGGCAAAGATAAACATCTGGGACTACATCAAATTAAAGAGCTTCTGCACAGCAAAAGAGACAATAACAAAAACAAAGGGAAACCCCACCAACTGGAAGAACATTTTTGCACACAACACTAATGATAAAGGACTGATCACAAAAATCTGCAAAGAACTGATGAGACTCAACAACAACAAAGAAAATAATCCAGAGGGGGGGCGGAGCAACATGGCGGCGAGGAGACGCTGCGAGTAAGATCTCCCATTAAAAAAAGTGAATAGGGAGGAAAAGCGGCAGGTCCCAGTGAGAACTGGGACACGGAAGATAAACGGGTGACTCCAGCGAACTGCCCAAAGAAGAAAGTGGCCATAAAAGAGGACTAGAAGGGAGGGAAGCGCAGAACCCTGCTCCCCTCCCCCGCCCACAGAGGCGGCACTCTCCGACCGGCAGAGAGGAGGAAACAACAAACCAAAACGGCCCACAAGAACAAACAACGCAGCAAGCGGGACTGTGCGTGGAAAGGAACTATTGCAGCCACCACACCCCGTGAACGGGAGCTGAGGCGAACCCTGCAGGATCCGCCGCGGCGGTGAGCGAACAGCTCTGGGCGCCATTAGAGAAGAACAAAGAACCTGGGAGACGCGCACACAGCCCGGGCTGCCGGTAAGCCTGCGCGGGAAAGCGGCGCATTCGGCGTGCGCTTGAAAAGCAAGTGCAGACCTGGATCGCAGCTGCCCAGGTCCCCGCGCCTGCGACCTAGGCTTGCGGGGAGACGACCTAGGCTTGCGGGGAGACGCGCGGAGGTCCTCACTGAGGTGAAGGTCCCTCCCTGAGTGAGCAGGAACCAGGCGCCCAGGCACGGGAGCTGTGCAAAAGGCGCCATTCCCGCGCCACTGAACTGGGCTACAGCCCGCGTCCTGGAACTGAGGGCTTTGAACTGAGACCCGGGGCACGAAAATTCGGGGCGTGGGTTCTCCACGACGGTGGGGCACAAGGCAGACACAGCACCCCAAAGCTGTTGAGGTGTACCCTACCATTCCCGCTCTGTTCTCTGTCCCACGGGGTGGGGGGAGGCGAAAAACAGCCCCCCAAGGACAATAGGAGAGATCTCTGGCGCCACCTAGCGACCAGGAAAAAAAAAAGTCACTAACACCCTATAAAACAGGACATTTCTTAAGACTGCTTGAAAAGGGCAGAAGGTTTCTGGAGGACCCAGTGGCCAGCCGGGAAGTTATTCCACGCCAGGCCCCTTCCGACCAGCAGTCTGAGCCCACAGAGGGAGCAGGCACCCACGTCCGGGGCAGACCGGGTGCGCAGAAGAGTGTGCCTGAAACCGGAGGCGCAGGGACTGCATCCCGCTTCGCCATTTGAGAACAGGGACATTTCTTCAGTAAAAACTGCCTAAAACCAGCAGAAAGCTCCCCCAGAAGACAGAGATGGCTCCTGGAAGAGCCAGAGGGGAGCGGAGAAGTTCACCCAAGATGTCAGTCAGTCCGAGCAACACAGTGTCCCAACGCATACGACAAATTAGAAAACAGACAGTAGGGAGTAGAAGAACCACACGCAACCTAAAAACGCCTCAGGAAAGAAGCACACCGCAAAAAGAAAACTACTCCCCAGATTGCAACGACAGCAACTTGGAAGAACTTCTGAGCCTTCCAGAAAGAGAATTTAAAATTGCCATGATTAAAAAAGTGATAGATCAGAAGAAGGAAATTGAGTCCCTAAAGAGGGAAGTAAGAGAAATGCAGGAGATCAAAGAATTAATGGAGGAACTAAAGAACTCTGGGAAAAGCAAGGAAAGCAGAATAGATGAAATGGAAGAACGAATAAGTAATCTTGAAGACACAGAAATAAAAAGAACCAAACAGAAAAGGAAAGAGAAGTACGAAGGAAAAAGAATGAAGAAAGACTTCGGGAACTATCTGACTCCATGAGGAAAGGAAATATAAGAGTTATAGGAATACCAGAAGGAGAGGAGAGAGAAGTAGGAACAGAGAAAATATTCATGGATATAATTGAAGAGAACTTCCCAAATGAGAAGAAGGAGCTGAAAATTGATATACAAGAAGCAAGAAGAACACCAAACTTCCACGACGAAAGGAAAAACACAGCAAGACACATAATAGTAAAGCTCCCAAGAATCCAGGACAAGGAAAAAATAATGAAGCTGACAAGAGGGAAGAAACAGATAACATTCAAAGGAAAACCAATCAGGCTGACATCAGACTTCTCTGAAGAAACACTACGGGCAAGGAGAGAGTGGAGGGACATAGTCAACAGACTCCAAGAAAACAGATGCCAACCAAGAATACTCTATCCCGCAAAGCTCTCTTTCCTCCATGAAGAAAGAATATGGACCTTCCCAGACAAAGAGAAACTCCGGAATTTCATTGCGACTAAACCCCCACTCCAAAAAATACTACAAGGAATCCTAAAGCCAGAACCTCAGAGGGACGAATAACAACGAAAGAAGACCAAAAAAAAAGTTATTAAAAGAATAAATAAATAAAATCAAAGGAAAGACAAACATAATGGCAAATACAGAAGCTAACATATCAATATTAACTCTAAATGTAAATGGACTAAACTCTTCAATAAAAAGACACAGAGTTGCAGCCTGGATTAAGAAACAAAACCCAACCTTTTGCTGTCTCCAGGAAACACATTTAGCTACAAAAGATAAAAATAGGCTCAAAGTCAAAGGATGGAAAACAATCCTACAAGCAAATGGGCCAAAAAAGAAAGCAGGAACAGCTATACTTATATCAGATAAAACAGACTTCAAACTCAAAAAAATAAAAAGAGACCCCAATGGTCACTACATTATGATTAAGGGGACAATACTTCAAGAAGAAATAACACTCATTAACATATACTCACCAAACGAAAGAGCACCAAAATATATCAGACAACTGTTGTCCTCTCTGAAAACAGACATCAGAGAAAACACATATGTAGTGGGAGACTTCAACACACCACTATCAACAATGGATAGATCAACAAGACAAAAAATAAGTAAAGAAACTAAAGCTCTAAATAAGGACCTAGAGCATTTGGGCTTAACAGACATCTATAGAACACTAAACCCAAAAAAAACGGAGTACACATTTTTCTCAAGCGCACACGGATCATTCTCCAGGATCGATCACATACTGGGGCACAAGACAAACATCAACAGATACACCAAGATTGAAATCATACCAACCATCTTTTCTGACCACGAAGGCATCAAACTAGAAATAAATCATAAAAAGAAGGCAAGGAACTATCCTACCTCATGGAGATTAAAAGCCACACTACTGGAAGACCACTGGACTAACGAGGAGATCAAAGAAGAAATTAAAAAATTCTTTGAATTGAATGACAAGGAGGACACCAATATCCTAAATGTATGGGATGCAGCAAAAGCAGTAATAAGAGGAAAATATATAGCAATAGAAGCTCACATCAAAAAACAAGAAAGAACTCAAAGAAACAACCTAATCTCGAAGCTCAAAGATCTAGAAAAAGAACAACAAAAAAACCCCAGAACCAGTAGAAGAAAAGAAATAATAAAAACCAAAGCAGAAATAAATGAAATTGAAACTAAAAAAACAATCCAAAAGATCAATGAAACCAAGAGCTGGTTCTTTGAAAAAATAAATAAAATAGACAAACCCCTAGCCAGGCTCACAAAGGAAAAAAGGGAGAAAGCACAAATACACAGAATCATAAATGAAAGAGGAGAAATCACAACGGACACAGCAGAAATCAAAAGAATAATCAGTAACTACTATGAACAGTTATATGGAAACAAGTTCAACAATCTAGAGGAGATGGACAAATTCCTACAACTCTACAATCACCCAAAGCTAGATAAAGAAGAAATAGAACACCTAAACAGACCAATTACAAGCAGCGAAATTGAAATGGTAATTAAAAACCTCCCCAAAAACAAAAGCCCAGGACCTGATGGATTTACAAATGAATTCTACCAAACATTCAGAGACGAATTAGTGCCTATCCTTCACAAACTCTTCCAAAAAATTGAGAAGGAAGGGACAATACCAAACACGTTCTATGAAGCCAATATTACACTAATACCAAAACCGAATAAGGACAACACAAAAAAGGAAAACTATAGGCCAATCTCCCTAATGAACACTGATGCAAAAATCCTCAATAAAATTTTAGCTATCAGAATCCAACAATGTATCCATAAGATAATTCACCACGACCAAGTTGGATTCATTCCAGGGGCACAAGGATGGTTTAACATCCGAAAATCAATCAACGTTATCCAACACATCAACAAAAAGAAATATAAAAACCATATGATAATATCAATAGATGCTGAGAAAGCTTTCGACAAAGTGCAACACCCATTCATGATAAAAGCCCTTGAAATTCTTGGGATACAAGGAACATACCTCAACATCATAAAGGCCATCTATGACAAGCCAACAGCCAGTATCATTCTCAATGGTGAAAAGCTGAAAGCAATTCCATTAAGATCTGGAACAAGACAAGGATGTCCACTCTCACCACTGCTTTTCAATATAATACTGGAAGTCCTAGCCAGAGCAATAAGACAAGAGAAAGACATCCAAGGAATCCAAATAGGAAAAGAAGAAGTCAAACTATCACTATTTGCAGATGATATGATAATATACATAGAGAACCCCAAAATCTCCACAGAAAAACTAATTCAACTCATCAATCAATTCAGTAAAGTGGCAGGATACAAAATCAACACGCAAAAGTCAGTAGCCTTCCTATACACAAACAATAAATCTGAAGAAGAAGAAATCAAAAAAACCACCCCTTTTATTATCGAAACAAAAAAAATCAAATATTTGGGAATAAATCTAACAAAAGAGGTAAAGGACCTATACAAAGAAAACTATAAAACACTGTTAAAAGAAATAGAAGAAGACACAAAGAAATGGAAAGACATCCCCTGCTCATGGATTGGAAGAATAAACATTATTAAAATGGCCATCCTACCAAAAGCAATATACAGATTCAATGCTATTCCAATCAAAATCTCAATGGCATTCTTCAAAGAAATAGAACAATTATTGATGAAATTCATATGGAATCACCAAAAACCCCGAATAGCCAAAGCTCTACTGAAAAAAAAAGAAGGAAATGGAGGCATCACACTCCCAGACTTCAAACTCTACTACAAAGCCATAATCATCAAAACTGCATGGTATTGGAACAAGAACAGACATACAGACCAATGGAATCGAATAGAAAATCCTGAAATAAACCCACAGATTTATGGTCAACTAATCTTTGACAAAGGAGCAAAGACTATGCATTGGAGCAAAGAAAGTTTGTTCAATAAATGGTGCTGGGAAAACTGGGTCGCTACATGCAAAAGAATGAAGCTTGACCACTACCTCACACCATACACAAAAATCAACTCAAAATGGATTAAAGAACTAGACATAAGACCTGAAACCATAAAATACATAGAAGGAAATATAGGCGAAACACTACGGGATTTGCACATCAAAGACATCTTTACAGACACATCACCCAAAGCAGTGATAGTGAAGAGAAAGATAAACAGCTGGGACTACATCAAATTAAAGAGCTTCTGCACAGCAAAAGAGACAATAACAAAAACAAAGAGAAACCCCACCAACTGGGAGAACATTTTTGCACCCAACACTAATGATAAAGGACTGATCACAAAAATCTGCAAAGAGCTGATGAGACTCAGCAACAACAAAGAAAATAATCCAGTCAAAAAATGGGCAGAAGAGCTAAAAAGAAACTTCTCTGAAGAGGAAATGCAAATGGCCAACAGACATATGAAAAAATGTTCAACATCACTTGTAATCAGGGAAATGCAAATCAAAACTACCATGAGATACCATCTCACACCAGTGAGAATGGCACATATTAAAAAAACTAACAACAACAAATGTTGGCGAGGATGTGGAGAAAAAGGAACTCTTGTGCACTGTTGGTGGGAGTGCAAACTGGTCCAACCACTATGGAGAGCTGTGTGGAGATTTCTGGACCTACTAAACATAGAGCTTCCATATGATCCAGCAATTCCACTCCTAGGTATTTACCCAAAGGACACAGAAACATCAATTCCAAAGAGCACCTGCACTCCTATGTTTATAGCAGCACTGTTTACAATAGCTAAGCTTTGGAAACAACCCAAATGCCAAAAATAGATGACTGGATCAAGAAGATGTGGTACATATACACCATGGAATATTACTCAGCATTCAAAAAAGATAAACACATGCAATTTGCAGCAACATGGATGGCACTGGAAGGGATCATGCTCAGCGAAATAAGCCAAAAAGAAAAAGAAAAATACCGGATGGTCTCACTCATAGCAGGAATCTAGAAAACTTAAATAAGGGACCAGGAAAATGAATATAAGAAAGTGAAAATCAAAATCAACAAAAAACTATGAACCAGAGACACTTTTTGGGGGGTGGGGTGCGGGAGGGGAAGGATTGGGGTCAGAATGGGGCATTTGCAATTGTATGGGGGAATATAAAAATAAATTAAAAAAAAAAAAAAGAAAGAAAAAAAAAAAAAAAAATAATCCAGTCAAAAAATGGCCAGAAGAGCTAAAAAGAAACTTCTCTGAAGAGGAAATGCAAATGGCCAACAAGCACATGAAAAAATGTTCAACATCACTTGTAATCAGGGAAATGCAAATCAAAACTACCATGAGATACCATCTTACACCAGTGAGAATGGCACATATTAAAAAAACTAGCAACAACAAATGTTGGCGAGGGTGTGGAGAAAAAGGAACTCTTCTGCACTGTTGGTGGGAGTGCAAACTGGTCCAACCACTATGGAGAGCTGTGTGGAGATTTCTGGACCTACTAAACATAGAGCTTCCATATGATCCAGCAATTCCACTCCTAGGTATTTACCCAAAGGACACAGAAACATCAATTCCAAAGAGCACCTGCACCCCTATGTTTATAGCAGCACTATTTACAATAGCTAAGCTTTGGAAACAACCCAAATGCCCAAAAATAGATGACTGGATCAAGAAGATGTGGTACATATACACCATGGAATATTACTCAGCATTCAAAAAAGATAAACACATGCAATTTGCAGCAACATGGATGGCGCGGGAAGGGATCATGCTCAGCGAAATAAGCCAGAAAGAAAAAGAAAAATACCGGATGGTCTCACTCATAGCAGGAATCTAGAAAACTTAAATAAGGGACCAGGAAAATGAATAACTATAAGAAAGTGGAAATCAAAATCAACAAATAACTATGAACCAGAGACACTCTATGGGGGTAGAGGGCGGGAGGGGAGGGATTGGGGTCAAAATAAGGGGGTTGCAATTGTATGGGGAATATAAAAATAAAATTTATTATTAATAAATAAATAAATAAATTTCTGTACTACTTTACATTCTTCAAAACAAGCATGGGTTATGTTTTCAGAAAGATTTTCTCATTTTCAGAGCAAAAAGAATGTTTGAAAAGACTGATTTTGCTAAGTGTGCACTTTTGCTTTAAATCCCAATGAGTCATTCAAATCCTCTAGAATGAAGCTTCTAGGTTTTAGAGAACGCCACAATTAAAATACTGAAATTAATTTGGAAGATTAAAAAACCCAACCTCCCCTAATCTCACCCAGTTTTGCCAGTCTAGACTTGCCTTGGGAGGAGGGGAGAGGAGAATCTGTACAGATAAAAAGAAAAGACTAGAATGCTGAAAACTTGCCACCTGCCACATAAGGAGTCGCTGGTCAGTCTTACTTTTCATCCTATCCTATCTGGCTTGCACAATCTAGTCTTCTTTCTTTCTCTCTCTCTCTTTTTTTTTAATGTAGTTGCTGCTTAGTTAGGTTTTTAGAATACTAATTTCTGAAGATAAGATCCATCTGTGAGGAACAGTGGGAACACCAGTGGCCTTAGAGTGAAGGGACAGCTTTGAATCTGTCCATAAGTTGTGAGTCTAAGCTTTCTGGTCAACCTCTAAGCTTCTGTTTTCCTCTTTTCCTTCTCCCCTCGCCTCCCTCTCCATAGGAGTCTTAGTCTCTCATGAGCATCCCGCTGTCCAAAAGGGAGCTGGAATTTTCTGAGTACCTGTTCATTTTGCATACAGAGTCCTGGGACTTTTAGAAGTTCTGCAAACAGAAATTCTTTCCAGAATTGACTCCTGTTCTCTGAGGATATACTAGCTTAAGTGCAAGTTCCCTACTAATCAGAAAAACTTGTTTTCAGCAATAGCTTATTAACCTGTTTTTAGCAAAAACACAATTGTGTGCTATTTTCTTGTTCCTTTATTCATATCTTTAATAAAAACTTGGGTTGGGTGAGTGAAAGGCAGAGCTTTTCTCGATGGCTCTCTCCCCAGCCTCCCTCTGTTGCAAATTCATTTAGACTCCGAGTCTTCATTGATAGCAGAGAACTTCATCAGCTGTCTGGCTGTCCGTGGCAGTCTCTATGTTAATTTTCAGGAATCCTGAAGCATGGCAGGGAAACCCAAGCTTCACTACTTCAACGGAAGAGGCAGAATGGAAACCATCCGATGGCTCCTGGCTGCAGCAGGAGTGGAGGTAAGATGCTGGATTTGTTTCCAGTATTTTCATTTTGAAGTCGCTGGGGACACTGTAGAACACTCTGCATGATTCCTGAACAAAAAGCAGCTTAAATGTTGGACTACGCATGAATGTTAGTTCGTTTAATTAAGTGCCCAAACACTGTGGTAACCGGTTGTTGTTCCAAGGTGATGCAAACAATGTTCGAGGAGGAAAGGAAGAGGAAAGGAGGACTGTGGGGAAGGAGATGGAAGGACTGTTCTCAAAACAGAAAAAAATGAAATCTGCTTTCTGAGTCCCATGTGGCTCTTCCTTGGATCCTCTGATAACACATACTGTACATTCAGGGTGGGCATCGTCCTAGCTTGTCAGTGGTTAGAAGAAAATTCTACAGTCAATATCCACCTTCTGTGCCCAAATTTTCCTTTTTCTGTGAGCCATAGCATATCTTCACAGTTAGATAGCCATGGCTAGCGCGTGCACTTCTGCTGGAATGGCTGTGCTCAATGTCTCTGGAGTCCCAGCAGCACCTAACATGACGTCTCACACCATAAGCCTTTCAGTACAGGATGGAAGAAAATACATTATTATTATTTTAAGTTCAGGTGGGAAACCGTTTCTGTACCACCTGGTGAAACTCAATCTATAGCTACAGAAATTCCCTCAGGTTACATCTGAATTTTGCTGCACCCCATGTGTACACCCAGAGCCTGGGCACCTGCAGGATTGCAGCTGCCAATTCTTCCCCCCGGGGGGCTGTGGGGGTTTAAACACCCTTATTGGGGCTTGAGATTGGGCTCCACGCTCTGAGCACTTGGCATCTGGCCAAACCAGACAGTCAAAGTTGCCCTGAAGTTCCAGACAGGAGAAACTGAAATCATAAAAATATGCTTAAAAAAATCTCACACTTCATAAAAGTCACAGGTAATCTTTAGATTTAGAAGAAAATACTATGGAGGAAGCTTTGTTTTAAACTTTGGTTATCCCTGATATCTCAAATATTCTCATATTTGGTATCAATTCGGTAATTGGCTTGTTACTTTAAAAATTATTTCAATATAAATTATATATATTTACAAAGATAGAAATTTGAGGGATTCTGGCCCTGGTTCTTCCATTCTTTTGCTGAGGGACTGCTTTCCTTAAGTATCAAATATAGGCTTGAAAAAGAAGAGCTGCAATATTATAATGTCAGCTGTTGCCTTTTTTTCCCTTATGAAAATGAGAGGGGGGAGGAGAATCAACTCTCTCTGTGAACCAAGAATGTTTTTTGGAACACAGGAGAGTAAGAGGTAGTGGAGAGACTGCACTTAGTGTTGGATGCTGTTGAGCAGGCTTGGAGAAGAGGAAAAGAAAAGACCCACCCCCACCCCCACACCCAAAACCCTCACATAGAGATTCTTTTTCAAAGTAGTAAGGCGGGGGCCTCCCTAGTGGCGCAGCGGGTTGAGCGCTGCGCTGTAAAGCTGTCCACAACCTCTGCAGTATGGGTTCGATTCCCAGCTGGCAAGGGAGAAACTCACATGGCACAGCAGACCTCTCCTGTCTTGCCCGCTGCTCCCCTCAACAGTGTATTTCAGCCAATCTGCCTGTTCTGCTGCCTGCTCTGTCTCTGGTGAATTCTCTTACCCTCCCACGCCTCTGACTGTACTCTAGTTCTTGTATAAATAAATAAACCTTAAAAAAAATAGTAGTAAGGGGGGCCTCCCCGTTGGCGCAGCAGGTTGAGCACTGTGCTGTGAAGCTGTCCTCAGCCTCTGCAGTAGGGGTTCAATTCCTGGCCGGACAGGGATATACCTACATGGTGCAGGAGACCTCTCCTGTCTCGACCGCTGCTCCCCTCAGCAGTGTTTTCCATCATCTTCCTGTCCTGCTCCCAGCTCTGTCTCTGGTGAATCCTCTCACCCTCCCGCACCTCTGACCTGTACCCCAGTTCTTGTATAAATAAATCTTAAAAAAAAAAAAAAAAGTAGTAAGGATCCCATATCGATCTTCTGATTGCTGTGACTCTGCTCACCGAGGCATTGTCATAAAGAAAAAAATATGTCGCTAAACCACTTCTGGTTTTGAGAGAAAGTCTAATAAGTATAAAAGGTGTTTTTTTGCATAAAAGAAGTGGGGTATAGGTCACAGGTACAGGGAGGGCATGGTAGGGTGAGAAGATTCACCAGAGACAGAGTGGGAAGCAGATAAGATGGAACGACTGAAATACACTGCTGAAGGAGCAGTGGGGAGGTCTGCTGCACCCGGTGGGTCACCTCCCTGGTTGGGGATCAAACTCATAGCAGTGATAGTGCTGAGCCTTAACCCCTAGGTCATCAGGGAAGCCTGTAACAAGGTTTTTTTTTTTTTTTTATGCTTATCTGTATTTTCTAATCTTTCTAAAATGAGTTTCTGTAACTTGTACAATAACATTGAAAATAGTCTTAAGTGAATAAAGGGAAGTAAAGATTTTTGCATCTTTACATACATTTTTGTCTTGTAAAAATGGCAGAATTGCCTAGAGACTGAAGCATTTCTTGCTATTAGATCTGAGAGTTTAGTTAATGCTGGTCTTCTGGGTTTACGACTGAGAGTGATTGAACACCTCAATTTAACACTATTTAACACTAAGTATCAGGAATTATGTCCAGTGACTCCTTATATAGCTATCTTTCCTTTTTTTTGTTACTTCAAATGTTAAAATTTAAATTTAAAAATTGCTTTATAGTATAGGTTGTAGAATAGAATCTTTGGGGAAAATAATACTTTCAGTTCTGTGTTGGGTTTTTACATCTCTAATCATGATATAAAATAACACAGAAAAACTCATCATGTTTAAATTTTATATTCAATTTGCATTGTGTAAAATGAGCTCAATTTGGGGGTGTATTTTTTTTAAAGATTTATTTATTTATGCATACAAGAACTGGGGTACAGGCCAGACGTGTGGGGAGTGACAGGATTCACCAGAGACAGAGTGGGGAACAGAACAGGCAGACTGACTGAAAATAATACACTGCTGAGGGGAGCAGCGGGCGAGTTATGAGAGGTCTGCTGCGCCATTTTGAAGAGAAAGCGTCAGGTTAATTGGTAATACTCTAAAAATAAAACTGAAAACCAGACAAGACATCTTTCTGGAAGCAACTAGAAATAATCTATACTGGTTTCCTTAATTAATGCAACAAAGGGTGTTTTGAGTTCATTCAGGTCTATTGTCAAATTGTTATCAAGTCATTTTTGAGATTTGCTGCAACTTAATCTGTCTCTAAGCCTCTTGGGTTTAAACAGAGAATGTACAGTGGAATGGTCAAACATTTGAGTGTTCTTTAAACACTGGAAATAAGGGATAACAAACACTACCTAAGTGAAAGTTTGAGGAAAAAGAACACAATGGTTATTGTTGAGCCCAGCCTGTGAGCTCGTCTTATCTGATATGATCTCATTCAACCATCACCACTGGGAGCAGGTATCAGCTTCATTTTCACACATTAATAAATTGAAATCAGAAGAAGGTTAGTAATAAGTCTGAGCTAATTAAGGGAGTAGTCTACATTAAAGTGTAAACGTTTACATGGCAGGCTATAGCTACCCAACAGTATAAGCTCAGTTAAATCTAGTAAACCCTTTGCTTTGGTTTTATGTGAACACCTCCTTAGTTTTGCAGGATGCAGAAAAGACAGCCAAGATCCAGTAACTGCTTGACATGTCGGTTTAATTGGTGGTTTAACTCCTCTTCCATGATACTTACAGCAATAAAAATAAACTACTAACAGCAACGTATTCTTGTATTCTTTCATTCCTTAGTTTGAGGAAGAACTTTTTGAAACACGGGAAGAATTTGAGAAATTAATTCAAGGTGAGGTAAAAGCCTGGTCACTCATGTTGTTGCCTTAGGCCAAGAATGAGCTCGTCTCTGCACTACTATGAAAGGCATACACACACACATGCTACATAAGAGCAGTGACAGCTGTGGGGAAGGTATTGTCTTATCTCTGCTTGAGGAAGGAGTCACTCATGTCTTGCAGTAAGCACAAAAGCTCTAACCAGCCTCTAAGCTGTGCTGATTCATCCCCTCCATACCTGTGTCCAAAGCCCGGGGATGCGGTCCACCTTTCTTCATGGCACAGCACTGTTCTTTTGCTGCCTTTCAGTTCTCTAGGGCCTAACTAACTTCTTTATGTTAAATTCTTCCTGCTAAAGTAACTAGCATGGTTCTGTCAGTTGTGTCTCCCATCTGGACCCTGACTCATGTGATTAGGGAGCAGAGACTGTACAGTTTAACCTGGTTGCAAGGGCAGAAAAGCCAGGTTTTCTTGCATGAACTCTGTCCAAAGAAATGGGAAATGATGGAAAAAGAACAAGGTCAATTGAAGGGGCTAAGAGGGGAAATCGCAGAGCCAGCTTTACTATTGCTCTTCTGAGGGAGGGGGAGAGAGAGATAGAATATGCATTCTTTTTAATGAAACCATGACTATTTTTTTCTTAATGCAAAGATTCCTTGGAAGATTTTTTTTTTTGAGATTTATTTATTTATACAAGTACTGGGTACAGTCAGAAGCACGGGAGGGTGAGAGAATTCACCAGAGCCAGAGGGGAGAGCAGAGCAGGCAGACTGACAAAGTACACTGCTAAGGGGAGCAGCAGGCAGCAGGAGAGGTCTGCACACCATGTGGGACCCTCACTCGGGGCCAGGGATCGAACCGGCACTGCAGAGGTTGCGGGCAGCTTCGCAACCCAGCGCTCAACCGCTGCGCCACCAGGGAGGCCCGATTCCTTGGAAGATTGAAAAAGCAAGGCCCAAACAAGCTGTCACCCAAATGGGAGATGGCTGGGGTTCTGGGGGGCAGAAGGGAGGGAAAGGGCACAGTCAATCATGTAGGAGAGTGGTGAGGACAAATAATGTAGAAGGAATAAAAAGGCAAATTTCAAGGAGCACTTTGAATTACAGGAGGCTGAGGTTAAATATTCTCTTACAAGAAATGAAGAATAATGGAAAGGGTTAAGCAGAGTCTTAGGATTCCAGGAAACAACAGGCAGTGTGCAGGGGGTAGGAAAGAAGTGGCCATCTGGGGGCAGAATGAACAGTTCTGAGGTCAGAGGTTAAAGTAGTGGATTGGTCATAGGGATGGAAAGTGAGAAGGAAAAGGAATCCTTGCCCAAAAGCTTCTGTATCTCCCAGATCATGTGATCATGTCTGACACATTTTCCTATGAATGCATAGTTTCATCTTAGTACATATTATTTTGAATATTTTATTTGATTACATAGCCCTATTTTATATTACCTTTAGAGTTAAAGAACAGTTACTACTATCAGGGACAGGAAATAATCCAGCTTCCTTTGTATGCTCTCAGGTGGAACCCTGATGTATGAACAAGTGCCCATGGTGGAAATTGACGGGATGAATTTAGTAGAAACGAGAGCCATCCTAAGATACATAGCTGCAAAGTATGACCTGTATGGACAGAATCTGAAGGAACAAGCCTGGTACAGTTATCACTTCTAACTTAGAACAAAGTATTTTTAAAAAGAAAACCTGTCCTCTAGGCTTGAAAGCAGAGTCATACATTGTCTAGATCCTCACTGGATAACAGAAAATGCTTGTTTATTTAACTTTCTATTATGGAAAAAAAAATCTAACATATATCAAAGGCACAAGAATAGAATAAACCCAATGCACCCAACATCTACCTTCAACAGGATCAATTCATGATCAACTACAATGCTTCTTTATTTTCTGGTTTATATTTAGTGTTAAGCCATTAGCTCTCGTGTACAGAATTTGGTTTTTGAAATCTGTGGCTTTCTGGGGATCTGTTTGCCTTCACTAGGTAGGAATAGCACACAGAGTAAGTAAATCACAGACTTAAAACTTGGGACACTGATCCTGAAATGACCTTTGGAAACCACCTCATTAGTGTCTGGTCATAGCGGATAACCCACTCAGTTTCCCATGTATTAGTTAATTCTCATATGCACACAGCAATACTTTTACAGGGGCAGACCTATCTACAAGCCAGCAAAGTAAAAGTTTTGTCTTACCTGGAGTTTAAAAGAGCAACCTGTAACTGTAAATTACTGCACAGAATTAGAAAATCAATAGCAGGCAAGCAATAAGCATCGGACCTGATTCACTAAGTGAAGTGTTTTAAATAAATTCTCATTGCTTAAGTTGTTTTATTTTAAAAATATTTATTTTTAGAAACAGCTTTAAGAAATTTGCTAAAGTTTTAAAAATTGATCTTTTATTTTTAAAACTCAATGTGAGCTTTCTCTTGCTTTTGAGAGTCTGTCCAATTTCTGCTGATTACATCCCTGCAATCAGGGATAGTTGGATGCAGAGATTTTACCTGACTCAAGTTCTAGTGGCTTTGTCAAGACTACGTCATAGGTATTGAGTGGTCCTACATTAGGAAGCACAAAACGTCTGCTTGTCTGTCCTTTATGATATAGTAGCCATTCGTGTTCAATGCTGTCATTCCTTCTAGACTAATTTTTTTTTAAAGATTTATTTATTTATTTATACAAGCACTGGGTACAGTCAGAAGCGTGGGAGGGTGAAAGAATTCACCAGAGCTGGGCACAGGACAGGCAGGCGGATGAAGTACACTGCTGAAGGGAGCAGCAGGCATGGCAGGAGAGGTCTGCGCGCCATGTGGGACCCTCCTCCAGTAGCTGGGGATCGAACTGGCGCTGCAGAGGCTGCGGGCAGCTTCGCAGCCCAGCCCTCAACTGCTACGCCACCAGGGGAGGCCCCATTCCTTCTAGACTATTCTATTATCTAGACAATTACCCTAAAGGAGACGTCCCTTCATCTACAGTCTGGTTGCCTGGGTGCCATAAAGGAAACACATGATAAACCTTTACCAATTTTCCAATGATGACTTAGCACACCTGTAGTCTCCTGTGTTGGTTTTATTATCAATATGAAGTCACCAATGAAACATCTTTAATGTTCCAATTTACTTCCACTGTTATTCTAACTTATGTTCACATTGTCCTATTTTGGCAAGTGGCCAAGTGGCTCTTTGGAATTTTTGACTTACCCTAGTGGTCTCTGATAGCTTCCTTATTATCTGGCATATCAAGATGATCCAGATTAATCCTGTACATCCCTTATTCCAGACCTGAATGCAGTCATTTCTCGAACTCTGTTTCCTTTTAATGAAAAATGGTTTAGTAGTTTATCCTTTACAGAACTAATATTTATAAATTGAAAATGAATTGTTACACATGGCACCTTCACTGATATATCATTGTAAGTCTTGTTAGACACTTTATATTTTAAATCTTTCAAGTACATAATCCCACAACAAACCTAATGCTCAGAAAGCTATTTACAGACATTATCTCTTTTAGTTCTGTGGGTTGACAAGGATCAGCTCAAAGTCTCTCATATATCTGGCACCTGGGTTTGGAGAGCTGGACCTACCTGGGTTTCTCTCTTCCACATAACTTTTCCACGTGTCTAGCTTCCCTTAGAGCTAACGTGGGAGAGGACCAGGTGGAAGCTGTAAGGCTTCGTAGGACCTTGCCTTAAAGTCTCAGAACCTTACTTCCCCATATTCTATTGGCCAAGCAAGCCCCCAAGGTCTACTCAGATACTACAGGAGAGTGGATTCTTAGTGGCAGGAGTTGCAAAGAATGTGAGGATATCTTCAAGTCATCCATTGCTATGCTAGGTTAAAGCGAAAGGAACTATGGTTCAAAAAGGTTAAGTGACACAGCGTGGAAAGGACAGAGGTTTTACATTGTTCAGATGGTCTTTTTACTATGCCTGGTGCCTTGTTCAACATGATACCCTTCTTTCCATTCAGAGTTGTGGCTGGTGGTAGGTGAGAACTTGTGGGTTATCTTGTGCTATCTGTTCTAGAACTTAAAATTACAGATGGTGATGCTGTTGAAGTGTGGAGGTCCTTAGGTACCTCTTCCCGGACAGACGCTAGTAAAAGGATGATCTCACTGTTACTGCATTTAAAAACCAATTATGATCTTTGCCTAATTTATTACTTTGGTATTCTTCTAATATTTTATGTGTCTTTTAATTAGCTTTAGGGTTACATAGCTGATATTCACACACATCTAATCACATATTTGAATACTATAATTTTCCTATCTCCTAAACTGATCTTTCTTGATATCTCAAAAGAACAGCATGCAAGTAAAAACACCTGATTTAAGTTAACAGTACACTGGAAAACCTGATAGGCAGATGACACTGAAGTACTACTGAAAAGGTTTCTTTGGTTCATGAAATGATAGTTCCCTTTACCTAGAACTCTTTAAAATTATTGTCCTTTCTCTAGGATTGACATGTATGTAGAAGGCTTGAAGGACCTGAGTGACATGATTATGTTCTTCCCACTTTCTCTGCCTGAAGAAAAGGATATGAATCTTCAATATATTCTTGAAAGAGCCACTGAAAGATTCTTCCCTGTCTATGAGAAGGTAACCAATAAATTTCTGGTCTGCTTTAGAACTTGGATCAAGGGGAGAAAAATCAACTAAACTAAAGAATAAAGAACATAATTTGTGGATGAAAGATCTCAAAACACTTTGTGAAAACAAAATTCTTCCCCAGTTGTAGTTACAAAACAAATAGGCCTTGCTTCTACCCCATTTTTGTGAATTTTCTATTTTTAAGGATTTCATGCATTTCTGGTGTTGTTAAAAATTTCAGTTGCCTGATTTAGTTCTGGAGTAAAATAGGGTCTTACAAAAAGAGGATTCTAGGTGGAAGAAATCCCACATTACTTAGAGAGCTGAGAATGAGGATGGGATGGATATTATATCCAAAATACACTTGATAGTATCAGGGTTTCGGGTAGTTCATAAGACTTAGCAGAATTCTATGCAATATTCTAAGAGTTGAGAAAAAATTGTTTTTAAAAAACACCATTTTTCATCTGTCATTGCATTTTTAATAGTTAAATATATCTTTAAAAGCTTGAGCTTTAGGGCCTCCCCTGGTGCAGTGGTTGAGCGCTGGACTGCGAAGCTGCCCGCAGCCTCTGCAGCACAGGTTCGATTCCCGGCCGCCGGCGAGGGTCCCACATGGTGCGACAGATCTCTCCTGCCGTGCACACTGCTCCCCTCAGCAGTGTACTTCGTCAGTCTGTCTGTTCTGCTCCCCGCTCTGGCTCTGGTGAATTCTTCTCTTCCTCCAACACTTCTGACTGTACCCAGTGCTTGTATAAATAAATAAATAAATCTTTTAAAAAAAGTTAAAAAAAAAAAATCTTGAGCTTTAAGAAAAAAGTGTCATCTCTAACACAAGAGCTGAATGATCGCTTTAGTTATCAATGCTCTTATTCTCCAGCTGCATTCATTGTATCAGTAAACCTAGGAAAGTATTGTAAAAAAATAATAGTTTGTTAAAAAAATGAACCAGATGAGTTTTCCAACCCCACTTGTCATGCTGGCTTAATCAGTCCTTCTGGGTTAAGAAACAATGGTTCTAGTTGAATGATTTAATATATAACTTTTAAATATATTTATCATATCAGCAATTTTAGAGCCCAGTCAGGTAACGCACATTATACGAATTTGTCATAGATGACAGCTACTCTAACTCCTTAGGCTATTCTTTTCCCTTAATAACTTTTAGTGAGTTATTAGTTCTCTTGGTCCAAGATGGAAGATGAATCAAACTGTGAACAGTCTAACTTTAGACTCTGTCCTTATCATTCTTTCAAAAGTATTTAAAAGAGCAGAAGATTTTTGTCTTAGAATTTTGCAAATATTGACAAAGGGAGGGAAATTTAACACCACAATTCGAAATGACTGAAGTGATTTATTTTTCCAAAGAATAAAGAGTGCACTTTAAAAAAAAAAAAAAAAAAAGATTTATTTATTTATTTATATAAGCACTGGGTACAGTCAGAAGCGCGGGAGGAAGAGAGAATTTACCAGAGCCAGAGCAGGGAACAGAATAGGCAGAGTGACGAAATACACTGCTGAGGGGAGCAGCGGGCACGGCAGGAGAGGTCTGCGAGCCATGTGGAACCCCCGCTGGTGGCCGGGGATCGAACTGGCACTGGAGAGGCTGCAGGCAGCTTCACAGCCCAGCGCTCAACCACGGCGCCACCAGGGGAGGCCCAAGAGTGCACTTCTTAACACCTTTCTCTTAACAGTGTATATTACATTATCTGTTTTTTGGTATCCAGTAAATGAGATATTTGTTTCGCAGCCTTTGTTTGGATACTATTTATTTGTATTTATTTGGGTTGTCGGAAAAGTCATGAAGTATTTTTTCTATGTTTTTCAAGCAAAAATGCATCATGACTTTTCCGACACCCCAATATCTTTGAGATGACATCGGTTGACCACACCGTATATGATTTAGAGGTACAGGATCACACCTCTTCAGGTGCATGTCTCCATACCATACCCGCCACCAAGGCCCCCATAGTCACCACCATAGTGCATTGGACTCCCTCTGCAAACTGCTCTCTATTCTCCCAACTCACGCTGGTAGCCTCTGTGTCACAGTCCAACTTTTAGGGTTTGTTTTGATTTGGTTTTGACTAAAGTTTTTCTTGTGGAATACTATAAAGTAGAGGAAGTTCTCTCATGTTTAAAAATATCAGAGATGACACCACTGTTAACAACAGTGTCAATCCTGACAACTAACGATGCTTGCTAAGTGCCAAGCACTGTGCTATGCATCTACATGCAAGATTCCATCTAATCTTTAAAACTCTGGGAATGAGGTGCTATTGCTATTCCCATCTTCCAGATAAGGCATCTAGAGAACTTAAAAAACAAATCACTTGTCCAATATCATACAACTGATAACAGAACTTGTACCCACACATCTCTCACTCCTAGCCCCAATGCCCAAGGATCATAAAATCAGAGTTTTAGGACTCAAATATACCTTAGTGACCTCTTACTCCAAACTTTCATTTTGTATTCATCTGATTTTGACTGCAGTGGCTCATACATACTAATAGAAGGAAAATGCTGATGAAAGTGAGTTTTGTGTTTTGTGAGAATGTTTTTGTCTACAAAGGAGCAGCATACGTAAGGAACCCATCCCAAGATAGCAGACAGAAAGAATATCACAGACCTAGAAGAACCACTGATCCAGGATATGGTGATAAAATCACTCTCTAAAGGGTTAGAGTAGGGAAAGGAGATGAAATGAAAAGAACACAGATGAGATTAGGTTATGTCCAGTGTTCAATTTGTGAGGATTTAAGCTCCTTCATCTCTTTCAGGTGAACAAATTGCAGCCCCCAGAGAGACGAGATTTATTCAGGCTCTCACAGCTGGCCAGTGGCCAAAAATAGATTAAGAACCACATATCTTTTTGCAAAAGCATGCTGACTTTGAATTATATACTAGGTATTTCCCTAAATTCTCTATCTTCTTCTCAATTATCATATAGGCGCTAAGGGAACATGGGCAAGATTTTCTTGTGGGTAATCGGCTGAGCTGGGCTGATATACAGCTCCTCGAAGTCATCTTAATGGCTGAAGAGTGTGAACCCAGTGTCCTCTCAGGTTTCCCTTTGCTACAGGTAATGCTATCCAGGTAACTCCCGAGAACTGCGGGGAGAAACGAATTTCTGTCATTTGTTTACTTGTTCATTTATTCATCATTTGGGAACCTGTTAGCTTCTTTATGCCAGTACCTACACTAGAGGTACAAAGCCCTCAAAGAACACACCTAGTGGGGGAGACAAGCACATAGACAACCTCAATATAATGTGGTAAATTGAAAAATAAAATATGGGAAAGCATATGAGGATTACCTGGGCAGGTTGGGGATCTGAAGCCAATTTCTTGCAGGAGTTAGTCTCAAAGGCTTTGCCTGGAATGCAGTAGGATCCCAATAAAAGTGGTCTAGATAAGTTGAGGGGAAAGAAAACACTTAAGATTTAGATCTCATGCTAGCATAGCCATTATATAACACCTACCATACCATCACTACACTCTTATTATATACTCAGCTTTATACCAAGCACTGCATAAACATTCCTTCATTTACTACCTCCTCAAAGTAGACAGAAGACTCAGAACTGTTAAATAACTTTCCAGAGGTTACACTGTGAGAAGGAGACAGGACTGGGTCTGATGCCTGGGCCTGCATTTCAAAACACCACTATGTTGGTGGATTCCTTTATAAATTTTTAAAAATATGTTTTTTTAAAGTAATTGAAACTTGCATTGTGATAATTTTGTGGTCTCAATTTTTCTACTTCAAGATACATTGTAAGCATGTTTTGGTACTGTTATTTAATCTGCCTCACTTTTATACAAATGTAGTTTATTTTTGGAGTATTTTTCAAAATTGAGATACAATTGATATAAAACATTACATTTTTAGTTGCAGATGTACAACATATTTGATATTTGCATAATTTGTGAAATGACCACCATCATAAGTCTAGTTAACATTCATCACTACACATAGCTACAATTTTTTTTTTCTTGTGGAAAGAACTTTTAAGATATACTCTGAGTCCTTTCAAATATACAACACAGTATTAGTAGTCACTGTGCTATATATTGCATCCTCAAGACTTATTTTATTACTGGCACTTTGTACATTCTCAAACAAGAAATAACAAGTGTTGGTAAACATGCGGAGAAAAAGAGCCTTTTCTCCCCATTTTGCCCAATCTCCCATTCCCTTCTCTGGCAACCACCTGTCCGTGATGAGTTTAGGTTCTTAGGGAGACAAGAGATGGGTGTGGGGTGTTTTTAGATGCCACACATCAGTGAGATTATATGATATTTGTCTTTGTCTTATTTCACTCAGCATAATACTCTCAAGGTCCATACATGTTCTTGTATACAAGTTTCTTCCTTAAGGCTTGAAAAATAATTCTACTGTGTATCTATATTTTCTTTATCCATTCATTCATTGATTGACATTTAGACTGTTACCATGTCTTGGCTATTGTAAATAATGCTGTGATGAACATGGGTGTGCATATATCTTTTCAGGTTAGTATTTTCATTTCCTTTGGATAAGTACCCAGAATAAGAATTCCAAGATCAGACACTGGATCATTTTTGAAGCGTCTCATTACTGCTTTCCATAGTGACCAATTTACATTTCCCCCAGCAGGGCAAAAGTTCTTTTTTCTCCACATCCTTATCAACATTTGTTATTTCTTGTCTTTTTGATAACAGCCCTGTATTAGGTATGAGGCAATATCTTATGGTGGTTTTGATTTATTTCCCTGATGATTGGTGACACTGGGCACCTTTTCATGTACCTGCTGCTCATCTGTACATCTTATTTAGAAAGTCCTATGCTATTTTAAAGTTTTTCCACAATTAACAGTCTACTTGTGATCACAATAGCCTTAAGTAAAAATCATAAACAAGCTGAAATTTCAATACCTAAGAAATGTCTACATAAATAGACATATCCATTGGACGGAATTTTATGCAATCACTTAGTTATGTTTTCAAATATTACATAATATGAAAAAAAAGCTTTTAAGGAAAATGTGGATTTTTCTTCATTAGTTATATATCAGGATACTCTGGAATGTTGCAACGGCATCTTCATGGGTATGAATTTTGCCACATTTAGGATTATATTACTAGAATATAATCTTAAAAATAGGTTTGCTTATTCACAGCCTATGTACATTTTTGCTTTTTGAAAAATATTACAAGAGTAGCATCACTTGAATGCTGCCAGCAATGGGGATTATAAATTTTAATTTTTTTCTCATATGTAAAAATGTACGTCATTTATATTTTATTTTCTATATTTTTTTTTCTCATGGATACCATACTTTTTTCATTTTAGGTATTCAAGGCAAGAATCAGTAACATTCCTACAATTAACAAATTTCTCCAGGCTGGCAGTCAGAGGAAGCCTCCACTGGATGAAGATTCCATTAAGACTGTGAAGAATATATTCAAATTTGATCATGGCATGTTTCTTAAAAACATGGGCACTGTAGTAGCTGAGTATTAATAAATGGAGAGTTCTCAAGAACTCAATAAATGTTTCACTTCACATTTATAGAGCTACCCAGAAAGATATCATGAGACTATTTAAATAAAGTAACAAAAGGCATAGGGAGATAAACTATCAAACAGTTGATAGTTGATCAAACTATCAAATCAGAAAAACCCCTTCTGCTTTCCATAAAACAGTAAGATACTAATTTATCTAAATAAGAATTCTTCTGCATTCTACTTATTGCAAAAGAATAAAATCATAAGAAAGCAATGGAGGTCAAGAATTTCTTATAAAAAAACAAATCCACACATATGTCAAAATACCCACTTCCACCACCTTTTGGGAAAAGTTTAGGACATATAACATAGCTTCAAATTAGCTTCTGAAGGGCCTCCCCAGTGGCGCAGCGGTTGAGCGCTGGGTTGCGAAGCTGCCCGCAGCCTCTGCGGCGCCGGTTCGATCCCCGGCTGCTCCCCAGCCACCGGAGGAGGGTCCCACATGGCGCGCAGACCTCTCCTGCCGCCGACTGCTCCCCTCAGCAGTGTACTTCGGTCCTTCTGCCTGCTCTGCTCCCTGCTCTGGCTCTGGTGAATTCTCTCACCCTCCTGCGCTTCTGACTGTACCCAGTGCATGTATAAACAAAAACAAAAAAACAAACAAACAAATAAAAATAAAAAAAACATGCCTCTACAAATTAGCTTCTGAAACTTTCAATCACTTCAGTATTTTACAGATAATAGTGTTTACTTCTCTGATCTAGGTCACAATTAGTTTCTATTTTAGTATCATAATCATAGTTTAAGTAAAAGTTGTTGATCTGAATCTGAAGGTTCTTAATCACTGCTGACAGTCAGCAGGCATGTAGAACACTCCGAAGACAGCTTCTTTCTCCAGGCTGCGTGTGGTAACACACCTCTTTGGTGTAGCTAAGTATTTTTGTCTGGGTTTCCTATTTGGTTAAACTAGTTGGTTTCTGTTTTTTTCTTTCTTCCTTTAATTGAATTACTTATCACTGGAAGTTTAACAACCCTTTGAAAGTCCACTGGGAAAGGTAACTGAACACAGCACATTAACTATGCTATTATCAGTAGGGAGCTCTACCCACCAGTTCTTTTAAAGAAAGAGTTTGAGGGGCTTCTCTGGTGGCACAAGGGGTTAAGCACCGCACTATAAAGCAATCTGCAGCCTCTGCAGCATGAAATCAATCCCCAGCCGGCCAGGGAGCTACCCACATGGCACAGCAGACCTCTCCTGTCTCGCCCACTGCTCCCCTCAGCAGTGTATTTCAGTCAATCTGCCTGTTCTATTCCCTGCTCTGTCTCTGGTGAATCCTCTCACCCCCCGCATCTCTGGCCTGTACTCCAGCTCTTGTATGCATAAATAAATAAATCTTTAAAAAAAGAAAAAGAAAGGGTTTGAAATCAGATACCATTGTACAGAGCAAACATACCAAAACTGCAGAGTTTTAAGAGTTCTAAGGGGTCTTGTCAATTATGTAGTTCAAATTCCTCCTTAAGGATGAGAAACTGAGTCCCAGAGAGAGGAAGTGACCTTCCAAAGAGCACACAACCAGTCCATGGAGAAACTGGGCTGGGACTCAGATCCTTGGTGTTCAGTCTTGGATATTAAAAATTATAATTATGCTTAAAATAAAGCAGTGATTTGAAATAGTCATTTTTGTTTCAGAATGATAAAGTATCAACATCTGAGAAAGAGTTTGAACTTAAATATTCCTTCTTCTCAATCTTCCTAATCTCTCTAATATTTGGACATTTAGACGTCAAAGATGACTTGCATATATAGAAAAGATACTAAAATGAAAGAAATGAGCTTAAAGCAGAAGGCCTTTTATTTGAATACTGAATACATTCTGTTATTACACAGGGTGTGTGAAGAATGGAATTTTTTTTCAAGGAAAAAAAGCAGTGCTCCCAGCAATACAATTAAAGCAGAAAAATAGAATTTCTAGTATTAACACAAATAGATACATTACCATTCTGTGAAGTTTACTTAGGGTATTCTGTTATCTGATACATTGTAGTTTAATTTAAACCTCAATTGAGAATTTGGAATTGTCAAAATATTACATATAAAAAACTAGACACAGCAAATTAAAGAATGTATTGCGATCCATTAAATATCTTAACAAAACAGTACCTGACAATTAGAAAACAGTTAAAGTTTTTGTTAAAAAACACACCTCAAATTAGCATCATATTAAAGGTAACAGTGTTTCTTTTGTTTCTAACATAAACAAGACACCTGCAAACCATACTGAAATTCATCTTCTAAACCCAGCGAGCATGCTCTGCACCTTACAGTAGAATGACGTGGATTCAGCCTTCAGTCCCTCTGGATTTTCAGAGTAGCAGCAGGACAAGTCTCAGGATCATCATGAGGCTGGGTTAGAACAAGGCAGAGAAAGGGTTACTTGCCAGTGGTGTAGGCGAGAGATGGCCATGGCTTCCCTTGCCTGCCTGCAGTTTGCTAACTCTGGCTCTGGGGTCTCTCACCACATGGAGCAACGGTGCTCTCCTTATCTCTGGATTTCAACTTCCTAGACAAAATCAGTCACTTAAAAATGCTCAATGAATGAATCAGTAAAAGCAGAACTCCCTGTTCTGAAAATCTGCTAAGAGGTTTTATGAGAGGTTTCAAAGGAAATGTAAAAATTTCAAAAGCCAGTAAAGGAAGCTACTTGGGAAAAAAAAAAAAAATCAATGAACAATTTTCAGGGGTGGAAAGTCATTATTATCTCGGTTACTTTCCATTGATTGGGGTCTTGTCTTCTTGACCCATGAACCCTATTTATGATTTTTTTCTACCATCAAGTATCACTTTTAGAATAGGGATATAACTGAAGAGCAGTCCTTTGTAATGATACTCCCTCCTCCAACCTAAATCATAAACATAATACATAGTCATACTAGAAATTTCTACAATAAATAGAAAGCACTACCACCCAGAGTGGTAGTGTAATTTTAGTAGTTAATTAGAAACTAACACTAAAATTAAACAAAAAACACTACTAATGTGTTGAAATGTTTCATTTTACCTTGTTGCTTTTTTTACACACATTTTTAAAACTTGAGATTATACTTTATTTGGTTTTAATATTGTTTTTAATCCTTTGTTATGTCACTGAGGTTTTCCAATGCTACTAAGCAGTTTTTGAAAACATGACCTATTCCGCCTTTTTACTATTCCATTTACTGAATCATTTCCTTACTTATGAACTTCAGATTGTTTCTAATTATTCAGTTTATCATGTTTTCCATTAGAAATAAAGTTGCAATAAACACCATTCTATATGTACATCTCATTATTTCTTTGGAATAAACTCCAAAAAGATATATCAAAGGAAAAAAAACATGTCTATGACTCTGAACATTTAAAGACAACTTACAGGAAGAATTAAAAATGTTACCTACAAATTTTTACCTGGTAACATGCTTAATCTCAGGGGTAGAACTACTGAAATTAAATAAAGAGAACTTGACACCCCCTATTTATCTTTTAAAAATATATTAAGCTTTCTGTCTTAAAAAAATACTTTTGCGGAGGACTATTGAGAGTAGTGCCCAAATATCTTTTAAAAACAAAAAACCGAGACAACAGAATAAGTGCCCAACTCCTAAGTATGACTGAGTACCAGACTTACCGTCTCAGGTGGATAAATCTTGAAGAAAAACAAGTCTGAATTTGGTTCTTTATTTTGAAAAAGCTAGGTGTGCACATGTGACCTGATATTATGCCAAAAATAAGCATATTTGATTAAAATGGTCACAGGCACATCAATACTAAGACTGGCAGAATGCATAACATTTTAAGGTTTTTATAGTCATGCTTAATGAACTTTTGTCAAAAATTAGCATTTTAAAATGGTGACAGAGAAAGGATAGGTCAAGATAGTTTTTCTTACCTTAAACCAGCAACAAGCCCAGCTGGCATTATTTTCTTAGATCTCTTAAATCTCACACCCATGATGGTGGCCAGGAAGAAAGCTGTAACTGAAAACCAAACCAGTGCTTGAACCAGAGCTTCAAACATGCTATCTATTAATGCTTGTTTTGTGAAAAAATGGCTATCACTTCTGCTAAATAACATTATATACAGGTACTAAGCTGCTGTTTTCTTTGGGGAAAAAAAACAACTAAATGCTTTATTAAAACACTATAAACACTAAAAGCTAGTGTTTTTAGAAAAGATTTTAGAAAAGATTTCTGAGTAAACCAGCATGTTAAAATCCATTCCTGAAATATTTTCAAAAGAAATAGTTTTTTTCTAAGTTAAATTTCTCTTTATAGAACATACCTTGAAGGCTAGAACTGCCTCTTACCAGCTTCCCCAGGAGCACTAAGCATTGTACTTGGACCCACAGGAGACACTTAATAAATGTTAGGTCACCGAATGTAAGAAAGATAATCAGTATCTTTTTTTTTTTTTTTTTTTAAGTAGAACCTGATTAATAAAATAATATTATTTTATTTTAGTTTTGCAGCATTTGGGAAATTTGATGCCTGGGAGACTAAATAACAACAATCTAGGTAAAATTATATCAGCCTTTCAGGAGCTGAACTGATATGAAGTAAGACATGGTTTTATGTAAAAGATTAGGACACTGATATCACAATTTAAGAAGAGCTTAAGAAAAACCATTTGCTGATATAAAAAACATGACTGATAATGAACATGTGAATTATTTAAATGCAAATGAGCAAATAACCTAATATATCCGTATCTTGCTGACATAATTAGGTATATATATATATAATAGCTTTATCTCCTGACAATTTCATTATTAAAAATATCCCTAGTTTTTCTTTACATTAAAAACAAAAAAAGCCCACCAAATCTCTTGCTTTCCCTCAAATACAGAACTGACACTATTACACTATTACTATTTGTTTTCATTTGTATTTTCTTCCATACTTTACCAGGCCACTTTGAATAATAATCAAAGAAAAAAGACAATTTCCTTGGTGTAGTTTTCTAACTTCACTGTGTTTCCCTCTCAACCTAGGTAAAGGATAGTCAAGTGTCTTGGGGCTTTAAACACACACATTTCCATTTTTCTGTGGGCATTCGCCTACTAAACCCACAATGGGAAAATGTTAAACAAAAAAAAAGATCAGCCTTGCTTCTCTAGATTAAGTCTTAAGGCAAAGTAGGAGCTAAAGCTGTCTGTAAAATAAATAAAATAATGCAGAGAGCCAGAAGAAAATCTGGGCCTAATTCCTTGCTTTTTCTAATTATATTTTATTTTTCTTGTAACAAGTTCTGTAGAAGTATACTTCTGAGTTGGAAGGCATGGTACAGTATCATTTTCTAAAAGTTCTGTCTAGAAAGGAAGAAGAATTGTGTTCAGTCTGGAACACACATACACCCATTTGCCATCTGTCTATAGGTTTTCACTTATATTACTTCAGAAAGGGTTTTAAGCTACCCCTGCAGTTTGCTTCTCCATAACCAGGAAAAATACCTCACTTACACAGGGATAGTTTTACATCTCGCTTGTCATTGGAGACACGGTAAGCTCCATAGCCAGCCAAGAATCCAACAAATAGACCTGCTATCAATGATGGAACACCACCTGGAAAAAAAAAGTATGAGCTCAGAAAGAGAATCCCCAAATGAAAGGAATTCCTTCCGCTACTTCAAGTCTGATATGTGGACTTTCCAATGCCATTTCTAGTCAGGCACTGTGACAGGACACAGTCTAGTGAGGTAAGTATTGACCTGCTGATGGATAGTTCCTGAGAAATGACTGCCACAGCGGAGGAAGTCCAAATACTTAGTGATGCAACCAACACTGAGCACTTTCCATGCTCTGGACAGAGGGCTACATGCCAGTGACAGTGTGAAGAAGAAGCACAGTCATCGTCTCGTGGAATGCACTCTTTTTAGAATCGATTCAAATGGAATCCCTAGGGTAGGGTTAAGGCATTCTCTTTTTAAAATATTTATAAGAAATGCAGATTGCAGTCAGCGTTAGAGCCATTGCAGCAACATCTCCATATACCCACACATTGGCCCACCCATACCCACACATGTGCATGCCCCCCGAGCAGCACCCCAAATGAGAAATCAGGTATACTTTTCTCAAAACAGAAATATGAGATACCATGACTATAAATGCTCCTATCTTAAATCAAGGTAAAATATAAAACTTCACCTTTCATTTTTCTCCATGAAATCTCTTTAATTTAGCAACTGGGAAGATTTTCCCCTTCTTTTTGACAGAGATGAAAAGACAACTTCAGATATGATAATTAAGTATTTAATAATTTTCCTTTGTAACACACAGTATCAATATAATTCAGTTTTTTGACACTGTGAGCATGTAAACAAACAAACAAAAATCCTCATTGGATAATGAGAGAGTAGCCCCGAGGAGGTTAAGTCACTGAATTATGCAACCAATAATGACAGATGAAGGGCGACCCAGAACCCCAGGTGGAATACCCAGGGAACCACTTCCTTCCATGCAGCTCCTCAGGCACATCTAGGACATCTTTAGCTTCAGGTCCTAGTTACAGGCCCTTAGACAATCTTAACACAACTCCACTCCCGACCAAGACCCTTGGGTGGAAAGTCTGGTCTGGGCTTACCTCTTCGCTTATATCCCAAGATGCTTCCAAATGTCAAAAGGGCTGCGTATCCAAAACCAATCAGGTCCATTGGTAAAGTTGCAATTCTAAAGCAAGGGGGAAGGGACACATTTACAACGTGAAGAGAGTTTGGGGGAGCAAATGTATATAAAAGTGATATGTAATCTATATAGTTGTAGAAATTAATTTCTCTAGTCTACTATAAAAAGGAAAGCTCAATCTTCACCTATCCCCAGGGCTCAGCCACTGTGCCCTCCCCAAACCCCCAACCATCCATTGCACTCTCAAGCACACCCAGGGGGGCACCGCAGGTTGATTCACCTTTCCTTGTCTTAAACACCAGCTACACACTCAATGGTCAGTCATTAAAGAATACAATGAAGCCTTGGCGCAGTGTTAACTGAAAGATGATGATATCCTATTATGTATCAAAAGCAACAGATGAAATACAGATTCAGGGGTGGGATGTTCCATTGAATTCCTGCCCTCAGGATTCTCTAAGATGCAGAAGAATGATGGCTAAGATGCTGGCAACAGGCTGGAGACCTGGGTGCTGGTCACTTGCTGGTTGTTAGTCCGTGGACCTTGTCCCTAACACCAACTCTTCTTACAGTGAGAACAGGTAAGATGAACGCTAAAATTCCATGCAACTTTTTAAATGTGCTAAGATTCTGGTAGCGCTTTTATTTTTTTATTTTTAAAGATTTATTTATTTATGCATACAAGAACTGGGGTGGAAGCCAGAGGGGGTGAGAGGCTTCACCAGAGACAGAGTGGGGAGCAGAACAGGCAGATCTACTGAAATAACTGCTAAGGGGAGCAGGTGAGGCAGGAGAGGCCTGCTGGGCCATGTAGGTTGCTCCCTGGCCGTCTGGTGAAGGGGGATCTAACTAGTGCTTCAGTGGCTGGAGATAGCTTGAAAGTGCTGTCTTTAACCCCTGCACCACCACAGAGTTCTGTAGCACTTTTATATCTTAACTTTTTAATATTTCCTCCATGGGAAAAAAATTTTATATGAAATTTCTTTGTATTTTTCGTTATCTCAATTGATCACGTAAGTTAACCAGATTTCTTATTCCCTTAAATAAAACAAATTAATCCAAAAGAACAGAAAAGGAGTTCTGTACTTATCTCAGAGTAAGCCAGAACTTACTGCGAGGAAGGAACTGAGGGGAGGGAATTGGAGACACAGGTGGAGATGAAGGCACTGGAAACTCCTTAATACCTGTGGGGAAAAGAATTACAACAGGAGAGTTTATCTGTGCCCAAGTAGTGGCACAGTGGGCCTGAACATGTAGGAAGGACCTGTGTTCGAACACCTGCGCAGGCTTTCCCAGGAAAGACACAGAAATTCATGCTTCAGTGATCAAAAGTGCTTGAGAGAGAGGCTTGGCGGTTGTGACAGGGGGTGAGAGGCTGCCGTACAAATAATGGAGGCGCTGCTACTTGGCAGATGGCTGTCGGGAGCGATGAGCGGAATGGTATGGACATACTTGACTGAGGGTAAATATATACAAAGGAGCTGGGTTACTCCCAATGGGCCAGGTCCCCAGGGAAATGAACAAGGACAGGGCCCTGGGCTGTATTCCCCTCCTTCACCCCTTGGGACTGTTGCTGACCTTGTGAGGCTCATTGAGCCAACACAGAGACAGCAAGTGTCAGGTCTGGAACCCCAGAAAGAAGGGCTGTCAGCAGTGCCACAAAAAAAAAAGACTGCCCTCCACCTCACCTCTCCCTCCCATGCCCAGAGCAGTCATACCATCCAAGCCCCTCTCCTACCCTGACTTAGCAGCTGCAAGATCAGGTGTCAGTCCTACGGAAGCTTGGAATGGCCAAACACCCAAAATCATAAAACACCCACAGCACCACCTCCTGGAAAGGCCATATATGACAAGCCCACAACTAACATCAGTTAATGGTGAAAACTGAAAGCTTCCTCTCAAAGACCTAGTATAAAACAAGGATATTCACTTTTACCACTATTATACATCATAGTATTGGGGGTACTAGCTAGTGCAATTAGGCAAGAAAAAGATATAAAAGGAGTCCAAACTGGGAAAGAACATGTAAAAGTATTACTACCTGTAGATGACATGATAATATACATAGAAAGCTCTAAAGATGCCACTAAAAAACTACCAGAAACAATAAAGTTTCAAGAAAGAATCCCATTTATAACCACATCAAAAATTAAATACCAAGGAATAAACTTATCAAAGAGGTGAAGGACCTGTACAATAAAAACTATAAAGCATAGTTGAAGTAAAACACACAAAGAAATGGAAAGACAGGCCCCAAACATGCATTAAAAGAATCAGCATTGTTAAAATGGCTATTTTACCCAAAGCAATATACAGATTCAATGCAATCCCTATCAAAGTTTCAACAGCATTTTTCAAATAAAACAAACACTACTAACATTCAAATAGAACCACCAAAGACCCTGGGAATAGCCAAAGCAATTTCGACACAAAAGAAGGGTAGTGTCATATGCCAGGACTTCGAACTATACTACGGAGCTTATAGTAATTGAAAAAGTAAGATACTGGAATAAAAATAGGCACAGAAACCAATGAAATAGAATTTTGAGAGCCCAGAAATAAGCTCACACTTATACGAACAGTGAATCTATGATAAAGAAGCCAAGAGTATACACTAGAGAAAGGAAAATCTTTTCAACAAATGGTGTTGGAAAAACTGGACAGCCACATGGAAAAGAATGAAACTAGGCCACTATCTCACAGAATATAGAAATATTAACTCAAAATGAATTAGACTTGAATGTAAGACCTGAAATCATGAAGTACACATAAGAAAACATAGGCAAAACACTCCTCGACGTTGGCTTCAACAATTTCTATGTAGATTCATCTCCAATGAGAAGAAAAAGAAAAGAGAATATAAACGAATCGGACTGCATCAAACTAAAAAGCTATACAGTGAAAAGAAACTATCCTTAAAACCAAAAGATACCCTACTGAATGGGGAAAAAAACTTGCTCATCATACATCTGACTAGGAGCTGATATCCAAAATCTACAAAGAGCTCATACAACTCAACAAAAAGAAAACAAATAACCAAATCTAAAAATGGGCAGAAGAGCTAAACAGATACATCTCCACAAAAGACACATGATGCCCAAAAATAGATGAAAAAAAAAATCATCATTACTTATCATGGAAATGCAAATCCAAACCACAATGAGGGGCCTCCCCTGGTGGCGCAGCAGTTGAGTGCTGGACTGAGAAGCTGCCGGCAGCCTCTGCAGCGCTGGTTCGATCCCTGGCCACTGGGTGAGGGTCCCACATGGTGCGACAGACCTCTCCTGCTGCGCCTGCTGCTCCCCTCAGCAGTGTACTTCGGTCCTTCTGCCTGCTCTGCTCCCCGCTCTGGCTCTGGTGAATTCTCTCACCCTCCCGCGCCTCTGACTGTACCCAGTGCTTGTATACATAAATCAAAAATAAATAAATTAAAAAAAAAAACAAAAACAAACCACAATGAGAAACCATCTCACAACTGTGCAAATGGCCCATATTAATAAGAACAGAAACAACAAGTGCTGGCAAGGGTATTGAGAAAAAGGAGATCTAGTACACTGTTTTCCTATGGAAAATACAAAGGTTTCTCAAAAATGAAAAATGGATCTACTATATGATACAGCAATTCCACTCCTAGGTATCTACCCACTGACTACAAAAACACTAATTCAAAGGGATATATGCACTGTTTGTTGCAGTCCTATTTATAAGAGCCAAGTTATGGAAATAACCTAAGTGCCAGAGGACAGATGAGTGGATTAGTACTATGTGGTATAGATACACAATGGACTATTATTCAGCTATAAGAAAAAGATGAACTTCTGCCATTTGTGACAACATGAATGGACTGGAGGAGATAATGCTAAGCTAAGTCAGTAAGAAGGAGAAATACAAATACAAAATGGTTTCAGTCAGATAGTGAGTACAGAGATACAAAACAAAGGATGAGAAAAAAAATCAACCCAGTAACAAACCCCAGAAATCTGACCATTTGGGAGGGGGAATGGGAGGTGAAAGGCCCAAGAGAAGGGACTGTGGTGAGGGACTATAGGTGGTGTGGTGGTGCGTAGCCTGTCTGAAGAGGGATTATCTTATACTTCTGAATCATATACAATGGCGTACATCAATGTTACCTTATTAAAAACAACAACAAAGAGAAAGGGAGGAGGGAGCGAGAGAAATAGATGGTGGAAGAAAAAAGGAAAAATATATATGGAAAGTTCTTCGCATATACTGATTTGCAGGCTTCTATCATGTTAATCTTAATGAGTGAGTTCTCTTGAAGCCTGCTCTTGGGCACTTATTCTGTTGTCTCGGTTTTTTGTTTTTAAAAAATATTTGGGCACTACTCTCAATAGCCCTCCGCAAAAGCATTTTTTTAAAAAAGACTGAATCTGAAAAAAAAAATAGCCATTTGTTGATTTAGTGATGGATAAATAATAATGAGAATGATGATACTTTGAGAAATTACATGTGTTAGGCACCATTCCACAGCTTTACATCAACTCATTTTATTACCACTACAACATATGAGGTGAGTGCTATCAATATTGCCCTTTTCCAGGTGAGGAGAATGAGGCAGAGAAAGCAAGCAGTACCTCTGAGGTCGCACAGCTGAGCCAAGATTTCAGCCTCAGAAAAATCTCATTCCTAACCACTAGCAATACCTCTTGGAACTAATTCAGCTGGCAGGAAAAAAGGGAATATGCAAATGCAACTGATGTTCCTCAGGTTTAAATTCTGGATTCATCATTTCTCTTTGGACTCATAGCTTGAAATTGTGATCACACTGCTTTCGATCAGTGACTTGCCATTTCAGCTCCATAAGCACCTCAGATTCAATCATGCTTAATGTCTTTTTCAAAGAGGTATTCACATTCCACTATGTTTGCCTGGCTTCAAACCCCATGCCACCACCTTCTGGACATGTAACCGTAGGCCTGTGCCTTAATCTCTCTGTAACTGTTTCTCCATCTTTAACACAGGATAATAAAAATATCCACTGCATAGAGCTGTGATAATTAAATGAGCTAATACTGCAAAGCACTTAGAACAGTGCCTAGCACACATCGAGGACTCAAATAATAGCCACTCTAAAGATTATTCTTCTTTTTCACTCTCAAATCCACTTTTAAGCTTTACATGAGCAAAGACATGTAAAAGACATGTAAACATTCCTTTAACATTCTCCATGAACTGAGCCTTGTTCTAAGGAGGCAAAAGAAATCTATTCTCAATCCTTGCAAGAAGTTTCAGCACTCACAGAGAAAATTTAGACAAAGAGCAATAATCCCTCTTATTCCTTTTCCAAAGCAGGACCATTTAACCTGGCCAGAGGCAACACAGAGATGAAGGGGCTGCGATAATATGAAGGGGCAGGGTAGGGACCATGTGTTGGAGCAGCACACGCCGCCATGCAAACTTGGAAAGGCCAGAAAGCATCTTGGCTGCAATGCAGCAAAATGATTCACCAGGTATAAAACTAAGTGGCACGGTCCTCCCTTGCTCTTCGCCTTCCAAAATTTGGGACACCCACTAATAGATTTTTCCTAAGCTACCACTATATAAAAAGCATTTTCACATGTTAAGTATCAAAAATTGCCTACCCTAGAACTCCTTGGGACTCAAAAGACACATTTTCGAGTGAAGTCTTGGTGATGCTGGGGAAGTAAAAACCCTGCCAAGTATTTCTGCAGTAGCCCAGGAGCCCCACCCGTTTCTCCACCTCTTCCCATCTCCGGGGAGGTAGGGAGGGTGGGTGGCTGACTCAGGACCCCACGTGAGAAGGAAGAAATTCGCGGAATTCCCATGAAGAGGAGAAAAGCGATCCCTAAGAGAGCCCATAACCAGCCCCACCAGAATCCTCCCCAGGTCCTCTGCATCGCTGCCTACTATTTTCCGCGCTGTTAGTAGGAAAATCCATGGCAAAAAGGGCTCCCTTTGTGGGGTGTCTAGCTCACCTGCAGGCCCGAGCCCTCAGCACGGCTGAGAAGAGAGAAATCGGGACTGAGAAGCCAGCAAACTAGATCCCCGGCGTCCGGAAGCAGCCTCACTGGCAGCGCCTTGCGACTCTGCAACCTACTTTGCAGCACCGGGCTGGGGCGGCGGGTTCCGGGCGCGCCCGCACGCATGCGCCGGGCCTCCCTCCCCGCCCTCGGGGCAGCCCTCCCGGGCTCGCCCCGCGCAGCCCGGGGCCGTGGTGGGCTGGACCACCTGGAGCATCCAGGCGGCTACACCCCAGAGGCTGCTGATCGAACCTGGCCCGGAGTCCGGGGCCGGAAGCGGCTGCCTCCTGCCACACGGAGCAGGACTGAAAAGCGCATGGAGTAGGTCTGGATGTGACAAGGGAGCCCATCCCAGTAGGGGAAAGATTTTTAACCATGAAGTTGATTCATCATTCAAGAGACATTTGTTTACAACAGTCCAGGCCTTTTACATATTTTCCAACAGATTGTCCCATTGCAAGTGGAGGTTTTGGGGGAGAGGATGTTCTGAGCAACTCCACAAACTCGGGTTTTATGGATTCCGCCCCCACCCCAGGCCAAAGAGATTGGAGGCACCAAGGACTGCAAATCCCATATGTCATCATCACAAAAGGGAGGCTTGCTGGGAACTGAGTGGAGTTAAGCAGCCAGTCTTGGTATATATAGCCAGACGGTGTAAACCTGGGGTGTGGCTGGTTTTTCCGTTGGCCTTCAGCATGCTGTTGAGGTCCCAGCTCAGTGGAACTGGTAGGATGTGTTCACCAATTTATCTCTCTTTCTCCCTGGGTTATTCCTCTCTTCATTTCCCCTTTAAAAAAATAAACCCTTAATTAACCTTTTTTTCATGTGCCTGCAGTTGAGCCTCATTATAAGTCCCTTTTAAGCACATGGGTGAAGATCCACACTCATGCCAACTCATTTCACATTGGGGCTGCCCTGTAACAGAGGGAGCGAAGGTTCAGGGAGGTGAAGTGATATGGTTGTACCAGGTCTCTGGCCCTAAATGGAGTGGGTAGATTTGAGTCCAAGTTTGTCTCCAAGCTGGAGCACTATTCATTACGTCACATACTCTGGGGTGATCTAGATGGCAGGAGGTCGGCTTCCTGGTTTATACTCCAGGCCAAGGGTTTTCTGGGCTTAAATATTTGAAGGGAAAGGCAGAGAGTGCCAGAATTTAAGGTTCTTTAAATCTGTCTAGTCCCAGGATAACCGGTTCCCAGGTATGACACTTAAATTGACTTGGAATTATCCCTCTTGTAACAACTTTTCATCCTACTCCAGTTAGCCTTCTGGGCTGCATACAATAACTCTGATCTCCTTCCTCAAACAGTCCTCAGATCTGAAGACAACCCTGTAGTCATCAGGTAGCTCTAGGGGTGCCTTAGGGCTGGAATAAACAAATCTCTTAAAATAAAAAGAAACCTAGAATATTCTATTAACTCTTGTCAAGTTTATTTGCTGAATCCAATCCCTGTGCTTAAAAGTGCTTCAGGGAAGTAACCAACTTAATGAGAAGTCTAAGTTGGTCCCAGGAAGTTGATAAGATTCCTGAAGGTTGAGAGTTGACTGCAGACACGGGAATGTGGAGTGCAGAAAGCACCATCTAGAAGTTTGGCTCTGAGGTCGCTCTACTTTCCATTCCTTCTATGCCCCTGGCTACCTCAGTCTCTTCCCTCTCTCTCTTTAGACTTGAGCATTTATTCAGAATAAAACTAAAAACCCTCTTGGAATGCCTCAGTTCCTTTAACTGATGTGACCTCTCACCCCCCAGAAATAACACCCTCTCCCCTAGAGCTGGACTTATGCTACTCAAATTAGATGTTGAGACCCCTTCCACTCTGTCCTGAGGTGTTAGAAGCTGAAAACAGTTGCATGGTATTCCCACTCAAGGAATTTTCACCTTAAATGAACAGCTCTGATATTTTATATTTTATGGGACTGCCATACTCTTGGACACGTGGGAGCAGGAAAGTTGTTGGGCAAACAGGGCACTCTCCTCTCAACTCATAGGCCACCAGCTGCTACCTACTCCAAATAAAAGCAAGGTTAGAGCAGGAGGAGAGGGTGCAGCAAAGCCTATTCACTTCTACCTATTTGTCATGCTTTCTATTCATGAATCACAGCATTGTGCCTCCAGACCCCTTAGGCAGTCTGAAGAAATGCATAAGATAAAATATGTGGGATTGTGAGGAAAGCCAATTTTATCAAAATGTTAAACATTAAAACTGTGATATAAGAGATGTGCTTCTTTACTAAATTACTCTAGAATTAGACCTAGGTGTGGTTTTAGTAATAACTTTTAATAGTGGTACACATGAATAATAGTTTGAGGTGAGGTGACAAGTGTTAACACCTGAGTATCTGTGATTCCTAACGAGAATCATGGGATGGGGCGGGGAGGAGCACAGAGGACAGAAGTGATGGTGCACGGGTGCATTAGTGAAGGAAATTCTATGGGGACTACACCTGGGAGGGAGCAAATATGTTTAAAAATGAACAATGATGTAAAAAAATACTTAATGAAAAAAAGAAAACCCCAAAAAGACCCTCATCTTGTATGGTTATCTTAACGATCCACACAGGGAGTAGAATCTTGGATCCACTGTACCCCAGTAACCCTGGCTATCACCCAAAAGCCTGTGAACCCTGGGTATTCCCGGGAGCCAATAATAAATAGCAGCTGCTATTTAAAACACATCAGAAGGGTGCCTCCCTGGTGGCACAGTGCTTAAAGACACATCAGTATCAAGCTATGGTCAGTCACTCCAGCATGAGTTTGATCCCTGGTCTGATCCCTGGCCAGCCAGGGAGGTGACCCACATGGCGCAGCAGACCTCTCCTGTCTTGTCCGCTGCTCCCTCTCAGCAGTGTATTTCAATAGATCTGCCTGTACTGTTTCCCACTTTGTCTCTGGTGAATCCTCCCACCCACACCCACCCCTGAACTTCTGGCCTACACCCCAGTTCTTGTATGCATAAATAAATAAATCTTAAAAAAATAAAAAGACACCAGAAGGATAATTCCATCCTAGGGATGAATGGATGGTTGGTAGCTACCTTTCTTCTAAGCTGTTACATACTCTTCTTGTTTTTGCTCTGTAGTAAGTGAGCCCTGCCCCTGTCCTTCTGGAAACTTCATATGGTCCTAGAAACACAATTGAAATTCCATTCTTCTATGGAGCCCTCTGACAACATCAGTCCTCTTCAGCGGAAGTAGCTACAGAAGGAGACCTTTAAACCCCCTCAAGAATGAGGAATGGAATGCAACAGGGGAGGAAGTTTGTTCAAGGGTCCTGGAACCTGGTCCTTGCTTGTTATCTTCCTGTTGTTTGGTGCCCAGGATAACAGGAAAAAACAAGACCCTGTACCCTATTTCCCCACTGCCTCACCCTGGTGATCAGCCCCACAAATCGTGGATATCCCTGCTTCTGCTTCTCTCAGTGTGACTCGTGACAACTGTGCCTCTCTCCTATTGAGTGATCCACAATAAACATTCCTTGCTTGAATCCTTGATGGGGTCTCTCTCTAAATTCCTTTCCTTATGTCATTAATAAAGTTAGAAAAGAACTCTCAGAGGTCAGTAGCAGTATACCCAAGTGAATTCAGCAGCTGCTATTTTTGACTAAATATTGATGTCTTTTGGGAAAATGAAAACACCTTGGATTGGTTTACAGGTACTTGCCTGTGTCATTCTGGACTTGTGAGATTCGGTCTCCATATCTGCTTTCAAATCCTTTTTCCCACCAAGCCTAACTCAAAATTCTTTCTGCATGTTGTACCATAGCTGTTTTGGTTGTTTACCTCCCTTCCACCTGTCATTAAAATAACACAGGCATTTCATCTTTTTAAGTGACGGAGTCATGCTATATTGGTATTACAATCCTCATTTTTGTTATCTGATCTCTTGGAAAGCATGGTCACAATAGTCATGATGTGATAAAATTAGCTAGCACAACCTTGATACAAAGCACAATAATAAATACACAGGCAAGGTCAAAGATGGCCTGCTAATATTCACAATTATACACACTTAAGTCCCAGCATTCTGAGTGATGCAACAACACATTGATAAATTATTAGTGCAAACTCTGAATTATGGCGCCAATGTCAGTGATCAGGGGAAAGGTGGGCAAGAGCAACTGCAGAAGGTGGATAATCTATTCCATATCCATTTGACACTAAAGGCAGTGCTGTATTGTATTTTTCTTCCAACTTCCCCCGCTGCCCAAAAACCAGGACCTCTCACATTCCAGGGAAGCATTTCTCAGGACATGATACTTTCAGTGCTAAAATTGGGATGACTTGTTACCCTAGTAGTTTCCCCAAAACCCAAGGGCTAGCTTTCCAGAGGTAGAAAGGCTGGGATACTGAGTTAAAGATTCCTTAGCTTGCTATCACTGATGGTGTGAAACTTCTCCGTAATATGTTCCGCAGGTTCCTCTTTATAGGTGGTGAAAACAGAACCTTGTCTTTTGCTACATAGTCTCTGGAGCCATTAAAAAGCTCATTGGCCTCAATCTGGAATCACAGGCAAAGCTAAGGGCTGGTGCACCCCCTTACCCTGGATCTAAAGGAAACTACAGGAAAAAAGGTACCTGAAGGCCAGAGAGGAGAAGAAAGAAGACAAACCAGAGGCCTTCAGCCAGCCAAGGAAGGAAGGAAGAAGCAGCTGCCAGTGGGGAGTATAAACCACACCTTGGGGAGACACTCCCCAGCTCCCAAACTTGCCAAAGTGGTGTCTGATCTCCTCCTCAGTGTCTTTGGAGTACAGACCCCCATAAAAATTTTTTTTCACAAGCTCTTTCTTCACTGGGATTGGTGTCTCAGCCCTTCAGGCTGTGGGCCCTCCACTGCCCTCCACAGTAGTACTGTAGTACCTGAAGTTTGTCAGGACAGAGCGGTTTGGGGACTTTCTGTGCTAAAACCAGAAGTGAGGGGTTGCCTGGGGAGTGGAACTTTCAGTGGGAACACAAGTAAAGATTTCACCCCTAAAAGACATTAATACATTTCCAGTACCCACTAGCTGCCATTCACAGCTCCACACTGACCCTAGCTTAAAACCACAGCGCCCAGAGGTGAGAAGAGGAAAGCAAGGAACCTCATCAAGGCATAGGTCCTGGCACAACTGCAAGTTATTTTAAACAGAAAGAAACAAAAAACACCTCTTATCAAAGTGCTGTCATCTCTGTCTATCCCTGCGCCCTGATCTCGCGATCAAGGACCTTTCTTCCAGGGAGGTAGACTTAGATGCGACAGTGACACCAAACCTAGCAGGAAGGTGGTTGGCGGGGCGCAGGGCTGGGAGAGAAGGAAGGAGCGTGAGGACCTGAGAACAGAGAAGCGAGGGGGCTCGAGGGGGGTGCGGGTGCGAGGATGGAGGTCTTGGCCAGGGCGCTTTCTTGCGCCCAGACTTGGACCCTGGGTCTGGGCACGCACCTTCCTCCTGGTCACCCACCCTCTCCGCTGGCTGAGCCCAGATGGCACCAAAGTCATCGACCTAACCACTTGCACCAACCCAGGGTGCCCCTTATGCCCTTCGGGGACCCCAGGCCTAGACTGGCACCTCATCAACGAGGTCGGCCTTGAATCAGTTCTTGGAGGCGCCCATCGTCTGCATGGGCTGCTCGCCCCCTGTTGCCTCTGACGCTTGTTTGCCCGCACTTTGCTCACCCATAACCACATGCTTGCTTCATCAGCGCGGGGGCCCATCTTTAGGGCCCAAGGGGCCGGGGCGGGGGGCGGGTCGTGCGGGCCCAACGCGCCCAAAGCGCATGTTCATTGGTTGACCCGCCTGACACTCAGTCTTAGTGGCATCCCATTGGCCTCAAGGCCACGCGTTCTAAATCCGGGAAAATGGTCCTTTTCGAACCAGTGGATGCGGAGCCCGCAGAAGGTCCCCCAGCTCCGCGGGGCCCCTCCTGGTGTGAGGCCTCAGCTAAGCGGGGGATGCCCTCTCCACCCTCCGAGGTAGGCCGCAGCTTCTCGCCCCGATTCAAAGCTTCACGGGAAGGAAAAAGCCGAGGGTAAGACAATACAAGTTTAAATCCCCAAAGTGAAATAGTCAGAAACAAAGTCAAGGAAAGCAAATAGAAATGAGAATAA
Organism: Talpa occidentalis; assembly: GCF_014898055.3. Classification (NCBI taxonomy): domain Eukaryota; kingdom Metazoa; phylum Chordata; class Mammalia; order Eulipotyphla; family Talpidae; genus Talpa; species Talpa occidentalis. The sequence continues at coordinate 72,521,181 of NW_023602073.1, read as the reverse complement.
CGTTAAGCCAACGTCAGTGTTTGCAAATGCAAAGAAAACAGCTAAAATTCATGGGGTTAATTCAAGAAAAGAGAAAAAGGTGAACCTAATTTTGAATTTAGGATGTGCATACCGGTGTCTATTTAGACTTCCATTAGCATCAAGTCACGCTTTTCTTATTCTAGTGTCTGTGCTGTGAAGAGTCGGCAGGGGGCACTAGATGCTCTAGTTTCTTTGAGGGAGGCAAGGTGTTTCAGCCTCGTCAGTTATTTTGAAAGATCATATAACTGCGTTTGGCAAACAGGGATGTTATAAAATTTAAAAGTAAGTGGGGAGAACAGGGCAATGGTCTTAGAAGAATATACGAGAAAGGTGTATGATTTTTGCTCTGAAATACAGTGCGTGTGTGTTTGCGGGGAGTCATCGACTATTGGGCCTAAGGAGAATTTTCGAAGTAGGCTCTGGAAGAGAGTTCAGGGTACTGAGACCACAGGGCCTGCTCTAGGCCTGCCATCTGAATTCATTTTGAACTTTTCCCAAGGACATGGGACGTTCTGTGCAAAGTCCAAGCAGTTTTCCAGGCATTCAGTCATAATGATAAAACTAACATTTAGTATCTATTGTATGCCAACCTTCTAGTACTTATCTTCTAAATAATTTATAGTGTCAACTCTCCTAATTTTCACAACAACCCTCTGAGTAGATAGATATTATTTTCCCCTTTTAACAGAGAAGGAAAGTGAGGCAATTTGCAAAAGGTCATGCAAAGAGCTGAGAAGTGTCAGAACCAGATTTAAAAGTATGTGCAGGCTCTGAGGTCATTCTGCCTCAGAATGGGTTCAGACAATGACTTTATCATTGATATTAATACAGGAAAGTACCTAACATTATGACTGAGACATAAGAAATAATGTTTGCTGTCATTATTATTATTATTAAAATAGTGGCCCTTTCTCCCTAGGAGCTTAGACTCTAGTTCAAGAGGTTGGTAAGATTCATTAAAGCAGTAGAGTTGCGTATTAAGTGGGGTTGGGGGGCGCTGGGAGGGATAGACAATAGATACATAGAAGTTTTCAAAGGAGGAATCAGCATAGAGAGGGAACAAAATGGACAGGTCTTGTCTGGGTCAGTGTGGCACCTGCTTAAAATTCTGAGTGAGCAACCTGCTTGTCATTGAAAGGCAGCCTCTGAGCCTGAATGGCTTGAGTTAATCATTACATTCTCTGTGTTTGATTATCATATAGGTTTGTGTGTGTTTAATTAAAAGTATAGTCAATTTTTATTAGTTATTAAAATTTTCTTAAAGAATGGTGATGGCCATCTTTTTAACTGGAGGAAGCATTTATTAATTTCACAAATATTTATCTATTGTTTGTCAAGCCCTGGACTGGAAAATAAGCAGGGTGCTGAGTCAGAGACTTAACTCTGGAATGAGGGAGATAGGAAGGGATATTATTTTTTAAAAAGATTTATTTATTTATGCATACAAGAACTGGGGTGTAAGCCAGAGGTGCAGGGGGTGGGGTGAGTGGATTCACCAGAAAGAATGGGGAGCAGAACAGGCAGATCCACTGAAATGCACTGCTGAGGGGAGCAGCGGGCGAGACAGGAGAGGTCTGCTGTGCCATGTGGGTAGCTCCCTGGCCAGCTGGGGAGCGAACTCATGCTGCAGTGGCTGGCAATGGCTTGATAGCACCGTCTTTAACCCCTGCACCACCAGGGAGGCCCAGGGAAGGGATATTATTTTAATTGAAACTTAAAATCTGGGCAAGGAGTTGGGGGAACCCATTCTGAGCAGTAGGAATGGCCTGAGTAAAGGCCTTTTGTGGGGAAATGGCTCCATGAGAACACAAATGAAAGTACTTGATGGGCTGGAGAATTGTGAATCAGAAGGAGAGTTGAATTGGTTCAGCAACAGCTGTGTTCACCAAGAACAGGGCTGACTAGGGTTTCCTATTGACTCTTTTATTTAAATCTTCTGGACTCAGCAGACTCCAGATGTTGCTGTGTGGAAAATCATGGAGTGAGAGGTGATCTTTGTATGTGGCTTGTTTTTCTTTTTTTTTTTGAAGATTTATTTATTTATGCATGCAAGAACTGGGGTACAGGCCAGAGGTGCGGGGGTTGAGAGGATTCATCAGAGACAGAGTGGGGAGCAGAACAGGCAGATGTACTGAAATTCACTGCTGAGGGGAGCAGCAGACAAGTCAAGAGAGGTCTGCTGTGCCATGTGGGTAGCTCCTTGGCCGGGAGTCGAACTCGTGCTGCAGTGGCTGTGGATTGCTTCATAGGTTGCATCTTAACCATTGCGCCACCAGGAAGGCCCTCACTGGTTGCTCTTAGCTGAGTTTAATGCTGTGTGTCTGTGTTGGAAACCCTCTCTGTCTCTCCAGAAAGTTCCATCATGCCAGTAAGAAACTTCTCCATGCCCTCTTGTTGCGTGGGTGGCATCATTGTTCTTACTATTCAAACCAAATGTTGGGTGGGAGAGTGATCCATTCCAATTTTGCTGAGTGACCACTAGGTCATTCCATTTTACTGAGTGACCCTACAGTGGGTACTTGCTCCCTTGTGCAAATGTCCCTCTGCAAACTTGTTCACAGTCACGCCTTTTTCCCCAAGCAATCCTCCATGATCCATTTCCTTCCATCTTGTTGCATGGCCCTTCAACGCCTGGTCTCTAAAGTCTGTGTGAAGGGGAAGAGAGCTTAGGAAAGGCACCTGACTGCTCTAGGCATCCAAACATTGAGTGTTTCATGTATCACTTTTGCTCAAATTCACTAGGCAGAATTGGTCACACAACCAATTTAATTGCAAGGGAGGCTGGAAAATAGACCAGATACATATAAGTATACAGCAGTAGCTCATGCTACAGAAACCAAGAACCAAAAAAGTGCCATAATTTCCTTATAACCGTTGTGTTAATATTCACAGATTCCAGACAGGATGACGTATAGATTAAATGTGGTCTATGGTAGTATTTCAGGCCTTCCATGGCCTGGTCCCAGGGATTCCATCATCCTTTACGATACTCACCACCTGGGAGCTAGTTCTTTAATAAAACAGAACTGTTTATAGTTCCCTAGACCTACTTGGCCCTAAATTTTGATTCATGCTACCCCTTACTTAGACATGGATATCTTCTACTTTTTCACCTAACTCCTTCTTGTCTATTTATTCTTTCAGACTATTCTTCTAGGAAACTGATCCCAATTTCCTGATTCCCCACTTCCTAGAATGGGTTAGATACCCTTCTGTGCTCCCACATTGTCCTAACCATAGCTCTAATTTCATAGGTACTAGAGTTGATGTCATCGATTTATGAATCTATCTCCAATCTAGATTGTGCATTTCTTGTCAGTAAAGGGCACAATTTAAAAAACACAAACTATTAGGGCCTCCCCTGGTGGCACAGTGGTTGAGTGCTGGGCTGCGAAGCTGCCCACAGCCTCTGCAGCGCCGGTTTGATCCCCGGCCGCCGGTGAGGGTCCCACATGGCGCTCAGACTTCTCCTGGCACGCCCGCTGCTCCCCTCAGCAGTGTATTTCGTCAGTCTGACTGTTCTGTTCCCCACTCTGAAGCTGGTGAATTCTCTCACCCTCCCATGCTTCTGACTGTACCCATTGCTTGTATAAATAAATAAATAAATCTTTTAAAAAAACCCCACAAACCAATATATAGTAAATGTGACATTTGTATAGTAAATTGTGACATTTTAACACACATATATATTTATTAGTGTTGGCATCTTCCTGGCTCTTGGTATGTGGAATAATTTTAGATTGTATCCTGGATGTTTTGAATAGTATGAGACTTGGTCTTGTTCAAATTCTATGGAATGTTGACACTTGTTTTAGCAAGCAATCAAACCAACTGGTTTCAGGCTGCAAGTTTTGAACAACCTACTGCAGGTTGTATAACTACCAATAGTTTCAGTAGCTGTAGCATTTTCGAAGCTTCTGTAATGCTAGTTAGGTCTATCTGTGTGGCGCCATCTAATGGCCAGTCTGACACGTGAGCAGTGATCGCTCCTCATAGTCTGTTACACATACACATTTTAGGGTCAGATACACATATGCACTGCTTGGGAATATGCCCAAGTTCATAAACAATTTGAATAGCACCCCCAGCTACCTCCCCTCTGAGAGCTCCCTAGTGCTTCCTGAGTAGAAAAAGCTGAAATTTAATTGTATTTGGGCAGCGCAACCCAAGAGAGGCAGGGGCAACTTTGAAATGGTCTCTATTGTTGCTGACTGACTTATGCCCACATTTGGGAATTTGGAACCTGGGGGCTGCCCGGGACAGGAGGGTGCACATAGTCAGTGTGTAGGAGAAGATTCTTTCTGGAAAAGTATAGGAGTAGAGGAGTACAGATCTGTGATAGAGTGCTGGAGTAGTAGATTGTGCCTACAAATGCTGACACTACACTGCCAGATAGCAACCAGGTACCCAGAGCTACAGAGTGCAATACCCCAGTCCTCTAGACAGGGGATCTTGAGGATAATGGATAGTCTTAGTGATGGTGACCTGAGACTTCCATAAGATGGTGATTGTCTGCTTGAGTTTAGGGCTACCAGACATAAACAGCTGGAGCCTGAACCAGTGGGGAAGGCTAGATTGCTCACTTCTGTTTCTGTACAAAAGAGGCTCTTCTTAATAGCTGGCTGCTGTGTTATGCAAAATAACACCTGGGGTCAAAGCTGAGATAACTATATATGGTGACAATTACATTAACCAGAGATTAATGCACCTGGGCCCTGGCAACAGGAGCAAGCAGCCCAGAGCACAGCTCTGTATTTGAAAGGCAAAGAGAAAAAAATTTCAGCCTTGACTCTATTCCAGTCATAGTCTGCTCCAGGGACTACAGCTATTGAGAGTGTTCTTTAGGGGAGGCAGTCTTTTGTGAAAAGCAAAGGTAAACCTTGAGAAGCACACACTAGTCATTCACCTGTAATCAGAACCAAAAAGTAGTCAATCCATAGTGTGAACCAGCAGCTCTCAGTTCATTCTGCTGTTGTCCACACCCCTGGGGAAAATAAAACAAAGCAAAACAAAAAATTCAAGTCACAGATTCGAATACCAGAGCTGAATGGCAGCTGAGAGGTTGGTGCTAGCCTGAGGTTATTCCAGACAGTTTGACTGAGGAGATGGTCTGGGCAGGGAGGGGTGAGGGTGATCGTGGAACAGTCCCCCCCCCACTCCCACACACATACACACACTCAATTTGGGCAGCTACAGCACCTTTAGGAGGCTTGAACCCCTGATACCCTGTTGCCCCAGATCCTGTCTTCTATGCCCGACCAGCACTAGGTGCATATGTCAGTCTATGAAACAGTAAACACCCAAGGATCCAGGTAAGCAACCTAGGGTTATATCCTGCAACCTATAGATATGATATATGGCCAAATCACCAAGACAAGGAAAGAAAGCTCTTTATCTCAACCCATAAGAAACTAAAAATGAAGAGACAGAGGAACACACCATAAATGATGAAACAACAAAATCCTGGGAGAAGTCCAAATCCAGCAGAAGTGAGTAACTAGCTAGTTCAACAGAACAGTGATAATGATTCTTGTCAAAATAAGAAAAACAATGGATGAACAAAAGCAGGAATACAAGGATAGAGAGAACATGAGTATGTTTCAAACAGAATTAAAAGACTTGACGAACACAAAAACAACTAAAATCCAATAGAGGACCTCAATAGCAAAAATAGGTAGCTGATAGAATCAGCAGCTTAAATTGCACAGCGATAAAGATGAAAATAATATACAAAAAAATTAGAATCAGACTCTTCATACCAGGGGCCCCGGGGTTGAAAGACAGAAAAAAAATGTCATAGGGATTCATGCTGCTCTAACCTCAGCTCTTCCAATCAGAGGAAGGTTTCTCTCCCTCAGAATTTAAAGTATCTGTGGGAGTTCACAGACTGGGGAATTAGGAGACCCTCTCCCCACTCATGTCAAAACAAAAGGGCTTCCCTGGAACTCTCTGTCCTTGCCAGTGCTCACTTCTAGGTTTGGGGGCTGACTTGAGTCTAGACCAGGGGAAACCAGAGGGGAAAATGTAGTAAGCTCACAATCAGTTTAGTGGTATTTAAAATTGTGGTCTTTTTTACAAATATACCTGCTACTATTTACATGTAATGGTAAATTCCTGCTCCATGAATTCTGTCCAGGTTTTATAGCTTCATTCAGTGGAGGAGAATAGGTCACTTCATCCATCGTCCATGGAACCAGAATCTATCTTATTTCATGTCATTTACCTATGCCTACCACAGTGCCGGGTACATGGCAGGGTCCTTTGTCTATTCACTGGATGGGTGAATGAATGAGTGAACAAACCAAAGTCATATGATTTATTTACAAATAATTCACAAATTCTCATGTCTTCAAAGAACAAATTTCTGATAACTATGCTGCTGTCAACTTTCCTCTAGTCTCTTCCTGGAAGAGTGAGGGATACTAAACAAAGAGTCTAAGTTAATAAAATATAATCTTTGGGCTTTCTTCTTGGCCTAGGGGTTGAGTCTCAATCTTTTAAATGTGTCAACGCTATCATCACTACAGCCTGGGTTCGATCCCCAGCCAGGGAGTTAACCCACATATGGCACAGCAGACCTCTCCTATCTCACGGCTCCCCTTATCTGTGTATTTCAGTCAATCCACCTGTTCTATTCCCCACTCTGTCTCTGGTGAATCCTCTCTCACACACACCCCCACCCCACACCTCTGGCCTACACCCCAGTTCTTCTCTGCAAAAAAAAAAAGAAAGAAAGAAAATACAATTTTTCTGTTTGAATCTTTAAATCAGATAAATGTTCTAAAAAACCCCAATTTTCATTTTCTCTGGACAGGGTTTAGATTGCACAGATTTGAATGAACCGTCTTAAACTCTGCTCCTCCCTTGCCCATCCTAGGATTAAAAGAAAGTTAAAAACACTTGATAAAGCATTTTAACACCAGCACTTCCTTTAACTGCACATGTTTGCAGTCTAGTTACCACCAAAACAGGATGAACTGTATGTTTAAAAAGAACAGTGTGGAGCTCTGTTGTTTATTCATCTTCTTTTACATAGTCTACATGTAAATTATTGGATCCAGTTACAAGGAGAATACTAGAAACCCCATGTATTTGAATAGCAGGCTGTTTTATTTCTGCCTCTTCAATCTTAAGCTGCTCTGACCCCTGCCTACAACAAGACTTGGCTGATGCATCCAACATGAAATCAACTCCAGCTCATCTTTTCCATTCTTGAGTTTGGCTTTGACAGGGACCACAGCAGTCAATGGGACCTCTGTACATGCAGGCGATTCCCAGGAGAGTCAGGAAGGGCCTGATGATTCATGATATAAAGCATCCCTGAGGGACTCTGCTTCCCTTTTAATTTTGTATCCGTGTGAGGAATTTGAAAACTTATGCCAATGAGGACAACATTCCCATAGTGAGCTAAACAGGACCCCTGACAGAGAGGAAACAGGAGCTTCTGAGAACCAGGATCTTTTCTCTTTACATAGAGACCACACCCGTGGAGAAGGGCACACAGCCAAGTAGGGTGCACCCTCTTTTAAATGTGTCAGGGACTTACCCCTTCTGAAGAAACTTTTTTACTCTAGCTGATTCCATAGCACAAATCAGTTATCTGCCCTGAGTTATCAAATGCCATTTCTCTCTAAGCCTGCTTTTCTCTGTTCCCTTTTTGTTCTCTTGGTATGCTTCGGTTTTTAGAATGGCTTATTCTGTTCTGGTTTATCACAGGTATGAATTGTGTCGACATCAGGAATTCTGTTCTCTCTTTTGGCAGGTTTGCCACCAAAAGATGTTTAAAGCTTCCGTGAGTCAAATCCAGTTCCACAGAGCTCCAGGAAACCATTCAGACACTTTGGACATAGTGGTTTGGGTTGTATCTGAGCTTTGATCATTTACTACTACCTGTTTGGTTATAGAATAATTTTTAAATCAACATGGGATTAGCTTGGTTAGAGAATCTACTCCCTGACCTTGCCAGCACAACCCCAAAGTAACAACAACTGCTGTGGTATGCCCTCCAGGATGATTGCTATTTAATTTGAGGTCACTCCTTGAGGGGGACTTCTCTGGGGGCACTTTGGTCCTCTAAGGACCTAGCACTTTTGGGGGACCTCCTTACTTCCACTTTTTTTCTAGTTGCTTCCTGGGAAGTTTGTTGTTTCGTTTATGTCTGAATGCAGCTAATGGTTAAATGAATGAAACTTTGTGTTTTATTCCTTCCTTTCTTTTTCTTCTCCCAAATACAGAGAAAGGCAGGTTAGAATCCTAAATACATTTGCACTGCAAGTATTGTGGCTCCCCCCACAATTTTCTTTCATTCTAGACATCTTCCCTCTTTATAAAAATTGCACAAGTAGAGCATGTTGAGGAAAAATTAGGATAGCTAAAAAGAAAAAAAAGGGACATCGAAAATATGTTTCCCAATAAAAAAGAAGCAGATTTTTCAGGCACTTCACTGTTTTCAGTCTTTCAGAGACTCAGTTTCTGCTTTTGTCGAGTATTGTTCATCCCTTGCTTCCACATGACGCCTCTAGCACCAGCATTTTTGTTTCCAAATCACCTTAGCTAAAATAATTTAAAGAAATAAAGTACAAAAGGAACATGCATTTGTAATAGAACAAATTATTTTAATGGACAATTTAAACATCTCTCTTTTAAGAATGCCATGCCTTGTTACCCCTTCTTAGGTTGGATCCCCTGAAGTCCACCTGCTCCTGACCATACATACCCCCAGAATCTGGCTAGCCTGTGTGCCTAGATACACAAAAGGCAGGAAGGAGAGCTCTTGCGTCTTTACTTGTATGATATCATCCCTTCCTTGATGCCATGAAAATAGAACGATTCTAGCTGTTGCCTGGATTAGAGGGGAGGGTAGGAGACATGCAATGGGGAAAATTTCTTGAGTAATGGAAATTGTCATAAAGAAAATCTGAATTTATATTTCAAAAATGTTTTCCTACCATCGGTTGATCTTAGCACTCACAGGCGACTGCCAGTGGTTCCAAATCTGATTCACAGGTGAACTCACCTGCGGACCCCTCCCACCACTGTGCACACTGTACCTCAAGATCTAGCTTGTATCTCTTCTGGGGATAGGGCTGGGATGGGGTACTTAACTTCTAGGAATAAGTCAGAGCAGTGTTGAGGCTTTATGTCACCTGCTTGTGTTCCTAAATCTAAACCTGATCTTCAAAGTATGATGCACCTTCACCCACAGCATCTGTCTCACTTACTAGAAATGCAAATTCTCAGACCCTACCCCAGACCTACTGAAGCTGAAATTCTGGGTAGGTCCTCAGTTTGTGTTTTAACAAGTCACCAGTGATTTAATACACAATGAGGTTCAAGAGCCACTATTCCAAATATATGTTATGTGGGAGATGTTTTCCAGGATTCTTCAGTAAGTTTTCATTGACAATCATATAAAATAAAGAGTGGACCTTCTGCTCAGAGCTGACAGTTCAGAGAATCCTAAGAAGGATTGGCAACTTCAAAGTATGCCCTCTAACCACATATTACAATCTTTGGAGTTCCTGGATTTGAATTTTTTTGCCCTTTTGGGATATTTTTACTGTTCTCTTTTAAAAGATAAAGGTTCTATTTGTACATAAAAGCATCAATGGCATCTGTCATACTCTACTCATCTACTATTCTATTGCGTTCAAAGGGACACATGGTAGGTGAGTACCTTTGCTGCCGCTAACTAGCTAAAATCTTAGCTAAGTTCCTTCAACTCAGTTTCTTTGGTGAAATATGTTCTCCAAGATATTGTATCAATTAGGATTTGGTTGCAAGTCACAGAAAATCCAACTCAAACTGGTTTAAAGAAAAAAAAATAATCTATTAGCTTTTGTAAATAAAAAGTCTAGAGGTCTGACTTCAGAAATAGCTTGGTCAGCATCAAAAAAGACCGTAAGAACAAAAAAGACCGTAAGAACCAGCTGTTCTTTTCCTCTTTGCTTTTCTTTGTGTTGGCCTCTTTTTCAGACTATGCAAGTTGGCAAAATGGCACTCCCCACTCCAGCCAACATGTCTCCATGGTTCAAGTTTAGATCCCAGGGCAAACCCAGCAGCCCACACAACCCCTCCAGATGAGATTGGTTCTGATTTGCCTTCCTTGAGTTATGTGCCCACCCCTGAACCAGTCACTGACCACAAGAGAAACTGACATTCTGGATCATACACTATCCCTGGAAGAGGGTAGACGGGAGATACCATCCACACCACAAAAACCACAAGGCCTGAAGGTGGGGAAGGGTGGTCCCCCCAGAAGCATTAGAGGCTGTTACTGGAATCAGGGTAAATGGATAGGCACTAGCCAAAAAACCACACATGTCCTCCACGAGCATCTCAGTTCCAACCTTCTGTAATTCTGTGAGGTCTTCCCATGGTCCAGAGTGCTGGCTTAGAAAGCCACATTCACCAGACTGCCCTCCAGATGGAGCATGAATTGGGATTGGGGAGGAAGAAATCCTGCTTCTATTTAGGATGACTCAACTCAGGCCTTCAACAGCCCTGACTGTTGGAAAGACTGTCTCTCCTGGCAAAGCAGTCTGGTTTCTCATTTCTCTATGAGGTCCATATATAACTTTTCACACTCCTGCCCACTCGCCTCCATCCCCCTGTTCACCTCTATCTTCTCTGCTTTCCCTCTCTCAGCATGTCTGTCTCTTTCTTTCTCTCTTCATCTCTCAACATCTCTTTCTGATTTTCTCTCCTGCCTGTCTCTGTTTATCTCCTTACCAGTACTGGCACCTCTCTCTCTCTCTTTCCGTCCCTCAATATTCTCTGTCTTAGACTGTCTGCTCCTCTCTGTCATTTAAGGATGCGCCTGTAACTTTCTCTACCTGCCAAATTTATTCTTTATATCTATTTGCCTTTCTCATCTGCCGATGTCTCTTATTTTTCTTTCTTTCTAAAATAGAAAGTTCTCACTGCTCCAGAAAGGGCTAAAATGTTCACAAGTACTGCACATCCATATGTTTCTCAGTAAACAGTTTATTAGGCTAGGAGGAGAAACCTTGAAGGAAGGGAAAATTAGAGAAAAAGGAAGCATTGATGGGACAGCTGGGGTGTAGCCCTGCGGATAAGGGGTCATATAAGTAAAAAAACTACACAGCACATGTGTGCACACACACTTCAAGTCACAAACCACCCTCAAGCAGGCGCTGAGCTTCTTCATCATAGTTACCATTGGATTTGTTTGAAGTTTCATTTTTCCTAGCTTATTTTTTCTTAACTGAATTGTTGCTCTCTGGATTCCTAAGCAGTTTGGATATCTGTAATGGATACTTCAGTGCCCCAACCTACTAACAGGGGCAGTGAATGAACTGCCATAGGATGTCTCATGAGGTCCACTCAGTGGGCAGCTTGGCTCTGTTTGCTTTGTGGTGGTCACCCATATCCTGCTCCTCAATGGTTAAACACATTTCTCTAATGCCCAGCTCAGTAAGGGCTGACTCTTGACCCTTCTTAACATTAACCTGAAATTTCCTGTTCAATAAGAGACATTGCTGACTTTTGGAAAATAGAATGTGGCATTTAGAAGGAAATTTCTATCTAATAGGCATTGCACCCAGATTTTATTGTCATACAGATTTCAAAACTTGCTTCTCATCGCATCCCAAGGCCTGTGATTCTAATCTTCAGCAGAATTAGCCTTCATTAAACTGTGCCTTCACTCTCAATGGTCCATAACTGCAGTTGTTTTTGCAGTCACTAGCATATCCTTTAATTCCTGAATGTATATGGCAAAAGATTTAAGGCCATAGAACTTTTTTTTTCTTTCCAATTTTAACACTTCACTGCTCTGTGACAGCAAATAACCTCTGTGCCCTGATTTCCATGTTAGTAAAATTAAGGATTCTAGGTACCTAGTGCAGTGTCTGGTACTTGGTAGGTGCTAATGAAATGTGTTCGTTCATGTAAGATGGTGATGCTCAGCTTTGGTTGCCTGCTATAATCTCCTAGGAAACTTTTAAAAAGCACGAATCTTGACATATAGATTAGACCAATTTTCATAGGAATTTCTGGGTCTGAGACCTAACAGCAGCATTTCTTAAAAATTGTACCACATATCCCACCCCTGGTGACTCTGGTGTGCATCCAAGCCTGATAAATCAGTTTAGGAAGAGATTTATATTAGCTCTGTGTTTGTTTTGCACTTAATAAAGGGTTAAAAGCCCATTTTTAAGAAGAGTACTAGAAGAAACAAAATTCAAACTTGAATTCCAGTACCCACAAATATTCTCCTCGTTTCCAAAGATTGTATATTCCTATAACTCAACTAAATGAAAAATGACCTATAAAATAGTCTTTATTTGGCCAAAGGGATGTACATGTTAAACATCCAGTTCAACAATATGTATTGAATATTTTTCTAGGTGCTGAGAACTGTGCTAAGCCAAAATATTTGTCTTCAAAAAATAATCCATAACTTCAAAAGGCACATTATAAGTAAAAAAGCATTGCTTTGTAAAACAAAGCAAAACCAAACAAAATAAAAACTTCCTTCCCTTGGAAGCTGATTCCTTTAAGCACACACCCTGCCAAGTTAATTCTGCTGAATATCAGCTCTCTTGCTGCCTGTAATGAGGGGCTAAGAAGAGGAACAGCAATTGGAAGCAGGAAGTTTGCAATGATGTGGGAGGTTTACTGGAAAATTTCTGCTAAGAAAATAATTTCAGCGGTCAACATTGCTAACAAAATACTTTGGGCTGACTAAAAAAAAAAAAAATTGAACAAGCTTTGTACTAGGTGGGAACAGTGTTTTTAGCCTCAAAATTCTGTGTACATACAGCAATTTCTTCCTCATTTTGATGATCCTCTTGTTACACTCTGGAAATGATGTGTTTCTGTTTTTCTTTGTCACACTTCATTGGTTGGTCACAACCTGGAAAAGAGATGTTAATTCACAAAGGAGATGTGTGAAAGGGAGTCCAATTCAAGAGCATCCACCTCAGGCACCTTGCAAGCAATTGCTGTGATGTTCATGTGCTATGTATCCTCTCTGCTTTGTACACCTCCACCTTTCCTCCTAACTCTCTGGATCCCCACTATTTACTACTAACCCCAAGTATAGTAGTATTTTTAAAAGAATTAAAACCAGCATCCAACTTTGATGTCCCATCTACCAGAAGTTTTGGAGTTAGGAGCGCAGGGCTTAAGACCAAATTGTATTCCTACCCGTCTGTCCGATATTAAGTATGCACATAGCCTCTCTGAGATTTCCTTTCCTCATTTATAAAATGAAGGACACTAGGGGCCCCTCTGGTGGTGCGGGGGTTAAAGACAGCACTATCAAGTGATCAACAGCCACTGCAGCGCTAGTTTGAGCCCCTGCCAGGGAGCAACCCACATGGCGCAGCAGACCTCTCCTGCCTCACCCGCTGCTCCCCTCAGCAGTGTGTTTCATTTGATCAGCCTGTTCTGCTCCCCATTCTGTCTCTGGTGAATCCTTTTACCCTCCACACTTCTGGCCTGTGCCCCAGTTCTTGTATGCATAAATAAATAAATCTTAAAAAAAAAGGACACTAGTGTTATATATATATCACAGAATCACTGTAAAGATTTAGTCAACTCTACACTTCTATCATGTTGTTCAAATGCCCCAATACTCTGAACCCATTTTATTTTTGCTTTTTTTAAGTTTGAAAATTTGTCACCCTTAATATGATAAACTTGTAAATGTTGGCTTAAAGAAACCAAACTTTTTCTACAGACTTGAGCTTGCAAACCTCCCAGCACATACCTTAGTGCAAACCTGCTCCTTCTGAATAAGTAACCTCCAATACTCCAGGAAGAATGTCAGAAATCCAAACATTTTTCCATGATCTTTTTTCTTTTCCCATCCTTGGCCTCCTAGGTAACTTATTATAAAGATCTGGTTGGGCTTCACCTTGTAGGGGTAATAAAAGCAGAAATGAATCTTGTCTTTAAACAAAGCCTAAGGAAGTACAAAGAGCTGGGCATTTGGCTGCATGAGAGGTCACCATATGCTGGCCCTCTCTGACCACACACTGGGGACCATTGTTCAGTGCTGGAGTCATCATTGCAGCCTGTGTTAACAAGAAGCTCCACCACCAGCTAATGGGAAAGTTGGCCTCCCATTCAGCAGCCAAGTCCCAGATCAGTGCTTCCCAGAGCAGAATAAGAAAACAAACAAACCGCCACAAGAAATGACTTTCTAGTACTCTTTCATAGAGAAGAATAGAATCTGCAAATAATAAGTCATCGTTAGTCATTATAAAATGTGCACGGTGTTCTAGAGAAATAAGAGGAGAGGTTCTTTCAGCCCTCCCACCCATACCCACCTTGATCTGCCATCCCCACTTTACCTGTAAAATAGTTAAAATCAGGCTTATGTAAATTTCCCCCAAAATGCCCATATTTCAGAGTTTAGCTACCTCTGAAATATGGGGACGCAATGTTCTCCTTTCCCACCTTTTCTTAGGGGGTTCAGAGAAGACATTATTTACTGAGCTCTGGCACATGCCAAGGCATTTTTATAGACAATATTTAATCTTCAGTATGATACTTTGAGGTAGGTAGAAATTCTTCTGTTTATTGATATAGAAGGTGAGATTCAAAATGATTACTAAATGTGTTCAAGATCACATAGCAAATAATTGGTTAAAAAAACAGCATTCTAACTCCACTCTATCCCATTCCTTCCATTTCCTTATTTTCCAAAACAAGAATGGAGAGAGATGTATGGTATTGATCATCACTATAATTCTTCAGTTGGTGAGACAGAAAAAATATTCAGCCTGTTTTAAAATCATCAGTCAATCCTGATTATTTTCTCCTAAAAGCACTAAGAAAAAGAAGTCCTGCTGGTATCTGAAAATGACCACATTTTTTCCGTAGGTGTCAATGGGCCAAGTTCTGACATTCCACTGAAATCCTTAGGAAGGCTACAGAATACTACAGTTTCTCAAAGCATGTGACCTGTCAAGGGGGAGAGGAAGTCTTTCATTGGAAAATACACTTCCTGGGCATCAGTTGTGATGTGTGTCTTGCGCAATTTATTGCCAGTAACTGACATTACCAAATGATTGCTCAAATATGATGGTGTGATAGTTATTTTCTCCTTTTTTTAAAAAAGAGATTTATTTAGTCATGGGTACAAGAATCGGGGTACAGGCCAGATGTGCAGAAGGGTGAGATGGATTCACCAGAGACAGAGTGGGGAACAGAACAGCAGACTGACTGAAATACACTGCTGAGGGGAGCAGCGGGCGAGACAAGAGAGGTCTGCCACACCATGTGGGTATCTCCGCCACTGGCCGGGATCGAACCCGCACTACAGAGGCTGCAGACAGCTTCACAGCACTGCGCTCAACTGCTTGCACCACCATGGAGGCCCTTATTTCTACTTTTTGGGGTAAGTTTGAAAATTTACATTCACAAAAAGATTTCTGTTTGTCTTTATTTTTCTTTTTTTTAATTGAAGTACAATTTATATACAGTGAAATGATGGGTCTTAAATATACAGTTCATGAGTTTCAGCAGTTCCCTATACCTCTAAAAACCATAACCCATTACAATATAGAATTCTGAATTGGTGGTGGAGATTCTATGGGGACTACACCCGAGACAAAAAAGCAAGAATTGTTTAAAAATGAACAATGAAGGGCCTCCCCGGTGGCGCAGTGGTTGAGTGCTGGGTTGCGAGGCTGCCCGCAGCCTCTGCAGCGCCGGTTCAATCCCCGGCTGCTCCCGGCCACCGGAGGAGGGTCCCACATGGCAGGCAGACCTCTCCTGCCACCCGCTGCTCCCCTCAGTAGTGTACTTCGGTCCTTCTGCCTGCTCTGCTCCCCGCTCTGGCTCTGGTGAATTCTCTCACCCTCCCGCACTTCTGACTATACCCAGTGCTTGCATAAATAAATAAATAAATGTTTTTAAAAAATAAAAAAATTAAAATGAACAATGATATAAAACATATACATAAATAAATTATTTTTTTCTTTATTTTATTTTAATATCCTCCCCCATAATGTGTCTCTGGTTTTTTTCTTTCTTATAGTTTTTTCTTTCTTATGGTTATTCTTTTTCCTGGTCCCTTATTTAGGTTTTCTAGATTCCTGCTATGAGTGAGACCACCTGGTATTTTTCTTTTTCTTTCTGGCTTATTTCACTGAGCATGATCCCTTCCAGCTCCATCCATGTTGCTGCAAATTGCATGTGTTTATCTTTTTTGATTGCTGAGTAATATTCCATTGTGTATATGTACCACATCTTCTTGATCCAGTCATCTATTTTTGGGCATTTGGGTTGTTTCCATAACTTAGCTATTGTAAATAGTGCTGCTGTAAACATAGGGGTGCAGGTGCCCTTTGGAATTAATGTTTCTGTGTCCTTTGGGTAAATACCTAGGAGTGGAATTGCTGGATCATATGGAAGCTCTATCTTTAGTAGGTTGAGGAATCTCCATACAGCTTTCCACAGTGGTTGGGTCAGTTTGCATTCTCACCAGCAGTGCAGGAGAGTTCCTTTTTCTCCACATCCTCGCCAGCATTTGTTGTTGCTAGTTTTTTTAATATGTGCCATTCTCACTGGTGTAAGATGGTATCTCATTGTAATTTTGATGTGCATTTCCCTGATTACAAGTGATGTTGAACATTTTTTCATATGCCTGTTGGCCATTTGCATTTCCTCTTCAGAGAAATTTCTTTTTAGCTCTTCTGCCCATTTTTTGACTGGATTATTTTTTTTGTTTTTGTTGAGTCTCGTCAGCTCTTTGTAGATTTTTGTGATCAGTCCTTTATCATTAGTGTTGTATGAAAAATTTTCTCCCAGTCAGTGGGGTTTCTCTTTGTTTTGGTTATTGTCTCTTTTGCTGTGCAGATGTGCAGAAGCTCTTTAATTTGATGTAGTCCCAGCTGTTTATCTTTGCCTTCGCTATCACTGCTTTGGGTGATGTGTCTGTAAAGATGTCTTTGAGGTGCATGTTATGTAGTGTTTTGCCTATATTTCCTTCTATATATTTTATGGTTTCAGGTCTTATGTCTATTTTTTTTGTTTTTTTGTTTTAAAGATTTATTTATTTATTTGTACAAGCACTGGGTACAGTCAGAAGAAAGGGAGGGTGAGAGAATTCACCAGAGCCAGAGCTGAGAGCAGAACAGGCAGACTGACGAAGTACACTGCTGAGGGGAGCAGCAGGCGGCAGGAGAGGTCTGCTTGCCAAGTGGGACCCTCGCCTAGTGGCCGGGGATCGAACCGGCGCTGCAGAGGCTGTGGGCAGCTTTGCAACCCAGTGCTGAACCGCTGCGCCACCGGGAAGGCCCTTATGTCTAATTCTTTAATCCATTTTGAGTTGTTTTTTTGTGCATGTTGTGAGGTAGTAGTCAAGTTTCATTCTTTTGCTTGTAGCAACCCAGTGTTCCCAGCACCATTTAAATAAAGAAATTAACATAGTTGAAAAAATGAATTCTGCCATAACCCCCAAAATATCAATCATGCCCCATCCCAGTCAATCCCTGCTCACCCCTGCTTCCACACAAAACCACTGTCTTGATTTCTTTTGCCATAGATTGGTTTTGCCTATTTTAAAACTCCATATAAATGAAATCATACAGTATTTACCTTTTATATCTGACTTCTTTCATTCACTATAATGATTGAGGCACATCCACATATTGTGTGTACCAGATGTTGGGTGATTTGTTTTTTATTATTACTGAGTAGCATTCCTTTGTGTGGCTGTACCCATGTTGTTTATTCGTTCTCCTGCTGATGGACATTTGAGTTGCTTCCAGTTTGCTGCTATTTTAAGTGGTGGAGTTGAGTCTGGGAAAACAAAAAACAAGCTAAAATTTTTTGAAATCTGATTTTCTTCCCAGAATATTCAGTGTTACCACAAAGCTGCTGTGAGCATTCATGCACAGGTCTTTTTTGGTGTTAATGTTTTCCATATCTCATGGGTCAAAACCTAGAAGTGTATTTTCTGGGCCATAGGACAGGGTTCATGTTTAACTTTACAAGACTAATTTGCAAAGTGGTTGTACAGTTTTCATTACCATCAGAGCCATATGTGAGCTCTCCATCCTTGCCAATATTTGGCATTATCACTAGTGGCATCTCATTGTGCCTTTCATTTTAATTTCTTTGATGACTAATGTTGTTGAGCACTTTTTTGTGAACCCATTGCAATGTCTTTCTTGGTGAAGTTTTTTACTTTTCCCAGGTTTTTGACCACTTTGCTTTTTAACTTAAAACTTATTTCAATATCCAGAGGTACCCTTCATTAATATTTTGGACTATGTTACTATGCATTTACTTATTTTCACAAATACATTTTTAGAAAAGTGGGGTCATATTGTATAAACTATTTTGTAACCTATTTTATGTCATTGACAATGGTCTTAAATTTCTTTTCCTATCAATAAATATACTTCTATGCCCTCATTTTTAAAATATGAATGCTCACTGCAGCTTTCTTCATAATAGCGCAATCAGGATACAACCCTAATAACTTTCACTTGGTGAGTAGATAACAAAATATGGTGTAGATTTGTACAATGGAATAGTACTCAGCAATAAACAGGAACAAATTACAGATAAATGATGTATATGCAAAACCATTATACTGAAACACTATTTACAATAGGTAAGCTATGGAAACAACCCAAATGCCCCAAAATAGATGACTGGATCAAGAAGATGTGGTACATATATACAGAGGAATCCAAAAAGATAAACTCATGTAATCTGCAGCAACATGGATGGAGCTGGAAGGGATAATGCTCAGCAAAATAAGCCAGAAAGAAAGAAAAATACTGGATGGTCTCACTCATAGCAGGAATTTAGAAAACCTAAATAAGGGACTAGGAAAAAGATTAATTACAATAAAGTAAAAATCAAAATCAACAAGCAACACTAAACCAGAGACATACTACAGGGGAAGGGGAAGGGAGTAGGATTAAAACAAGGTGGGGTGGGAATTGTATGGGGACTATAAACAAGATGCATTGTGCAAAAATGAAAAATGTTGTAAAAAATATATAAAATAAAATAAAATATTAAAAAAACCCCATTATGCTGAGTGAAAGAAGCCAGACACTAAAGCATAAATACAAACTATACTGAAAATGCATATTTAATGTTCAAGAAACCCTTAAACTGATATTGCATCCCTGGAATGAGAAACTCCATTTGGTTGTGATGACTATTCTTTATGTTGTTGGCTCAATTTGCTAAAATTTTTTGAAGGACTTAATATCTATATTTATGACAATATTGGTCAGTAGGTTTCTTTTTTGTAATGTCTCTTTATGGTTTTAGTATCAGAGTAATTCTGGTCTCAGAAAATGGGTTGGTAAGTGCACCCCCCTCCTCAGTGTTCTAAAAAGATTTGATTGTTATTATTTCTTCCTTGTTTGAGATCATTCATCAGTAAAGCCTGTGTGTGTGTGTGTGTGTGTGTGTGTAACTTCCCTTGTTAGACACACTTCTTTCAGAATTAGCCCTCCCTGACTGCTGTTCGGTGGTTGAAAACAGCTATTTTATAAATTATATCTTGTTTTATGGTTGTTTACAGTAGGAGAGCTGTTTGGTACAAGTTATTCCAGCATAGAATAATAGGACAGAAATATCTAATAAAAAATTTAAATTGATGTTAAATTAGGCGTTGACTTTTTTTTAATCATTAATGGAAAAGCATTAATTTTATGTTGTAGTAAACATTGTTGGCATATCTGCCTAATACTCCTTGTTAGCAATTGCCCTTTCCTCTATCCTCCTGGCTGGAGCAGGGCAACATACTTTTACAGTGAATCTTTGACCCCCCATCTGCATCTCAGTCATAGTGAGTCACCCTGGAGTCGGCATCATCAGTCCAGACTATTCACACATCCAGCTCTTGGTAATCTTGACATCAGATCACCACATTTAAATATAAGCATTATATTTGTCACTTATTCCTCAGTAAAGTTTGGGGGGAAACAAAGGACATAAAAAATTAGCAATAGTCTAAGTGGCCATTG
The DNA here is from genome assembly GCF_014898055.3 of Talpa occidentalis. Taxonomy (NCBI): domain Eukaryota; kingdom Metazoa; phylum Chordata; class Mammalia; order Eulipotyphla; family Talpidae; genus Talpa; species Talpa occidentalis. The sequence goes on along the minus strand of NW_023602073.1, from coordinate 72,501,184 downwards.
TAAGTAAATAGATTATAATGTATCCACTTGGTGAAATATTTTGAAGTCACTGAAAAGTAGATTCTTGAAAAATTTGTAACATGAAAAAATACTCATAATGGTTAGGGATTAGTTAATAAAGATGAAATAAAATGGAAATTCAGTATCATCCTAAATTTGAAAATGTCTTTTTTGGAAAGAAATACTAGCTTGGTATTATTTATAGTTAATAGGAATGTAGGTAATTTTAATTTCTTCCTTTTGCTTTTTCAAAAAGTCTTTATAATCGCATGTAGTTCTTTGATAGTCAGTAGAAAACCTTGTTTTAAAAAAGCAAACAGGTAATGTCAATGAGCTGTCACTGGTTCAGTTTCTTTGAGGATAACATGAAAGCTTTCCCATGGTTGACTGCAATTTTCATACAATTTACACTGGAGACTGGCATAATGGAAACAATACAACATATAATAGTTAAAAAATCAGATGGATGATTCTATGAAGAATTTCATAACATACCTTCTATTGCAGACAGTTGATAAAGGCACACCATTTCAATGTTTTGTCAAAAGGAAAAGACCGTGAAAGCTGTGTAAAAGTCTGTGCTAATCCTTCAATGGCACTAAATGGGGAAATGAAAGAAAAAAGACCCTCTCTGCAAGGCCTTATATTCATCTTTTTCCCAGAGTTCATAGGAGATCAAACAATCTGGAAGCTCTGGAGGGACTCCAAGTCCTCCAAACACCCATATAACATAGAGTACATGAACAAGCAGAAACACCTGGTTTCTAGTAGCTCCAGGGTTCTTTATCAAAGAGCAAAATACGAGGTCAGAAACTGTGTTCCCTGATGGCCCCTGCTTTATTTTTGTTGGAAGTTAGAGGGAAAAGTCAACTTGTCAAGGTCTGGGCAGCAAAATCAATGTGGGCAGAGTAAGAAGATATTAGAGCTTAATTTATATTTATGTTACCTCAATAATTTCTATTCTCTCTGCATGCTTAATATACATACATGTATAAAATTTTAAAATAAATGTAATACATATATTGGAGTTTGCACTCTCATGCTTTTTTAAATGGTGGTAAAGGTGCATGCAAAAAAAAAAAATATTGGAGACCTCAGTCTATACAATATAGACGGAGAAGGTTTTAGCCTCAATTAATTGTGAAGCATATTGGAATGAATGTTTTATAGATTTTAAAAATCAGAACAAATTCAAGATTGCCACTCTCAGTTCTTTCATTGCTAGTGTGCTTAAAAGTCTTTTTTAATTTTAAAGTATTTTTTTAGGAGCAGGTTTTGGGTCATGGCAAAATTAAGATGAAAGCAGAAAGATTTTTCATCTACCCTTTGCCACCACATATTCACAGTTTCCCTCATTATCAACATCCCTCAGTTATTGGATTGGTACATTTATTACAATGATGAACCTACATCATAGTGACCCCTAGTCCAATCTTTCCACTAGTTTGCTCTTGAAGTTGTACAATCTGTGGGTTTGGACAAATATATACTGACATGTATCGATCATTATGGTATCATACAGAGTATCATATACATTTTCACTGCCCTGAAAATTCTCTGTGCTCTGTCTTTTCATCCCTCCCACTGCCCTCCAAATCCTGGTGACCACTCCTGTTTTTTGCTGTCTCTATTATTTTGCCTTTTCCAGAATGTCATATAGTTGGACTCACATGGTATGTGGTCTCTTTAGATGTTCTTCTTTCACTTGGAGGAAGCTTAAATGCCTATCACTATATATTTTCATATCTTGATATCTCATTTCTTTTTAATGCTGAATAATATTCAATATCTGAATATATCACTGTTTATTAATCTGTTCACTGACTCAAGGACATCTTTGTTACTTCCAAGTTTGAATAATTATGAATAAAATTGCTATAAACTTCTGTGTGCAGGTTTTGTTGGGTATAAGTTTTCTACTCCTTTGGGTAAATAACAAGTAGTATGATCCCTTTCCCGCCTCCTCCCCTGCAAAGGGAGGGAGGGAGGAGCACAGGGGACTGAGGTGATGGTGCACAGGTGCATTGGTGAAGGAAATTCCATGGGGACTACACCTGAGGGGGGGAAGCAAACATTGTTTAAAAATGAACAATAATGTAAAATATATATAAATAAAAAGAAAAAAATAAAATAAAAATATTTGCAACAATTAAAAAAATAGCAAGTAGTATGATTGCCGAATCATATAATAAGCATCTATGTCGTTTTCTAAGAAACTGCCAAACTGTCTTCCAAAGTGGGTATGCATTTTGCATATCTACTGGCAATGAATAAGAGTTCCTGGTGCTCCACACCTTCACTGGGATTTAGTGTAGCCAGTGCTTCTGGTGCTGGACTTTCTGATAAATGTGTAATCGTATTGTGCTGTCTTAATTTGCATTCCCTGATGACATGTGATGTAAAATCTTTTCATCTGCTTATTTTCAATCTGCAGATCTTCTTCGTGAGGTATCTGTTAAGACCCTTGGTTCATTTTTTAATCGGGTTTTAAGAGTTCTTTGTGTATTTTGGATAACTTTCCTTTACAAGATGCGTCCTTTGTAAATATCTTATCCCAGTCTATAGTTTGTCTTTCTTGTTCTCTTGACATGGTCTTTTTCATAGCAGAGTTTTTTAATTTTAATGAAGTCCAGTTTATCAATTATTTCTTTCATGGATCATGTATTTGGTGTTGGCGGTGTAGTATTTTTTTCCCAGTGGAAAGACAGTCATACAGCTTGCCTCATTTCTCCACAACTCCAAATTAGGCCTTATTACTGAGGCACTATTAGTAATTAAAAATTTGAAAATTATTATAATGCATTACTTTCTCATAAGAAAATTGCTTATTTTCTTCTAAGTGAGAAAAAAGAGTAGATGTATAGTAGAAAAAGAGAGAATAAGCAAAGTATGCATCAGTCGTTTATGAACAAGAATGGTTCTATGAACATTTCTATTATAATAACATGTATCTATATTGCTGAACCAAAGCAACAAAGTGGATGAAATTCTTCATGAACGTTATTTATGGTAATGCTAATAGAAAAAGTCAACAGATGGCATGTTAAAATAACAAAATAAGTTTTATCTAAGCTTATTCTTAAGTTATAATGCTTTCTTGCCCTGTTAATATACCTGTGGAGAAATGTGCTAAAAATCAACTTGTCTTAGATTTTGAATGAAATTTAGAAATTAGACTAGCCGTGTGTTTTCCAATGCATTATAATATTTGAAATTCCAAATGGTTGACTTACCAGCTGGATAAAATGATTTTATCAATATCAAATCAAGAATAAAATCTCTAGTTCCATTTCTCTATTAGTTCTGTAGAATATTTCCAGAGTTTTCCAATATCTGGATAGATAATCAATGACTACAATGGTTGTGAACATTATCTATCACTTGTGCTATAGTAAGAAAATATGAGAAACTTGAGCCTTCATATCAGTCCCTCCTGAAGAAATCATTTCTCCATTGGTATTTCAGAAATCCAGACCCCTCAATCTCCAGAGTTTGTATGGACTAAAATTTCAGAGGTGCGAATGGTCCTCAGATCTAGAGAAGGGAAGGGGCAAGATGTAGAATTGGGAACAGACTATTGCCACAAGTGGTTTAATGTTTTGACCTTATTCCAAAGTTGCTTCAGAGATAAACTATTTGTCTGGATGACCTATGCAATTCATGGTCTGTCTTACCCACTGATGTGATCACAAAACAGTATTGAAGTGAGAAGTCATTTCATTCCCTTTAGATATCATAGTGATTTTGCCAAACAGACAAGGCAATAATCAAGAGTCAAAAGGAAAACAGAACAAAACAACTAAACCAAACCAACAGTAATAGCAAACACCAAGGGCTCTCCAGTGATTGAAACTGACACTGTGAGTAGCTGTTTCTCCAATACACTGAGGAATGGCTTTAGTTGTGACAGTCAGAATCTAGACATATAATTGTGGTACAGATAGGATGAAGAGTCTGGGGAGCTAAAGATCTAGTCATAATTAGGAAAGGAGAGGGAGTGGTGAGGATATTTCAAAGGAGTTAGTGAATATAGGAATGGGTTGGTTATTGATGACTGGCTCAAAGAACATTCACCCTTAGGATAGAATTTAAAGTAGGATAGAATTTCACTGCTCTAAGCCAGCACAAAGAATCCTCAGGCTTCTCAAGATTTTGTAATTCTTGGATTCTCTGTGGGGTGTAATTAAATTTTGCTACCAAATTTGTCCTATGAGATGGACTTCTGTCTCAGAAGTGAGTCATCCGGGTCAGGGTAAACCCCACTTCCCTTTTGCAGGGCCACGCAGAGACAAATAACCTAAGATTTGTAATTTGGGAACTCAGGGAACGATTTTCAGAACATTAAGCAATCATCCTCAATATTGGCTATGCATTATAATTATGTGAAGAGTTTTATGAAAATATCGATGTTGCAAGCCTTATACAAAGAAAACTGTGAACATCATTGAGAGAAATTAAGGAAGACCCAAATCAATAGAACCATCTCATGTTAATGGGTTTCTAACCCTTCTCAGGCTTAATATTGTTAAAATGGCACACTTTTCAAATTTATACACAAATTCAGTATCTATCAAAATTCAAGATGACTTTTTTTAAATCAATAAACTAATCTGAACATTCATATGGAAATGCAGGGGACCCAGTCAAAACAATCTTTACAAAGAACAACAAAGTGATAGGTTCATGTTCCTCAATTTTAAATTTACTACAAAGCTACACTAAGCAAGACAGTTTGATACTGGCATAAAGGATAGATATATAGATCAATGGAATAGAAGTGAGAGCCCAGAAATAAACCCATATCATCTCTGATAAAGGAAAAAAATAATTTTTTCAGCAAATGGTATTAGGAAAATGAATGTCCACTTGAAAAAGAATGAAGTTGTATTCCTTCTTAATTTCGCATATAAAAATTAACCCAAAAAACATCAAAGACAAATGTAAGAGGTAACATATAAAGCTATAGGTATAATTCTATAGATGTAACATAGGTCCATATCTTCATATGAGGCAGTAGTTTCTTAGATTATATATTAAGAGCACAAGCAATAAGGAAAAACTACATAAACTGTATTTCATCAAAATTAAAAACTTTAATTATTAAAAATAGGAAGCTACAAAAGCCAATATTATGGAAACCATAAAATGTTTAATTTTCTTCCCATTAAGGTTAAAATGAAATGTTTTAAGAGATGAACATTTCAAAACATACCCACTATATATATTTAAAATTTTCCTGTTTGGTATTTTTATTATTTCTATAAATATATTGGGAATATCTCTTTTGAAATCCCATTGAATAAATATATCAATAGTTTACCAAATTTTAAATAAGCTATAAACTTGTGTGCATCAAGAAGTTATATAAAAAAGTAAAAAAATAACCCATGAATGGGAGAAAATTTTTTATGTCATGTATCAATATATCTATAGCTTAGCATCCAAAATATATAACTACTTATAACTCAACAACAAAAACTCAAATACACTCCTTTAAAAATAGAAAAAGAATATTAATAGACAGTTGTCCAAAAAAGTTATCAATGGACTGTAAACACATAAAAAGATGTTAATATTAGTAGTCATTAGGGGAAGGCAAATCAAACCCATCATGAGATACCACTTTTTCATACCCACCGGAATGGCTATACTCAAAAAGGTAGATAATATTGGGGCGGAAGTAGGGAAATTGGAACCTCAAACATTGCTGGTGAAAATGTCAAATGGTACAGCCACTTTGGCAGTTTGACCGTTCTTAAAAAGTTAAACCTAGAGTCACCATATGGCACAGCAATTCAACTCCTAAACATATCACCATGAGAATTGAAAACACATCTGCACAAAAACTTCTTGTGCATTGCAGCAGCATTTATAATATTCAAAATGGAAATAATCCAAATGTCCGTTTGAATGAACAAAATGTGGTATAACTAATCAATGGATTATTATTTGGTCATGAAAAGAAAGGATGTACCAAAAAATGTACAGTGCCTATGGCCTTGAAAACATTATACTAATTAAAAGAAGTTAGTTACGAAAGGACATATACTGTATGATTCCATTCCAATCAGGCCATTCCCTCTCCATTATCATGAAATGTCCAGAATAGGCAAATTAGAAAAACAAGGTAAAGCGGTGACTACCGGGAGCTGGAAGGAGGAAGGAATGGGAGTAACTGTTAAAGGGGGTAGTTTCATTTTGGGAAGATGAAAATATTAGGTGGTAGAGGTGGTTGTACCACTTTGTTAATATACTGGACTGTATGACTTTAGAAGTTTAATTTTATGGCATATGAATTACATCTCAATTTTAAAATTCTATGAGAAAGTTCTGATGACTGGCTTTACTCAGATCAATCAAATCCAAGTATCTGGGGATGAGTCCTGGGTATTTGAATTTTTGAAAGCTCCCTGGTGACTTTCAAGCACCATCGGTTTGTAACCTGCTGCATTAAAGTAGACCATCAATCTTTTTTATTGTAAATTCATTGACAAGATTAACAAGATTCTTTGATCTCTGTTGCTCTAATGGTTAATTTTGATGAGGACAGATGGTTGGAAAAGGTCTAGCATATAACTAAAATCCACCAGTGTCAGAATTCACTAGTGTAATAAACAAGTGAATATATTAATTGCTTCATTACATTATAATGTGTTTTTTAAAGAGTTTTTCCCAGTGCTATTCAGTTAGCCTCTCTTACCTGTACTCCACGATCATTTAAAAATTTTCAAAGAATGTAACATAACCATTAACTATGGTGTCAGTCTAACAATCTATAATGCCAGTTGTTTTTTTAATCTCTTCTTCAAAGGTCACACCAGCATAGGGATGGTAATCCCTAGTCCTAGGAATTTCTCCCTTTGGATCCAGGAGTAAGATGAAGCCTTGAAATTTGGACACAACCAACAGAAGCAGGCCATTCTTTCTCTAAGTTGCTGGACCAGTTATAGTAAAACATGAGTGCTTCTAGGTTCTATTTGCCTACCATGTACTCTGGAAGAAAATGGTAGGGTTCTGGAAAGAGAGAAATATGAAGCAGAGAAAAGAGACAGGAGAAGGAGGAGGGAGAGGACTCTCAAATCCAGATTAAGTTCTAGCCCTGGTTCTGGTAACAGAGGTGCAGTTCCCTCCCCACCCACTGTCAATTTTAACTTAAATTGGTTCATGGGGCCTCCCCGGTGGCGCAGCGGTTGAGCACTGGGTTGCGAAGCTGCCCGCAGCCTCTGCAGCGCAGCCTCTGCAGCACCGGTTCGATCCTCGGCTGCTCCCCTGCCACCAGAGGAGGGTCCCACGTGGTGCGCAGACCTCTCCTGCCGCCCGCTGCTCCCCTCAGCAGTGTACTTCGGTCCTTCTGCCTGTTCTGCTCCCTGCTCTGGCTCTGGTGAATTCTCTTACCCTCCTGCGCTTCTGACTGTACCCAGTGCTTGTATAAATAAATAAATAAATAAATCTTTTTAAAAAAAACCAAAAAAACAAAAAACAAATGGCTCATTGTTATTTATAATTAGAAAGCACTAATTAATAAGTATATTTACTTAATCATTTAACAAACAAGCACTGGATACTATATGTGAGTACTACTCCAGATGCTGGAAACACAGGCGAGATCAAAGTAGACACAGCTCGTGACCTCATGCAGCTTTCATTCAAGAGGCAGAGAGACAGAAAACAGAGAAACAAATGAATATATAGAATGCCAGTGGGGATTATACCATGGAGGAAAATCAGGCAAGCCTTCTGGGAGAGGCAGCCCTAACAGAAAGTGACATGAAGTCTGAAGAAAGTGAGTAAGAGCAAACGTTGAGGCACAGAGAAGAGTATGAACAAGGCCTGAGAGGGCCTCCCTCATGGCACAAGCATTAAGATGCAACCTGTGAAGCTATCCGCAGCCACTGCAGCACGAGTTCGATTCCCGGCCAGCCAGGGAGCAACCCACATGGCGCAGCAGACTTCTCCTGACTCACCTGCTGCTCCCCTCAGCAGTGTACTTTGGTCAGTCAGCCTGTTCTGTTCCCTGCTCTGTCTCTGGTGAATCCTCTCACCCACTGTGCCTCTGGCCTATACCCCAGCTCTTGTATGCATAAATTAAATCTTAAAAAAAAAAAAAAAAAAAGGGCCTTCTTGGTGGCGCAAGGGGTTAAGCATCATACTATGAAGCAATCTGCAGCCTCTGAGAAACCACATGGCGAGGCAGACCTCTCCTGTCTCGCCCACTGCTCCCCTCAACAGTGTATTTCAGTCAATCTGCCTGTTCTGTTCCCCACTCTGTTTCTGGTGGATCCTCCCAGCCCCCCCCATCTCTGGCCTGTACCCCAGCTCTTATATGCATAAATAAATAAATCTTTAAAAAAAAAAAAAAGAACAAGGCCTAAGAATGAGAGTAGGTTTGTGGGTTTTAAGGTCCAAAATGGCCAGTGTGGCTGGAGTTGAGTGATAGAGGGAATGGGTAAATGGAAATAAGATCAGACTGGTGGCCGTGGGACCCTTATTCTTATATATAAGAATTCATATATGAGATTTTTTAAGATTATTTATATTCTCAAATTAATTTGAGAAGAATTTCTTCATCCTTGATAACAGTTTTTCATCCAGAAATTTTACCTACTTCTCTATTTATTTCAGTCTACTTACATATTTCAATAAAGTTTTAATCATATTGTTCCTATACATCCTAGGATGTTTCATGCTTCTCTACTGCTATTATGGACATATGTTTTCCTTTAGCATCTTTTAGTCAACAATTGCTCACACATTGGAAAACTAAGCATAACTCTAGTTTTATTCAATTACACTTTATTCATGGGAGTTTCCTTTTTTTCTCCTAAGTTTGTTCATTAAGTAAAATGATAATAATTTTTAGTAAGAAAGCCTAGTGATAATAATTTTTAGTAAGAAAGCCTTCAGAGTTTCATTTGGTTATCTGTTTCATCGTCTCAAGACAACGACTAGTGGAAAACATACTTTTCGTAGTCCCAATACACTAACACTAATGAAAGTTCTCTCTCAAGAAGTCTAAATTTCTTTAAGAATTTTTTTGTTTTTCTTACATGAAATTGGCAGATATCTAAGTGAGACCCTCAGTGACCTTAAAGTCTGTTCTTTTTCAAGTTAAATTATAATGATTTAGTTGATAAATTTTACTAATTTATAATTATACAGTTAATGCATAAGTATGTCTGCTTATAAAAATGTAAATATTAGAAATAAAACTTAACTCCATCCATCCCATCCTCTTCTCTAGAACTTACCACTCATCAATTTGCTATGTTTATTTCCAGAACTTTCCCCAATGCATTTATTCTTAGAAAAGATACAGTTGTTCAAGTCCAGTTTTACTTTCTATATTTGAATTCATGAGTATTGTCAAACTATATATTTTGTTCTATAATTTACTTTTTCACTCAATTAGATGACAAAGACAGGGAACCTGAGTACTTGCTATGACCCATTGGTATGCCCTTCTTCCTTGTTGCATAATATTCCACAACATGGTTACATGTTTATTAGCAATCTTCTATTAATGGGCATGTATGTTATTTTCTGGGGATTTTTTTTTTTTTGTAATCACAAGCAATGTTTCAATAAGCATCTGTGTGCTTGCTTCCTAGGGTAGCTAGCAAGTATTGGAATATCAGCTGAAGTATTTTGATTTTTCATTAAGTTTCTAACCTCTTTTCAAGATTTTACATCATTTTCTTGATTTTTTTCCACTATGAAATAGTAAAACAATATTGAGACCCAGAGTTATACTCTCAGACTAGAATTGGTTAACAAGCAAATTTTGGTCGTTGTTTTCTTTGTTGGGCAGGGTGATTCTTGGAAACCTCGTGCGTGCAAGCTGCTGCTGTTTGTTTTTTACCCTGTGCCATTTGACTTGGAACATTTCTGTAGTCGTTCAGTTCCTGTACATCTAAATGAATGACTGTTTCTGGGTACAGGTTGGTTGGTGGTTTTTAAAACCTGGACATGGGCCTGTGTTTTTGGAGGAGTCAATTCTATGTACTTGTGTTCCCTCATACAAGGGAGCCTTATGTAAAGAAACATTTATTACATCTTTCAAATGGACCATAGGAGAGAAGCAATTTCACTCCAACCCACTAGTTATTACTATAAAGTGTGAGGTGAAGTCAGTGAGAAAAACAGTGGTCTTACTCATTTTGCATGCTCTCCCATATTTTATCAGCACAAATAACCCTAAAGCCCCCTCACCCTCTTCTCTCATATATCCCTTCTTTGCTCCTCATTTCTGAATCCAGTGCTATATGTGTTTGTTTCATACCTACCACTCTAGGCAAAGGACAGAGTAATCTATATACCTAGACTTATGACAAAGAAATGTTCTAAGATATCTTTGATTAATACAGAACAAATTTCAACTAAAAACCTTAACATTACCTGTACTTTGGAGTCAGATAGTTCTAGGTTCAGCTTCCAGTTTTATTAGTTCACAATAAGGAAATATTTATAATTAACCTTAAGACAAATTATTTGAGTTTCCGTTTTCTTATCTCTAAAGTGGGTATAATGTGTATCTCACACAAAGGCATGAGTATATGAGCACATAGAGAACACACAATCAGTGGTAAGTAGCTATTATCTTTATGGCAAGTGTTTGATAGGAAATACCATCTGGTGATATACTTGTCTCTGTGTTGATTTTGGCAAATATCCTTTATCTTTCTTCTAAGGTCATATAAGAACCTCAATTCTGTAGGAATGATTCACCTGGATTTCTCATACTTTTAGGGCTAACACAGGAAACTGATGAAACATTGTAGCAAGAATAGTAATAATAATCCTGGAAGGAAAGGTAACTGAACTCTCCCAAACACTCCATTCTAATTTACAGGACTAGAATATCGTATTCTCTGGATGTCAACCAAATCTGGACATGACACTCTGCAACTCCAAACCTGTTTAGGCTAAATCTATTAACCTATGTATGAAATCTCAAATCATCTAGACTTGCATGCCTCTTCAACCTCTCTTGCAATTTCCCTGAATTCATCACACACACACACACACACACACACACACACACACACACACACTTATATTCCACTTTCATTCTGATTCATGTTTTCTCAGTTTTTCAAACCCCACATGTTCTCATCACCAGCACTATTTGTTCTGTCTGGTAAACACTTCCTCTCTTTAGCTTATTGTCTAACTTCTACTCCATCTTTGTGTCTCACTTTATTTTTTTTTACAGTATTTAATTGATTTCTTATCAAGAGAAATTATTCCTTAGCCCAGATATTCATGTTTCATAGTTAGGAACATAAGTCAGTGAGAAACTTCCGTGGAAGTCAAGCCAAAGAAATCCTCTATGTTTCAAGATCACTTTGCACTCTGAAAGATACCAGCCTTTCTGATCTCCTCAGAATCTTCCATGGAATCATAATCTCTGTAGAAATCTATGTGTGCTTTCTTTCTTAGTTCAGTCACAGCAAATTTATAGAAAACTGCAACCCCCAGGGATGCAATGATGCTCCAACAATAGGAAATCAAAGATGCTTGGGCAGAAGGCCTTGCATTTGAGTTTCAATTAAAGCACTGGAAGTCATGGTAGTTATTCTCCTCAACAGGGACATCTTTCCACACTCTTTTAGTGTCTCACTTTAGATGTCATTTTCTCTGAGTAATGTTCCTTTATTTCTCCAAGGTGGAACTTTGTGTGGTTCTGCGGCTGCCATCGCTTCCAGTGCTCCATTATGTTCGTTGCCACAGTCAATTCATTTGTCTGTGTCCTCGACTAAACAGTAAGCTCTTTGGGGGCAGAAATTGTGCACCATCATAGCATGCCACAGAAAAGACATCCAAAACATTTCTTGAGTAAATGAATAAATGTGTTGGAGTGGTATAAAGATGTGTACTGTCAATATAGTGATTGGAACAATTTGTCAAAGAAGAAAATTTATAATGAGGAGTTGTGGAAAGTATCATCAGATAATATTCTAGATGTTAGATGCTCTTGAACTTGATTTAAATTGAGAGTTGGATCTAAGGAATATAGGGGAACCAAATAAGGCATCAGGGGAAAAAATAATAACAGTACAAAACACCACAAAACAAAAACAGACAATTATAAATCAGAGACATACTGCAGGGGAGGAAGAGGGAGAGGGATCAGAGGAGACTGAGGTGATGGTGCACAAGTGCACTGGGAAGGAAATTCTATGGGGACTATACCTGGGGGGTGGAGCAAACATTGTTTAAAAATGAACAATGATGTAAAAATATAAAGAGTTGGATCTATAGCCTGTGAGCATTGAAGAGCCATTGAAAGTTTTAGCCCTCTGGAAATGATGTAATTAAAATGTATATTTAGGAATATTTATTTTGGCAGTGGAAAGCTTGATAGAGAGATTGTAGATAGGAGGTTAGATTTATAACATCAACTTCTCATGTGTGAGGAAAAACCTGAGAAATAATTGATAATTCTGACAGGTAAGAAGCTTTGTAAGCTTCTAAAGGGTGAGAACCATGTCTTATTTCTCACATTCACCCATTTCTTACTCTTTTTATCAGTTGCAACCAACTCAGTGGCTTGTATTTCACTAATGCTCACTAATAGCCAGGAAGTGAATGAATAAGGAATATAAAAAAGGGCACAGGATTTGGAAAGGAAGACTTGTTAGACCTGACTGGTTATCTCTGGAAAAAGTGTTAAATAGAAAATGAATTTACTGACAAACATTGGGGAGACAGGAAGAGAATCCTGTTATGGAAAAGGTGTCTAGGAATCTGTACTTTTTGTATCTTTTTAAAAAAAGATTTATTTATGCATACAAGAGCTGGGGTACAGGCCAGAGGTGTAGGGGGTGAGAGGATTCACCAGAGACAGAGTAGAGAATAGATCAGGCAGATTTACCAAAGTATACTGCTGAGGGGAGCAGCGAATGAGCCAGGAGAGGTCTGCTGCGCCATGTGGGTTGCGGCCAGGGGATCGAACTCGTGCTGTAGAGGCTGTGGAAGGCTGCATAGGTTGTGTCTTAACCCCTTGCCACCAGGGAGGCCCCTGTATATCTTTTTCCAAGAAGGGATGGACAAAAACCAATTCATTCTTATAATATCCTTAAGCCTGAGAAGCAATTCATAATATCTCTACTCTCCTTCTCACCTTTAGTGGAATGAAAATTGCCAGATGGTTCAAAGAGTCGCCCTCAGTCATAAAGTCAGGGGGGACTGTACTAAGAACCGAAGCGTAACCTCTTCCTGACATGATTTGTTAAAAAGTAAATCCCATCTTTGACACTGGTTGTATTGTCTGCTCTTCAGCTCTTCATCTAGGTTGAAGGAGACTATTAGTGCATACCAGGGGTAACTGTTAAGAGGTGCACACTATAAAAAGGAATTCTGTCATCCACAATCACAAAGGCAAAGGAAGCATATTCTTAGTGTGATGCATCTTTAATAGAATTTGTGTGCAGAAGAGAGAGAGAGATACACAAAGACTTTCTAATAGCAGCAAATTCTGAAAATTACCCATCCCATAGTGAGTAAATACCCAGCCAAACATGCTTAGCCTGAAATGGGATCACTGAGACACACAAGATTGCCACAAGAAAGCACAAGGGGTTAGGCAGGTTCTAGAGAGCTGGGCTAGAAAGAGAGACTCAAAATTCAAAGTATACCACATAATCCAACCATTATCTTGACATTAAGTCAAGATAACAGCTACCACTGTCTCTGCCAGGAGCTAGGAACAACCTCCCCACATGTCTGTCATGCGCATGTCTCTTCTAAATATCTCTTGCAAGTATTTCTCTCTGTCTCTCCTCCACATTTCTTCTAGGAGAACTAGGGTACAATTCGAAGCCAGAAAAGCAAGCGAGTCCAAGCATACATGTGTTCAATTATAAAAAAAAGCAAAGTCACTTAATTCCACCCCTAGTTCCCAGCAGCCTCTTTTCCTGTTCAGGAAGTCAGGTTCATGGCATGATGGGAAGTTGTAGTTCTGGGTTCCTGAGGTTTCTTCAGCCTGGAGATGAAGGTAGAGTCCGTAAAAATGTCAGGAGTAGATTGTTCCTCTAACAAGATGCCACTAGTCGCCTGTAGTCTGGGTAAAAGGCAATAGAGACAGGGAATAAAAACCATGCTGCTCTTAGCAGAATCTTGGCTTGGTTTTTGTTTATGGAATGGTCTCTTGGGTAAAGAAGTGAAATGTGATATAAATGGTTCAAAAAATGGTTTACCTACTAGAAAGGGTACAGTTGAGGCCTAGTGTAACCCAAGTTGAGGTTAAATAAGAAGTAACCATCCTGCTTGCCACACTTTTTATCTTCCATTAAACCTATCATTTGAGATAACTGTAGATTCACATGCAGTTGTAAGAAAAAATAGCTAGCTAGCTATCCAGTTTCCCCTACTGCTAATATCATGCAAAAGTCTAGTATAATCTCACAACCAGGACTGGCATTGATATAATCAAGATGCAGAATATTCCACCCTGATAAGATCCCTCCGATGTCCTTATCACCACACCTCTTCCCTCCTTCCTGGCAATCACTATTCTGTTGCCTATGTTTAAAATTTTGCTATTTCAAGAATGTTACATAAATGGGATCATACAGTTATAACCTTTTGAGATCGGCTTTTTTTTTACTCAGCATAATTCCCTGGATCTAGTCAGCCTAGAGCCTGGATTTTTTTTTTTTTTAAATAGGACTTCTTTTTTTTTTAAACTTTTTTTTTTTAATAGAGGCATGTTTTATTTATTTATTTGTTTGTTTGTTTGTTTGTTTTGTTTATACATGCACTGGGTACAGTCAGAAGCACTGGAGGGTGAGAGAATTCACCAGAGCCAGAGCGGGGAGCAGAGCAGGCAGAAGGACCGAAGTACACTGTTGAGGGGAGCAGCGGGCGGCAGGAGAGGTCTGCGCGCCATGTGGGACCCTCCTCCGGTGGCCGGGAGCAGCCGGGGATTGAACCGGCGCCGCAGAGGCTGCAGGCAGCTTCGAAACCCAGCACTCAAACGCTGCGCCACCGGGGAGGCCCAGGACTTCTTTTTTTTTAAGGCATGATGATGTTAACTTTCACAAGTACTTGATCTGGGGGTCTGTGGATATTGCCTGACATCTGTGAGCCATATGTAGCCCACTTGCCTGCCTCCAGAACTCCTTTCTCTCACAGATTCCTGAGGTAGGTCAACCTCTTGTCAATGACATTGGCTGCATAATATGAGGGGTATGCCTTGGTTATCCATTCACACACAAATATTTATTGAGTGCCTATACTTTCTATGACACTGTGCTAAGTCTACCTGAGGTAGACCTAAGCCTACCTGAGCTAAGTCTACCTGAGAGGATCGTAAATACAACAATGGATAAAACATTGCTTGACCTTGAAAGGAGCGTACAGTCTACTCTGGTTCATAAAGTGCATTACCTGAAAAGACAAAAAGTATAGCATTTCAATAAAATGTTATCTTTTTACTACCATTTTACTCCATAATGTGTGGGAATATCAAGAAGTGATCTAAGTGCAGTACTAATGTAGAGCAAACAGTCCTGCAGAACTAGTGCGCTTATGGTGACCAACGCAAGGAATGTTACTTTGGGCTGGTCAACCACGGGTGTAACTTGGAAACCTCGTTGGGTGCCAAACTGTTATAGAGCAACCTCGATACAAAATGGGGTGCCTGACTGTGGGTCCTCACTCGTGTGCTTAAAAGGACTTATTAATGCTCTACTGCAGGCACACGCGAAAGGTTAATGAAAGGTTTATTTACAAAGGAAGGGGAAATGAGGAAATGTACAGCTCAGGGAGAAAAGTGGGAGACAAAGTTTTAAATGAGTCCTACCTGATCCGCCAATTAGGAATCCCAAATGGCCCTCTGAGAGCTGGCTGCAAGCCAGGAGCCGTGAAACCAGGAGGCGAGTGACAGCGAGCCCCCCAAGGCCCACATGTTTTGTTTTTATACCCAACCTGGCTGCTTAACTCCACCCTCAGGTCCCAGCCACCTTCCCTTTGGTGGTGATGGGATTTGTCTTTCCCAATGTCTTGATGGCTTTAGTCTGGACTGAGAGTGGAGTCCACAAAGCCTATATGGGATTAGCTCAGAACATCATTTCTCCCTAACACTAACACCAAGAGAGGGCTCACATTTTGTGGGATGGGGGAGGATCTTATGGAGGAAGCTATTATTAGCCAAACCTGGCCTGAGGCTAAGCTTAATATTGCAGAATGAGTCATCAAGAGACAAAACAATTAAACTACAGACTGCCAGCCATCCCACATCATCTGAAACCTTTTCCTCTGAATGGCTTGGTGTTTTGATAACTCATAGCCTCATCCTAAACTATTGCATCCTTTACTGCTTGAAGACTTGAAATTTACTTAACTTACTGTTTAGGACTGGTATAGACTTTTAGTTGTCATTATTAAAGATTTATGAAATCCCTGATTAATTAAAAAGCAAGTAGAAACCTTCTCACTCTAGAATTCTGAAACATCAAGGCACATCAGGGAGATTCCTGAGACCATCAGAACATCGGTGAGTGATCCCAGTACTAAGATTGAAACTAGAGAGACGCCTGCCTCTTCTGTGGAGAATGTTGGTAGAAGTAAGAGCCTTCTCTGCTCAATCCCTCCTTCTACATGCAGGGAAAGTTTGGGATATGGAACTGTATAAGGATACTCATCTCTTAGACCACCACAGAAACCATGAGAAATTAAAAATCCAAGACAAGCTTTCTAACACCATGGTTGTTACAGAACCTAGGAGACCAATACAGACCTTTTCTACTTAAAACCTAGGGCAGTTGTTTTTAGTATAAGTGAGAAAGGGTGTCCCATGTAGACAGTGAAGTCTGAGTTGGGCAAAGTAAAAGGAATAACTTCACATTTAAGGACAAATCCTCCAAGACAGATACTATCAATCCTCTTATTTACCTCTAATCGCCTCTTCACTCAACCTCATCTTCTCTCCAGGGCTTTCCTAACTAGTTCCCCTTTAAACCACCATCATTCCTGCCCAAACCTCCATGATTTTACACCTTATGATAATGCTGTGAGTGAGTCACCATGTGCATGGCAGTGAATTCATCGAGGGTGATGCCATGTGGCCCTTCTCCTGTAACTGTCTTTGATCCAAGTGGTGCTGCTTTTGTCTGTTTTACGTTTAGAGATTCACATCTGGTTTTGTTTGAAAACTGCTAGAAAAATCCTATAGGTGGAAGAAGAACCTTTGGAACTACACCATACACTATCTGCAGGATATTTTTATAAGATAAAGAGGGGTTGGGCCACTAAGGAGCATGATCACAGCCTCAAGCCTCATTGGAGTCCAGAAAAGACTTGCAGGAGAAAGAACCAAAGGGATCCTCTGAGTCACTTCTCAAGGGCTTTCCTTTGGTTTTTGACTTGGGACCAAATTCCATAACAGAGTATTCAAGGCCCCTCTTCTTTCCTCTTTCCACTTCTTCACTCTGTGCTCTACCTGCTCATCCCTCCAATATATATGATCGCTTGTGCTTTGGAATCTAAGCATAGGCTTCCCTCTGCCTAGAAAATTTCCTTCTTCCTCCTTACATGTCCTGCTTTAAGTCTCCATTAAAATGTCCCTGCTGGACATCCTACCTCCTTCAACTTAGACCAGGTTGGCTCCTTTATTCCTTGTATTTCTAATTTAGTGTGCTTATCACAATTGCAATTATCTGTTTAATGTTGGTTCTGTTCCCCCCAGAAAAGTTCTGAGTTCTGTCAAGAAAATGTTAATCACTATAGTCCCTGTATTTAGCACAGCATCAAACCACCAGGAGGTGTTCAATCAATTCTTTTTTTTTTAAAGATTTATTTATTTATGCATACAAGAACTGGGGTACAGGCCAGAGGTGTGGGGGGTGAGAGGATTCGCCAGAGACAGAGTGGGGAACAGAACAGGCAGATCTACTGAAATACACTGCTGAGGGGAGTAGCAGGCCAGTCAGGAGAGGTCTGCTGCACCATATGGGTAGCTCCCTGGCCGGGGATTGAACTTGTGGTGCAGTGGCTGCAGATAGCTTCATAGGTTGCGTCTTAACCCCTTGCACCACCAGGGAGGCCTGTTCAATCAATTCTTAATGAATGTAATTGGCAACCTTTAAAATGGCCCCCAGTAATCCCCGCCTGCTAGTGTGCACAGTCTGTGTATTCTCCCTACCTTGAGTAATTTGCTTCTAAACCACAGGATATAGCAACTTTGAAGGTGTGTCAGTTCTGTTATTAGATTATAAAAATGTATAATTTCCTTCTTGCTAGTTACCTTTTTCACTCACATGCTTTGATGAAATCAGCTACCATGTTGCAGAAGCTGTTGTAGGAAGGAGCTCAGGAGGAGTTGGGTTGTAGTCTAACAACCTACAAGGAACTGAATCTTTTTTTTGTTTAAGATTTATTTATTTATGCATATAAGAACTGGGGTACAGGCCAGAGGTGCGAGGATTCACCAGAGTGGGGAGCAGAATAGGCAGACTGAAATACACTGCTCAGGGGAGCAGCAGGTGAGACAGGAAAGGTCTCCTGCACCATGTGGGTATCTCCCTGGCTGGCCAGGGATCAAACTTGTGCTGCAGAGGCTGCGGCTAGCTTCACGGTGCTATGCTCAACCCTTTGTGCCACCCGGGAGGCCCAAGGAACTGAGTCTGCATGAGCTTGCAAGTGGGTACCTCCCCAGTTAACCTTCAGATGAGACCCTAGCAAAAGATCAATACCTGGATTACAGCCTTATGAGAAATCCCAAAGCAGGGGACCCAACTAAGCCATGCTCAGACCTCTGACCCACAGAAACTGTGAGATAATAAATGTGTGTAGTTTAACCCAGTTAGTCTTGGGAGCAATTTGTTACACAGCAATAAATATTAAGACAAATAAGTCAAAAGAATGAATGAACAAAAAAGATTTCACCAAAGGAAGGGAAACTTTAGACTTGGGAGAAGTGGATTATAATTCTAAGACAAAGACAATTGTTAATGTTTCCTGTTTGATTATATTTCTCCCAGCTATAGAACCTGAAGGTGGAATTTTGGAAAACTCTGGGTTTTCAGAATCGGAAATTCACCAGGTGAGAGGACAATTTTAGATAGCGTCCTCTGCTCAGGCACAATCTGATATCACTCACGAGAATCTGTGTCTGTAGATAAAAACCACAAATAGATCCTTGGTGATGCTAAGTATTTGGATCTGATTTATATCAACATGTAGAGCCTCACTTGGGAGGTCTATGTTTTAAATCTCGACCCAAGTGACTCGTGGAGTGTCTCTGTCTTATGTGTATTTGGTTGTAATAGAATGGAAGAATTACCTTTGAAAATGGACCTTTGAAAATGGAAATAGCATTAATAAATTGAAATGGGTTAGTGGACTTTCATCTGTTCTATAGTGCAGATGTAAATATTATGAAATCCTTGGTACAGCTAGAAATTTCAGATTTATCAATAGCTTTCATAATTTATAATTTCCCAATACATTTCAAAATGCCAACTCTATCACATTTTTCACTAGATTGATCTCCTTGCTTCAGAGTGATAAAAGGGTACAAAAAATAATGATAAACTTCAGAGTACATTCGTATTCCAACATCAGTTTTAATGGAGATCAGCAAAGAAGTTCCTTTTCTACCTTCATGACTCTCATACTTCCCCTGCCCAGTTACACATGGGAAATATAATTGCTTATGGACTTTCATTGCAGTGAGCTTGTTTCAATAGGCATTCCTACTTACTTTATCATGGTGACATTGAAACGTGCCCTAACATTTAAAGTTTACTTGATTTCAAACAAAGTATACTTGTTCTTCCTGGTATATATAATCATTTTCTTAATCTCCTTGCAGCCATTCCAATTGTTCATTATAAAAAGCTCATATATGCTGTATGGAGCAGCATAAATTCCTCTATTGGCATCATGTACCTTTGTGTGTATCCAAAAAGAAAGGGAGAAGGTCCATTTGAAGAAATCTGAAAGGTGAAATGAGGACTTAAAGATGAGTTACGGAGTACCAATTGAGTTAGAAATGTGTAAAATACATTATTTGCAAAGGGATGAGTTGCACTATTCTTTTAAAATGGCTAACTTCAGCAGAACTTGCAAGACCAAGACTTTGAAAGCTGTAGTATTAGGGACCATAGTCAAATTAAAATTAAGTGACTGTGAAATTGTAATGGGAATGCACTGGGGCTGCAGATTTACATACACAATGCTCAGGTGGGCTGAATAAAACAGCTTTTGACTTTCTCAGAAGCCTTTGCCCACTGAGTTTCCTTAGTCTGCTGCAATAATTCAAACAATACCTGTGCAAAAATTTCCAGTCTTTTCTATTTTGCATTTGCCCTCTCCTCCACAAGATGGGATTGGAGAAGGGATGTATTAAACTGAACCACCATGCGACTAGAGTAGAGGGGTCCCCTAAACCCCTCTAGTATAGGTGCTCCCACCCATGTCACTGCCTACTGCCCTCCCTGCTGACCCAGTCAATTATGTTGACTGTAGGTGTTCTTCAACATTTGGCTTCTTGACCAGGATTTGGGGCTGCCTAGATTCTCCAGCCTCTTGCCAGTGTTAGACTCTTCTAAGTCACAATCTTTAGCTCCTAGATAGAGGTTGTCTAGGTGATTAGCCCATGCTCTCTGCTGTGGGGCCATCTCTCTTTTCAGAGTAAGCCACTCTTAACTCAGCTACTTTCTCTCCTTTCACTCCCTGAGGGAATGTCAGGTGCCCCTCCATACCATATAGGAAACTGAGATAGTCATTGGGTGTCCAGGTTCACTTAGGAGTGGCCATCTCCTAAATCTTGTGCAGAACAGGCTGCAAGGCAACGCAGAGTCCTGCAGACCAAGCCATGAACTGAAAACAAAACAAAACAAACAAAAAGCCAAGTGCCCTTGCCCTTGGCATTCTTCTCCACAGCACCAAAAATTTCCCCTAAAATGGAGAGATGGTGAATCCTGTAATTCACTTCCCACTTTACCTAACTGTATCTCTCTTCCCATTATCCATACAGATGAGAAGGGGAACTTTTCTTGACCCTTCCTGAATACCTGAGACTTCCCTTATGTTATAACTGTTTTCTTGCCACTTGCAGCCTCAAGGTTGAGATGTGATGACACACAGATAGCATATGAGGAAGGTTCACATACCCATAAAGGCAGTAATTCAGGAGACATTTCAAAAATATTATAACTCTTTTATAAGTCAATAGGAAATATCATTTGATGTGGAATGAAATTGTAATGTGACTCTTTAAATGCACTTAGAAATTTACTGGATTCCAAATTTTAAAATGATGAGTCTTAAAAAATGATGAGCTTTCGGGCTTCTCTTGTAGCATAGGAGTCAAGTATCAGTGGTATTACCACTATGGCCTGAGTTCGATCCCCAGCCAGGTAGCTAACCCACATATGGTGCAGCAGCATTCTCCTGTCTCACCTGCTGCTCCCCTTAGCAGTGTATTTCAGTAAATCCTCCTTATTCTGCACCCCACTCTGTCTCTGGTGAATCACCCCTTGCACCTCTGGCCTACAGCCCTGTTCTTCTATTCAAAACTAAAATAAGTATTTAAAAAATAAAGTAAAAGTGATGTGCTTTCAACTATGAACTGTATATCCATTCATATGACATTCAGAAAAAGTCAAAACTATAGGGACAGAAAACAGGTTGGTGGGTGTCTGGTGCTAGAAGTAGAGAATGGGTTTGATAAACAGCAGGTTTCCAACAACCTTTTTGGGGTGATGGAGCTGTTCTTCATCTTAATTGTAATGATGGTTACATGACTGTATGTATCTGTTAAAACTCATAGGGATAATCCACCCAAAGGGGAGAATTTTATTGTACAAAAGTTAGAACTCAAAGAAACCTGACTTTAACTAAAAAAACAGTATGAGCTTTCAACATTGCCAAAACTATAAATGACACTTATTTAGCACTTATGTACTGTTCTACTGCTTTGATTGCATTAGCTCATAATTATTCTATTTGGAAGGAACTATTATTATATCATTTCCATTTTATGGATAAGGGAACTGAGACCAAGACTAGCTAAGTGACTTGTCTGAGACCATGCAATGAGTATAGCTGGAATTTGAGCACAGATATGTTTGATGCCAAAATCTGTGTGTTTTGCCACTGCTATATGGCCTTTTAGGATAAGTGAAACAGTGTAGGCTGATAAATATTTAAGAGGTAAACAGGTAACATTTATGTTTGCTTCTAACTTACCCTTCCTAGAGTCTTTTGCTGGTTCAATCACATTTTTGCCAGATCAGGAAGTAAATGGTGTACCCTGCCCCACATACACACCTCACCGCCCCCCCCCCCCAATCCAATTACCTTAATTCAACATCCTCACTTAGATTGAGAGGAACCATTCCTGTAAGTAGCCTTTGGTGAACTAAAAGTGAGTCAGAACTGGATAATTGTTCATTAGGAGGACCCCCTAGTGGGGTATGTGGCCCACTCTAGCTCCAACTCCTTATCAGGCTTCCAACGTAGCCTCTGACCTCAAGATCTTGCAGTTCCAGCCTGGATCCCACCATAGCCTGCCACAACAAAGATGGCCAATTTCCTGCATGCTTACAGAGACGTCCTTTCTCAAGTTTGTACTGGTTTGACCTGGGTCTGAGAATTCATGCTACATCTGACAGCAAATGAATGAAGCTCTGTTTTCATTTGCTGCTGATGCTGGCACCTCCCAGAAGCCAGGAGGTCCGGGAGTCTCCCCAGCTGCTTTTCTCTATGATGGACTACTTTCAATTATGGAGCTCGGTATAAGACAGTGATATGATATGGCAAACTTATAGGAGCTCAGGGCCAGTTCTTGCCAAGGGAAAGGTCTTCCCAGATCCCCCATCTGCTCTTCTGGTTCTCCCAAGGTGGTTTGTATGCTGCAGAACCCACTTACCATTAGTAAGGCAATCAGGGAGTGTACTTCATTATGACAGAAGTTTTGGGCATGTGCTGAATTCACTACAGGGAAAATTAAATTGGTCAAGTCTCAGTTTGCTCAGCTAGGAACCTTAGATAGAAGTACACCATGCAAACATGCCCAGAGGCCATTGATCCATCCCAGAAAATACCACCTTATGTTTTTATCTTATCTGCTCTATTAATGGAGCAATTTGGTCTTTCAACACTGCTGCGAGTCATACAAGCCCATAGAGCTAGACAAGGGTGCTTTGGGATCTAGTGAAGACCATTTAGGCCACAACCCAACTCATCTGTTAGCCTTTATTTTGGGGCCCTGGACCAAAGGACAGAGTTTGTTACACTGGGTGATGTGAAAATCTATCATGTCAAAAATGCATTGGGGGGGCCTCCTTGGTGGTGCAAGGTGTTAAGCATTGAACTATGAAGCAATCCGCAGCCTCTGCAGCACAAATTCGATCCCCAGCCGGCCAGGGAGCAACCCACATGGCACAGCAGACCTCTCCTGTCTCGCCCGCTGCTCCCTTCAGCAGTGTACTTTGGTCAATCAGCCTGTTCTGTTCCCCACTCTGTCTCTAGTGAATACTCTCACCCCCTCATCTCTGGCCTGTACCCCAGTTCCCCGTATGCATAAATAAATAAATCTTTTTTAAAAATGCATTTGGCCCTAATTCTCACTAGTAAGGGGACCTAATGCTACATTTGGTCACTTTATGATAAAGATCCCTTAGGCTGGGACAAGGATGGGGAAGTTTTGATGAGATGGTGAGAGGGGAAGAAATATAAGAGTTAGGACAAGATTGCCAAAAGGGAGGAATGAACACTGGAGATAGAAAGAACAAATGTTGCTTATATTTACCTTTGCAGCCCAGAGCATGAAGGATAAAGGTTATTCAGAACTGAGGGGACTAGCAAATAAAGCAGCAGAGAGCTCAGCCAAGATAGTCACTGAAGGTCAGTCTTCATTCCTCAACAGAGGGTAGGGCACCTAAGAAGGGGGGCCCTCTTGTACTTCCATTTCCTCAAACACTGGGAACCACATGCTTGAAACCTATAAAACCATCATATGAATAAATATAAAAGATGTTGCTATCTTTAGTTATTCCTTTACTTGTTTCTTTGTAATTTGTTTGCTGTTTCGGTTCTTATTAATCTTGTTGCTTCGATATTCTGTTTTATTTAACAAATAGGTATTGGGTGACTGCATATGCCAAGCTTATTGCTATCAGTGAGAAAAGATGGCAATTTCCTAAAATTGCTCTGTGCTTGGAATACTGTGACAAAATAGTGCATTAAAAAAAAAAATGAGGACCTTCTGTGTGCAAAGCAGGTGCTAACAGGAGAGGACTGAGTTTCTCCAAAGCCATGCTGCACTAGTCCAAAGATAGGGGTTGGTTGAGTTAAAGGTGATGTTGTGGCATGGAAAGCTGAGTTATGAAGCATCCAGTTCCATGATTACTTCAACCCTTTCTAACTTCTTTCCCCTAACTTGCTTTTTCTCATTTATAAAAGGAACAAAGTGATATTTCGTCAGTCGATTTGATCATGTGCTCATTGATTTGTAAACAGCGATCAAGAGGCCAGACCATCATGTATGCAAACTGACCTTGCTCACAGACAAAGAAACCAAAAGAAATCAGACCTTGAGCCAGCAAGGGGTCAGCATGACCTCAAGGGGCAGAGACTGGGGGGATCCTCAGAAAGCTCTGTTTTCTTCAGTGCCAAATAGTGATTCAACCAGACCTACCCCATTGGCTGGTCTCCTTAATATCAGAAGATTCTGTCACCAGAGATTCAGTTATCTGTATAGTATCTGTGTATACTCAGTATCAAGTCCTTAGCTGTTAAAAATTCCTTTCTTATTCCTGGTATCAGGGAAAAGGCATGTGTAATTCTGACAATATAAGATGTTTCAAGGTTAGCTTTAAAAAAAAATAGCAACAGGTTCACTTTTAGAAATTTGGGGGGAAAATCAGAGAACAAATAAAAATTGACTTTGACCATGCTTTCTAGTAATTTTTATGTATATATGCCAAAGCCATCTTTAAGAATATGTTAGAGAAAAAAGTTTGTTTTAATACTGTTGTTTCTGCTTGTTCTATAAGATTTCCCAAGGTCCTTTATCCTTTAACCCAAGGAATCTTTATCCTTTATCCTACCCTTTGAGCTGATCAACTATAAGACCATTCTTGGTGGGGGAAGAGAAGCAGATTAAAATTATGAATACAGTATTGCTGTCCCTTCCCAATAATTTGGGGGTATCAAAAACATTTCGAGGAGATGTCATTTCTGTTTCAGTTTTATTTTGTTTCTAACATAGGGGTATTTCTTAGTTCAGAGTTACCAGCCACCCAACAATGGGACATGTTGGAAACCAGATACTAGGGGCCGTCCCCTGACCACTGGTTGAGACTATGCATTTTCATGGGATTTCCAGGTGTTTCCAAACTGTATGCCTTAAGTTGAAGAAGCACTGGTGGTGGAACCCCTTTCTGGCCTTCCTCAGGTGGTATTGATTGTCAAGGGTTTGTACATAACTTTCACACCGCCTTGATGTTGAAACCAGCAATAAAAATTCCACCTCCATGGGAGTAAACACCTTTTGCTCAAGCCACAACCTGCGTTCTTTTGGGACAACTCTAAACGTGTTACCTTCTGAATGCCCTGAGAGTTGTGAGGAGCTCCAAGTAGAAGTCAAGGAGAGAGGCCGACCCTTTAGTTTGCCTTTCTTTACCCACAAAATTGATTCCATGGTCAGAGCTGTCATGTTGGCAGTCCCTTAAGTCATAAGAAATCATTTACCCATTGGGGATAGGAGAGAGATTTCTAGCAAAGCTCTTTAAATTATGTTGGGAAAAAAATAGTCTTCTACCCCACTCCCTCTACCACCAATACTGGCCTTCATTTCCTGCCTCAAATGACTCATTTAACCTTAGCTTGTCCACCAGGGGGCCCCCACTGAGGACACCCCTAATCAGGCAAGCTGGCATCAAGGACTTTGAGTGCAGTGCTGCCGGTAGAGGGAGAAAAAGAAATGACAGCAGCCAAAACAGTCTTGCCTGTCTGGGCTGCCAGCCACAACCTTATGTGCACATTAGAATGTATGTCAGGCCAGCCTGGGCAGAGCCCCCAAAGGGTTGCTTCAATTAAGTCTTTGCTTGAAATCTCAAACCAGAAGGTGTTCCCAGGCAGCCTTCTGAAGCCAGCTGGGAAAAGCGGCATCCCCCACTCCAGGACTGGCTGCCCTTGGGTGAAGTGTCACTCTTCCGTCTCTCCCTTTCACTAGTTTGATAGGTGTTGCAAGGCCTCTGTGCCCAAGCACTGTGGCTCCCTCTGGATTCTGGCACTGGGTCCTCTCCCATGTCTTCACATCAGACAATCCTGCTGGCACCCAGCTCCGACTTGGCCACCAAGCCTCCAGCTGGTGCTGCTTTACCCCTGAACATGGAGACTGAGCTGCAAATCCTTATATGGGAGCATATGGGACACCTGCAGGGTGCTCGGTGCAACAGGAGGAGGGTGAAGAATGACTTCTTTCTGACCCTGGGTGGATTTATAAACATCACTCCATTTGTTATTAAACATAAGTGGTGGAAAACTCTGGCTCTGAAGTTGCAGAGACTTGCATTCAAATCCTGGCTCTTTGGTCACTAGCTGGGTGATCCAGCTTTGCCTTCGGAACTGTTAGGCCACAGTTTGTGCTTCTCTAAAATGGGGAAGATAATTCCTTCCTCATAGGTTATTGTGAAGATTAAGTGAGATGCTGTATACAAAGGACTTAGCACAGTACCTGGTGCTTTGTAGCAGCTGCTGTTACATGATTCCATAAGAATGGCCCTCAAATCAAAAGTGAGAGGCAGAAGGCACACTTTCAGTTTTAGATCTGCCTTGAATTAGCCTTTGATAGCTTTGTGAATCTTTACTTCTCTACCTGTAAAATGAGTCACACAATCTGATGGTTCTCTTTTAGCTCATGTTATCAAATGCTAAGTGTGCCTCACAATGTTGTAAGCACTTTCTTGTGCTAATTCAATTGCTCATCATCACATCTCTGTTGACAGAGGGGAAGCTGAGGCACAGAGGAAACGTCTGGCCACAGAACCTGCTGACTTACCTTTCTTTTTTCTTTTTTTAAAAGATTTATTTATTTATGCATACAAGATCTGAGGTACAAGAATGGTGTGTGTGTGTCTGTGTGTGTGTGTGTGTGTGTGTGTGTGTGAGAGAGAGAGAGAGAGAGAGAGAGAGAGAGAGGATTACCAGAGACAGAACAGGGAACAGAACAGGCGGATCTACTGTAATACACTGCTGAGGGGAGCAGTGGGCGAGATAGGAGAGGTCTGCTGTGCCATGTGGTAGCTCCCTGGCTGCTGGGGATTAAACTTGTGCTGCAGTGGCTGGCGAGAGCTTGATAATGCTGTCTTTAACCCCTGTGCCACCATGGAGGCCCCCTGACTTACCTTTCCTATTGTGCAGAAACAGATGTTATGATGAATAGGAAAGTGCTCTGGAGGTGGAAAGCACTTTATAAGCATAGGCAATCATTGCTATTTATCCAAGTCTCTTGGTGTTTGGTCTTCAACTAGTATTGCTAACCTTTCCTGGCAGGGCATGAAGTGGAAATTCTACTTTAGGCTTCCTGATAACTTTTAATCACCGGCTGTTATGAGTTGAATTGTGTCCCACAAAAGATAGATGTTGAAATCCTAACACCTCTGAATGTGACCTTATTTGGAAATAGGGTGTTACAGAGACCATCCAGTTAAAATGAGGTCATCTATCCAAGCCAATCTAATGTAATTGGTGTCCTTATAAAAAGTGAAAATTTGGACTCAGGCACACACAGAAGGAAAAGCCCAGGAAGTCACAGGGGGTGGTGGTGGGGGACACCCCAGTGAAAACTGAAGATGGAGCTTTGGCGGGGTCATCTCCAAACCAAGGAACACCTGAGGCTGCTTTGCTAGAAGAGAAGCATGGAAAAGACCTTCCCCAGCGCCTGCAGAGGCGCATGGCCACACAGATTTTGGACTTGTCACCTTCAGACTTGTGAGGCAAAATTTTCTCTTGTCCTGTTATCCAGTTTGTGGTCCTTTGTGTCGCAGCCCCAAGGAACCAAATACACCAAGATCAATGAAGTTAGAGATCAGGGTGAAGAAAAAGAACATATGGGAAGGTGAAGGCTGATATGGGTGACAAGAGGATGCTGATGCTAAGTGTGCCTGTGTGTGTGTGTGTGTGTGTGTGCGCGCGCGCGCGCGCGCAACTGTGCATTTTGACAGTGTTAAAACTGATCCATGACTCACCAAGCCTGGAACACTTTCCTCTATAGAAGAGTTTTCCTCTATAAGAAAATCACAGGAGAAGCAAAATGAACATTAAATCATACTCTGTTTCCACTGAAACAGGTAGAAAAGAGGACTCTTCTCTCTGACATCACTGAATTGAATCCAACCCCTTTGTTCTGCAGCAGAGGAAGTGAGAAGCAGGGAGCTATGAATTCAAGACCCTTCACCAGTGAGTAACAGAAATGGGATTGGAAACAAGATTTTCTGACCCTGAACTTTGTGGTAGGGCTGTTCTGTCGCACCTACTCCCAGAGGCTTTTTTCCGGCTGGCAGGCAGGGATTTCCTCTATCACCACTTATTTCACAAGATTACATTCTGATTCCTTTTCTTTCTTTCTTTTTAAAGAAAACTTCTGATGGAAATGTAACATATATACTGAAATGTACCCAGGTCATATTAGACAGCTCAGCGTGTCTATACCCATATAAGCAGCACCAGAAAAAGAGCGATAACATCACTGGCACTCCTGAAGCCCTCCTGCTGCCCCCGCCCCCTAGGGGCTAGCACCAACAAAGGAACCACTATCCTGACTTCTAACATCACAGATTGGTTTTGCTCGTTTTTGAGCTTGATATAAATGGGATTTCACAGTGCTCTTTTGTATCCGCCTTCTTTCGTTCCACATTATGTCTGTGAGATTGGTCTGTGTTTTGCATATGGAGTAGTTCATTCTCACTGTGATAGAGTAGTGCATGATTCTGACCTTTGGAACCAAATCAAGAGGTATCCAGTGAGAGAAATGTTCTGAAACAATTCAAGTTCCGTCCTTAAAGAAAAAAAAGTTAAAGCAACCAAATTGCTAAAACAGACAAAAAGTTGGTTAATCTTTACAAATTAAATAAATCAGCCATTTATTAAAAGTCTCTTTCCCAGACCACTTTCCAACTCCCCCTTCCTTTCCTGTTTCTCTGGATTCCCACAGCACCAGCTGGATCATACTGGGCTGACCATGTCTGCTATGGACTCCTGGGATGGGAGCTGGACCTTAACTAGCTGTGTGTGTGATGACCCACCTGGGTCATCCTGCAGTAACCTCAGAATATCTCAGAGCTTGGACTACCCCTGGCTTGGCCAGAAGGCCTCCTGCACCTTCAGCAGCGCCAAAGCTACCTTCATCCACATTCAGAGAAGCTTTCTCTCGCTTCTTAAATTTTGGATTTATTCCCTTTGTCTGAATAGATTTCAGGAGAAAGTTCCTGCAGCCCCAGGCCAGCTAGAGACAGAATGAAGTAGGCAGAAGAGGGCTGGTCCTCTGCCCAGTCCCTCCCCTTGAAACCAGTGCTAAGGAAGGGTCACTCCCACAGTTTTCTCAGGCTCTGGCCTTCATTCCTGAGAGCAGCTCGACTAGAAAGGGGCTGCTTTCTCTCCTCTCATCTTTTGTCTTTCCAGACCAAAATTGGTCCCAATTTCTTTATGCTGAACCAACCTTTCTGGGGTCTCCCTTTTTTTGGTAACTATGACCTAACTCCCAAAAGCAATGTTAGGGGAGCCCCAATGCAAATTAGCAGGCTGTCGTGAGCCTGAGTCCATATATGGTACAATCAGGGAGCGCCACAGAGTGTAATGCAACACAGCTGATTCACCAGCTGTCCTTCTCCCGCCCTGAGCTGTGCCTGCCCACTCCAATTTCCAATGACATCAGCACTGCACCCATAACAAAAGGTTAAGATAGCTGAAGTGCAGAGTTCTTTGTGCCTTTGGAACACTTCAGTTCAGTTTTTGCTTCTTTCTGAGCTCCCCAGTTCCTGGGAGACTATCCTTTCTGGAATGTAATAGAATATCATGATTGGTGCTTTTTCTTCTGTACTTCTCTCTTGTGGGTGTAGTTGGGGGAGGGAGGAAAGAAGACAATTATAGCTCAGAGGCTTGCTCAAGTCCAATCGCAAGGACCTTTTTGAAATGGAAGCAGTCATAGGGCCCCACCCTGACACTGAACAGAGTTCAGTGTTCACAGCCCTTAACTGGGACTTTGGTTATTCTTTGGTCTCCACCCTCAATTACTTTTTCAGTTATTTGGTCTTCTGCTAAGTATGAGGGATGGAACTAAGAGATTTTCAGATGCAGGAAAGAATACTGAGGTCTGGGTTGCCAGACTTAGTCAAAGCTCACTAGGGATAGTCTTGCTCTTTTTATTCCCATCCTCACTCTCACCTCAGGGCCTATTAAAAGCAAAATACTACAGGGGCTTCTTGGTGGCACAAGGGTTAAAGACAGCGCTACCAAGCTCTTGCCAGCCACTGCAGCACAAGTTCGATCCCCCGCGGCCAGGGAGCGGCCCACCTCTCTCAGCAGCTCTCTCCTGTCTCGCCTGCTGCTCCCCTCAGCAGTGTATTTCAGTAGATCTCCCTGTTCTGCTCCCTGCTCTGTCTCTGGTGAATCCTTTCACCCGTCCCCCCACCCCTCACCTCTGGCCTGCACCCCAGTTCTTGTATGCATAAATAAATAAATCTTTAAAAAAAAAAGAGCAAAATACTACTAGGCCATAGCAGTGGTGTTCTGAAGCCAGTTCACACCAGTCATGAACCTAATTGTAAACTTTTCATGAGATTTGCAAGTCTGTTAAATGCAACCATTGTTAAAGATTACTTAAAATTGAACACACCAAACTGTAGATAATACTTAAAGTTCCTTCACTTCCATTTCACTATTTCCTTTCTAAAGAAAATTGGTTTACAATGCTATCTAAGTTTTGAAAGTATAGCTCTATTGTTGAATTTGTATAGACACCACACTACACCCCCCACGATTCACCATGATCGCCTAAAGCCAATAAAGCAAAGAAAATTGGGATAATCATTCCTGGCTTAGTCCCCTGGGACTGGGTAACAGGGCATGTCCCCTGGGTTTGCTGGCAAGTGTTCATTAAATAAGGAGGCAGGGACCATAGGAAATTTAAAAATTGGCTGAAGAGGTTAAAGCCAATGGGTAGGGGATCCTGGAACCTCCAGGACAGCCATGCAAGTTGTTTTCAGCCATCTTCTGATTGCTCTGGTCATAGAACATATTAAATATCACCCATGGCTACCACTGCAGGGCTGCCCAGCCCCCAGAGATCAGGCCAGTTCTAACACCAGGCCTGACTGGGAGGAAAAGACTCAGAGAATGGCCTGCATGTGGCCAGCCTCTGACTGTGCTTCTAGAGCTCAAATCTTAGAAATGTAACTTTGTTCCAACCTCCATCATCACCTCCTGAGACACCTTCAGTTGTAAAATATACCACTAGTTCATGAACCACTATGAAAAAATAGTGCTGCCAGATAACCAGTGACATGCCATTGATCTTGAGGTCAGGTTTAAATGAATAAGATGTTAAAATGAAAAAAAGGTTGCAGTTTAGAATCAACCTAATATGATGCCACAAATCTTCCTCAAAAGACATAGCATTCGTTCTTAAGATGCTGTCAGCCCAGTCAAGAGTGGCAGTGGAGCTGCCCGAGGCCGAGTTGGGGGGGCGACAGTGTGCTCTTTGAAGCCAAGGATACAGACTGACACCTGCAGGCAGTGGGCAGTCCCTGAGAGTTTCCTCGCAAGGGAGTGCATCTCTGATCATAGGGCCCCTGGTCTCTAAAACAGGATTTATGGCCCCATCTCATATGAAAGCGTGAATATCACTGCCACCCAGTCTAAGGGGGTTGGAGTGGACCAAGGGCTGGACTCACCTTTAACTAGCACTGGTCAGTGCTTTTCCCCATTAAAAAGGATGCACTCAAAGGATAGCTTGCTTTAAAGAAGCTGCCCAGATTTGCCCATCCTGATGTGCAGGGTCTTTGTGGCCTCTGAGAAATTAGATGATGGACAAACCCTCTTTGTACCTACCCAGGGACTCTGCAACCGGAACTGCACCAAAGACTTCATATGAGTTGACAAGTGGAGGAGAATTTAGGGGTCACTGAAGATCCATTTTGCCACCTGCTTCATCCCTTTACCTGAGGTTGGTGCCAAGTCCAGAAAATTTTGAGATCCTTCTGAGTACTTTTAAAATTTTTTTTTTTTTTAAATAGAGGCATGTTTTATTTATTTATTTATTTGTTTGTTCGGGTTTTTTTTTTTTTTTTGTTTATACATGCACTGGGTACAGTCAGAAGTGCAGGAGGGTGAGAGAATTCACCAGAGCCAGAGCGGGGAGCAGAGCAGGCAGAAGGACCGAAGTACACTGCTGAGGGGAGCAGCGGGCGGCAGGAGAGGTCTGCGCGCCATGTGGGACCCTCCTCCGGTGGCCGGGGAGCAGCCGGGGATCGAACCGGCGCCGCAGAGGCCGCGGGCAGCTTCGCAACCCAGCGCTCAACCGCTGCACCACCGGGGAGGCCCATTCTTCTGAGTACTTTTATAATTGTGGAGGTGGGGGGAAGGCGAGAAGCACATCATGATTGGATGAAAGAAACCACCTCAATCCCATAAGTTTTCTGATAAGAAAATGGAGACTCAGGAAATGCACATGGTGAGTCTAAAGGAATCCATCTAAGGAGTGAGAGCTGGGTTGGAATCCAAGTCTCCTGCCATCCCCAAGGCATGCCAGGAGAGGCAGTCTTTTGGGTGCAAGGGTGCCAGTACCCGCCTTGGTCTGCCTCTTCCTAGCCTAGGCAAACTTTAAGCAAGTTCCTTAACATCTCTGGGCTTCTGGTTTCTTGTCTGTTTATGTGGCTGATGATAGTACCTACTGCAGAGGGTTGTCGTGAAGATTAAAAGGTGCACAAGTGGCCAAAGATCGTTGCCTGCCAGCTAGTAATTGCTCCATAAAGAGGGACTGTTGTCATTATTCTTTCATGCAATCTCAGGTTGCCTCCATCACCCTACTCCCGCTATCACGCTGGAGGTCTGGACTTTGAGACTTAGGGACACAGAGGCATCTGTGGAATTAGCTTCCCTCGCTAACCTGGCCAAGTCAACACATCATTTCTGTTTGACCCGAGAGGAGCCTCTAGAGATGTTAGGTCATGACATGGAACAGTTTCCAGAGACGGCACCGAAGGCTGGATGGAGGGAGAGTCGGCAGCCTAAGTGGGGAAAGGGGGAGTCTTTACAAGGGCTGGGGAGCCAGCTGCATGTGGAGGGGTGCTGGAGTCATGAGGTGCCTGGGTGGGAGCACTTGGCATGTGAATGGAGGGTAGAAGGCCAGGACGGGGATGTGATGTGGGCCTTTGCACTAAAAAGGAAGGGACTCAGAGCTGATGAAAAGAAGCATTTTCTGTGGAGCTCAGGAAGGGCCTCTCACAGGGGATTTCCTACCCAGGGCTCCAGGCCTTGGCTGCCTTCCCAGGGAAAGGTGGTGTTTGTCGTGGGGAGCTTGCACACTGCATGGCTTTAGCTCGGTGATGAACGGTGCCCACTCCCATCTCTGGCACTGCCGCCTCCCGAGCCTTGTTCAGCCGGGAACAAAATGCTCTTTGCTTGAACTGCACACTTCAGAAGGCTTAATGCAAGTCAGGGACACTGAGGTCAGGGCAGAAGTAGAAGAGAGGGGAATGGAAGTTACGAAGAGCTGAAGGAAGGGGAGGTGAGAGCCACACAGGACATGCTCTGAAGCTGGACAGAGGGGGTGATTTCAAAGGACTGGGGTTTTAGTCTGCCCCCAAGACAGCTGGCCAGCCCCAGACATTGTCACACTGATGAGCTAATTGATGGAGCTCAATGTGTGTAAGGCACAACCAGCTTAGAGAAAAGAATTTCAAGATTAAAAAAAATAATAAGTACAATCAACTTCCTTTTCCACCTTTTTACAGCCCCAATCAAAAAAGTACAGTATACTGTACTTGAAAAATCATGTATCAGAAAGTACGCAGTCTCTGACAGCATCTGCCAAGATTTCTGATGAGGCTGATGGAAATGTGTTCCATTTTCATGTTGTATAGTGAGTAGACAGAGCCCTTACACACCTGTTCAGGCAAGACAATGATGATGTTATTACTAGAGATACTTCCCTGCAAATATAATCTATTTTTGATATCTCCAACTCCCTCCCCTCTTTTTTTTTCTTCTCTTCTCTCTTTACTACCCTGTCTCTTTTGTCTCATGTTTACGTTCTTGCTCTCACGTTTCCTCTTCTCTCTTCGTTTCTTTCATCAGCTCAGCATCCTGCCCAGCTTGCAGAAACCTTTGGGACCAAGTGAGAAAGTCCCATCATATCAGGGGGAGGGCTGCTGAGAAGGCACTGTGGTCAGGGGCTGGATGCCTGGTCATGAGAGAGGAGACTGGTTCCCCCTCACAGCCTTGACACAGCCTCTGTAAAGGGTGTAAAGAGTTGTCGTCTACTTGTCAGCAAGCATGATCAGTCAGTCAGAGAAGCCTCTGGACCTGCCCATACCCAACGTCACCAGCAAAGAATCAGGAAAGGCTGCAATGTGACCAGCTAATAGATGCCAAAGACACAACAGATGGAAAGGACTTAATGTATTTAACATCTGTGAATACTTAGCACCATAAGTGGATACTTTCTAGATACATAACTAATTTATAAGTGAATTTTTTTAGGTAATTAATATAATTTTATTATAGAATATTGAAAGTTCTAAAACGTATCATGTTTTCTTTTTTTTTTAAATAATAAATTTTATTTTTATATTCCCCATACAATTGCAGCCC
This sequence comes from Talpa occidentalis, assembly GCF_014898055.3. Lineage (NCBI taxonomy): Eukaryota > Metazoa > Chordata > Mammalia > Eulipotyphla > Talpidae > Talpa > Talpa occidentalis. Next base: position 72,466,357 of record NW_023602073.1, on the reverse strand, counting down.
CCCCATTCTGACCCCAATCCCTCCCCTCCCGCCCCCCACCCCCCAAAAAGTGTCTCTGGTTCATAGTTTTTTGTTGATTTTGATTTTCACTTTCCATAAGTGAATTTTTAATGCTGGAATATAAGCACAAAGAATCAGAATAAATGGACGAATTTCAGGGTCAGATGTAGCCTTCCTGTGTTCCTAAATCATTGATTCAGTCACTCACTCATTTGTTCAACAAATATACACCCAGCATCTATGTGGCAGGGAGGGAGCAGGGAAAGTTATGATTCCTGCCCTTCAGGGCTTTTATGTCCATCACAAGATAAAGCTCTACCTGACTTCAATATAGTTTTGAGTATATCTTGAACATACCTTCTGTGTGGAAGCAAAATCTCAATGAGAACCCAGGAGGTAAGGTATAATTACCTTGAACACCAATTTAAAGAAGAAAGGGTATAGATTCCTGCATATTGACTATTAATCCATCTACCCTGCTACATATCTAACCTTCCCCCTTTATAATCATCCACTCACCCATTCATCTACATATCCATTGATCTATCCACTCCTCTATCTACATACCCACCCATCCACCCATCCATCCACCCACCCATTCATTCTTTCACCCACCCACCCATCCCTCTATCTAGTCATCCATCCACCCACCTATGACTCCACCCATCCACTGTCCTTCCAACATGCAGTAAGAGGTCAATTATTAACTCAATTAGGAGCACGGCATACTTAACCAATTATTGCGGTAGAGAGCTGTGCAAGACAGAACCCAATAGTTGCATGTAATGATCATACCTGACACTTTACAAGTGAATGATTCCTGAATTTAGAAATGGGCTATCTCAAGAACTGGTAACAAAGGCTTATAAGAAGGTGCTTAAATTTAATGAAGATAGTGTGTTTCTCTCCAGTGTACAGAGAGCTGCTCAGGGAAGGCAGGCATGAAAGTCAAGGACAGCAGTTTGTTAAAACCTTTTCAGAATTCTTCCTATTGAACTTCTGCAATGTGATGGTCATGGCATCAGAGTGCACATCTATTTCTCCTTGAACATAGAAAACCTAAAGATAAGCATATTTGTGGACAGCTTACATTCCCAACATACTTCCCTTTAAAAGTTGCCCCCCATATTAGAGAACCCTGAAATTATTCCCTTGCTCCCCAAATTTTGTCTTCCAGTATTTTATGGTTGTGGGAATACTGACTGAAAAAATTACTCATTTCTAATGTCAATTTGAGTGTGAATCTTTTTTTTTAAAAGCACCCCTCTTCCCATCTGAATATCATTATTAGCTGTCTGGAATTAATCTGTCTCCCAGATGAATGTGAGCTGGAAAGAGGAAATAGGGGGCAGTGGTTAGAGCCCTGAGCTGTCAGGAGTCCTGGTTCCCACGCCTCACTCTGCCACTGAGTCACTAGCTGAAACTGACTTGGTTTTTCTGAGTTACTGCCTGTCTGCTAAGGAGAGCGTGCGTGGGATACAGACACAGTGTTGGGCTACCAGGTCAGGAGACAGAGACCCTTGCCCAACTCAACAATCCTTATTTAGTGTAGCAAGGTTCTGGGCTTTCCTTTCTTTGTTTCTAAAGTGAGGGAAGTAGATATATGATCTAAGGACATTGCTAATACCTAAAATCTTAATTGCACTCACTCTTATACTTAGTGTATTTACTACCTAGAATCAATTGTTTTTAAAATAGAAAATAGCTTTTAATGTATATTCATTATGGGCCATGTATTAAGCTCTTTACATGCTTGATTTAATTATCTTACTTTCACTTAATCTAATTTTCATTACATTAATCCTCCCCCATCCCTTTTATACCCTTATCCCTTCCCTCCCACTCCCTTAACCCCCACTCCTCTTAACCTCAGAGCCCTTAGGATGGTCATTGACACTCACTGGTTTTTGAAGTGTTTTACTTTATCAAATTGTCTGGTATGGAAATCTCCAGTATTTGTTTTTATCATTCTGGCTACTTTGCTACACATATTTTCTCAAATTCCCTTTATTTCCTTGAAAATGGCTGCATTTCATCCTTCCTTATGTCTATATAATACTCCATTGTGTGGATATACCACATCTTCTTAATCCAGTCATCTGCCAGTGGACATATAGGCTGCTTCCATGTACTACATGTGATTACAGTGGCAAAAAAAAAAAAAAAAAAAAAAAGCAAAACAAAACAAATGGGACTATATCAAACTAAAACATTTCTGCACCAAAAAAAACTATAATTAAAATGAAAAGATTTTACTGAATGGGAGAAAATATTTGCACATCATACATCCAAGATCTATAATGAACCCATACAACAACAAAAAAACAAATAGCCCAAACAAAAAATAGGCAGAAGAGCTAGACACTTTTCCAATCAAGATATACAAATGGCAAATAGGCACATGAAAAAATATTCATCATCATTTTTTATCAGAGAAATGCAAATCAAAACCACAATGAGATTCTACCTCATACCGGTGAAAATGGCTCATATCAAAAAGACCAGAAACATATATGAATGGGGGTGTGGGGAAATAGGAACCCTCATACATTAGTCCAGCCTCTATGGGAAACAAAATGGAGGTTTCTCAAGATATTAAAAAAAAAAAAAAAATCTACCATATGACCCAGCAACTCCATTTCTAGGTCTCTATCCAGAGAATGCAAAAACACTAATTTGAAGGGATATATTCACTCCTAGATTCATTGTGGTTCTACTTACAATAATCAAGTTATGGGGGAAAAAATCTAAGTGCCCTATGACAGATGAGTGCCTGAAAGATGTGTGGTGTATATACCAATGGAATACTACTCAGCTATAAAAAAGATGAAATCTTGTCATTTGCAACAACCTTGTTGGAACTGGATGGGATTTATCCAAGCAAACTAAATCACAAGGCGAAACAGAAATACTCAATAATTTCACTCATATGTGGACTATAAAGAAAAATAACAAGGGGATAACAAAACTAAATAAATACAAACCCTGGAAAACTGGGTGTAGAATTGAAGCTACTGGCGGGAATAGGAAAGCTCAATGGACCACAGTAGAACATTACGGGTGCTTTGGTGGTAGGTGTTGTGCAGTAACATACATCTGAAGAGATGTGAACCTATATCCTTAAATCTATTATAATGTTATAAACCAATATTATCACAATAAAAAATTAATACAATTAAAAAAAAAGATTTGTAGAGGGAGGCAAGTATATTTACCACTGACACTGTTTAGAGTTGCCATGGTGATAATACCATTTTTTTAGTAAGTTTCATCATTTTTATTTCACTTTGAAATAACTTTAGATTTATAGGAGAATTTGCAAAAATACTATAGAGTCCTTATGAACCTCTCCAGCTTATATAATCATAGTACATTTATCAAAACACAGAAATTAACAGTGATACAATACTGTGAATTAAACTAAACTTTATTTTGATTTCAGTAGTGTTTCTACTAATGTCATTTTTCTATCCTGGGGCTCAGTCCAGGATCCCAGACTGCATTTAGAGGTTTATCACTGTTTTAAAATTTTTTACAGACCACATATCTCCTTTGTGCTGACTGAACCCACCACCCTGCCTGGCACACCAATGATTCCTCTAATCTGCTGTGATATTGCAGTTAAGATTTGGCACTGTAGTGTCTTCCTTTAGTGAATGGTGCTGTTGAGGCTGAGATAAAACACTGGACTGTCAGAGGACAAACAACACAATTTGTCAAGTTGGAAGTCTTTCAACCAGACATTCTAACAAGGTCCATGTGCCTAGCGTACAGAAGCCAGAAAGTAAGGCTTATTGTGTGCAAAAATATGAATAAAAGAGCCCTGCAAAAACATCACTGTGCAGATACTTCTGGGTGCCTGCTTCACAGCAATTCTCCCCCTTTTTCTTGCTACTGGACCTTTAATTTTGTACAGGTAGGGGAAGCCAGCATCTTGAAAGGAAACTAGACATCGCCTGTGTTCTGCTAAGGATGCCTTCCTCATGAAGTTAATCCAGTGATGTCAGTTCCACTCAGCTTGTCAATGGCTGGTTTAGGAATGGGCACGTGAGGCAATTCTGACCAATAAGGCATAGAGGGAGCCTGGGGTTTCTGCAAAAGTTTTCTTTACTCTTCAAAATGCCCCTTCCGGCCTCCCTGGTGGCACAGCGGGTTGAGCACTGCGCTGTGAAGCTGTCCGCAGCCTCTGCAGCACAGGTTCGATTCCTGGCTAGTCAGGGAGAAACCCACATGGAGCTACAGACCTCTCCTGCCTCGCCCGCTGCTTCCCTCAGCAGTCTTTGATCCATCTGCCTGTTCTGCTCCCCGCTCTGTCTCTGGTGAATTCTCTCACCCTCCTGCGCCTCTGACCTGTATCCCAGTTCTGTATAAATAAATAAATCTTAAAGAAAAAAAAAATGCCCCTTCCCCTTCTGCCTGAATGTGGAATCTTGTTTTATGGACAGAATGCCTGGAGCTGTTGTAGCTACTTTGTAACCACGGAGGGCAAGTCTGAGACAAAAGCAAACACAGCATAGCAAAATGGGAGGGGGGTGAGACATTAGTCTTCAATAAATCACTTATCCCTTGGAATGAATAACTCAGGACTTCTTATTATTTATGAAAAGACATTTTTTCATTTGTTGGGGTTAGTGAGCACATTTATACTGGACACAGCAACAGCATCTCTCATTAACCAACACTTGGTAAGCACACTTGTGCCTGGGGCTTGGTGCTATTGGACTATGACAGTGAATGGCAGAATTCCTTTCTTGAAAGTTCATACCATCCAAAATGGGGTAAAACTCATAGAAAAATACGACAATTGCAGGAGACCTGAGCTGCAGCTACCTGAGAATGTACACAAGTGTTTTGTGTATGCCTTCAGCCTAGAGCCCTGTAGACAGCTTTGTGAAGGAAGTTTATGGTCTTTCACTTGGACAGTTACCTTTTTAGGCAAAGGGATGAGGAACACGGAGATTAGAAACTACAAGGTCTGTTTTGGAAAGAATAGTCAACTTTAATTAAGCGTTGGTGTAGCAGAATTATCAGCAGCCACAGCTGGACATGCAGAGAAGGGCAGATGGTGCCCTCCTGGTCAGTGCCATGTTTTAGGACGACTGCAAGGCTAAGTGTGGTCCTGTAAGGGACTCTGCTGACCTGCAGGTCTAAGTCCTGGTCCATCCACCCAGTAATTATGTGGCCTTTGGTCATGCTTGTGTCTCAGGACAGCTATAAGAAGGGATTGATAATAACTGTCTTGCTTTCCCCACAGGGTGACTATAAAGTGTAATATAAACGTGAGAGGTTATTTCCTCCACCTCCAGACATAACTATATACCTGCCCAATTTGAGGTCCTTGCCCCAGCTCAGTTTTCCTTCTTCCTCCTGTTGTTAAGGCTGACCTTTTGTTCTCCCTGGTCTCATCAATGATCTTCCATATTTCTAGTATTTTCAGTAGTTTCCTCTCTCTCGTGTGTTCCTTCCATTGCCAAACACACTCCAATCTTAAAAAAAAAAATAAAGATCCTTCCTGAGATCCTTTCTATACCCCAAACACCACCCATCTCTCACCAAATTTCTTAAAATAGTCTTTTTTTTCTCATCTTCTACCCACTGTTAAGCCCACTCCAGTGTGTTCAATGTGGGCTCTCAAAGGCTATCATGTCTGCGTGATTCCCACCCTCCCTGATTCAACTGCACGTGTGAAATGCTTATGCTGTGGCTTCCTCCTGCCCACTCTCTCCCTTTCTCCCCCCCATTTCAGAGTTGGGGTTGCCTAGGATTCTGCCACTCAGACTTTAGATCAATCAGCAATCCCTCTCCAAAGAATACTTAACCTATGATTTCAATGGTCCCATGGCAGATGAACCCCAAACACCTTTAATTCTGGTTTTCCTTTTCCTAAATCCAATCCAACAGCTTCCAGCTAACCTGAGTATTGACTTGGATGTCCTTTGCCTCCTCAAGTCCAACTTGTTCAAAGTTGAGGCCATCTTTTCCTCTCTTATGCCTACCCATTCTCTTTTGCTCTCTCTATATTTTAATGTTCCCACCATCATTTACATCATTCTACTCTAGAGTTTGACTTTTTCAACTCTTGTACATCTGCAAAGCGGTCAATTATTTACCCTTGAAATGTTTCTGAAATAATTCATCTCTTTTTTATACACATCACACTATATTCTCTGAGAAGTGTTCATTTCCTTAGTGAACTGTTAAAAGTTTCCCAAGTCTTCCTGACCCCACTCTGTTTAAATTAAAATGATCTTTTCTATTCCTGATAGTTCTCTCTCTAAAGATAGATTTGGCCATGCTTAAAAAATTTCCACTACTTCCCATAGTTTGCTTAATAAAGTTACAGTTCCTTACATTTTTCTCCAGCTTTACTGAAGTATAACTGACAAAATGCAAAGATATTTAAAGTATACCTGATTTGATACACATACACATGAAAGTCAGAATTGTCATATCATTCAAAACCCATCTCTAAACTCTAAAATTCATTTCCCATCCCTCTCCTGCTTTCTGTCAGTACAATTCTACAATACTAAAGTTCCAGTTGAATTGTCTTCTTCCCTATGCCCCAAATAGAGTTAACTTTTCTTTGTACTCATAGCTGTATACTTCAAGTTGTTTCTAGAGTCACATCATCATAATTATAATGATACTGAATTGTAACAATGTCTCTTCTGAAAGACTGTTAGGTTCATCTAGGCTGTTAGTTAACTCTTGTTGAGTAACAAATGACAACACCATTAAGTGGCTTAAAACAGCAAGCTTTATTATCTGTTGATGTCTGGAATTACAGAGTGTACCCCGTAGGTTCTGAGACCACAGGGTCTTTCCTGAGGTTGCAGGCCAAGAGGTCAGCTGGGGCTAGTCACCCGAGGATTTGATAGCAGCTGGAGGATCTGCTTCCAACGTGACTCACAAGTATTTTAAAACTACCACACGCTGGGTGTCTTATCTTTTGTCTCCAATAATTAGTACAGTGTGACACTTAGTATGTGCTCAAGATGTTTCCAATGTGTTGGAGGAGATATGAAGGCAATGAGACCTATGGGTGATTAGTGTGGGCCAGGTGAAGAATGGTGGAGGTGGGCATTGGTGGGAGAGATCCTGAGGTAAGAATTCATGACTGATTGGATCAGAGGGGCTGGAAAGAGATTTATTTTGCCTCCCTCCCTGGTAGCGCAGGCAGTTGAGCGCAGCGATGTGGGGCTGTCCACAGCCTCTGCAGTGAGGGTTTCGATCCAGGCTGGCTGGGGAGATATTCACATGGCGTGGCAGACCTCTCCTGTCTTGCCCGCTGCGCTCTTCAGCAGTGTATTTCAATCAGTCTGCCTATTCTGCTCCCCACTATGCCTCTGGTGAGTCCTCTCGCCCTCCTGCACATCTGGCCCATACCCCAGTTCTTGTATAAATAAATAAATCTTAAAAAAAATATTTATTTGGAGGTGAAGATGGTTTAGAAATTAGGACTTATGAGTTGGCTGTCATGGCTGAAGTAAGCATAGAGTACTTCCTCCGTGGCGTTTCAAAGTGGTGAAATATCAAACTATGCATCTAAGAATCCTATGTCTAGTTATTCAATCATATGTGAAAGTTTTAAGGGCTGGCAATCCACAGTATGAGCACTGTGTGACCCATCCCCTTTATTTTAGATTTCTCATTTATAAATATGGAGGTTATAATACCTGAATCTATCTCCCAGGACTTTCAGCTAAACACTCAATGTTAAGAGTTTAACACCCACTTTTTGCAAGAAATTCCCATAACACCACCCTCTACAAATGGTAATGGGAAAGATGAGGGAACTGGGGGTTATTAAGTTAAACCATCTGAAATGCTGACATTCCAATTTTTGCCAATAAGAAATCCAGTTTTATAGGGTTCAGCCGAACAGGTGTGGCTGCAGTTTGAAATTCTGAACACCTTTTCACAAATGGAAAATTGAGATGACCACAGTTCTTGATCTTTCTATTCTCAAGACTAAGATCCAACCTTAAGAGAAGTCAATCTTGAAAGTTCAGTGAAGTTTAGTACAATATAGGGTTGCTTTCCAATTTCCTTGAGTCAGATAAAGGAATTAAAGACCAAGACTGTATTCAAAATACTGAAAAGTCAAGAAATTTAAGATGTAAAATTCATCTAGGAACTTAACTTCAATCACTGTCACACACTCTGCATTTTACATAAATTGTCTGCTTAACAGTGAAATAACTGTGGCCCTAATAAAAAAAGGAACTAGGAATGAAATACTTCTTTGTTCATTTTGTATTTGTGTGCCTCTAGAAAAGTGACTGCCTCCTTTATACTGGTAAGAATAAATCTAATATTTATTCTTACCAGTATAAAGTATTACTTTTAATCAATCTAATAATTGATCAAAAATAACTTTGTCCTTTCCAGGAGTGCTGTGAAAATGTACTAGTTACTAGCAACTCAAACATCAGAAAGGAAAAGTGTACCCATGCACCACCACTCCCCCTATTGGAACGCAGCTCCCCAGAGGGCTGGGTCTTTTTGCCTTTGCCACTAATTCCCGGCCAGCCGGGCCGTGCCTAGCCCGTTGCAAGCCCTGGACAAATACCTGATTAACCGTCCATTCATTCAGACCGTGCAGGGCGCCGTGGCCAGCGCGCAGGCCGGCCAGCAGCTTCCCTGCCTCCACCCACCCGGCGCGGCTCTCAGTCCCCGAGGGCCACGGTCCGCAGCCCCGGGAATATCCGGCTGCTCGGCCCATCCCTCCACTGGCCGGCGGCCTCCCCGGCCTTCCCCTTCCCGGGAGGAAGGAGCGGGCGCCGAGTGGTGGGAAACCCGGGCCCACTTCCTGTGCGGGCAGCGCGGGCCCCCGCAGCCCCCGCGGCCTCCTCCCTGCGCGCGCGGGCGCCCGGGGCGCAGAGCCGGGAGCGCAGCGGGGCGCGGGAGCGGGGCGACCCGGACCCGGGCGGGGCGCGCGCCTCCCCGGCCCGCCCCCCCGCACCCCGGCGGCGAGAGGGTTAAGCGCGCGGGGGGCGGGGCCGGAGCGAGCCGGGCGCGCGGGGTGCGGGCCGCGGTGGGGAGGGGGCTGCGGCCGGGGGCGGTTCCGGGCGGCGGGGGCGGGGGCGGGCGGAGGAAGGGGGCGGGCCCCAGAAGTTGCTCGGCGCTGGGCCGGCGGGCGGGAGCGCTAGCGGGCTGCGGGCCGGCGGGCGGACCGGGCCGGGGCTGGAGAAGTTTGCGCCGCGGCTCGTGAGCGCAGGGTGCGGGCCCCGCCGGCCGCTGTGCGCCCGCTGCCATGGCTTTCCGCAGGAGGACGAAAAGTTACCCGCTCTTCAGCCAGGAGTTCGTCATCCACAACCATGCGGACATCGGCTTCTGCTTGGTGCTCTGCGTCCTCATCGGACTTATGTTCGAGGTGAGCGAGATTGCCCGGGAGGGCAGTGCCCCCTCTTGTGCGCCGCCGTTGGACCCCTGCGGGGCCCCGGGGTCCTCATCTGAACTGGGGCGCCCGACTGCCATGTACGTTATCTGCACCCCCCCACCCCTGGCTTTGTGCACTTTCCCGGCTTTGTGCACTTTACCTCCCTCCCCACCCCCCCTTGGCCTCTTAGTCCGGACACCACCACCCTCTCCAGCTCCGCGCCTTGCCAGCCCTGCCCTGATCTGCCGCCCCCTTGGGCACCCACCGTGTCCTGCAGTTCTCTCTGCAGCCCTGAATCCCCAGCCTGGCCTCGAACCAACTGCCGCGCTGCCACTCTGGCCCGATGAGTGGGGTTTCCTTTTTGGTGTCCGGGAGCCGAGCCCAGAGACTCCCAGCCCCGCAGTCATTGCACAACTCCCCCTCCCAAGCGGTGACTGCCAGCTTTCTGGGCTTTTCCAGTGGGAGGGACCCCAACCCTTGTCCATCTCCCCACTGATTTTCTGGGTCTTTTGCATCCTCAACTCTGGAGCGTGCTTGGGGTGTTCACATGTGGCCCCTGCCCTGTGCCTGCCGTGCCCTTCCACTGTGTTCCCAACCCCTCCCTCATTTTTCTTTTTCTTTTCTTTTTTCTTTTTCTTCTTCTTTTTCTTCTTCTTCTTCTTCTTCTTCTTTTTTTGCCTTAATTATCCTTTATCATTCTCTGGGCTGTCCCTTTAGATCCATCTGTGGTAGACCCAAAACTTCTTCCCCTCTATCAAGATAAGGAGAGGGACAGGGATACTCTCTGCTTTGAGGGGAAAGAGGATTCTCATAGCTGTGGGTTTCCAAGCCAGAAGAGGTTCCTTTCCCTGCAGCAGCTGCTGGCACAGGCCTTATAAAACTGGGAGTTTTAGTAAGCCCCCAGCCCCCATCCCCACCCCCCCCAAACAGAGGTGGCTAATGGAAGGACTCCCTATCTCCCTATTCTGGAGCGAGGAAAATGTGACTGAGTTTAGGGCTTGCTGTAGTATATCTTGTCTCAAAAGTGAGATTCATGACTGACACCCCTGCTCACCGTGGTCTCCTGTGAGGCAGCACATTGTCCTCCCTTCTGGACAGGGTTCCTTATCTGCCTTCCCTGGGATGCCTTAGGAAGCTGTAACCTTTTATAAACTGCCCGGTAGATGAGGGATTCCTGACCTGGCTAATTTCTCCTCCCCTGTCTCTGGGTTTTCTGTCTCCTCTCTAAGGATGGCAAGCATCTTCCTTGTCCGGGGAAGATGCCCTCATGCTGGGACATACTTGTGGTGGTGGAGTCAGGATGGGATATGTGAATGTTTCCTTGGCTGGGCTTAGGGTCTAAGTGAAATAAACCTGAGACTAGGATTGGAGTCTGCATTCTAGTGTTTGGTAGTGCTCTTTTATTTAAGTCCTCCTCTGCTTCCTCCCACCCCCTACACTCATGGTATATTGGAAGGGGCTGTGTCAAATCAGGGTTGCCCCTGTGTCCCACGCTTCCCGCTGCTCTGCCCCTAGTCTAGTAGAAAACTCACTGCAGCCTCAGTTTCCCCATCCAGAAAGAGGTTAGTAAATCCTTTCTCCCTGAGAGTTACTGTAAGGTTTAATAGAGGTCACGTAAGCAAGGAAATTCACAACAGAGTCTATAAATGTGAAACCAAAGTCTTGCTCCTGAAACCCTATTATTATTTACTATAATAATAGCTTAAGGAAATAACACAGAATGGTTTTGTCCAGCCAATACACTCACTATCTATTTGCTGTCCTCCCTTCTAAGAAGCCTCCTGGTGCCGTGTCACCAGTCTTGGAGGGTGTGGTTGGAAAGACACACGTGATAGCTGTAGACCTCATAGCCACACGCTCTGCAGCTGGCAAAGTCTCTTGCCTAGCCTTATGGCTCTCTCTGCTGCTTCTGGCATTTGTTAGGGTTTGTGACTCTACCTGCTTTTTTTGTGCTCAAAAAGAGCAGCCTAGTGGGTACACTTGGCACCTCTTTCTCACCATGCTTCTACTGTCGTGGAAAGTCCTGTGCATTAAGCCAGTCACTCTGTGGGAGTTGCAAGTGCTGGGAGCCTAACTCCCAATACCTGACAGTAGACCTAGGCTCAAGGTGGGGAAATAAAATAACAAAATAATTGTGCTTTCCCCTCCTGAAATTGGATTGGGGCAGTGTAGAAGGGGCCCTGGCTGAAATGCCTGAAGGCTTCTTTCTGACACTCACTTCTAGAAAATGAGACCTACAGCCATATGGCTGGGCATATACACAGGTGTCTTCTCTCAAAGGTGTGTTGGGGGATTGTGGGCCTGTGCTGGTGAGCTGTGAAGCTGCATTCCAACTTCTTTTATGAAGCCTGGGTGTTCTGATGTGCCAGGCCCATAGTAGCTCCTCATCCCCCACTGACTGACTCTAAACAGTGATAGGTATATTGGGGGGCCCTGGGAACTCAGCTTTCCTTATAGGAACCAGCTTAATCGCTTTTCGGCTCTTTGGAGAAGCACAGGTGGGCATCTTCACATTTGGAGTAAAATGGGTAAGGAGAGATTAGCACTGGATTTACTAGGTGTTACTCAAGTCTTCTGCATTCTCTCCTAGAGGTGTGGTGCATATGTAGGGATGGATGCACATGGCCAGGAGGTCAGTCTAGCACTTAGCATACCTTTCCCTAGAAGCGAGGAAAGAAGGAAGTGGAGAGGGAAAGGAGAGCCAGAGAGAAAGATTTCAGGCTCTTGGGTTCTAACTTGGCAGAACTTAGAAGAACTTAGGCTTCATTTAGAAGCTGAATCAAGAAAACTTAGTCCTGTTCTTCCCACAAAGAGCAACTCTCCTGGCCACTCTTCCCTCTCGGGGTCCCCTGCCTGACCTCTGCCCATGAGGGGGGCCCCTCTTAGCCCAGGCCACGGCCCTTGCATCGGCCCTTGCATCATCACTGGTCTCCATCCTTCCCTGCCTTGCTCCTTCCTCAATTCACTGGTTAGGTCACAAGTTCTAGAGGTGCTTACGTTCCCCCCTGGGAACCCCAAGACTTCAGTTCTGTCCCCTGGGAGATAATGATTCCAGATTCCTCCCCTTGGGATCACTTCCTTCCACATGATAGAGGGTTCCCCTCCCTCCACCTTTTGACTTGGTTCCTGCCTATCCTGAGATTCCTTCTCCCATTTCCCAGGCAGGGGGGCATGTTCTTCCCCCTGAACCCAGGTTTTCTTTCCATCCTACAGGCTGTTTGGAATAGAGCTGTTCTGTGCAGCCACAGCACTTGGCTAAAAAATGTCAGGAATGTGGAGCTTTATTTCCTCCCTCGTTCCCTTCAGCTTTCTTTTTCTTAACTCTGCTTTCTGGAGAGGGGGAGCTGACTACTCCTCAGCGTGGCCCTTCAGCCCTGTCTTAGGTGGATTCTGGTCTGACCATCATTCAGGGTGTGGGCGGCCAGTTGGGGTGAGTGTGTATGTGCAGATTTGAAAGCAGCCTTCCCCTCCCCTTTGCCTTTGCTTTCCAGTGTCCCATTCAGTGCCACGTTTCAAACTGAAACAGGCAGGGGAAAAGGAAAACTCTCTCATGAGCAAGAGGAGAATGAGAAAAAGGGGGTATGAGGAAACAGAGGAAGCAATTTATTCATTACCTCCAAAATGGCATTTTGAGACAGAAACTTTGTTTGTTTGCTTTAAGGATCATTAGTAGTCTATGCAGCAAGGAAATATTTCTAAAATCCTGGGCCTGATGTTTGTAAGTTGGGTTTCTGTTTGGTCTGTGATGACTTAAGGGTCCAGAGAAAGTATTTGGGTAGTGACTGCTTTTTTGCTTTTCAGTGGTTTGGCGGGAGGCAGATGTGATTGAACTACCTTTGCTCCAGAAGAGCTCTTCTTCTCTGTTCCTGACATGACGACAGACTGGTCAGGGTGATGTGTGTGTGGCCTGTACAGTGGCAGCCCATTGGGTCCCTGGCACCAGCTCACGTCCTCCCAGACATACCTGCAGGTGTGGTATGAGGCTGCTGGTCCTGTCTCTTCATACGAGCTTTATAAAACAATCCTGCTGAGACTGTGTTAATAAAAGAGCTATATAAATGCCCACAGACTTGCATCTGTGGACATTTGTCAGCTTTCTTTGATTAACTTCTAGCGCACTTTTAATACATCCCTTTGGCAGAGTTTATAATTCCTGACTTTATGTATCTTCCTCTCCAGCCTCTGACGCAGTTGTAGTCCATCAGTGGCATTTTAGAAAAATTAGTCAGGGGAAACCAAGAAGGCTCACTTATTCTCTTGGGTGCCCTTATCTGTCGTTGGATTTCTACATGCATTACTCAGCGATCTCAGCCACAGAGCAGACATTTGGATTTTCTCCTAGTCAAGCCTCAAGTATAGCCCCTTCCTAGAGGGTATGGCGACCATCCCTGTTTCTTTTCTTAGCAAAAAATGTGATCAGTTAGTGAGTTTTTAACCCTAACTTCAGGATGAAGACTGAAATACCTGTAAAAACGCCCGGCTCTGTGCCTGGCACACGGCACTTACTCCCTGGTCTCAACCACCACGCTGATGGCTTCCTTGTTGGGTCTGTAAGTACCCCTCCGCCATGCCAGCAGCTCCGAGCGCCCTGCTTGTATTTCATCTTAGAAGTGACATGTTTTGCCGAAGACCTTTCCCCAAGTCCTCCAGTGCTAGCCTTCTGCTCTCCAAAGGGGGCGATCGCTCTCTCTACACGGAGCCCTCCTTTCTCCAGGGAGCCTGTGTGAGCGCCGGAACTGGCAGCTCAAGTGAGAACATCTGTTTTCTCTCTGACATCTATCTTATTAGAGCTCGGCCGTGGGTACTGGAGGGTCTTCGTGCTGTCACTGTTGGCTTTGTGGAGGAGCAGGAACCACGAGGACACCGGCCCACAGGGCCCCACAGAGGCCCACAGGAGCCCACAGGCTAAATAGGTGCTTGCTAGCTCTGGCTCTGTTGTCTGAACCCTCAGCGCTGGTTCCTGGGGGCATTGCTGGGACTGGTCACAACAGAGCGCCTTAGTCCTGACTGTTTGTAGAGTAACATGTGTTGCTATGGTGAAAACTTCACTCTGGCAGGCATGAGCTCTTTTTTTGATCTGCTTCTTCGTGGGCAGGGGCCCCAGAAATCACTCCGTGGCATAGCTGATGGCCCTCCTGTTCCCACTCTGATAAATGATGAAGCCAGAGGGTTGATAAGACAGGATTAGAGTTCCCAGACTCCACGAGTGCTTTCTAATCAGTGAGAGTGCTATTAGCAGGCTTTGGTGGGAATTTTTTCTGATATTATCTTTTCACCTTTTTATCCAGAGCTTCGTATCTGGTATCCATTGGTACCTAATAGTTAAGGAGGGGGAGATTGGGGGGGGTGGCGGGCAGGGAAAGAAAACAGTAGAACTACTGACTCCTGACAGCCTTTTTTATTTAATGAGGAGACCTTTATTTTGTGCACAGTCTGTCACTTGCCTTTGGTTACCTCCATTGTCTCAAATGCCCCACAGCCGAAGAGACTGAAACCTAACTTAGTCACAGCTGGTTAATGTAGGGAGTTAACAGTAGTTTAAAGAGCTTTGCAAGCTGCTCCCCTGGCCAGGGGAGGTTCTCACAACTTTCCTTGCTTTTCAGCAGAAAGGAGCCGGATTGTATGGGAGGCTCTTAGACCTCGGGAACCCTCCACTGAGTTTGTAGGAGCCCAGGGTTAGGTGAGGAGCTGCTTCTTGGCTCTCTGCCCGAGCCATGTTGCCTCTTGACGGCTTCCCTCATTTGTCTTGAGGGGTTGGCAGCACTTTACATCTGTGAAATGCTTTACTAGCCTCACCCTGTAATCTGCATGGTTTATGGGGGTTGACATACCCATCCAGAGCCTGGCTTCTTGAGGAGAGTCTTGGCCAAAGACCATCCCCTTCACATTAGAGTTGGAGCCAAAATAAGAATTCAGCCACGTCTGGCTTGCATTTAGAGCTCAGGCCCAATGCGTCTGTGAATGGGGCGGCTCCGGAATTTTGCCACAGGCTGCTTTATTTTTCTTTGTCTGAGTGGAATCTGTTTATTACCTGGAAGCTATGTCTGTGGGTCATTGTTCCACTTGGAGGCTTTTCAGCCTGCAACAATCATTGAAATTTGCATCTTCCTGAAAGAGACTGACCCAAGTATGTGTATCACATGTGAACATAGGTGAATGGGCAGAGACCTTATTATTAAGCTTACTGCCTTCTGTTAGCCAATGTCTGTAAGATTAGCTGCCCTGGCTGTTATATTTTCATTGCTCTTATCAAGTTAATGTTGTGGCCATAGCTCAAGGGCACATCTTTTCTTCAAATTTTACAAGTTCAAGGGCTAGAAGGAAACCAGATGTCATTTACTGTGTTTATAGATGAGGAAATAAAGCCCCCAGAGTTTGGGACTGTTGCCCAGGACAATAGAATGAATTTTTGAAAATATGGGACTTGAACCCACATCTTCTGACTCAAGTCTGGCGTATTTTCTGTAATTCTACCCCCTGCAATCTAAGACTCTACCTTTCACTGCTAGTGTATCTGACGAAGCCTTGAAACTGATATATCTTCTTAAGTTTGTTATGTCCATTTATTTAGCTGCTGTTTATTGAGTGTCTGAGTGCCTGCTGTGTGTCTGTGTGGAGCTCTGGGAATGCAGATGAACAAGGCAGGTCCCTGTCCTTAAAGAGGTCACAGTGTGGTCACTTAAAGCAGATACACTACTGGATAGAAGTCAGACCTTGAACTTGATGTAAATATCAGGTGCAGCTACGGACATACAGACTGCTGGGTGTGCAGGCTGGTGGGCCTTGGCCTCAAGCCATTGCTGTTGGGGTGGGGAGGAGGTTATTGAATCGACACGTCATACCCTGAGCGTGGAGTTGTCAGTAGTCAGGACAAGAGTGGTGGTTGCTCTTAGACATCTTGTGAGGCGCAACCGATACTCTTAAATATTAAAGCTTTGCAAGTAAGTGAACTGACCATAGGCAGTGAGTGCATAAGCACATGCACGTGCACAGGTGTGATTTCTAGTGTGAAGAGGCCTGTATGATTATGATTGAAGTCTTGGTTGAGGTTAGGAGAACTCTTGTTTGTGATTTCTGAAGATTTTTAACCTCGAATCGCCGCATAATCTGTACTGTTGCTTTTGGGTCAGTGGAGGTGGCCATCAGACCTGGGGAGAGAAGGAAGGATATAATCCTCCAAGCCTCAGCCTTGGGATATGGCTTCTTAATAAAGCTCCTAAATTTTGCCCTAATGGAGTCTTATTATCTTAATAATTCCCTACACTTTTATTATAAGGGTGTAGATACCCTTACTCTTTATAGAGAACTTTAAAGGGACTTTTTAGTGACCATTATAAAAACTTTTGTGATTTGTGGGGAGGGAGAAGGATGTGCCTACATCAGGACAAAGAATGAAGGTGTACTTTCCAGAGAAGGACCCCACTTTTCTCTTCTGACCTCCGTCCCCTGGCTTTGAAGAATGCCCAGGGCAGGGCTAGTTAGTCAACAAATGTTTACTGTCTGGTCTATATGTCTGCTGTGGTGCTGGAATCTAAGACAAGATAGCCTTGAGAGTCAGTGAGGACAGAGAAAAGTGGCATTAGGTTTGGAGGTGCCAGGAATGTGTTATCAGCGCCTTTCCGGAAGGTTGAGAGCAGTCTGGGGGCTCCTGACCCAGAGGAGCCAGTCCTCCTCAGATAAACAGTCCTTCCCTCCAGCAATTCCTGGAGTCCTGCAGGAAGTCGCAGGGCCTGCTTCACAATGCCTGGTTTCCTGCTGAGAAGAATTCCTCAGAACTTGGAGCAGAATTGAACTTTTTAGACCCCTTGGTTCTGGAGTTTAGAGTGTGTGTAGTTTGTAGTCTGACTTTGCACTGGGTCAACTTTTGACCTCAGGGGGCAAGGAATACTTGTTTGCATGGATTTCATGACTGTTGTTTAGAAGAGGGATGTTAAGGTGGAAGGGAATGAGTAACAGTTTGGTCTCTCTCTGGTTTGGCATGAAGTGTGAACAAGCACACCTCTCCAGAGTCCTTGAGGCAAGGAGGTGTGAGCTCTGGGACCTGCAGGGACCTGGATTCTGCCCCAGACTCTGCCACTAAATAACCAGAGCCCCTTTACCTCTTTGGTCTGCACTTGCTTCATGTGGGTATCAGTGTCGTGTGGCTTCCCAGGCCTTCCTAACATGTTTATGCAGAACAAGACTGACAAATATGTGACCAGCTTAAGTTGCCACCCAGAAATTGGGAGAAGAAGGAAGGAAACACCTGCCCCCCTCACCCCCCAATGGAGATTTAGGGTTAGTCAGAATGAAATTGTTTTCTCCTTTGGGTTAGCGGATTCAACTTCTAATCTTTATTCCATTTCTCATTTTTGTTGAAATCAGGTTCTGGCCTACATATGGGTTGACATGTAATACAATTTAGTGGGATCAGTGGTAGGGAAGGAGAAAAAACTGTATATTGGGAAGTAATCAGCAGGGGTGATAGGGGGGTAGGCTTGGCTTTGTGACCTTCTTGTCAAGGTCCTGTGGTCTCTCCAAGGTTGACCAGGGGACTCGGAAAGAGGAAAAAAATAGTCATTGTCCTGGCCCATGCCAGGACTGGGTTTATCACACCAGACCTCTGATTATGTCTGGGGCCCTGAACACTCAGTGATGGGCTCAGCACATATGCTGAGCTTGACTTTTTTTTTTTTTTAAGATTTATTTATGTATGCATACAATAACAGGTGTAGGCCAGAGGCGCGAGGTGGTGGTGGGAGGGGGGTGCAGAAGAGGATTCACCAGAGACACAGTAGGGAGTGGAGTGGAGCAGTCCAATTGACCGAAATACACTGTTGAGGGGAACAGCAGGCGAGACAGGAGGGGTCTGCTGCGCCCTGTGGGTCAGCTCCCTGGCCAGGGATCGAAGTTGTGCCAGTGTCTGGCGATAGCTTGATAGTGCTGAGATGCACTATCAAGGAGGGAGGGCCCTGTCTTGACTTTTTTGGTTTTGTTTTTCAGATCAGTAGGGGAACTCATTTTCTGAATTCTACCTTATGATCTGCCTCTACAACCCTAGACCCCAAGCACTCTTAAGGCTTTTGCAAGCCCCTACTTATCTCAAAGATCTCCTCAGTTACTCTGACCAAATAGCTTGCCTTCTTCCTCAAAATTATGAGAACGAATTTTAAGTGGCACAGGGGTGGGGCTGTTGAGGAGATCCATTCAGATTTTATTACATTCTTCTAAAGCTAGATTCAAGTAGGAATTACTCATTATAGTTAATGTGTGAAATGTCATAATTATTGACTCGCCTGTGCCATCTGAGATGGTAGCTACTAGCCACATTTGGCTCTTGAAGTGTAAATTCATTCAAATCAAATGAAACTGAACATCAGTTCCTCAGCCACACTTGGCCACATGGCAGATGTTCAACAGGACATTTCCATCACCGCAGAAGGTACTGGTCTCCACACTGCTATCTGAACTTTTGTTTCTTGTTTTTGTAGTAATAAATAGTGAGGGACCCTTGTGGTGTGCTTCTATTAAGGGGACCCTCAGAGGCCCTGGATTGCAGCAGCTGAGGTCATGGCCCTGAAGCCAGACTGCCTGAGTTTGAATTTTGGTTTTCCAAGTTCTTCATTGTCATCTTGGCAATCTTAACAATCTTAACAATCTTAACAACATCTTGACAATCTTCATTATCATCTTAACCTCTCTGTGCCTCTGTTTCTTCACCAGTAATCTGGGGAGACTGTGTCATGAAGTCATCAAGAGGGTTAGAAACATTAATCCATAAGCACTCAGAAGAAGGTCTGGTCCAGGGTCAGAGCCCCATACATGTTACCATTGCCCTTAGTATATTTCAGACCAGTTGGAATGACTGAGTCCTCGCCTGTGTGCGACTCCCCTTTGTGGCTGTCTCATCCATTTGCTGAGAAGCAGGGTGCAGGAAGAGGTGTGGGAGCAGCCTGACAGTGACCTGAAATCTGTGCCCTGACTCTGCTTCAGATCTTGGCTACTCCGGCAGGCCTCCGCTCAAAGCCGTCCACACTTACTTTACTTACAGATAATGTAGAGCAGGGTTGTCTCCTTCCTGAGTTATAGAAGAAAAGAGTGATTTAAAATGGAAAGTGGGGGCCTCCTTGGTGGCGCAAGGGTTAAGATGCAACCTTAGAAGCAATCCACAGCCCCTGCAGCACGAGTTCAATTCCTGGCCAGCCAGGGAGCAACCCACATGGCGCAGCAGACCTCTCCTGACTCTCCCGCTGCTCCCCTCAGCAGTGTACTTTGGTCATTCTGCCTGTTCTGTTTCTCACTCTGTCTCTGGTGAATCCTCACACCCCCCGCATCTCTGGCCTGTACCCCAGTTCTTGTATACATAAATAAATAAATCTTTAAAAATAAAATGAAATAAAATGGGAAGTGGCTGGGGTAGTTAACTGGTAGTAGCTGATGGCTGTGAGGCCTAGCCATTATTACATACTTGAACATCCTAAGTATAATGAGATAAAAACCAAAACACAAAGACCTGGTGTCCTTTAGTACCTGAGCAAACACTTTCGGTAGGTTCTGAGGTTATGATGATAGCCTCGTACAATGCTGTACTTGAACATAATGATTACCAATTGTTTCATGAAAAAAGAAAGGATATGCAGTATCCTCAGAAAGATTTTGGAAAGATTTTTGTCCTCTTTTCCAATTACTGTTAAGATTTCAATACCTAAATCTTTAGCAATATGAAAAACGTGACTGTCCAGAATGATCTGGCCCCTGAGATTTCTGGGGAGCCACAGTTTTATAGCCCTGAAGTTAAAGGCAAAGTCAGTTTGCTCTACTAGGTATTTTATTACCTAAGACATGTGAGAGAAACATTTTTGACAGTCTTATCATACAGCCTGGGAGATGTCTTCATTCAACACTCTTTGGCCACTCAGGCATTTAATTTTCTTTTTCTTTCTTAAATCATTCGGTCAGTATGCTTACTCTGTGTAAGACACTGGAATCTGAAATGCAGCCTATTTCATGTGCTTTCCTTTTTTGGCCTTTTTTGGAGGTACAGAAAGACAAGAATGAGATGTTTTTCAGCTATTGTTCCCTGATCCGCATACTCCAGGCATGACAGGTAAGGGCCTGTCAGATTGTCACTGGCCACTCACCACACCTTTAACTGCAGCTGTTGCCAAGAGTAACTGCACCTCTCAGTCTCCTCCCACTGGCTGGGTTCTCACTCACATGGCCCAGGGGATGTGGGTCTGCATTAAACTGGTTCTGAAATCGCCCCCTCGTTCTATAAGCACCGGTTAACTGTGCATTCATATGAGACATTGTTCTAGATGCTGGGAACACAGGGAAAGGACATGTTCCCCAATTACAGGGAGCAACCTCACCATCTAGTAAGGGAAACAGATAAAGGAAGCAAGTGAGTTGCTGGGCAGTGAGTACTCTAGTTAAGCTAACACTATATCCAGCACACGTTGATGTCCACTAACTCATGGTCTGCCAGAGCGGGGGCTTTGGGAGCACAAAAGAGGGCCCCAAGCCTAGAATCAGCGTGAGTGGATGCTAGGTAGGTCTAGGGGCGAGGGGGAGGGGGATTAGGCAGGGAGCAGCCTGCCCTGGTAAATAGGGGCAGGACTGGCATGGAGCATCAGGGTCCTCAGCAGAGTAGTGCCCATAGGGTGCTCCAGGGATGGGCAGGGACAAAGGGGAAGGAAAGGGAAAGAACTGGGGCCACATCACACAGGGCTTGCGGTCATGCTTAGAAGCTGAGATTTTTTTTTTTCCTGGAGATAATAAGCCTTTGAAGACTTGGGCAGGACGGTGACCTGATGAGTTTGCTCTGGAGACCGCATGGAGGATGAGATAGGTGAGGAGTCTGATCTGGAGGCTGTGGCCCTGATGCACGGGAGAGCTCCCCTCACCTGCACCCCCTTCCTACCGAAATTTCGTTCTCCACCCCCAAGCAGGAAGCGTGCTCCGGGACCCACACGCCTGTTGATTCAGAAACCCACAGAGCCTCCTCTTTCCCCTACGTTTTATGTGACCCAGGGAAGTAGTGAGGCCGTGCTCTGGGGCTTGTTAGGGTAGTTAGAGCTGGGAGCAAGAAACAGCTTTTCTGAGACCTTATTATAATCCTGAGGCCACATAGCCCTTGAGCATGAATATCATTCTTCTGTCTTATGTTGCTTTTGTGACTTTATCACTGAAGTGTCCTTCAGACTTGTTAAAAAGGAATTTTCCTCATCCACCGTGATTTCTAATTTTTTTTAAAAGTAGGGCCTTGGGTAGATCGAA
Organism: Talpa occidentalis; assembly: GCF_014898055.3. Taxonomy (NCBI): domain Eukaryota; kingdom Metazoa; phylum Chordata; class Mammalia; order Eulipotyphla; family Talpidae; genus Talpa; species Talpa occidentalis. The sequence continues at coordinate 72,444,714 of NW_023602073.1, read as the reverse complement.
CATAATTTTCTACCACCTATAAATTTTTTAGCTAAAGAAGCCAAGAAGGGAAAAAAAATAGCCAAGAAGAGGTTTGCATTTAAGTTCTTAACTAAGGAAGCTGTTTCAGGGCTCACAGAGGTGGAGGGAGGGGAACTTCTCTTGAGGGGACTTATCTGGTGGGAGGGAGATGGTGTGGTTGATTACTGTGCCGAGGATGCAGGCATTGTTTCACTAAGTTATTGGGTATTCACTGTATCCTAGGGTCTACCTATGTTTTGTCAGGAGGCACCTGACAGGGGTGTCAGTTAAATAATTCTTACCAGCATACCTGACAAAATGTGGACTCGCTGGCCTGAACATGGCTTCCGTCTCCAGACTTTTGCCAGACCCCTAGAAACAGACGCAGTGAGATTTCCCCCTTGTCTGATTTCTCACATCTTAGTGGAACAGCTGGGGGGGTCTTCTTACCAAGGCAAGGGTGTTGGTGGTCACCCACCATTCCATTTCACACCTCCTGGGACTTGGCCCCCCACAGGTGACTGTAGTTTACATACTCTCCAAAAGCAGAAATAAAAACAAGTGCGTATGTCAGAACATAAACCCATAGTGTTACTTCTCCTTGTCACATCCCCCATGACTCATCATTAACAGTTTTACCTCCTGAATTGCTGCCAACTCCCCTCTCTCCCTTCCTGCTCAGACCCTTGCTTTTGGCCCCATCAGCCCCCAGCCTCTTGTCTGGTCTCCTCTCATCCCTTTTCCAGAGTGCTAAGACTGATTGTCCTCAAACTCTGAGCATGGTAGCCCCTACTTAGGATCCTTCCATGGTGCTCACCTAAAATAGGGTGCTCAGCATAGCATTGGAGATTGCCATAGCCCCTGTCCTCCTCTGCACTCACTCAGTGCCCTGAGCCTGCACCCCAGAACAATCACCTGTGTTCTCAAACACTCCCCTCCCCCCACATCCCTCTCTGCTTTTGTTCTCACACACGCCCTGCCCAAACCCTCTCTTTCCCCTTTTTATCCAGCTGACTCTGGTTTACCCTTAATGCCCACCTCAGATATCCCCCAGGCACCACCTATTCAAAGCACTTCCCCTAATAGAGTCCACCCCTCTGTCCCACCCGCCTCTGGTTTTCCTTGTCTATTCATTCAGCTAGACTTAGACCCAGCATTTTTCCTTTGCCAAGCACTGTTTCTAGGGCTAGGATAAAAGATGAAAAGACGAAGATTCTGCTGTCAGGGAGCCAGGAGTCCTCGGGGAGGTGACATTGTCATTGCTGCTCTTGTGTGTGAGGAACAGGGATAGGGAAGGGAGCATGACCCCCGGAAGGGTTAGGGACAGTTCATTTTAAAAGGAGAAGTTTGGGCTTGGCCTTGAGGCCTGAGTGGTGTTGGCCAGGCAGACATACTGGGGTGTCCCAGGCAGAGAGAGGACATGTATAAAGGAAGAAGCCTGCAGCTGGGCAGGGGTCCTGGCAGGTCTCCATGCTGCCAGAGTAGAGTGGGGGGTAAGGGAGGAAGTTTTGGAAAATGAGTCTGGACTGGTAGGCAGGGTGTGAGCCATGGAAGCCCTTGTTCAAAGTTTGGATTTGCTCCACAGCTGGGCTAGTAGGAAATCATTGATGATTCTAAGCACAGGAGCGACTCCATCAGATTTGTGCTAGGAGATCACAGGCAGTGGGGCTGGAGCTGCCTGTCTGCACTTGCCATGAGCCTCCCCCCAACCCCCTGCCCCCCATAATGAAGGGGCCGCTTGACTTCTGTGTGGAACACGTGGTTGGTGCGAATGGATGGAGGCTGGTGGCAGCACCTGCAGGACTGTGTGTGTGTGTGTGTGTGTGTGTGTGTGTGTGAGGACTGTGTGTGTGTGTGTGTGTGTGTGTGTGTGAAGCTGCCTTTCTGCTGCTGGTGGTCTTTTGCTTTTCTGTGTCCTCTGGGCTCTCAGATCACCAGGAAGAGAAGCTTGTGAGCCCCTTGTGAATGCTGGCTCCTTTAGCCCATGCATCTGGCTATCATCTTAACCTTTGAAAGCTTAAAAAGGAGAGTCTTTTGGTGTATGTATTTGGTGATACATTCACTTGGTTCAAAAATCTTTCATAGATTGATGGACATTTGGGTTGTTTCCACCATACTCATGAATAAAGCTTCTGTGAACATTCACACAAGTTTTTGTGTGTACATATTATTTTTAATTTTCTTGGTTATATACCTGAGAATGGAATTGCTGGGTCACCTGATAATTTTAATATGGGAAAGCAGCCAGCATTGAAACTATAGTGAACAGTTTGTCTTTTTGATCTGAGAGTTACATCTCAAGGCTAGATTAATGAGTATAGTTCATTATTATCCAGGCTTCACACAGCAGTGCTGGCTATTGAGAGTTATAGTTAATAGACTGCAGGCCAACAATCATCTATGATTCAGAGGCAAATATTGTCAGAGTTCCCATAACAGAATTTACTGAATTCGTAGCACGTGAACTGTGCTCTTTGGAGAATACCTAGGACAGAATATATTTGCCAGAATACTCAGGACGCAACTCTTGGCCTACAGTCATCACTTACTTGAAACAATCTAAAAATCCATCTATATTGAACTGGTTGATTAAGTTATAGCGTATCCATACATTGGAATACGCTATAGCTGTTTGAAAGAGGATAAGGTTAATCTTTGTGTTGGCACAGACTGATGTCTGAGAAAATAAAATATGTTATAGGTTGGAATGTATAGGATGAGCCATTTTAATAAAAATTTCATGTTTTTATATATATAGGCAAAATCGGGAAAGATCATAGCTGACTGTCAATATTAGTTATATTTTTAGGAGTTACTTTAGTTTTCAACATTATATGTTTCTCATTAAATATTTTTAATGGTAGGTGTGAATAGCTTTTAAATTCATTTAATTACTCTCAATTCTATTTTGGAATACAAGTAATTTGAGATAAGACTTTCATCGGAAACACTAGATATCATAGGGTGTAATACTGCATATTAGCATATGACTAAATGCCAAAGAAAGTTGTGGTTAATGTAGTAGTCTTCTCACAAACTGTGTGAGCTCAGACTCAGAGGCATGGAGTCTGGCAACCAGGAAAGCCTTATAAAAGAAAAGTGAGATTGGCCTTAAAGGATGGTACCATTTATGTGGCACTTTACAGTTATAGATGTGCTCTGACTGCTTCCTTGGTACTGAGCACTGTAATAAGCACTTGACTATATAGTCTTTCAGTCTTTACAATCACCCTGCTGGGTGGATGTTATGATTACTCCCATTTTACAGATGAGGAAACTGAGGTTTAGACAAACTAAGAGACCTGACCAGGCTCCCTTTGGTGATAAATGCTGGAGCCAGAATTCAGAGCCTATCTGTCTGACTTCAGAGTCTGAGTCCCATACTCCATTTTAAATGGAAGGAGACTGTGGTCTGGAGAATTTATGAGAGCACACAGCTAGTAAACTGGGGAGCCAGGATCTGAACTCGGGATGGTCCAAATAATACATCGTGTCTATTACACTGAGTTTGCTGATAAGAGTTCCAGGCTGTTGAAATACCCCAGGGTGGTCATGGGAGGCTAGGAGGCTCTGGATCAGGGCAGCCTGTGAAAGTCTTCTTCTGTGCCCCCTTTCTTAGAGATTCACATACTGCATAAACTTATTAAATTAGTCCAACATTTCTTAGACCTTCTTTTTTTAAAAAAAAAAAAAGATTTATTTATTTATTTTATACAAGAACTGGGGCACAGGTCAGAAGCGAGGGAGGGTGAGAGAATTCACCAGAGCCAGAGCGGGGAGCAGAGGAGCAGAGCGACCGAAGACACTGCTGAGGGGAGCAGCAGGCAAGGCAGGAGAGGTCTGCTGCACCATGCAGGCTTCTCCCTGGCTGGTGGGGAATCGAATCGGCGCTGCAAAGGCCGCGGACAGCTTCGCAACATGGCACTGTGCTCAACCGCTGTGCCACTGGGGAGGCCCTTCTTAGACCTTCTGACCATGTCTTTTCAAGTAATATTTAGTAACTTCCCTTGATCTCATTCTGTGAAAAACTGCCCTCCCATCATAGAAGGGAACGCAGGAGAAGGGGTTCATGAACATCTTTCTCTCCCCCTCTTTCAGTGAATAAATAAGAGTATCAGCTCTAAGGTCTGGGGTTAGAAGTGTGAGTTGGCGTGTATTTGTTGGAATTAGTCAAGTGGTATTTACTGGATGGACTTGGGGCCACGTGGCATCTCTCACCACCTGATTTTTCCTGCTTTAAGACACCAGAACAATCTCCAGAGCATCCCAATTGCCATCTCTTTATGACTTCTATTTCAGTAAATCATTATTCACTGTTGATAAGTTACCTATATAAACGCTCCCCTATACTTCTTCAACTCAAATTGTATAAATATCTCTCTTCCAAATTTCATGCAGAGTGAGCATCAGCTGTATCTGAGTCCCCCCCCCCACCACTTCCCCTGTAATACGTGCTGTTGCTTTTTATTTTTTAATTTTGGTAAAACATAAAACACCAATTTAACTGCCTTACCCATTTTTTTTTAAAGATTTATTTACTTATGCATACAAGAGCTGGGGCACAGGCCAGAGGTGTGGGTGGTGAGAGGATTCACCAGAGACAGAGCAGGGAACAGAACAGGCAGACTGACTAACACACACTACTGAGGGGAGCAGCAGGCAAGACAGGAAAGGTCTGCTGCGCCATGTGAATAGCAACCTGGCCGGGGACTGAACTTGTGCTGCAGTGGCTGTGGACAGCCTCATAGGTTGCGTCTTAACCTCTTACATCACCAGGGAGGCACTGCCTTACCCATTTGTAAAAAGTGCACAGTTCAGTAGTGTTAAGTACTTTCAATGTTGTTGTGCAACCAATTCTCCAGAACTCTTTTAAAAACTCATTGCATGACCCTGTATTGAATGCTTCCCTTGAAGCTGCCTGGGATATGGACTTGACTAAGAAGCACTGCCTGCTTAGTCTAAGGAAGGTGGTGAGAAAGCTACTGATTCCAGCCAGAATTGTGAGACCCGGTGATCACCAGTGCTTCAGGTCTCCTCTGTCCTGTCCTCCCATTGGCTTTTGGCTGATAGTTTCTCACCCATCACTCCTTGGAGCAGCTGCCCCAGCTCTCCAGAGCCTGGGGAGTAGTGGGTTTGCTTGTGTGAGAGCTGTGTCTATACCTGGGTGCACGTGGCCAGGGGATGGGGTGGGACAGGAGAAGGGGTTGCTGCCAATACCACAGCTTCCCCAAGCCCCAAATCAATAGTTTACCCAAATATAGAGTCCTCGACCTTGTACCCTTCTGTTCAAGCCACCCTCAGTGTATCTTCTTCTGTGTTTGTTCTGTTTGTGCCTACGTGCCTTTTCTCCCCTTTACTTCTAGAAAATGACCATGGTGATGTGACCCGAGTCTCAGAGTAGGGGCACGTGTAAAACTGAACAGACTGGAGAGGGTCATGTTTGGTCTGTGCATTTCCATGGAGACCTCTTGAGAGTAAAAGATGGCCGTGGCATTCTTGTACAGTACACAGACCTCCTCACGGAGAAGGTGGTTTGTTATGAAGATAAACTTGCAGTCTCTTCTTCCTGCAGGCTTGCAGCTCAATGCCTGAGTCATCTGGATTGGTGCCCTGTCTCTGAGTTTCATGTTGCTGGGTGGTGTTGGGCTTGTAAATACCAGGAAGTGTGTAGGGATTGGGAATGCAGACTTTGAATTCAAGTCCCCTGATTCTTTATAGTCACCTTCCTTTCACTGGCTAACTTGAGGAAGTTACTTCACTGCATCCCCCTTTTTCTGGTTAGTAAAATGGGAGTGAGAAGAACTGTGCCTACCTCATTGGGTTTGGGGAAGGATCCAGGGAGCTGATCATGCATGACTAGCACCTTTATAGAGCCTGCTGTCCAGTCAGGACTCATCACTGCTAGTTTACCCAGGAATATAAGTAATTATCTCTGTGACTCTTGCAGCTGTCACTAGGCACCTGCTTTTCTGTGCCTTTCATTTTCATATTACAGTTACGAACAGCCTGACCTCCTATGCATCCATTCCACACCAGATACACCTTTTACAATCAAACATTGCTACTTGGGCCACCAAGACCTTTAGCAAATGTGCAGGTTGAGTCAATTTGCTGAGGCTCTGAGCTCATGGTTCTCCCAGTGAATATCCCCCTCTACCTACCCACCACCCTTAGTGCCTCAGGCTCCAGAATCACCCTCAACCTTTCTGTTTTCTCAAAGATCCTATTGGCTTCAGTGCTGCTTTCTGCCTTTTCCACTTGGAGAAAACTATGAGGTTGAATTAAATTGTGATCAGCCATGTGGAGTATTTTATACCTTGGTGACCTAGCTGAGCATTTTTTTTTTTAATTAGCGGGGATATTACATATTGTGAGTGATTTTTTTAAATAAGATTTATTTATTTATGCATACATACGAGAACTAGGGTGCAAGCCAGAGGCACAGTAGGTGAGAGGATTTACCAAAGACAGTGGGGAGAAGAACAGGCTAATCTGGGCCTCCCCAGTGGTGCAGCGGGTTGAGTGCAGTGCTGTGAAGCTGTCTTGGCCTGTTCGGTTCCCGGCCGGCCAGGGAGAAATCCACATGGTGCGGCAGACCTCTCCTGCCTCACCTGCTGCTCCCCTCAGCAGTGTCATCGATCTGTCTACCTATTCTGCTCCCCGCTCTGTCTCTGGTGAATTCTTTCACACTCCCGTGCCTCTGACTGTACCCCAGTTCTTGTATAAATAAATAAATCTTAAAAAAAAAAAGAAAAGGTAGATGTACTGAAATATACTGCTGAGGGGAGCAGCAGGCAAGACAGGAGAGGTCTGCTGCGCCATGTGGGTTAGCTCCCTGGCTGGGGGCTCAGAGTCATGCTGCGGTGGCTGGGGATGGCTTCATATCAATGTGTCTTTAACCCCTGCACCACCAGAGAGGCCTTTGAGTGATTTTTGTTGAAGGATTTTCTTTGCTTTTTTTTTTTTTTTTAAAGATTTATTTTATTTATACAAGAGCCGGGGTACAGGCTAAATGCGCAGGAGGGTGAGAGGATTCACCAGAGACAGAGCAGGGAACAGAACAGGCAGACTGATGAAATACACTGCTGAGGGGAGCAGCAGGCAAGACAGGAGAGGTCTGCTGCGCCATGTGGGTAGCTCCGAGGCTGGCGGGGACCGAACGGGCACTGTAGAGGCTGTGGACAGCTTCACAGCACTGAGCTCAACCGCCCGCGCCACCAGGGAGGCCCTTTGCTGTTTGAATACTACTTTAATAAATAGATTTCCCCAAGTTCCTCCACTTAACACAATTGATTTAATTTCTACTCTATTCTTATGCCCCGGCACTATGGTTTTTCATGACCGTAATAAAAAGACACAGACCAATTTCTACTGAATGTTGAATCCAAATATTTTGAGATGAATCAGTTTTAAAAGATGAGGTCATTACATATCCTAAATGTCTACTGGCAAAGGATTGGATAGATCTGTAAATGGTAATATAAATTGGTATGTAATGTCATAGAATGATGTGCAAAATATTTGGTTTTGTGTGTGTGTATGTGTGTGTTTTAAAGCACATTATAGAAAGTGATGTTGGTGTGGGCCTTTTCCCCTAACGTTTGGATTTGTTTTATTTTTATAAAAAAATATCTACATGGATAATCACCAAAATATAATTAGTGGTTTTCTCTGTGTAATAATAGAATTTCAAGTAATTTTTATTTTTTGTCCATGCTTGTGTCTGCTCATATAAATGAATGTATAGTTTCAATGAATGTATGTAATTTTGATGATCAGAAAAGGCATATTAAATCTGTTTTCATCGAGGAAATGGAAAGTTTGGATTAGTGACAGAGCCTGTTTCTTGAAGAGCAGGAAAAGTGAATAAAGAGAAGTGGGAGAGACTGGGGTGTGGAGTGAAGGTTTGGTGGGGGTGTTAGAGAGAGAGAGAGGGACACATGCAGGCAGGAGGAGAAAGTTTGGCAGACAGGTTAGGGTTAGGGGATGCTCTAAAGATAAGCCCATAATCTTGCTGTCATTCCCACCCACTGTAAATGAGAGCTTTGATTTTAGGAAGCCTTTTGGAGGGTGAAATAGGGGTACTTAAAATCATTCAGAGAAGCCTATCCAAAAGCATCAAGAAAAATGCAAGTCAGGATTGACTTGAAGTGGAAATAAAACTTCTCAGTTCCACATATTAACTGAACAAGTCACATGCATGAAATGGCCTATGGTGAAAATATAAGCTTTAAAAAACAGCAAATGAAAATGTGAAGTTTAAACCTCAACACAGCAGCCCCTTGTTGTTTGTGGAACTGTGGAAATGGGCCACCCAGTCTGCTTTTGGGTGAGACCTGTTCATCTTGGTTTCTGAAGGTCCCTCCTTCTAAAGGTGTAGTAAGCAGACAGGTGAAGGGGGAAGGGCAGGATGTGATATTTAGGGACTTCTGTGAAGGTATGGGACCTAACTAGCTGCCTTGAAGAATCTTTGGACTCACAGCCTCTTCTTTGCGCTATTGAATGAGGTGGATCCCTGCTTCCCTGCCCAAGGTATTCATTACCTGCTAGAAGAAGCTGTGGATGGTGGTGTCTTCTCAACAGCGCTTGGCCCTGGGGCTTCCATTGACTTCCCATGTAGAAGATACATAGAAAATGATAAATGGCAAAGCAGTGATAAAACCTAAGGAGGAAAAAGTGTAATTGTTACTTATTGAATACTTCTGATGCCCTAGGACTTATGTTAGACTTGATCTTCTAATCCCAGTAATCCCCTCAACAATCCTCTCTATCTACACTGAGCAAGCTGAACCAGCTCCATCTTAGAGTAAATGAGGGATTTTGACACAGGTCTTTTTGAATTTAGAATCCAGGCTCTTAACCATGATACTCTCTGCGTCTCTGCAGGGGATGTGGGCAGCAGTGGCTTTGTGTGTGAGGGAAGGAAGCAGCACGATAGGAAGGGAAAAAAAGACTTCCAGAGAAAGTGAAGCCAGAAATGGGCCTCAAAGGATAGCCAAAGCAGACACACAAATATAAGGCAGAAAAGAAGACTGGAGTTCAGGTTAAAAAAAAAAAAAAAAAAAAAAAAAAAAAAAAAAGGCTTCAGAGAATCTGGAAAGAGCAGTTAGTAAGTGTAATGCTACAGAAAGTTACTGGGCCAGATGGGCTTGGGAAATGCTAGATATACTGCAGGACTTGTCCGAGCCTTTACCAGCATGGTAATGGGTATTGTGTATCTGCAACAAATATCTGTTGGCCCTGGTGAGTATTTCACTGAATAATAATCTAGAATATGCTTCAGGACACCTGGCACTGTACTCATTTTGTTTTGGGGAGTTGTGATAATCAAAGGGAGAGGGGAGGAGGCTCAGAAATGTCAGATTAAAGAACTAAATGTTATCCTGTAAGCAGTGGGGTTCCATAAGAGGGCTGGCTATTGTTCATATTATATGTAGCCTGTCTGTTCTGGCTAGGATGGGGATGGTGGTGGTGGGGGAGGTTGAACCTTGATGCTGACATCCAGTTAGAAACCTCTTCTGCAGTTATAATTGTCTGTTTTTGCTTTGTCGTGTTTTGTACTGTTATTATTTTTTTACACTGATGTCTTATTTGGTTCCCCTATACTCCTGCTATAAGTGAAACCATCCTATATTATTTCTTTTTCCTTCTGGCTTATTTCACTGAGCATAATTCCTTCTAGTTCCATCCTGCAGGGGAGGAGGAGGGAGAGAGATCAGAGGGAGGGAGGGAGGAGCATAGGGGACTGTGGTGATGGTGCACGGGTGCATTGGTGAAGGAAACTCTATGGGGACTACACCTGAGAGGGTGGGGGGAAGCAAATATTGTTTAAAAATGAACAATGAGGGCCTCCCCGGTGGCGCAGCTGTTGAGCGCTGGGTTGCGAAGCTGCCCGCAGCCTCTGCAGCGCTGGTTCGATCCCCGGCTGCTCCCCGGTCACCGCATGAGGGTCCCACATGGCGCGCAGACCTCTCCTGCGGCCCGCTGCTCCCCTCAGCAGTGTACTTCGGTCCTTCTGCCTGCTCTGCTCCCCGCTCTGGCTCTGGTGAATTCTCTCACCCTCCCGCGCTTCTGACTGTACCCAGTGCTTGTATGCATGTATGTATAAATCAATCAATCAATCAATTAAAAAATAAATAAATAAATAAATAAAATAAATCTTTAAAAAAAAAAGAACAATGATGTAAAAATTAAAAAAAATATATAAAAATAATAAAGAAAATTAAAAGAAGAAAAGAAACCTCTTCTATAGTCTGGTGAGAGATGAGGGTGTGAAGCTCTTTAGTAGCACTGGAGTGGAAGTAATGGATTTAACAACATAATAAGGGAATAAGCCAACAGGTGGTTGTAAGGGAACTTGGGGAGTGCTTGACTGCAGCCCGGGATGTGGGTAATTACAGGATGTCTCCTGGGCACTACCTTTTGGAACAAAGATGAAAAGTTTGAGTTTTGGCATGCTGAATGGGAATTGATGATGCACTGTTTAGGTAAAGATGCAGGACCATCCCTTGGGGGAAAAGATCTGAGTGAGAAAAATAGATTGGAATGTTGCAGGAATAGAAGTGGCCTCTGGAGCAGGGATTCACTACCAAGGCAGCAAGGAGGGGCTGAAATTTGCACCCTACACCTGGAGGTGAATCTCTGACCCAGAAGCATGTGGAAGAATCCTTGGAAGCTAAGGGATTTCAGAGAGTATCCTTTAAAGGATAAGAACCCTGAGACCTAAGAGGGGGAAGGGAGTAGCCTGAGGTTACACATCTGGTTTGGGGCTGAGCTTCACTAGAGCAGGTCTTTTGCCTCTTCCTAAGAAATTTTTTTCCTTCTGCTCTTCAATGCTGCCTGCTTCCTCTTAGTAATATATATAGCTGTCTGTGGGGTTTCAGTATTTGCAGGTGTTTCAGGTTGGGTTGCAGGTGGCATTCCTAGCAGGTGTGGCCACCCATGCACACTAGGACTTTTAAACTTCAGTCTGTGTTGTCTCCATCCCTGTCATTCCCCACCCACCCCCATTCCCGCCCATACCCTCTGCAGGGCTTGTCCTGAGTGGTGGTTTTGTTCGGTGGACTCTTTCCTGAATCCTTGCCCTCTGAGCCTTGACTGGGGGACCCAAAGCCTCTCTTCCAGACTGGAGGCTGGGATGGCTGCCCGGACTGCTGTGCCCTCCCCCAATGCCTGGTCTGGGGCCGACCATGGCCCGGGGCCTGCTTGTCAGCACGTGGCTTGGGTTTCCGTGTTAACGTTCCCAAATTGGGATCTCAGAGGATTGAGTGTCCGTGCTGTCTGATCACGCTGAGCCTTCTCGAACAGCCAGCTGTGAACCTTTCAAAGGGCTGTGTGTAATTGGTTTGGGAGATGGGGGGTGGGGGCTGGAAGGGAAATAGGGACAAAGAAGTCAGTTTCTTGAAAGGAAAGAAAGTTTCTTGAGCCATTTGGGTGGGGCTAGGTGCTTGGGCACATTGGAAGCCCTTTCCTCTGGCTTTATCACTTTCAGAGCCCCCTTTGGCAGGGCCTGCAGACACCCTGCGGACACCCCCCTCCCCCAGTGTAAATATAGCCTCTGTCTCCCACCCCCATGCTCATTACGCATTCCTTTAATCTGACCCATCTTCAGGTCGCCAGCTGGCAGAGACTCAGCAGATTCCAAGCCCCAGCTGGTGCCAGAGTGTTTACACGGGAGGGGTGGCTTGGCAGACAACTTGCCCCCAGGCTACTCAGCTGTAAGAAAAGGTAGAAAGACATCCCAGAGATAAGTGGCCCATTTGTCTGCTGACTTTTCCTCCTCCCTCACTAGCTCTCCCCCTCTGGCCCACCCTCACTCCAGTTTCTGCTCCAGTCAGAAAAAATAAAAGGGAGAAGAATCTCTTTGTGTCCCCGGAGGTCCTAGGTGAGAAACTGCCTGGTTCATCCCTTCTGCCTAAGTAACCCTTTATGTAGGGCTTTGAGCACATACCGGCAAAGCCTTTGATGGTCTGATGGGAGCAGATCAGATATTATTTAAAAGACCTGATTTGTCATATAAAATCAGTCCCCATGCCTAGTGGTTGGGCTTATCCAGAATCCATAAATACTCAGAACTCAGTGATTGAATGGTCATGGATCCATCTGGGCATGAGGTCCATAGTGTCCTCAGGCCCTGGTTCCCTCCTTCATCCTCAGGAAAGGCCCCCTGAGATACTCAGACAGGTGGCTGTGGATTTACAGTGCTGGTTTGTCTTGAGGGATCCTGGGATTGCATGCTCTCCTCTAATCTCCTGTAGAGTCAACTGAAGCCAGAGTGCCAGGAAGCCCATAGATGCACTCCACAAGGGTCATCTGCTCTGTGTTCTGGGACACAGGACACCTGGAGGAGCAAATAGAGAATGACCCAGCCCAGTGGCACTTAGAGATTCTGTTCTAGATCCTATTTGAATCCTGCCTCGTTTATCCCCACAGGCAGTTAACTGGAAAGGCTGGCCAAGTGAACCTGATACTCCTGAAAGACTCGAACTCTGCCCATAGGCATTTTGATTAGACATTTTTTCATTGCGATATACCAATTAGTGTAACACATACACTTGATGGTGAGTCCGACCTTACTTCTTAAAAGTGGCAGTGCATTCAGTACCTCCACTTCCATCTCTTGCAACTAGTTCAGATAACTCAAGAGCCACTTAAACGCATTTCCTCCTCTTACCCCAGTGTTTTTGTCACTCTGGGACCAAGAGGAGTTTCCAGAATGACATTTTAAATGGGATTCTAATCACTGTGTCCAGTTACCACTTGTCTTCAAATATCTGTGTCCAGGAGGAAATGATTTCTTTGACAGTTTCACATGGAAAAGCTCAGACTCACTTGTCTATTAGGTAACTGATAAAATTTAGTTGGTAGGTTATGAAATATGGGTCAATCTTTAGAGTTTTGTGGCTGGAAATAGAATGAAGGGTTTATGTTGCAATGTTGCCTCGCCCACTTTGAGAGAAGTAATTGCTTTATAATCTTGACTTGAATCATTTTGGGAAATAAGGTTTTGAAATGTGCACAGTGCTGGAATAGATGGCATCCTCATTGATGAAATTGGTAAACATAGATGATTGACCTTGGGGCCCAGTAGCTTTTAAAATAATTGAATGAGGGCCTCCCTGGTGGTGCAAGGGGTTAAGACACAACCTATGAAGCTGTCTGCAGCCTCTGCAACACGAGTTTGATCCCGGCCAGGGAGATACCCACATGTTGCAGCAGACCTCTCCTGTCTCGAGCAGCCCCTATATTGAACGGGTTCCTGGCTGTGGGTCCTCACCCGCGTGCTTAAAAGGGACTTATGAATACTCCACTACAGGCACACACAAAAGGTTAATAAAAGGTTTATTTACAAGGGAAAAGGAAATAAGGAAAATGTACAACTCAGGGAGAAAATAGGGAAATAAAGTCTTTAATGCGTCCTACCCGATCCGACGACCTGGAAACCCAAAGTCACTCTCAGAGCTGGCCGGATGCTGCGAGCTGGTGGAGAGCCCAAAATGGGGATCCCCCCCAAAGCCCACCTGTCTGCCTTTTATATCAGGTTGACAGGTGGGCTTTGGGAGGGATTCCCATTTTGGGATGGGATGGGATTTGGAGTTCCCAGTGTCTTTGGCTTTGGCCTGGGGTGGGGGTGGAGTCCACAAAGCCTGTATGGAATTAGCTTTAGGACATCCTTTTCCCCCTAACAATCTCAGCAGTGTATTTCAGTCAGTCTGCCTGTTCTGCTCCCCACTCTGTCTCTGGTGAATCCTCTCACACCCCCCCCACACCTCTAGCCTGTACCCCAGTTCTTGTATGCATAGATGAATAAATCTTTTAAAAAAATGAATGAATGAATGAGTGTGTGAATGAATGAATGAAGGTAGAAAGGAAAGATGGAAAGAAAGAAGAAAAAGAGGGGAGGAAGGAACAACCAAAGGAAGGGAAGGAAAGCAAACAAGCTTTAGGGGCTCTGAGGGCTGGATTTCCTTTCCTCTTCCCATTTCAGATTAGCAGATTTGAAACAAATGGGAATAGCTGAGCTATAAAGTTGGACCATGTAGTAGATGGTCCCCAAAGCCACTATGACCAATTGTTCCTTCTGCTCCTGATTGAGCTGATTGTTCCTTCTCCTCCTCCCGTACTTTGTCAGCACTGTTATTAATAATTCCTTCTAACCCTCGCCTTTCCCCTCTACTTATCCACTCTCTGTACATCTTTCTAGCTTAGCTCCCTCCCTCCCAGAAGTCTTACCAGAGCAGATCTGTAAATCTCCCAACACAGAGCCCTCACCCATATATATTGAATCCCTCCTGTGTACCAAGGACCCTGGGGGTGCATAGGCATCTGCCTTGACAGAGAAAGAGAGCCTCCACTTGTCCTTTGCCTAATCTTGCCTTGAGTGGTGATGTCTTTTCTTGTCTAAAAATTCTTTCTGCAACAAACAAAGTCTCTCTTTGATCATTGGTTTTTAGGCACATTGCTCAGGTAACAAGGTGGTTAAGAGTCGAGATATCATAGTCAGATCTTGGGTTCCAGTCCCACTTCTGGGGCTTATAAGCGGTTGCCTTTGGGCAAGTTTCTTAAGCTTTTGGAGTCTCATTTTTTCTGTACAGTAGGACCTCTGGGAAGATTAAGTGAGATAATGTCTGTAAGTGTTTAGAGCAGTTCCTGGCACACGGGAGGAGGTCAGTAAATAGTAACAGCAGCAATAGTACTAGTTCCTTCCAGAGTTGAAGGTTAAATGAGGTAATTGCAGCTTGGTGTTTAGCAGGGAGACTGGCATTAAGATCTCGTATGTTAGTTAAGATCTCATACTTAGGTTGTCCTTTTCAGGGTTGTTGAGGCTCACACGAGGCAATCATATGAAGGACCTCAACTTTGCCTGGCTTGTCGTAAATGTTCAGTGAAGGGTGGTCAGTTTTATTATTTCTGAAATAGGGGAGGTAGCCCAGCTCTTGATTTTGGTCTTTGAGCCTTTGAGGGAAAGAAGTGGGTCTTGCTTCTTACAGTTTTTTGTATCTCCTGTAGCATTGTGTCTTGCTCAGACTATGCTCTCAATAAATATTCTGTGATTGAAGGATTAATGTTATTTTTTTAACAGTCTGTTCTTCTAGAGACAGTGCTACACAAAGACATGTTGCAGGTGTATGAATGTGTCTTACCTAAGTTTTGAGCACTGGGTGTGCACACACACACACGCACACACACATCTGCTTCTTTCCTTGACACATCTGTTTAGAAAACCCAACCTGGGGCCTCCCTGGTGGCGCACGGGGTTCAGACATAACCTATGAAGCAATTCGCAGTCACTGCAGCATGAGTTTGATCCCCCAACCGGCCAGGGAGCTAACCACATGGCGCAGCAGACCTCTCCTGGCTCGCTCACTGCTCCCCTCAGCAGTGTACTTCAGTCCATCTGCCTGTTCTGCTCCCCACTCTGTCTCTGGTGAATCCTCTCACCCCCACACACCTCTGGCCTCTAGCCTAGCTCTTGTATGCATAAATAAATAAATCTTAAAAAAAAACAAAAAGAAAAGAAAACCCAACCTGGCCCTTGTAGTAAGGTCCAGGAGAAGGCCCCAGAATGAACCCCGTGGCTGCGGTGGTGGTCACAGCAGGCCATAGAACAGGGACCCTGGCCTAGAGCCAGGCACTTATCTGCTTGTCTGTGAGTTCCCCCAGGCACAGTAACACTGATAGACTGATAGGAAGCTGAGGCCTGCTGATGACCCTCCAACTGGCACCATAACAATTGTCTGCCTTCAACCCATCTTCTGGTCAAACCACCATGTGACCTTCTCCCTTTTGAGAAGTCAGTGGAAGTAAAGTCCTCGTGGCCAAGCCATGTAGCACTCATGTCAAAGAATTGATTCAATTGATAGCAGAAGCACTTTGTCATTCTGTTGTGAATATGATGGCAGTGGAGCATGTTAATCTTATCTGTGCCTTTCTCCCCATGGGTCCCCCATATTCCTCTTCAACTTCCTGTTCTCCCCCTCCTCTGAATGACTTAAATTCAGCGTGTATGGGTCGAGCATCTTCTCTAAATCTAGTGTTTGTATCTAGACAAATGTTAGACCTTGGGGAGCCCGGAGGTGGTAGGGTCTCCCTGTGGCATCCCGCTCTTGCCGTTCCAGATCCTGTTTCCTAAGGAAGCACCCCGTGGATTGATGTGTTCCCCCTTCTCTGCATCCCCAACCACTTTTCTTTCCATGGTCTTTCTGCTCCCACCCATCGGTGATTGTTTCCCCCCTGCTCCTTCCTCTGACCTCTCACCACAGCAGTCTACTGTCTCCACCCTCCTACTTTGTGTTCACCAGCTTCTGCCTCCTCCTTTCCTCCATTGACTCAGCAAGGTACCTAGTAGCCTTCTGGTCCCCAAATCTGGTTATGGACTTGATGCGTGCACGCATTCATGCATTCATTCATTCATTCTTTCTTTCATTCCACAAGTACTTACTGAAGTCCCACCATGTCCTGAGCACTGTTCCCTTGCGGCCCTCAGGCCAGTCCTGTGTGACTCGACCTCCCTGGAGGTCTGTCACATCCACTCCTGACAACCCTCCGCCTGGGCCGCTGGGCCCTCCTGGATTTCCTGGGGCCCATGCCTTCTACATCTCCTCCCCTTTCTCCCTTTAGTCCTGATTGCTGTTGTTTTCTGTCTCTTGGCTGGTGAGGCCATGACCCACACTACTCTGTGGATAACTGTCGTACACTTAGACCATCCTGTTTGAACTATACTTGCTTCATGAACAAGACTGGAGCTCCACTCTTGATCACCCCCTCACCTTCATTCATTGTGCCATCGAGTCTTCTAAAAATTCCTCAGCGTTGTTCTGTCCCTGTTGCTGTGGCCTTCATCCTGGCCTGCCGTGTCCCTTCTTGCAGCAACCTCCATCCTGTCTGGTCTCCAGGCTGCCTGGCTTCTCTCACCTTCCCCTGTGCATCCTCTACCTGCAAGCAGAGTGGGCTCTCTGCAGTGGAAATCTCGTTTTGGCCCCTGCTTACAGATCATTAAGTGGTATCGCCTGAAAAAAATCCCATTTTTGTATCTGTCTTAAAGGGCCCTTTATAGGGCCTGGCTCCTGCCAGCCTCCCTGTTCCTCACTACTTTTCCTCATTATATGCAAACCATTCATTTTCCCAGGAGGTCATTTTTCACCTCTCCCATAGTTCATGCAGGCCCCTTCTTGCCTCCTGTTGGCCTGTCCATCCCTTAGGGTGCAGGTCATGCAGCACCTCCCTGGTGGAGTTCTCCACGGAAGGTGCCTCTGTCCCTCCCAGTGACAGGTCCCTCTGGTCTCCTGCCCCCCTCCCATGTGCCTCCTAGTAGTGATGATTCTGTCGTGTTGTAAACAAGCTTTTATAAATTGATTTATCTGATTGGGCTCTGAATTTGAATGGTGTCTTTCTCCCTGGGATGGTTTGGGGTGGGGGTAAGGGAGGACTCCTATGTCCAGGAGTTGATGAGGCAAAGTTGGAAAGGTGAGGGGAGAACGTGTGGCATCCTGGGATGCCAGGATTTGTCTCTGCCCTAGGCTCTGAGGCGTGGAGGACTGTGGACCAGGTCCCGTGACATTTTAGGAAGATGGATCTGCTGTCTTCGCCTTGTCGGGAGATGACACAGCCAACACTTGAGGATCCTGTTTTAATCTGCCCTCTGCAGGTCATGGCTACGTTTCCTGCCTCAGTGTTGCCCCCACAGTGTGGGGACAGGACAGTGATTGAAGAACGAAAGGACAGAACCACTTCCCTTCTCCTGCCAGGCCTTGGCAAGGGAAAGTGTTCCTTCCCACCGTGTGTGTGTGTGTGTGTGTGTGTGTGTGTGTGTGTATGTGTGTGTGTGTGTGTTCTGTGTGCTCCCCTGCTTCAACTTTCACTGTGTGATTGTCTCGCATAAAGATTTTCTGTGCTTTTTGGCCAGAACTTGAGATCACTGGTGTCCCAGGCAGTTCCTGTTCCTTCTTTTATTCTCCTGAAATAGAGTTGTTAAATGGGCCTGGAGTGGGGATAACTGGCACCCTCCTCTTGCTCTGAGGCTTGGATTTATCAGCAAGTGGGGTGTTGCACGTTCACCTTGAAAGAGAGTGCCTGTAACCCCCGTCAACCTCTGAGGACCAGCTGTGAGTTCAGACGTGGGTCCAGCCTTTCTCCCTGACGTTTGCTTTCCTTCCTGGGCTGCTTTTATCCTGTGTGAGGTCACAGTCAGCTTCCTGAGGTGTTGAGAGGCTCTGATGGAGAGTGACTTCCTGGGCTGAGAAAAAGTGCAGCCCAATAACAGTAGATGTTATTGAAAGTAACACTTTCAACTAGTAAAGTGAAAATTTGTAGTGATGTGTGTAGCTCTGTGTGTGTGTGTGTGTGTGTGTGTGAGAGAGAGAGAGAGAGAGAGAAAGAGAGAGAGAGAGAGAGAGAAAGAAAGAAATTAACTAAATATCAGTGTCTGTCCAGACTTTGTTTATTCAGTTTAGGGGTATGGAGTGACTGGTTTGTAGCAATGTATGGGCAGTGTTTACTTTAGGTCATACTTTTGGAGTTGGGTTGTGTTTTCTTGTTCATCTATGGCTCATTTTTCTGGGACATGTGTCTTTCATGTTGTTATTTTCCATCTCTCTCCACTTTGAAAACAATTCAGAATATCCCCTTGTGAATATTATTTGCTAATGAAGAGGGGTATTTGAGTTCTGGATGTTTTTCATTAACCTTCTTGGCCTTGATTGAATTTGCTTGAATCAAGTCATCATTGAGTTCTACTTTCAGGTGTCCTCTGCAGGTGTTCCTTGGGTGGACTTTGTAGACTCATGCCAAATGGACCAGATGCTGGCCCAGAGTGGGGTGATGAGGCATGCCCCATAGCACACGCATTGCTATGACAGAGTGGCAGGATATCTAGGTGATTCTGCATCAAGATGCCCAGAACAGAGCTCCCACCCTGACCTCGACTTTTTGCCATGACCATCCCACTGCATCCATCGCTTCATCTCCTTCATCCCTTAGTGAAGTAGGAGTGTATAGAAGTTGGGACAACAGAGATCATGTATCTAAAATTCCTAAAACCTATTTCTTTGCCTTCCAGTCCTGGTTCACTCAGTTTAAATATGGGCAGAGGTGGAGACCCTGGGTAGGGCCTCTCTTTATATGTCCTGCACAGATACCTAGAAGGTCAGGAAGCTTCCTGGGCCAGTCCATGTATGGCCGCTGGAGAGAACTTCACTTTGCTCCATCCCTGTGAACTTGTAGTTCATTATTCTAGTGGGCTATAGTCATGCTGATGTTTTGAGGGAACTTTCCAGATGGTAGAAAATATTTAAAAATGGCCATTGTAGATCACTGTCTGCTGTCTGTTTCCTTCAGTATGAACAAGCAATACACCTGGGCTTGGCCTGGTCCAGCTACACTGAATAATCCCTTCATTTCCCCAAATGCCAGCAAATGCCAGCAGTATCGTGGGGACAATTCTCCCTGTCATCTACTCTTGATGGTTGCCAATGATTAGTGACTGCCTGTGGCACACACATGTGTGACCATTAGAATTACCCCTCTGTTTGCGCTTCCTGCCTTACGGAGCTAAAGCCTCCTAAATCCTGCAGCTCTTAAGAGCACACTGGATGCTCTGGTGCAGTTGTGATTTTTCTGCTACCAGGACCAAAATGTCACCTGTTCTTATTTCTCCCCATCCTACTCACAACCTAAAATTCTGTACTCCAGAACTCTTTCTCTCTTTTTTGTTTTGATTTTTAATTAAATGTTCCAGATAATATTGCATCTGAACAGGTGACTTTTGATCAAAAGTTAGAATTTTTGTCATGACCAATTTTTTTTTTTTTAATTTCTACAACATAGACTAAGCTCTGCCATGTGGTACAGCAGAAAAACTTTTTAGAACTCTGATATTCTTAAAGATTATTTTGTGTAAGCTCTTCTTTATTTGGTTTTTCACTTCCAGGAGGAATGGTTTATGAGTATGCTATCCAAATAGGGGGAAAGCAATTGGGGAGGGGGCGATTGCGAAGGAGAGTGAAGGATAGAATCAAGTAAAAGTGTTAGAGATACTGATTCAGGCCTCTTTTTGAAGGGAGATGATGAGGGTATGTATATAAACACCTTCAAAGAAGAAATGCATTTCATACAATCGTATATATTTTGTCTAAGGCTATCCATAAGGCACATAATAGAGCAATTCAATCAATGAAAGCACAGATTGTATGAATATGCAGTCTCCTTCAAGTTGTAATTAAGTTGTGGGTATAGAGGAAGTGGGAGGGGCTGTGCCTCAGTCACCTCCTGTTGATATGCTGATGAATTTCCCAAATTAGGGATGTGCAGCCGGCCTTTTCAGTCTTTGGATGTGTCTTTATTTTTTAAAGACCGACTTCAAAGATTTTTAAAACTCTAGAATTTATCCTTTCTGAACCCCTCTTTATCTCAATATAAATTTAGACTTTGGAGTAAGTGAATTAATAAAGCAAGTAATACAATTTTGTTGCCACTACTTCCATTATTTTTTATTTCCATGAATTTCTCATTGTTACTTTTTTATTGTTTTTGTTTTGTTTTTTTTTTTTGAGGTAACATTGGTTTACAACTCTGTATATGATTCAGAGGTACAGGCTCACACCTCTTTAGATGTGTGTTACCACACCTATCATTTTGTTGTGGTTTTTTTAATCTAATGTAAAACTGTGATGATGGCTGTTAATAGTGACTCTATTCAGCATTGTGAACACGGGTTTGTAAGGAATCTGTTGTGTGTGTGTTTGTTTAGCTTTGCTTAATTCTTATATCAAGGCAGTTTTTCAAATAAGAAAACCAGAAGCCCCAGATATTGCTAAAAGCCAGACAGAGAGATACTGTCAGAACTCTGCCCCCAGGTTTTGGGCGCTCAGCCCTCCCAGGCAGCCTCTGGTCATCTAAAACGGAGAAATTCAGAAAGCAAGGGTGAAAAGCATCTTTGTTTCAGCTGTATCTGCCTTTTATTCCGCCACAGCCCCACATCCATGGAGTTCTGCCCTGAGGAATGCGCAGGTGATCCCCGGCTCAGGGCTTCTCAAGAAGCAGGAACCTGGGAGCAAACGTTCCAGGAAAGAAGGGCTGAAAGACTCTTTTATTAGAAAAAGATGCTTCCCCACCAATTGGGCGTGACTTTCAAATGTTTTCCTGTCTGACTGAAATTTTCCTTCCACTGCCTCAGCAGAAAGATGCAAAATCAATTTTGGGAAAGTCTGACTTTCCCAAGTCTAGAGACCGTTTGACTTCCTGAGAGCAGGCTGAAGTGGAGGAGGCTTCATGGGGTTTACCTATGCTTCTAGGAAGAAGGGATGTCAGTCTTGGGAGTTCTGGTTTGGCCACATGCTGCTCTTGTATTCCAGCCCTTGGTGGCCATGGTGGTTTCCTGGGACAGGAGTGGTGTGGGGCAGAGCTGCTTCTGGGAACACAGAGCCTCATCCCCTCTGCTGTCCTCATTGGGGCGTCTGCCAGCCTGACCCCGTCCAAGTGCCAGTGTGTGGCTGTGTCTGCCAAGAGTTAAATAGAATAAACTAAACCAGAGGATTGAGTGCTGCCTGAAAGGAATGCAGGACTGCTTTCATCATGGTTCTTGGCTTTTGTATCTGGTGCCCAGATATCAACTTGCGGTAAAAAGAGTACAGAGTGGGGTGTGCTACACTGGTGGCTTAGCCAGTCTAAAAAGCAAGGCCTTGGGCCTCCCTGGTGGCGCAGGTGTTAAAGACACAGCACTATTAAGCTATCGCCAGTCACTTTAGCATGAGTTCGATCCCCGGCCAGGGAGGTGACCCACATGGTGCAGCAGACCTCTCCTGTCTCGCCCGCTGCTCCCCTCAGCAGTGTATTTTGGTAGATCCCCCTGTTCTGTTCCCTGCTCTGTCTCTGGTGAATCCTCTCATCCCCTCACCTCTGGCTTGCACCCCAGTTCTTGTATGCATAAATAAGTAAATCCTTAAAAAAAAAAAAAAGCAAGGCCTTGCTTCTGCTCTGTTAGAGACACAGGTGGAACCCTGACCTGGCCAGCTCAAGGTAGAGCCATGGCAACACGAGTTATGAATTGGGGACCCCTCAGAAGTTGTCAGTTGGAAATGATAGCCTTTTGGAACTGAGGGTGGGCAGGACAGCCTCAATTGAACCTTATCCCTTCCATGCTTTCCATAAATGGAGATATTATTAGTATCTACCTTGTAGGGTAGCTATGAAAATGACATAAGGTAATTTAAGCACGTAGAACCCTGCCTGGCTCTTAATTAACACTTGATAAGATTAACTCCTATTTGTTGTTCATAGATGAGAAAACAGGTTCAGAGAGGTTAAATGTCTTTCCTGAGGTCACCCAGCTCCTGCACAGCAGAACTGGGATTGCAATCCAAGTTCACTAGGCTGTGCTGGAAGCAGCTTTTTCACCAGCATCTTTGGTCTAATTGCAACCAAGAACTCAGGTTCATGGGCCCCTAATAGATCATGGCATGTGGTTTTGTTATGGCTACACAGCACGTTCAATGTCACTGCCTTTGTGCATGATGCCCTGCTTTAGTTAAAAGTTCAGTGAAGCTACATTTCTCTCTCTCTAACTCACACAGAAGAGACGAGACAAGGGGCCCCTGCTACATAATTTAGTGTCCTCCCTTTCCATTAATGTATGAGCACCTTGTCACTTTTAACCTTTCACCCACTGAGCCTGGCATTTAAAATGCTATTAAACTCAATAATGTTTTCTATAAGCAGCCGTAGAGGGATGGGAAATAATTGGAATGACATTTTTAGTAGGGTCCTGTTTCTCAGCCCCCTGTGTTACGCCAGCCAAACCAGCACTTGTAGAGTGGAGCTTGTTAGTTGTTTTATCTCTGGTCTGAGGCTGGGAGAGGGTATGGACTAAGTTTGGGGTGCCAACGCACTTTTTAAAGTACAGAGGGTGGTTTTTAGGCTGGTGAAATAGGGATGCTTCTTTTGAGTGGCCTTTTTGTTTTTTAATTAACAGACATAGTGCTGCTGAGAGCTGATGCTTCTTTCTCCTTCAGGTGGCTTTGAGAAAGCTTAGAGCCAAATTTTGGCCACCATTGGCCAACAAGCAGGACTTCATTGGGATGCATTTTTGTGGGTCAACTTCCTCCCGTGTTTCTTTTTTGTTTTTGTTTTACATATTTATTTTTTTATTTCTGGTCTCCTCTTGCCTGCATTCTATGTTCCCACCCTATTTTATGTGCCCTACTGTGTGTATCCTAAATTTGCTCCGGGAACGAAATTTTTAAAAATCAAGTTGAATGTTACTTTTTCTGCTTGTCAAACTTTGAGATCTTAGGAGGTCACTTTATTTGTCTGTGCCCCATTTTTAGCTTCTTCATCTGTAAAACAGGGAAACGGACATCTTGCTGAGACATGGCAAAGTGGGAGCAAGCATGACTGCCTGCAGAGAAACGTTAATGTTTTTGGAATGAACTGCTGCTTCTACCCAGGGTGTAGAATGGAAAAATACTGGAATTTAGTATTTTTGCCTTATTCAGAGTGCTAGATCCTAGTCTCTTAAAATCATGTTTAGAAAATACTTGTTGAGCACTCATCTGTGCTTGCTAAATATTACAGAAACTTGCAGTATTAGTTCATCAAATAGGTATTTATGAGATGCCTTCCAGGTGCCTATCAATAGGATGGACCCCAGGGAGGGTGGGGCATATGCCCAGGAGTATACATGTGGGCAGATGGCAGGCTGAGGGCTAGTTAACTGAGTAGCACTGGCTCCCTAACCGAATCGCTGTAGTCGTTTTAACAGGTGTTTGCTGAGTGCAGGCTTGCCACTGTGTTCTGGGTTCTGTTCCAAGTTATGGATTGAGGATGTTCAAGGCAAATAAGACCCCCACTTTCTAAGAATTTATATAGAAAAGAGAGTTTAAAAGCGAGTAAAGATAAACCCCACAAAGTTGTATACCTACAATGGGTGCATTTCATGGTGTGTAAGTAATATCTCAATAAAGGTGTTAACAATGAAAAAATCGTGGCTGTCCTGCAGCTGGCACTCAGGTTTGTCCCAACCCAGTGGCTCCTCATTCCCCAGGGATTGCATATCTGCCAGTATCCTTCCTCGCTTGAATTTAGTTGTAACCCCCAAAATCAGCACACAGCACTTTTGCAGCCACCTGTGGACATGCACGGAATATTGGAAAATTTGAGTCTTCCGTGATCATGTGCCCAGCTGAGGTCGAACAAGATGATGCTCTGCCTCCTCCTCACCTCAGCTCCTGTTGCAGTCTGCTTAGCACCATGCTTTTTGCATGCTTGTTGATGATTGTTCTGTTTAAAATGTCCCTCCAGCATGGTGTGGAAGTCCTACAAGCAGGAGGCTGTGCTGTGCCCTTCTGAGCACAGACTGTTAGATAAGCTTCCTTCAGGCAGGAGCTGTCAGCCATGCGTTCAGTGGTCCTGCTCACATATAATAAATGCAGCATCTCCAAAACATAAACAAGGTTATACATTGATGGGTTGGTGCACAGTTGTACCCAGGGGCATGTAGGAACTCCCAACCTCCCCTGGGAGCAACCATGCCCTAATTCAGTGTTCACAGGGACTTCACAGAACAGGACTGCTGTGCATAACAAGGACTGACTATGCATGCAGGAGAAGCCAAGAATATATTTACAGCCTATGTACCAAATAGCTATCTTCCTTCAAAAAGACCTCCTTTCAGTAGGTAAGCAGGCAGACTCTGCAGTTACATACATGCTCAGCGAGTGCCTGTTTTACTTGGCTGAGCTTTTAGTGTTTAACATTAGGAGTAACCCTATAGGGAGCAGGCATGAAAAGCTCAAGTATGTATAAGGGAGATTTCATTAGATAAGCACGCATTGATAGGTTGGCATAAGTAAACCTAGGTTGACCTATGCCTTTTACATGTGACTGTACTTTGAATACTTTCATGTGCGTCGAATACAGTTGTGCCTCGATGTATGTGTTACTGCGACAGCCACTGATGAACAGAGCTTCATAAGCCAGTCAAATAATATTTAATAAGTTGCAGCTCTTTAAAAGAATTTTTTCATTCCTCTTTCCTTAGTCAAGTTGTATATTATATATGCCATCGAAGTATAATGTTAAAATAAAATAAATCCCACATGGGTAAATGCATAGGAAAACGCTCAGGATTGGCACCAGCCATGCAGAAGGAACCAGAAATGTAGGCTGGGGAAAGGGAGGAAAGCAAAGAAGTGGAGTGACTATTAGGTTCTTACTTTATGTATTTCTCAGTTGTTTCTGTTTCTTAAGCTGTGTCTTTCCTTTTGAAGTTAAAATAAAAAGTTATTTAAAAATGTAAGTTAAATAGATTCTACGAAGGATACACAAGAGGTTGAGACAGACTGGTCAGAGAAGCTTCCTTAGAGAGGATGATGAGGACAGTCTCTGCAAAAGTGGCTCAGACTCAGCTGTACAACAAAATGCCCTGGGGAGCTTCATGATAGGCTGGTGCCCTGCGGGGTCAGGTTTAATTGGCTGGGGGTGACCTGGGCATAGAGAGTTTAAAAGCTGCCCTAGGGATTCTAATGTGCAGCCAGGGTTGAGCACTAGTGCTATACACACTGAATAATAATGTATCTTAGAAGTGTACTCTGGCCAACTTAAGGATGTTCTCTGGGGGTTCATGTGGTTGATGGGGGCTCCAGAGGTAGGCCGTGGGAACCATGGTAGCGAAAGCTGGGTAGGCACAAGATACTGACCCATGCTTCCTCCATTCTCGCCCAAGATTCAGAGCCCAGGAGAGGGTGTCCAATTTGGCTGGTCTGTCCTGAGGAGAGGGTCTCACCCCTCTGTCTTTCTAGGAGGAAGGGGGTCACCGAAGCATCTCCTCACTCACTGCGGGGGAGAGGTGCTTCTCAGGAAGCCCCGGCACTGTTAGTAAGTGGGGTGAATGCTGGGCAGCCGGACTCTCATGGTGGCTCACTCCACTCCATGGCCTGAAAATCTCAGTTTCCTGAACGAAGCAGAACGAGAGTTTGTACCTAGGGCGTGGTATAGTGTTTCGTAAATGTTTCTTCTCCCCTGCCTTTCCCCACCCTTTCTCCCATGTTTTCTAGTTTTCTCTGATCCTCCCTTGCAGAGTCTTCAGTCTGAGCTGACCGGTTAGGTGGTTGGGTCAAGGATGACCATAGCGAGGGGAGTTCAGGCAGAGACCACCAGGGTTGGAGTTCCTGTGGTGGGGCGAACCTCATGATGGAAGTGGGGCTCAGGTGGCTTAGCGGCTGTCTTTGTGGTGACAGAGAGAGGACTGAGGGAGTGGGAACAATTGCAGTTGATGAAGCCTGCAGCACAGGCTCAGCTTTTGATTGTCCTCTTCTCTCGTGAGCAGTTCCTGAGCACTCACTGTAAGCATCTGGGTTAGTTACGTGAGAGAGTATGAAAATACAAGACAGCCCTTCTCAGGAGAGCTTGCCCAGCAGGACAGCAGATGGGCATGTGGACATGATGATGCCGTGGGCATGGTCAGCGCTTCAGCAGGAGAGCCCACAACCTGGGGCCAGTGAGGAAGGGCTTCTCAGCTTGCAGTTGAGTTGGACTATGACGGGAGATTCTGATCAATTGCAAGCGTTTTCTGGGAGGGAATATAGAAGTAGCCTACAGAATGAGAGGGGCCAAAACCCCCCAAAGGAAGGAGTGAGTAGCTTATTTTGGAGAAACAAAGTCCTTCTAATTTAGAGAAATATAGGCAGTTGAACTGGAAAGAGGTCAGAAACACACTGAAAAAGATCTTGAGGACCAAAGTCTTGGTGATCCGGATTTGGGGTGGCCATAGGGAAGACCAGCCTTTTTGCTTGGGGCTTGGTGTTTACCACAGCCCTTTCTCATTCCTAGTCTCATTTGACTTTTCCCCTGTGGGCTTGAGAGGATGCGGCTAAGGCAACAGCATCGCGGATGAGAGGGCTCGTGGGTGCTGTGTATAGAGAGCAAAGGACAGCCCTGCAGAGCCATGGGTCTGTAGATGGGGAGCTGCGCTGTCGATGGCTGGAGTAGCTGAGGACAGTGACCTCTCTGATGTGTCTAGTACCCCAGTGACCTGTCTCCAGGCTGCTTTTGCCACACACAGTATGTGTCCTGCACGCCGATAGTGCAGCCCTCGAACTTGTGTAGAGGAGAAGCAGAAGCTCTGTTGATGACGTTTCTCCAGAGGCCTCTGCTACAGGCCTAGACCTGGGCCTCCCCCTCACCTGGCATCTGCTCATGTTCTAGAAACTGTGGGTGTGGTTCTCAGATCCAGCTATGTGTCAGAAACATCTGGGGAGATTTAAAAAAACACTAACAGATGGGCCAGTGCCACCCAAACCAGCTGGGGGCACTATACAAATGCCTGATTTTACTGGCAGAGAAACTGAGGCTCAAGGTGTAAGATTTTCTGCTCATGGTTACACAGCTGACAAATGGCAGAGGTAGCATTTGAACCGGACAGTCGATTCTTGTGTCCAAGCTTCAAGTCTCCTCACATTTTGTAATTGCTCCCCTGCAAGCTGGATGATCAGAGACTGAGTTGGCTGTTAAAAAGCAGGTGCCAGCCCTCCCCCACTTTTTTTCTTTTTTTCACAGAGCAGCTACAGTTTTACAGGCAGCTTTCAAAATAAGCAAACCAAATGTGGGTGCCTCCTGCCCTACAGTAGAGTAGATGTGAAACCAGCAGCTGGAACTCTGTTTCTGAAGCTCAGGTTCAGAATTTCAGGGCTGCTATCCAGTGTGGAGGTAACCTGCCTGCTATGGAGACCTCAGCGAGGGCCTCAGCTCCTGCAGGCTTGTGTTCTTGTCTTCTGGTAGCTTCTGCTTTCCACAGTGCTGGGTACCTGGGTCAGACTTAATAAGCACTTGAATAAATGGATGATGCTTGAATGGAGATGTGTCCCCCGACATGTGAGCGCTCAGTCTGCCACACAGGTGGTTTCAATCCATCTGTAGTGGCTGTAAGTCTAGAAACCTTCCAGGACCCAGGATTGTTTTGTTTGTTTTTAATGTAGATGTTGGGATGGATATCACTACTGAAAAGTGGGACAAAAACTGTTGTTCATGCTGTATTAGGTAGACCTGCCCGGGGCTGGTAGCAGCTCCACTTGTTTCTTTTGATGTGACTGAGAAGCTAAATTGGAACTTTTTTCCTTTATTTTACAGGTCACCGCCAAGACTGCCTTCTTATTTATTTTACCTCAGTATAATGTTAGCGTGCCTACAGCAGGTAAGGAGAACACTTGTCTGTGTCATCCCTGGCTCTATTAACTGGGAAGGATTGGAACACTTCCTCTTCCTGTGTATATGTATGATCTTTCTAGTTACTTAAACTCAGCATCCAGCATCCTACTACTGTTAAGATATACAGTGTTATGCTGTAAACCATGTCCAGCCCTGCTTCAGGGCTCTGCAACTGGGGGCTTCTCAGGTTGCATCACCCAAACGGCCATTCCTCTGTCTCCATGGCAAAGTGCTGGTGCCTGCTTGTGTTGAGTCTGGGCCTCTGCTCTTCATTTGGCAGAAGAGGGGTGAATTGTCTGGACTTTAGGGTAAGATTCCTTTCTTTGCCTAGCTCCACCAACAGCTAACAGGCTGGAGGCAAATCCTATGGAGGAAATAGTCTCAAATCTTTTCAAGACTCATCTGCTCCTGGCAGTCCCTGTAGCCAGGCTCTGGGGGAAGTCCTACTTTTCGGGCAGCCAACTCAGTTCCCTTAACTGAGACTCAAACTGAGGGACACTGCTGAGAGAGAAGGAAAACTCTGTGAATGGAGGGACGGGCAAGTCAGATGCCTGCTCTTCTCAGCGGCCCTGGTGGACACAGTGGCTTGCCTTGCTGAGCGCCATGCATTCGAATTCAAATTCAGCCTTCTCTATTCCTGTCTCTTGAAAATCTTTGTAACTGAGATGCTACTAAACCCAGCTGTATTTCGGATTTACTGATACACTTTTATTTTTAAATTTTAATACAGTGCACGTAACATAAAATTTGCCATCTTGACCTTTTTTTTTTTTTATTGAATCTTAAACCCAGTTTTCTCACTGTGGAATCATCTTTTTTTTTTAAGATTTATTTGTTTATTTATTTATACAAGCACTGGGTACAGTCAGAAGCATGGGAGGTTGAGAGAATTCACCAGAGACAGAGCGGGGAACAGAACAGGCAGACTGATGAAATACACTGCTGAGGGGAGCAGCGGGCGGCAGGAGAGGTCTGCGCACCATGTGGGACCCTCCTCCGGTGGCCGGGGAGCAGCTGGGGATCGAACCAGTGCTGCAGAGGCTGCGGGCAGCTTCACAACCCAGCGCTCAACTGCTGCGCCACCAGGGAGGCCCCATCTTGACCATTTTAAATGTACGGTGTGTGTGTGTTTTGGGGGCAGTGGCAGTAAATGCATTCCCATTACTGTGCTGCTGTCTCCATCCTTCTTCAGAGTCTTCAGCTTGTAGAACTGAAACCCTTTGCTTCTGAACACTCACTTCCCATCCCCCTCAGCAACCACCATTCCACTCTCTGTCTCTGAGTTTGACGATGCTGGAACCTCATAAGTGGAATCACACAGTATTTGTCTTTTTGCAACTGATTCAAGTTTATTTTTATTTATTTATTTATTTATTTTAATCTTAAATTTTATTTTTATATTCCCCCATACAATTGCAGACGCCCCATTCTGACCCCAATCCTTCCCCTCCCGCCCCCCACCCCCCAAAAAGTGTCTCTGGTTCATAGTTTTTTGTTGATTTTGATTTTCACTTTCTTATATTCATTTTCCTGGTCCCTTATTTAAGTTTTCTAGATTCCTGCTATGAGTGAGACCATCCGGTATTTTTCTTTTTCTTTTTGGCTTATTTCGCTGAGCATGATCCCTTCCAGCGCCATCCATGTTGCAGCAAATTGCATGTGTTTATCTTTTTTGAATGCTGAGTAATATTCCATGGTATATATGTACCACATCTTCTTGATCCAGTCATCTACTTTTGGGCATTTGGGTTGTTTCCAAAGCTTAGCTATTGTAAACAGTGCTGCTATAAACATAGGGGTGCAGGTGCTCTTTGGAATTGATGTTTAGTAGGTCCAGAAATCTCCACACAGCTCTCCATAGTGGTTGGACCAGTTTGCACTCCCACCAACAGTGCAGAAGAGTTCCTTTTTCTCCACATCCTCGCCAACATTTGTTGTTGCTAGTTTTTTTAATATGTGCCATTCTCACTGGTGTGAGATGGTATCTCATGGTAGTTTTGATTTGCATTTCCCTGATTGCAAGTGATGTTGAACATTTTTTCATATGTCTGTTGGCCATTTGCATTTCCTCTTCAGAGAAGTTTCTTTTTAGCTCTTCTGCCCATTTTTTGACTGGATTATTTTCTTTGTTGTTGCTGAGTCTCATCAGCTCTTTGCAGATTTTTGTGATCAGTCCTTTATCATTAGTGTTGGGTGCAAAAATGTTCTCCCAGTTGGTGGGGTTTCTCTTTGTTTTTGTTATTGTCTCTTTTGCTGTGCAGAAGCTCTTTAATTTGATGTAGTCCCAGCTGTTTATCTTTGTCTTCACTATCACTGCTTTGGGTGATGTGTCTGTAAAGATGTCTTTGATGTGCAAATCCCGTAGTGTTTCGCCTATATTTCCTTCTATGTATTTTATGGTTTCAGGTCTTATGTCTAGTTCTTTAATCCATTTTGAGTTGATTTTTGTGTATGGTGTGAGGTAGTGGTCAAGCTTCATTCTTTTGCATGTAGCGACCCAGTTTTCCCAGCACCATTTATTGAACAAACTTTCTTTGCTCCAATGCATAGTCTTTGCTCCTTTGTCAAAGATTAGTTGACCATAAATCTGTGGGTTTATTTCTGGATTTTCTATTCGATTCCATTGGTCTGTATGTCTGTTCTTGTTCCAATACCATGCAGTTTTGATGATTATGGCTTTGTAGTATAGTTTGAAGTCTGGGAGTGTGATGCCTCCATTTCCTTCTTTTTTTTTCAGTAGAGCTTTGGCTATTCGGGGTTTTTGGTGATTCCATATGAATTTCATCAATAATTGTTCTATTTCTTTGAAGAATGCCATTGAGATTTTGATTGGAATAGCATTGAATCTGTATATTGCTTTTGGTAGGATGGCCATTTTAATAATGTTTATTCTTCCAATCCATGAGCAGGGGATGTCTTTCCATTTCTTTGTGTCTTCTTCTATTTCTTTTAACAGTGTTTTATAGTTTTCTTTGTATAGGTCCTTTACCTCTTTTGTTAGATTTATTCCCAAATATTTGATTTTTTTTGTTTCAATAATAAAAGGGGTGGTTTTTTTGATTTCTTCTTCTTCAGATTTATTGTTTGTGTATAGGAAGGCTACTGACTTTTGCGTGTTGATTTTGTATCCTGCCACTTTACTGAACTGACTGATGAGTTGAATTAGTTTTTCTGTGGAGATTTTGGGGTTCTCTATGTATATTATCATATCATCTGCAAATAGTGATAGTTTGACTTCTTCTTTTCCTATTTGGATTCCTTGGATGTCTTTCTCTTGTCTTACTGCTCTGGCTAGGACTTCCAGTATTATATTGAAAAGCAGTGGTGAGAGTGGACATCCTTGTCTTGTTCCAGATCTTAATGGAATTGCTTTCAGCTTTTCACCATTGAGAATTATACTGGCTGTTGGCTTCTCATAGATGGCCTTTATGATGTTGAGGTATGTTCCTTGTATCCCAAGAATTTCAAGGGCTTTTATCATGAATGGGTGTTGCACTTTGTCGAAAGCTTTCTCAGCATCTATTGATATTATCATATGGTTTTTATATTTCTTTTTGTTGATGTGTTGGATAACGTTGATTGATTTTCGGATGTTAAACCATCCTTGTGCCCCTGGAATGAATCCAACTTGATTCAAGTTTATTTTTAAGTAAATATTTTTCAAAATGTTTAATTGGCGTATGACAATCAGAGGAAATTTATAAAAATCAGAGGAAATTTATAAAAGACCGGTAAATATAAGGAGATAATAATCGCACATCATCTTACCACCCAGCAAGAGCTACCGCTAACATTTTGGAGTATTCTTAACCCACTGTTTTTGCTTTTAGTGTGTGATGAACCTTTTTTCCATGCCATTAATTACTCCATTCAAAGACATTTTGAAAAGCTGCAGGGTATGTTTGAGTAGGGATGGTCACAATTTACTTATTCAATACCTTATTTATCTTCCCAGTTTTTATTGTGCTACAGTAAACATTTTTGTAACTAAATTTTTAGATGAATTCATGGTTCTTTTCTTAGAATAAATTCCTATTACTGGAGTTTCTGAGTCAAGTAGTATATACACTTAAAAGACTGTATATGTGTATTGCCTAAATACTCCCTTGTCATCTAATTTCTGTGACCCATAGATCTTAAATTTAAAAAAAATATGAAATGTATACACTTCTCTTAAATGTCAGAATGCCAATTATTAATTTATAAAGTGACGTCTAGCTGTCAGTTGTTATGCTGGTATTTCCATTACATTTCTCCCTAAGGCCTATTGATGTAGGATGCCAGATCATTACCCAGCTTTGCTTTATTAATTTCAGTGAGTAGTGGTGTCCTGGATACCACAATAGTTGATGAGCATGAAGCCAGGTGTATCTTCATTGTAGGATGAACTTGTAAAATGAGACCATCATCAGAAGGTTGATTCAGCCCACAAGTGAGATCTTAAAAGCTTCCATCTCAGAGTCAGTGGGAGAAGCGACTTCATGCAACATGGCTGACTTGGAATCTCTAGTGTCAGAGCTCCCTCCCCACTGTGCTCTGGAGGCTCACACAGTTCATCATATCGTGCCTTTATTTGTTTGTTTTGAATAATTAATTTATCAATCAATTCAGACAAATATTTGTGCACCCGCTGTGCTGAAGTGTAATTTCTAAAACACATCTGAGCTTACCACATGGCAAGCGAATAGTAACACATGGAGCTTACCATTATGGAGGTGGGATAGAGAATAAGCAAGTACACAATAAATAATTATAGTGGTGGAAAGAGAAGGAAAAGGACAAGACTGTGCTATGAGGAAATTTTTTTTAAAGATTTATTTATTCATGCATACAAGAACTGGGGTACAGGCCAGACGTGCTGGAGGGTGAGAGGATTCATCAGAGACAGAGTGGGGAACAGAACAGGCAGGCTGACTGAAATACACTGCTGAGGGGAGCAGTGGGTGAGACAGGAGAGGTCTGCTGTTCCATGTGGGTATCTCCCTGGCTGGCCGGGATCAAACCTGCACTGCAGAGGTGCAGACAGCTTCACAGTGCTGCGCTCAACTTCCTGTGCCACCAGTGAGGCCCCGATAAGGAAATTTAAATGAGGTTGACAGATGTTGGAGAAGCTGATGTTTGAACCCAGCTGGTGTGGGAAGTTGTGTGGGGTGATAGGGAGGGGTTGTGGGCAGAAGAAAGAACAATCTAGGTAGGCACAGGGGAAGATCTCAAGTGAAAACCAAACAATTTGGCATCTTCTAGTAACTGAACGCTGGCCATTGTGAATGGGGCCAGCTAGGATTGGCATTTTTCTAGGGTGGAGCTATTGAGCTCTTCCCCTCCAGGCCAGAACAAGGCCTGTGTAAAGGTGAAGTTACATTATATTCCATACTGAATCAAGAGGTTGGAGTTACTTTAGAAAGAGAGGATAAAGTATTGTTAAGTCGCCTATCTTGTCTTTAAATTTTGCCATTTGGGACTATTCAAAATATGACTAGCAAATAAGTAATCAAGAGAGACAATGAAATGAGAATAGCCGGCTTAATTTTGTTTTGAGGGCCTTAATCACCAACCTCATAAGGGTAAGGTTTGGTTTGTGAGCACCGAGGAAAGCAAACCTCTCATGGGAAAAAACAGTTCACAATAATGGGTCTGTTGAGGTTGAGATTTTTAAAATAAAACCCTTCCCCAAATTTCTTTTAAGGCTGGAGGTGCTTGAGAATGTGTCCTCTTTGTAAAACCTGATTGCCAAGCTTTCTTCTTTATTTTTTTAATTTTTATTTATTTATTTATTTTTAAATTTTTTGCAAGTTTATTTATTTATTTATTTACACAAGCACTGGGTACAGTCAGAAGCGCGGGAGGGTGAAAGAATTCACCAGAGCGGGGAGCAGAGCAGGCAGACTGACGAAGTACACTGCTGAGGGGAGCAGCGGGGGGCAGGAGAGGTCTGCGCGCCATGTGGGACCCTCCTCCGGTGGCCGGGGAGCAGCCGGGGATCGAACCGGCGCTGCAGAGGCTTTGGGCAGCTTCACAACCCAGCGCTCAACCGCTGCGCCACCGGGGAGGCCCAAGCCTTCTTTAAATAGCATGTAACTTCCTCAACTCGGTTTCTAAAATTTAAATTTTACTAGAGCAGTTTGCTGTTCATACAAGTGGCCTACCATTTGTAAAACCCTGTGTCTTCCCTCAGCAGAGGTCTTCAAGTCCTGTGGAGAGTAACTAGTGGTAATATTGGTGAGTGCCCTACTTGCTTTGTTTTGCTCCCTCTCCTTCTCTAATCTCTCCTTCCCAGTTCCTAATATTTGTTTATAGGGTTGTGGCAATAAAAGTACCACAATCTGAGCGACTTAAACAACAGAGGTTTATTTTCTCACCGTTCTGGAGGTGAGAAGTCCAGGATGAAGGTGTCTGCGGGCCTGTCCCCTTTTGTCCCCCTCTGCCGGCTGTAGGGAGGGCCCTTGTAAGGCCTCTACACTGCTGCTGCCTTGGCTGGTGGCAGGGGATCACTAGTCTTCACACGGCATTCACTCAGTGTGCCTGTCAATCTCCCGATCTAAACCTCTCCTGTTTATAAGGACATCAATCCTATTGGATTAGCGGCCCATTCTACTCTATTATGGCCTCTTCATCTTGCATCTGCAAAGACCCTGTTTCCAAATAAGGTCACGTTCTGAGGTCTGGGGATTAGAACTTCAACATGTGGATTTTGCGGAGACATAGTTTAACTCATAATGCCCGCTATAAATGTTTGCTTTTGTCACATTATGAAGAGCTAGTTAAGAAAATGAAGCTCCATCAGAGAGATGAACTGGAAGAGGGGTTGTGCATCCTAGTGGAGGCCTGCCACGCTGGCATCCTTGTGGTTTTAAGGTCAGCAGTGATTAAGCAGGAAATGTTCCCTGGTAGCAAATCCCTACTCTCTGTGTTCCTGCTTACTACCCTGTTAGGGTTGTCCAACGTGGCAAATAAAAATCCAGGACCACCAATTAAATTTGAAAGCTTTAGGGCCTCCCTGGTGGCACAAGGGGTTAAAATGCAACCTGTGAAGCTGTCCTCAGCCTCTGCAGTGCAAGTTCGATCCCCAGCCGGCCAGGGAGCTACCCACACGGTGCAGCAGACCTCTCCTGACTCACCCCCTGCTCTCCTCAGAAGTGTATTTCAGTAGATCTGCCTGTTCTGCTCCCCACTCTGTGTCTGGTGAATCCTCTTACCCCCCTCCCAAACCTCTGGTCTGTGCCCTGGCTCTTGTATGCATAAATAAATAAATCTTTTTAAAAAAATTTTGAAAACTTTATAAGGCTAAACAGCTTTATAAAGTACGAGTATATTCCAAAGTATGCTTGAGATATAATTGTACTAGGAGGTTATTTCTTGTGTCTCTGAAATGCAAGTTTAACTGCCTATCCTATATTTTATCTGGCAACCATACACCCTGCCCAGTTCTGGCAATGAGTAAAATGTT
This sequence comes from Talpa occidentalis, assembly GCF_014898055.3. Lineage (NCBI taxonomy): Eukaryota > Metazoa > Chordata > Mammalia > Eulipotyphla > Talpidae > Talpa > Talpa occidentalis. Next base: position 72,409,070 of record NW_023602073.1, on the reverse strand, counting down.
AGGTTTCTGATCTTACCACTAGACACTGTGAGTCTTCTTTCTGTTTAAAATACCATAAAGCATCTGGTATTATGGCCAGAAATATAAAGACACTGAAAGGTCAGAAAAGAATAGAGGTTTGATTCTTTCCACAGACTGAAGGCCTGTGGCTTCCTTTCTGATCTGTAACAAGTGACCCCTAAATGGGCTAAGCATTTCAAGGTTGTTTTGAGTGCTGCCACTAATTTGCGGAATTGTCCTGAGCAAACCACTTAACCCTCATCTGCAAAATTGAGAGTGATGGTTCCTCCTGAAGACAGGAACACCTGAGAGTCATCGTAAGTGCTGGCCACTCAAATTGTCCCCATTGGCACCACTTGGGAACTCATTAGAAGCATGGCTTCTCAGGCCCGCAGCAGACCTACTGCATTAGAACCTGCTTTTTAACAAGATTCTCAGGTGATTCCTGGGTCCATTAAAGACCAGAGGCCCTGCTCTAAGCGCCCTGTGTGAAAAGCCCCAGGTAGGCTTTCAGGTGACCTTGAGTTTCTAATCTCAAAGGAAAGATGGGGAAACCCACTAAGTCCAGTAACTCTTTTCTGTTCTCTACCCATTTTGTTTTTTTTCTGTAACTCTTTGGTCTGAGGGGTGGAAGAAAGTGGGGAATAGCATTATAGCATTGAGTGGATTTGGTTGCCAGCTGGGCTGCAGCTCCCTGGGAAGTCACAAACACACTTGTAAGGCAGAGTGGGAAGGGTGGGAGTTGTAGTAGTGTTGACATTGATACCTCAAGGATCACATATTAAGAAAAAAAAAACTAAGATGAAAGCTTTTTGGAAAAAAATTTGGGTAGAAACAAGAATGTCAACAAGGCCATTGTTGAATTAGAGACAAAAATTATTTCAGGGGCCTCCCCAGTGGTGCAGCGGTTGAACGCTGGGTTGCGAGGCTGCCTGCAGCCTCTGCAGTACCGGTTCGATCCCCGGCTGCTTCCCGGCCACCAGAGGAGAGTCCCACATGGTGCGCAGACCTCTCCTGCCGCCCGCTGCTCCCTCAGCAGTGTACTTCATCAGTCTGCCTGTTCTGCTCCCCGCTCTGGCTCTGGTGAATTCTCTCACCCTCCTGCGCTTCTGACTGTACCTTGTAGAAGTAAATAAATAAATCTTAAAAAAAATTTATTTCAGTAAGAACAATTGCATACAACAAAAAATTATACTCATTAGGAGAAAAGATTTGATCAGGAGAGATGAGAATATGAAGAGGTAAAAATGTGGGGTGGGGGATCCCCCCATGTATCCAAGGATCCATGGGGAGAAGGGGAAGAACAGAATAAGGTGCTCCAGGAGAACAGACCAGGAGACAGGGCTGCGGGACTGCAGGGCTCAGATGCCAGACCAGGCTTTGTGGCAGCTTTGATCCCGAGTCCCCTGTCGCTGCACCCCTAGAATGAGAAGACCTGCAGATGTGGGACCTCTTCAAGAGAAGGGTTTGTTTTGCAGAAACCAAAGATGAGCAGGCTTCATCCCCTGGCTCTGTTGGCCCCAGTTGGCTTTAGCGCCTCCAGCTGCTGGGTGGCATTTTGCAGCCAGAGATGCGGTGGCTGGAAACCTCCCACACCATAGCCTGGCCATTGTCTCACAGTCCCCTCTAGGATGAGACACAGTGCCTCGTAAAAACAACTGCGGACAGATGGTTTTAAAGCCTCATTCAGCCAAAGGCCTTTGTCCAGAGCTCAGAGTGTGTTTTTGTTTCCAGTCCTGGCTGGCAGGAATTGCTCTTCATCTCCTGCTTCTATCATGTACTTGAAAGACTGGCATCACATATCACACTGAGCCCCCTCTTTGTAAGATGAGCTTGTGGGGGACAAAAAAGGGAAGAGACAGGTGGGCAACAGTGGCTCTGGAGTTGGAAACCTTACTTGATTACTGACAAAGGCTACCCAGCCTGGGCTTATGGCCTTCCCGCTAGAGGACAGTGAGACTCATCTAGCCTGGGCCAATCCTTTAAATGTGAGGCACAGAGCACTGACTGACCTTCTCAAGGATAAACCAGTAAAGGGCAGAAGACGGGCTGGGCCCTTCACATCCCACGAGGCACTAAAGCCCAGGGAACCCGTGGGAAGATTGGGTTTGTCAAATGGGACAGCAGGCAGAAAGGGGACCCCACCACCAGGCAGAGACCTGGCTCTGCCCCGGGCCCTGGGCCAAACAGCCAGTAAGAGCCTCTTTGGCACCAGCCTCCTGTCTGTACAAATAAGAGAAGAAAAATTGGAGTCTGCAGTATCCCTGGTCCCATTTGTTGGCCATCTAGAAAATTGTGGGGAGCATCTAAGCCAGGAAATATAGTCAGCCCTGGACTTCATTTTTTTTTTTTTTCCAGTAAACTGAAACTTATGATTAAATTCACATCATGGTCCATTTGGTCTACACTCACAAAATACCACATACTGGGAGGCTTATTTATAACAGAACATATCTCTCATAGTTCTGGAAGCTGGAAGTCCGAGATCAGGGTTAGATGAGGGCCTCTTCCAGGCTGAAGACTTCTTATTATATCCTCACATGTACTAGGGGTGAGGGAGCTCTGTGGGTCTCTATCAGGCTCCCTCCTCATGGGCTGAGCTTCTCTCCCGAGCACCATTACATTAGGCTCACAGGATTCCAACATGTGAATGGGCGGGATGGAGGGTAGGTACAAAAATTCAGACCATGGCACTTATTATTTAAATATAACAATTGGGCCTCCCCTGGTGGCACAGGCGGTTTAGCGCCGCTCTGTGAAGCTGTCTGCAGCCTCTGCAGCGCCGGTTCGATCCTGGCTGGCCAGGAGGGCCCCACATGGTACGCAGACCTCTCCTGTCTCGCCCGCTGCTCCCCTCAGCAGTGTATTTCATCAGTCTGCCTGTTCTGTTCCCCACTCTGTCTCTGGTGAATCCTCTCACCCTCCCGCGCATCTGGCCTGTACCCCAGCTCTTGTATAAAAATAAATAAATAATGCTTAAACAAACAAACAAACAAACAAACAAATAAATCAAACAATCATGCAGAAAAGTGCCCACACTGTAGCAGTCAGCTCAGTGAATTTTGAGTTCAGGGTAACCAGCACCTGAGAAGTGACTCCTTGCGCCTAGACTTACTTCTACCCAGTTTCCGGTTACAGCCCAGAGATTGCACCCCATTGGATGTGGAGCTTCCAGGGCTTTAAGTAAGTAGAGCCTCTGAGTTGCTGTGGCTGATTGTTAACCAGCCTGGGGCGTGGGAACAGTGGCCTGAAGCCAGGTCTGTCATCTGAGCCCTAGGTTCCTAGGGCCCTGTCTCCTGGTCTTTTCTGGGGATCCTTGTCCATTCTCCCTCTCCCCATGCACCCTTGGACCCAGACCCCACCCCACGTTTTTACTATTTCACATTCTCATGTCTCCTGATCACATCTTTTCTCCTAACCAGCTAGGATAATTTTTTTCATATGCAATCGTTTTTACTGAAATAATTGTTGACTCTAATTCAATAGTGGCCTTGTTGGTATTCTCATATTTATCCAAGTTTTTTTTTTTTAAACAGCTGTGATTTTAGATTTTCATTTATTTGTTTGTGACCTTTGAAGAATTATTCTTCCTTTATGGCTCACAGTGAATTTTGATTTTAAAGTTCATGCTTCCCCCTGCCACAGGCCTTCTTCACGGGCCTCATGGTGTGTGTCCAAGTGGGTTGTGAGTAAGGTCTCAGGTCTGTAAGCTGCAGGGGGACCTGAGTGTGTGTTTGGCACCTAGCAGTTAGTGTGATGTCTTTCTTGTTATATAAAGGGGTTAGTACAGCCAGAAAATTCTTTAGAAGGTAGGCCCCCTTATTTCCAAATTCTCTTGTTTATACATGCACTGGGTACAGTCAGAAGCAAGGGTGAGAGGATTCACCAGAGCCGGAGTAGCAGGCAGAAGGACCGAAGTACACTGCTGAGGGTAGCAGCGGGCGGCAGGAGAGGTCTGCGCGCCATGTGGGACCCTCCTCTGGTATCGAACCGGCGCCGCAGAGGCCGCAGGCAGCTTCACAACCCAGCGCTCAACTGCTGCGCCACCGGGGAGGCCCCAAATTCTCTTTAATGCATCCTCTTTTTTTTTTTTTTTGCTACATCTTTTTACAGCATGAAATTATCTTTTCCTTATCTTCTTGACTTGCTAGAAACTAGTGAATATATATTCATATATTCCAAATCATGCAATATGAGGATACAATGGTAACTTTGAAGATTCCTCAGCTAGATCTTTAATTTCTGGGCAGGCTGGCAGGGAAGAGAGGGAGGATTGTGTGTTAGTTTTCTTGGGTTGCCATGACAGAGTACCACAGACTGGGTGGCTCAGACAACAAAAATGTGTTGTTTCACGCTCCTGAAGACCAGAAGTCTGAAGTCAAGGTATCTGCAGAGTGGGTTCCTTTGAGGCCTTTGAAGGACAGACCTGGTCCAGGCCTCTGCCCTTGGCTTGTAGGGGGCTGTCTTGTCTTCTCCTTGTGTCCTTACAGCCTCTCCCCTCCAGTCTTGTGTGTAAATTTCCCCTCTTGATAAGGAAATTTGGACACCAGTCACATTGGATTAAGATTCACCCTAATGGCTGTATTTTTCACTTGATGACCTCTGTAAGCAAAATAAGTCAGGAGAAAGACAAATACTGGATTATCTCACTTGCATGTGGAATGCAGAAACATGACAAAGCAGCTGTTAAAACCAAACCAATAATGAACTTTTAACATCTGACTGCAAAATTCAGGCCACCTGTTGGGAAGGATGGTGGGATGGGAGTTAGGAAGGGAGGAGGCCCAGTGGAACATGGTGGAGGCTTCTTGGGGCCCTGGTGGTGGTCAGGGCGTGAAAATATGCATTTGTAGAGGTTGGAACCTACAGCCCCTGGAGTGGTTACAAAGATATAAACCTGCGATACATCTAACCCTTGAGCGAAACCTCAATAGACATAATTTGGGAAAAAATAAAAATATCCTATCTTCCAGTAGGCGATGCTCTGAAGTACTGGTGATTTTCATTCCAGCATACCTTTTTTGTTGTTGGAGGAGAGAAGGGGGAGCCACAGTTGAGCCCATAATAGCTTGTGTGCATGAGCATGTGAGACCTGTGATGGTGCTTGCCGTTCACACCCTGGGGATGCAGCCTGCTGGTTGGGAGGCCTGATGCAGCGTCCTCAGTCCCGCCCTCTCTTTTCCTTGAAACTTCAGAGTCTAGGCAAGCCTTTGGAGTTCATGCGCCTCTGTGTGATTTGATGGACAGTCATGAATCAGTGAGACCTGGTGGGGAGACTGTGGTCTTGACCCCTGATATTTGCAGAATGATTAGGGTGCTGGTTCAACTCTCCCCCGGGGGCTGCAGCTCCTGGGGGCACAGTTACTATTGACCTCTGAGCCTCAGCTGCCATGTCTGTATCTGAGGATACTCAGGATTCTCATGAGGAGTAAATGGGGTCACTTATGAGATGCGCTCACCACTCTGCCTGGCAGGGAGCAAGTCCATGGCGTATAGTCATTGTTAGTATCTGTTTATTCTAAATTAGCACCGTGTGTACTGCACCGTGACTATCTTCTATTCCCTTAGCTTCTGATTCTTTCTGTTGGAAACAGTTATAATGATCACATATATTTGTGTGGCACTCTACAGTTTATAAATAAGTCAGTTACCTATTTCATCTTTATAGCTTTGTGAGTAAGGGCACTGTAGAGCCCGCCTTGTCCTTAGGGGATGCATTCCATCCCCCCAGTGGATGCCTGAAACCACAGATACCAATGAAAGCTGATATACACTTTGTTTTTTTCTGTACATACATTCCTATGATAAAGTTTGATTTGTAAATTAGGCACAGTAAGAGATTAGCAACAGTAGCCAATAATAAAATAGAACAATTATAATAAACTGTAGCAGAAGTTATGTGAATGTGCCTGTCTGTCTCAAAATATCCTGTTGTGCATAGTATGTTTGCACTGCAGTTAACAGAGGGTAACTGAAACATGAAAGTGAAACTGTGGTTCAGGTAGGGGGGACAATTGTAGATGGTGTCCATCGCTTTGTCGGAGAGGTACCCTGAAACATGGAGAGAGACCTTGGATCACATGATAGATGATGATAGCTCCAGAAATGAATTTTAGATCTTTCCAGGCCTGGTCTAGGACCTTATGGAAAAAAAATATGGCGTCGTGGTAGGGAAGACACCCTGAAGAAAAGTAAGAAGAATTCAAAGATTTATGTGCTTAAAGATCCTTTTTGAGTAGACTATGAACTCCATGGTTCAGACACAAATCTGTACAAAAAGCCACAGACTGAAAGTCATGTTTGCACCAGTCCTCCCTGCAGTTGACACCCTTGGCCCTGTGGACAGTCACTGTTGTTTCCTATGTTCCCTTCCAGAATTTCTCATTTCACCTTTCAGTGCTCTTTACCCAAATGCAAATGCACATTTTTCTTTTCTTCCATCTCACAAAATAGTCAGAGTGCTATATATTCTGCTCTGTACCTTGCTTTTTTCCCCACTAAAAAAATGTATCCTGTATATCATTTCGTATCAGCATGTAGAGAGCATCATCTGCTACGTGTGGGAGCATACCTATTCTCAGGATAGCTCTTTACATAGGTGCACGCCAGGGGAGCAACACCTCGATCAGGACTCAGCACCCCCTGCTTCCTCTTGCCCCTTCTAGTCAGAACCCCTCCCCACACCCACTGTCCTCATCAATTTTTCTGGTTTTTGCTCTTCATCTCTCTGATTTTTTGAAAAACAGCTCCATTGTTTACATCAGTACTTCTTAAATTTTAGAGTGCATCAGAACCTTCTGGAGATGTTGTTAACCCCAGATTTCTGGACCATACTCTAAGTTTCTGATCCCATAGACCTGAGGTAGCCAGGTAAGCCAAGTTCATGGCTAAACTCACAGATGAGGCTGATGCTCAGTTCCACAGCCACACTTCCAGCAGCCCCCTAAGTCACAACTAAGGCTTATTTAATCAGTCCCCTATAAGTGAAAACAACTTACATTGTTTCCATCAGTTTATTGAACACAGGGTCCCAGGACTTGCCTGACATGGCACGCGTGTCATTTTGAATATGGCAGGTATTGGCTGTAAGATAAATGCCCAGAAGTGGAATTGCTTCATATAAGGGTCAGTGCATTTCTAATCTTGATAGAAACTGCCAGATTGCCCTTCCAAAGAGGTGGTACTTTTTACATTCCCACCAGCAGTGTGTGAAAGAGAGCCTTTTTCCCTACTGCCTCAGCAAGAGTGTATTGTCAAGCTTTGGAGTCTTGCCAATCTGATAGGTATAAAATGGTGGCTCATTGTAGTTTTAATTTGTATTTCTCTTCTGTGTAAGGTTGAGCATCTCTTTCATGTAGAAGGGCCATTTGTGTTTCTTCTGTCTGTGCATTGTTTGTTCATATCCTTTGCACATTTTTCTGTGGAATTTTCTTTATTTTTTTATCCTTGAGTTCTAGAAGCTTTTTCCATATTAACAAGGTTGGTCCTTTGTTTATGATCTGAATGGTATTTTCCCTTCAGTGATCATTTGCCTTTTGATTTTGCTTATGGTGTTCCTTCTTCTAAATTCTAGATTTATGTATTTTGCAAAAGTTTGGAAATAATGTTAAAGCAGACTTGGCTGTAAGCACAGAAACCAAGTAGAAAGTAGATTTTTTACAAATCCAGGTTTACAGGGCTTAGGGAAGAAACCAGGCAGGAATGAAGCATCCATGTCGGGCAGTATGGCTCTTTAAAACTCCTTTCGGGGCCTCCCCTGGTGGCACAGCCCTTGAGCACTGGGCTGCGAAGCTGCCTCCAGCCTCTGCAGCGCTTCTTCAATCCCCGCCGCCGGCGAGGGTGTCACATGGCGTGACAGATCTCTCCTGCCGTGCCCGCTGCTCCCCTCAGCAGTGTATTTCGTCAGTCTGCCTGTTCTGTTCCCTGCTGTGGCTCTGGTGAATTCTCTCACCCTCCCGCACTTCTGACTGTACCCAGTGCTTGTAGATATAAATAAATAAATCTTTTTTAAAAAATAAAATAAAACTCCTTTCGGACAAAGGCAGATGCCTGGACTTTAAGGGGATCTGAAAAGTGGATAGGACAGCAATGGCAACCAGCGCAGGTGACAGGAGGAAGTCAGGGACACAGAGTAGCACCAGGACAAGATCAGAACATGTAAAGACGAAGGGAGAAGCTGCTTACAGATGACACCAAAGGAAACAGGAAAACACCTATTACTCATAGGAAGGAAAACAGGATGTCAATAAGAATGTTACTCCCAAAAAGGAACAGCTAATAACAGAGGCTGTCAAAATTGCCAGGAATCTTATTGATTATTTTAGCTGTCTTTCTAAACTATGATGCAAGATAAGAAAAGCAAATGTGACTTTTGATGGGACATAGGTAGCTCATCAGGAGTGGGAGGAGCTTTATCAAAGGTGCTTTCTTCCAAAGCTGGATTAATTTCTACAGAGGGTAAATGGACATACTCCAGGGGTTGCATGGCAGAAGCAGGCTCAGATATTGGTGCTGGCAAGGCATCAGGGGATGGCTAGGCTGGAGATTGCAAATTGGTGGCTTATGGTCAGAGTTGGCCCACAGACGTGTTTTCTTTGGCCAATTTGGTATTGGCCCAAAAAGTGTTTTTTAAAATTTTGAATTAGTCACCACCATTTTAAAATCAGATGATTTCATGTAAAAATGTCTTGGCTTTTGAAATATTGGCAATCTGGCTACATACTGTTGCACCCTTCCCTTGGGCACAGTGGCTGAGATGCACCTTCTCCATTTCCTCCTCCACCTCTTGGGCCATGTGCTCCCTAGTGTTCTGCAGTTGGCACTCCTCTCTAATATGTCCCTGACACTGAGGCTACCTGTCAGTTGCCATTTATCCTAGCAATAACTGTTGTTTTTCCTTTGCTAAGGTTAAAAGGGAAGTGGATATTTCTTAACTTCCTCCCTGAAAGTAGAAATGTGAAAGATAGACCGAGAGGATAATGTGTTTAAAGAAGAACAGTAAGAAACATGTTGTGGAAGTTAGGAGTGTTATCTGTCTAGCACAGCAGACCTGTGCTTGCTCTTAAGACCCCTGCACCGCTTTGCTTGCTCCTCTTTGTTACCCACCTGGTCCCCGTAGCTGTGTGACCAGTCACTGACCTAATGGCTGAGAGAAGTGCTGAAGCTTCTGCTTCTGAAAAATATTGCCATTCCTTTTGAGAGCTCATGCTGGGTAGGGGCAGTCCTTACAGAGCTCTCACTTGTAGGGAGAGGATTTTTTTTTTATATAAGAATTAGTGAGCAATTAAATATTTAAAAAAAAAATTCAAAGACATTACTTTGTTTATAGCCTCCTAGAAGAACATGTAATTTCAGCCTCCATAGCTCCATGGAAAGCAGAAGACAGCAAACCAGTTTACCTTCCTAGTGTGATCGAAATTAGGAAGATAGCAGGTAAGGGGAAAGCAGTAGAGATAATTCATGAATCAGAGAACAGCTTCCAAAAAAATATGTATTTTTTTAATTGCGGTAACTTGGGTTTACATCACTGTATATGATTTAGGGGGTGCAGGTTCACATCTCTTTAGATGTATGTTACCACACCACACCTACCACCAAGGCATAATAGTGCTCCACCATAGTCCTTTGAGCCCTCTACTCCCATTTCTCCCCACCCCCCACCCCTCCCCTCTGGTAGCCTCAGTTGTGCAATCAGATTTCTAGAGTTTGTTTTGATTTCATTTTGACTCTTCCCTTGTTTTGTTTCTCTGTAGTTCACATGTGAGTGAAATCATTTGCTATTTATTTTTCTCCTTCTGACTTATTTCACCTAGCATTACCCCCTCCAGTTCCACTTACATTGCCACAAAAGGCAAGATCTCATTTTTTTAACAGCCGCATAGTATTCCATCAGGTACATTACCACATTTTCCTAACCCATTCATCTGTCCTTAGCCACTTAGGTTGTTTCCATAGCTTGGCTATTGTAAATAGGTTGCAGTGAACATGGGAGTGCATTTGTCCCTTCTAAGTAGTGCTTTGCATTCTTCAGGGAGATATCTAGGAGTGGAATTGCTGGGTCATATGGTAGATCTATTTTTAATATTTTGAGGAACCTCCATACTATTTTCCATAGAAGCTGGACCAGTGTAATCCTCTCCCTCCCAACAGTGTGCAAGCATTCCTTTTTTCAAAGAATAGCTTTCGAATATTGTGTTTGATGCTGCTTGTTATGACTGTAGGAGAAAGAGATCTAAGGAGTGCCTTATTGACAGTAAGGATAAGGGACAAGGGAAGGGAAAAAGGGAAGAAGTTGTGTTGACCTTGAGATGGCTTTGGTAGCTGACTGGGCCAGTGGTTCCTGGGAGCCCTGAGAAAGGGCCCATGGCCCTTAACTCTGAGCCCTCTTTCCTTGTCTGCCCATCTTATGAGATGACTGTGGGGAACAAAAGGGATAGCATACACTGAATAATGCTGACACTGTGAAGGAAGGTTAAAGAATACAGATGGGATTCCAGAAGGAACTTTAGAATCATTCCCCACAGCTGGTCTTTCAGCTGGTTCTTTTAATTCTGTCCCTCACGTGTATCCAAATTTGTCTTCTCCCTGTGGCTCTGCCAAAGCTAGTTCAGGGCACCCACCAGCTTCCCCCTTGGCCTGAAATACCCAGAGGCACCTCCAAACTGCCCTCTCGGCTTCCACACTTGCTCCTCTAACCCATTCTCCACATGGCAGGATATTTATGAATATGGGACAGAAATCCTCAGCTTTCCATTGCCATTTGGATGCAGATCTTGCCATGACCTATAGGGGGTCCTTTGTGACATCCTCTCATCTCTGGAGCCTGCCTACCTCTCTTCTTCAACTTGGTGCCAATGTCCCCCTGGATGTTCCCCAAGGGGTTATGCCCTTACCAATCCCTCCGCCTGCATACCTGGTCTCCTCTGCCCTCTCTGCCAGCCAAACCAGCCTCTGTTGGCACCTGTAAATGAGGCCTCTGTTCCTTATTCCCTTCAGTTTTCCGTCCACTTCAGAACACTTTTCACAGCCCCTGGTGTGTTGTTCTTTTAAATTAAGTACATAGAACATAAAACTCCTCATCTTAACCATATATGAACTTATAATTCAGTCGTGTTAAGTACATTCTCTTGTGCAACCAGTCTCCAGAAATCTTTTCATCTTGCAAAACTGAAACTTTGTACCCATTCAACAGAAACTCCCCTTCCCCTCTGTGCCAGTTCATTCTATTTTCTGTTTCTAGGAATTTGATTGCTTCAGGCCTCTCACATGAAGCAGTCATGCTTTTTTATGGCTGGTTTGTAGGATCATCTATACCAAGACCTGTGCCAAGATTTCCTTCCTGTTTAAGGCTGAATAATCTCCTCTTGTATGCATGGACCACATTTCGCTTCTCTATCCTTCTATCCATGGACACGTGGGTCGTGTCTACCTTTTGACTATTGTAAAAAATGCTGCTGGGAACATGGTTGTACCCGTATTTCTACAAGATCCCACTTTCAGTTGTTTTGATAATGTACAGAGTGAAATTGCTGCATCACCTGGTAATTTTGGTTTTACTCTCTTGTTTTCTATAGTAGCTGCATCATTTTACATTTCCACAAACAATGCTCAAAAGTTCCAGTTTACCCACATTCCTCTTGCAAATACTTGTCATTTTTTTGTTTCTAGTTATAGTCATCCTAATGGGTATGAGGTGGCGTCTCATTGTGATTTTGAAATCATCATTTTCCTAATGAGTGTGATGTTGAGCTCCTTTTTGGCCATTTGTATGTCTTGGACAAATGTATATCCTAGTCCTTTGCCCATGTTTTAATTGGGTTTTGTCATTGTCATTATTGAGTTGTAGTTCTTTGGCCTCTGGGTTTCAAATAGATGAGAATTCGGCACCTGCTAAGCTTCATGAAGGCAGGGCCGTGCCCACCTTGTTCACGCCTCTTGCTCTTGGTCTAGTGGTTGATGAATCAAGTGTGTAGCTCTCAACAGTGAAGGAAAGAAAGGATGTATGAAGTCATACATTCCTTCTTGTTTCAAGGAAGATTCAAGGGCCTGGGCATATCTTTTGGAACCATAGTATTTGGAATGAAGAGTGGTAGGAAACCCAGACTAGTTCGTAAAATGGGTAAGCCAATGTCTTGTCAGTATTATTTCACTGTCTGCACTGTGTTTGGTTGAGCTTAAGTCCCATTTTATCTAAAAATGCTGGTCTTTATGATAAAACATTACATGTTTAGTATTTTACTGTTTCAGAATATGATGCATGATCTTTCCTTGTAAAGCAAGTAGGAAAAATGTAATTCCATTTTCACAGATGGCAGAGCAGAAACGAGCACCTGAGTTTCTCTTCTCCCCTTCAGTGTCTTCTCCTGACCTTGGTGCCTGAGTGCCCCTGCCACCTCCCAGCCCCTTGCGTGGGTCAGTCACTTCATCTTGCAGTTGTCTGCCCTGCCAGCCTTCCTCTGCATCTCCTCTAGCCAGGCCTCTCTGTTCCTTGCTGGGTTGTGATGGCAGCTGCCTAACTGGTGTCTGTACCTCCAGGCGTATCACTCTTCATGGCTGCCAGAGTAAACTTTCTAAAACACAGATTTCATCATTTTCTGTTGAATTTGAATTTTCGATGTTTCCTTGTTGCCTGCAGGATAAAGTCCATACTTTATCCTGAAATTCCCACATGGCTCACAGACCTCATTACTCACCACCAGGACTACCCACTGCCCCCAGCCCTCCAGCCTCTTTCCTTAAACCCTCTGAAGATGCTGCTCCTCAGCCAAGGATCTGCACACCTGCCTCCTCTAGTTACTCCTGAGTTTCCATGTCCTCCCTCACCCTCATCTGTCACCTCACCTCCTTTGCTCGGCCCTCACTGCATCTGCTGCTTGTTTGCCTCCGATCTGTGCGGTGGTTGTACATTTTTCTGTCATATCCTCACTATTCTGTGGACTCTGAAGTCAGAGGCAGTGCCTTTCTCTCCATTTTATCAGTTAGCCAGGCCTCTCACAGAGTGGACACAGGGGCGGGGGTGGGGTGAGGAAAAAGGAAAGTTTTTTTGATTTCAAAGTTCATGTGCTTGCTGTCTTGCCACCTGTCATCTCCCCATCCCATCACCCCTCACCCCTACTCCCCCATCACACCCTCCCACAGTGTGGTAGAGGTTCTGAGCTGAGAGAGTGACCCAGTCTGCTCTGTGTGGTTCGGCTCTGAGACTCACCGACTCTGGCCAGTGCATCAGCAAAGAGAGATGACTCATGTGTGTGACTCAGGACGATGGCGGTAGGAAGGGCAGTCCTGTGTCTGCATGGGGAGGAGGCTGCAGAACAGCAGGGAGCTGGCTGCGTCAGGAACTCTGGCAGCCCCTCAGCCCACAAATGGAATGAGGGCATCTATCGTCTCCTGTCCTTGGAGAAAGAGGCTGCCATGGCAGAGCATTACAAACCTATAGCAGGGATTCTGCTTAATTTATTACTACTAAATAATATTTCCATAAACAACCACTTACTCCACGCTCACCATGGCTATAGGCCCTGTGATAAGCATCTTCTATACAAATTAGCTCTCTTAATCTTCACAATAACCCAATAATAACAAAAATGGTAGCAAATATGTATAGAGCGCTTACTAGTGCCAGATACTGTTCTAGGCACTGCATTTATTAAGTCATCTAATTCTCATAATCATTCGACAGTGCATTTTACGGTTAGGGGAAGAAGCCACCAAAAGTTTACACGTAGAGTGCCCCAAAGTCACATGGGAATTAAATGACAGAACTCGATACAAACTCTGGCTTCTGAGTCCACACCATTAACCCCCATGCTATCGTCCCATTTTACAGGGAGGAAACTGCAGCTCAGAGAAGTCGATCACTTGCCTGTGCTCACACAGCAAGGGAGTGGTGGAGAGTGGGTGTCTCCAGTGCCTGGCTCCTAACCACTGTGCTCTTCTCCCCAAATTTGGGAGATGGAACCATTGGGATATGTGGTGTGTTTGGTTCTCTTGGCACTTCCTTCAGGCCAGGTCCAGAGGTTGAGGGGATTCTCAGGCAAAATTTCTTTCTTCTGAGTGTAGGGATGCAGCAGAAAGGAAGCACTTGATGCACATTCTCCTTCAGGTCTCTTCAGTTAGGGTCTCAAAGCATCTCCACGCCGCAGGATGCTGATGTGGCTCTGGTTACCCCCACAGACAGCGAGACCATGCACTACCACTACGGCCCGAAGGACCTGGTCACGATCTTGTTCTACATCTTCATCACTATCATCTTGCACGCTGTGGTTCAGGAGTACATTTTAGATGTAAGTGACGTGTCTGGAGTATGAGGTCCAAGCCTGGGGAGGTGCTGTGCATTGGAGGAGCTCGCTTTGGGGGGATATGCAACCCTGAACCCATTTACCCCTTATTTACATACCCTGGTGGGTCTTATTGATTGGACTTACCTGTCCCCACTTACAGCCTTTACTCAGCGTTTGGGGCACCAGTATTATGCGGGGAGAGAGCTGCCTGAAATGTGACAGGGCCGCGGCCGTCTGGTCTGTGGGATGTTTTGTTTTCTTTCCACAATTCTCTTCCGCCTCTCACAATGCCTGCTGTAAACTAAGTGCTGTACACACACAGTAGGCTTATACTACACCACTTCAAACTTCAGCCCTTTCAAGGGGAGGAAACAGGCAATCGAGACCTGCCTGTTGCCAAGACAAACATTTTAATAAGAGGGATTCTTTCTGTTCTTTAGAAAATCAGCAAACGGCTTCATCTCTCCAAGGTCAAACACAATAAGTTCAACGAGTCTGGACAGCTGGTCGTCTTTCATCTCAGCTCAGTGATATGGTGCTTCTACGTGGTGGTGACGGTGAGTGGGCCTGGGGCTGTGAAGGGTGAGCCTGGACCGCCAGGCAGTGTCACTGTCCTGGGGCTGCTACTGAATTGACTGGGAAGGGCTTAGTGGGGGAGAAAAAGCATAAAGAGCACGAGGGAACCTTGGGGCACTTTCTTAGAGCTGAAACTATTTTTGCATCCCCATGGTATCGCGGTGAGAGAGAGAGGCCAAATGATATGATACGATACCAATTTATGGCTAGAGAGAGTCATTTTGTCCAAATATAAACACTTGGCGTAGTTATTATGCAGTGTGACAGTAATGATACCACATGTTGACATAGCACTGTGTCAGCTTCTAGGCCTTCTACAAATACTAGCCTGTCAGATGAATTTTATGTTTGTTTTGGTACCCGTGTTGTAGATTGAAGAACCCCAAGTTCTTCTTTTGCATGTGTCCGAGGTCATGTGGTTTGGAGGTAGCTAGGATGGGGCTTGGGTTTGGGGGCCTGGTTCCAAGTCTAGGGTGCTTTCTTTTTTACTACATTGGCCTCCTGCCAGCAAGGCCAGCATCACCTTGTCCCCACACCAGATCCCGTGAGCCCGTGCCATTCCCACAAATGTCTAGAGGAGCAGGAATTTATCTAGCTCCCCGTTCTACACAATAGGACTCTTATTTCAAGCAACCTTTGATAGAATAAAATTCCCTGCTACAGAGAAATGTTAGTCCTTTGGGGTTCACCGTAACACAGCCTGGTCTGTCATGCTAGAAAGTGTTTAATTAGCAACCCCTCCCTCCCCCGCCCCGACCCTGTCTATAACCTGGTCTCTTTCTCATGAGCTAGAATTATCTTATGAGAAACCCAGACCTGGAGCTTGAAAAATCCTGTGGCCTTTAAGAAATCTCTTTCCCTGCCTTCCACTGACCCCTTACCCCCTTCTTCGTTCTTTCTTCAGCAACAGTGATGACATTCACCTCCTAAGGAACTCTGTCTCCAGAGCTGAAAGCGAAATGCATATTCTCAAAACAGGCACCTGCATGTCCTTTTGTACATTGCTTTCATTTCTGTTACTGTTTCATCAAGAGCAGCTTTCCTAAACAGAACACTAGGGATTTTAAAAGAAGTCTGAGACTTGTGTCCTCTGATGCTGGGCTGCCATCTTGCTCTGTCTGGGGTGGAGGGATGTGCACTTCCAAGTGTCTGTGTCGTGGCACCCCCCTTTTTGTGCAGTGTGCATCCTGGCCCAGGGAAGCTGAGATACTGCTGGACTGCAGCCTCCCCCAGCCCTCTTGGGTCATGTTGCCTCGGGACACCATGAACTGCTTTGAGGCAGCAAAGCCTCAGGGCACCCAGACCTTTATCTGAAAACCATTGCCTCATCTCTGAATCACTTTTACCCTTTCTACCCCCAGACATTCCACCCCAGCTGAGACACATTTAGACCAGATTTGGAGGCCAACATCCAGCAGTTCACACCCTTCCAGAGTGTGAAGTGCTGAGCTGCTCTGTCTGTGCTGCTCTCCGTTCTACAAGGGCCTGAGATGATGAAGCACGTTAGTTTGGGAACATGTCACACTCTTTGGGGGAAGCTCATAACAGGCTTTGATTATGCAGAGAGCCCGTTCCTCACTCAACAGAAATAGGAAATGGAGGCTTAGGGATCCTGGGAAGCCCCAGTGACCCCAACTCCCGGTCCTCACCTACTGCATGTGGAAAGACAGTATTGAAGGAGAAGACAAACTAATCTGCTGCAGTATAACCATTTTTTTCTGTTATGCACATTTTTAAATTACATTTTTTTTTATTTTTGTGTAGAACTGAGATGTAGTCCAGAGGTGTGGGGGGTGACAGGGTTCACCAAAGCAGAGTGGGGAGTGGAACAGGCAGATCTACTGAAATACACTGTTAAGGGGAGCAGCGTGCGGGATAGGAGAGGTTTGCTCCTGTCTAACCATATTTGGGTTAGCTCCCTGGCCAGGGATCGAACTCAGGCTACAGTGGTGATAGCATTGAAACTTAACCCCTAAGCCACCTGGGAGGCCCTATGAAGCACATTCTTCTTGATTGATTCTTCTTTCTTTTACCCTCCACAGTCAGCTCGCAAGCAGGTCCTGCAAACTCCACCTCCACAGCACATTGGGGTTGTTGGCTGCTTTCTGCTTACACCCCCATGTCCAGTCCAGCGGCTCTTTCCAGGGCAGAATTTCCCCCAGGGGACATGTGATAATGTGCTACTGGCATCTCATGGGTATAGACAAGGGACGCTGCCCACTATTCTGCAATACACAGAACAGTCCCCACAATAAAGAATTACAGGTGCTGCCCACTGTTAGAAGGTAGAGCTTTGGTGTGATTTGATAGGTAATATTCAGGGGGTCTGGGAACACTGTTACCTAGTTCATTTATATGGAATAATTTTTTTGAATGTTCAAAGACCCACAGGTAACCAAAGAGGATCACCTTACTTTTGGATAAGGGGGACACCTGTTTTCAACCCCAGATATCAGTAGTGCCAAGGTTGAGGATCCCTGATCTGCAGTCCTCACCACTGCCTTCTCTTACCTGGATCACTGCATATCTTCTTTCTAGAAGGAGGCTGTTTTCACTTTTTTTTTTTTTTAAAGATTTATTTATTTATACAAGAATGGGGTACAGGCTGATCTTTTTTGATGTAAACTAAATCATGCATACCCGTTTCTCAGCACCATTGCCACTTAGAGTGTAATTTTTTTTTTTTCCTCTCTCACTCCTGGGTTCTGGGCCTGGCCCACCTTGCGCCTCTCTCCCTCACCCAGCCCCATGTTCTCCCCTCTGCTACTCTGGCTCCCCTCCCTCCTGGCCTTTGCTCAGGTGCTCCATCCCCTGACAGCCCCTGTCCAACCCTTCTTGCCATCCAAGAAACCACCTAAATGTTACCCCCTCAGGGAAATTCCACAACCCTCCCCCCAATTTGCATTTTATATCCTGTGCCCCTTACCACAGTGTTTTTCTTTCATGTTTATATTCTCAACTGTTTGTCTCCCTCAGGAGGCCTTGAGCTGCTTGAGAGCAGGCCTGTGCTCCCTGCAGTCCCTGCAGTTCCCGCCCAGCAACATCGTCAGTGCTTGCTAGATTTGGCTGTGAGAATGAAGACCTGCAAATGTCACTTCTCTTTCCAGCCTTCAACAATTTTTAAAATAATGAATAGTCTCATAAACACCATAGATGCTTTTTTTTTTTAGTGAGCAATACATAAAAGTTGGAAAAGAAAGTCAAAGTGAATCCTTCTCCCCAGAAAGAACCAATCTTGTTTTGGTGTTTGATTCAGGCCATTCTCCCTACCTTTATACAGGAAGAGTGATGGCAGTGTAGCTGAGCCAACCAGTAACTGTAAGAATGTCAGCTGCCTTCTTTTAGTCTCTCTTGAACTGCTAGTCCTTGGTCCAGAACCCCCTGCTGAGGAAAGCTGGTAGGTGGGCAGTTGGTCTCCCTTCCTAACTTCCTAGGGTATCCCACTTTGTATTTTACTTTTTATTTTTTTCTAAAGATTTATTTACTTATGCGTACAAGACCTGGGGTACAGACCAGAGGTGGGGGGGCGGGCGGTGAGAGGATTCACCAGAGACCGAGTGGAGAACAGAGCAGCCAGATTGACCGAAGTATACTGCTGAGTCAGGAGAGGTCTGCTGCACCGTGTGGGTAGCTCTCTGGCTGGCCCGGAATCGAACTGGTGCTACACAGGCTGCAGATTGCTTCATAGGTTGCGTCTTAACCCCTTGCTCCAGAAGGGAGGCCCCTCCACTTCATATTTTAAAACCTGATGTCCTGTGCTCAGGGAGAATGTGGTGAGGGAATACTGTTGATACTGGTGCCTGGGTCAGGACTGATTTCTACTAACTCATCACTTAGAGCAGATTTTTCATATCTTTAGTTCCTAAAAGGCAAATGATACAGGTTTCTTTGAAATCTAGGTAGCAATTGTCTGTTTTGACTGGTTTCTGCCGTCTCTGTGGTTCTTTCTGTTCACAATGAGAGGGAAGACTACTGAGGGAACAGGAGGGGTGTCCTAGCTTGCTCAGGCCTTGCTTAGCTCAGAAAGAACCAGAAGCGAACAGAGGCTATCAAAAGCTCCCAGACCCTCTGCCAGTGTCTGGGGGCAGGTGGGATTTGGATGGGTGACAAATGCTTGCTCTGCCTCCTCCCCCAGCCTCCTGTCATCTCAGATACTTGGTGTGCCTGGATTCTGAGGGTACCCACAGCCCCAGGCCTCCCTCAGGCAGCTGCTGGCTCAAGGTCTGGAAAAGGCAGTGAGTCATTTTCCTCTGGCTCCCCCGCTCCCGCCCTTCACCTCCCTGCACAGTCCCCGTGGACTGGACCTTCACAAGCAGGCAAGATTTTTCAGGGGAGTGTTCTTTGCTTGTTGGCTTCATAGTTCCGTCCCCTTTGTCTCCTAAGTAAAGAGGCCAGACCGAGGAGGGTTCCTGTGTAAAATCACATGCTCATCCGGGCTTTAGATTTCTCTCAGTGCTGCTTCTCTTCACCAGTCCACTTTCTTTTTTTGAGCAGAAATTCCTCTCCCACCTCACTCTCTGAGGTGCATTTTCCTCCTAAGATACATTGCTGCTTCCTCCAGGAAGGAGTTTCCTCACATTTCCAGTTTCTCTGGAATGAGGTGAAGAGTGAAGACCCTCTGTGCTGGCCCCAGGTTCTGATGGAGCAGGAGAGTGGATGACAGAGACGGGTGGCAGTGATGTGGGGGAGGAGAGCTCTGCTCCCAGCCCCCAGACGCTGCAGAACCTTCTTCACTGCCTCTGTGTCCATGGTCTTGACACAAAACCAGAAATGAGGCCATGGGAGTTTTAGGTGCACCCTTTCCCTCAGACCTGAGTGCTATGTTTACACTATGCTTATGTGTCTGATGGCAGTCAGCTAAGTCATTGTACTAATGAGACCCCAGGATGTGGTTTGGGGGCGTTTGGGACCAGATGGGAAATGTCCAAGGGCATCTAGTGCCTCCAGCATGAGAGGATGAGCCCTCACTTGGTAATACTGGTGGCAGTAACTGAGAATGCTTCTCCTTCACCCCCGTGGCCTCTTCCTCCTGAGCACTGCTGAGTCCTGCCCTTTGTCCCAGGGTGAACATTGGAGGTTCTCTGTCTTCTGGTGGAACCTGCCAGTTCCATTTATTTTCCTGACTTCCTGAAGCAACCTGGCCTGAGGTTATTGGACTAGGAAGTCAGTCACCTAGCTGAGGTTTTAGCTGTGCTGCTGAAGAGCCATTTCATTTCGGGAAATCCCTCCTGTTGGTTCGCTCATTTCCCTATTTCTAAAATGATGTTGTACTAATCTAATCATCTCCGTCTTCTCTGAGTGATACCTCAGAGCCCCCCTTTTTTCCCTTCAGAAGATCGAATTTACCTATACCACCATTACTCATTAGTTCAGCCAACAAGTTTGTATTGGACTCTTGCAGTGTCAGCCAACTGTTGCTTGTGGTGGGTTGTTTCTTGTGTGGTGTGTCATCCTGTGTTGTGAGCTCATCCCAGCAAGCGTTTCCGTGTGAACCCTGTGCATCCTCGTGAGTTCCAATGGTATCGGCAACTACAAAACTAATAATGATTTCTGAGCTTGGTAGTGCCTGGACCATACAGGTGGTATAAATGTGAATTCCAAACCCATGTGAAAGCTAACCTGAGGATATGCATTTTCAGGGGGTAATATTTTTGTTTCATCCTGGGTCTAGGTGAGCAGACAGCTTCACTCCCTGCTGGTGGGCAAGCTCTCTCTAGCCTACCCTTCTCTGAGGCTGCAGCCCTTCAGTGCCTGGTTTTGTGCAGGGATCTTAGGTTCCACATCTCCAGGCTTGCCCTGGACACGAAAACCCTGGACCACAGCTTCAACTTACTGTGCTGGCTTTCAGTTCCCTATGCCTTTGGTTTTCCCTGTCTTATTGTGAGCTCAGCTTTGCATTTCAGTGGTATTTGTTAGATATTATACAGCATTTCTAAAAGTTTTGTGATGGGAGGGTTTCCAGGTTGCCTCCCCCATTCTGTGGAGGCACTGGGCTAGTTGCTAGAACTGTAAAGAGAGGTACAAAAAGACTCCAGTGAGAAGTAATGGAGGCAGCTGGCAATAATGAAGAGGCATGAGAACTGTCATACTTATGAGGCCTATGGGTGATGCGGTGGGGTCATGCCATTCTTTTTATTCATGGTGTCGTAAAATGCCAAAATAGGGTTTTAGTTTTTCCAGTGGATAGTGAGTCTAGAGCTCATTTGCTTATTCATTCCACAAGCATTTCCTGAGTGCCTACATGCCAGTCAAATACTAGACACTGTCCCATAAATGATCACATTTACTTCTAACAATAACTCTGGGAGGGTATTTTTGTCCTCCTTTTACAGATAGCCAACTGATGTTTGTGGAGACCGACTTGCTCAGAAGCTGTAGCTAGAAAATGTCAGACCCATATTCAGACATGATCTTCTGAGTCTAGAGCAGAGCTGTTTGGACTGGTGGTCCCTTACACAGAGGCCTTCCATTCCATGTCTGCCATTCTTTCCTCCTGCTGGCAGCTGGGGACTGGGTGTGTTCCTGACCCTGAACCTGCCTGGGGCCTCATGGGTCTCAAATCTCTGCCTCTACAAGCTGTCTCTTCTTGCCCACGACAGGAAGGATATTTAACAAACCCAAGAAGCCTCTGGGAAGATTACCCGCACGTGTACCTCCCGTGAGTATTCCTAGGACTTGGTCCCCAGGGAGGAATAAGCTGGTCTACTCATCCCTTCAGCCCTGAATGACTGGGGACACATCCTGCACCCCTCACCCCCAAGATTACTGTGGAAGACAGACTGCTCTGGGAACTGCTTCTTCCCAGGCTTGACTGAAGGATCCCAAGATGTCATCTCTCTAGCCCTTATCCCAGAAAGAGTGTCTCTGTCCATTCATGCTGATGTAACAGAACACCACACACTAGGTGACTTAGAAGTAACAGGAAGGTATTGCTCACAGTTCTGGAGGCTGGAAGGCCAAGATCAAGGAGCCAGCAGTCTCAGTGTCCAGTGAGAGCCCCCTTCCTGAGCATAGATGGCCACCTTCCCGCTGTGCCTCACGTGGCTAAGTGGAGTGGGAGCTCGCTACGGTCTCTTTTCTAAGGCAAGGCCCCACCTTCTGATCCCATCACATGAGGGGTTAGGATTTCAGCATACGAGTTTTGAGGGCACACGAACTTTAGTATGTAGAAGGTACCTAAGCCACACGAGCCAGCTGCAGAAGGCGGACATCCCCACAAATGGACTTTGTGCCTTCGTGGTGATCCCCTCACATTTGTGGCACTCCCTCCCTTCTGACCTTCCATGGCTGATGCTCCGTCCAAGGCTGCATCTCCTCCTCTTGCTCTGGATGAGACACCAGGAGGGCAGCAGCGGGGCCTGTCTCCCTCAGGATACTGCTCTTTGCCTTAACTGAGACCCTAGAACAGCAGCAGCTAAGGCCTGAATTATAGCTGAGTTAGAGCCTGCCTTTGCTGCTCTGCAGATTCAGCACATCACATCCCCATTGTCCCCAGGGACACCGCTCTAGAATTAGCTCCCTCAGCCTTCCCATCTCCAGGCTGAAGAACCCTCCTCCAACATCCTCGTGTCATCACTTTTGTTTCTTCCATGAACTTCCAGTGGTTTTGTCTGTGTAGCAGGGTCCCTAGACTGGGGTGTGGTGCCTGCCGGCCTCTCCCGGCCCCTGGGCCAGCTCCTCAGACAGCCTTGGCCTTTGCCTCTCCCTCCGCTTGGCAAGCACCCACATGAGCTGTCCCCACAGGGACATTTTTCTTCACCCCTCCTGTGTGACTCAATCCCTTGCCTCCAGCTTCCAGGTGAAGTTTTTCTACCTGTGCCAGCTGGCCTATTGGCTGCACGCACTTCCTGAGCTATACTTCCAGAAGGTACGGAAGGTGAGTACCCCCTCCCATGTTGGAGGCTACTGGTCTTCCACTCCTTCCTGCTTTTCCCAGCCTTCCGCTGCCCTTCCGCTGGAAGCACAGAACCATGGGTGGGGGTGGCGTGTGTGGGCGGGTGGAGTACTGTGCTGGGTCAGCCCCTGCAGAAGCCCCCAGCAAGGCCTCCCTGAGAGCTGCCACTGCGTCAGCCTTGCTGCCTCTCATGCGGAACGTGTGGCTTTGAGGGAAATCTGACTGTCATATCCTGGATTTCACATGGAGAAGTTTTTGCCTTTCCCACAGTTTTGTGATTTGTTTTTTAATGGTTTGCCTCCAAATTATTTCCAAAAGTCCTGTTCCCCAATACCTGTCTTTCTTTCTCAACCCAAACTCGCCCTCTGACCATGGTCCCAAAGCTGCTGCCTCGCCCACAGGCTTCTCAGCAGCCTCTGGAGTGAGCTGGGACCCTCTGTGTTCAGGCGGTCAGTGCTGCACTGTGCAGGGGATGGTGGCCCAGACCTCCCCTGCCCTACCACTAGCTCTCTTCCTACACCTTTGTTTCCCTAGGGAGTGATCACATTCACTGTTTGCTTCTCTGGTTTGCAGGAGGAAATTCCTCGCCAGCTCCAGTACATCTGCCTGTACCTGGTCCACATAGCTGGAGCATACCTCTTAAAGTGAGTAAGACCCCCAGCCAGCCAGGTTTCCCTACCCCTTTCGCCCAGTAATGTCTGCTAATTCTTTCAATTAGTGTGCATTTTTTAGACACCTTCTATGTGCTCAGTCTCGTGCTAAGACCTGGAAATGCAAAGATGGCTAGTGGAAGATTCCTTTACCATTAGTGGTTCATTATGAGCCTTGTAGGAGGGACAGTTGTGCACATAATAGGGGCACAGGTGAGTGTGATAAGCACTACACTACAGTGCGTGTCATCTACCACGGGGGCCTGATGACTATGTCAACCCAAGACAGAGCCAGGAGCCTTCCAAGGGATGTTGGCTTTGCAGATTGAAGGCAGCTGGAAGCTGCCTCCTGCCTCAGGGTGGCCATTGGTGTGACACTGCCAGAGATCATGGCTCTGGGATCCCCTTTGCTTTGATTTGTAATGAAATATAAAGTAATTTGCTGCGTGGCTGTTCAGAAGTCAAAAGCATTGCTGTTGTATGGCCTGGAGTGTCTCTTGTATTAAAAGGATCAGACTGATGAATAGGAATGTCTTTGCTAATTTAGATTTCTTGAGCTTTACCTGTGTGCTACAGAATACCCTGTACGTTCTCTAGAATGGCATTTTGAGAACTTGCAATGTGTAGTTGGCCCTTGAACAACATGGGCTTACTCTGCATCAGATCACTTTTATGCAGAATTTTTCCTATTTGCAAGTCCTGCATTTCCAGTCAACCAACTGAATGTCAGATGGGTGACACCACTGATGCAGGACAGAGGTCTGACTGTAAGTTATTTGTGAATCTTCGAACCCCCATGTTGTTGACGGGACAT
Source organism: Talpa occidentalis (assembly GCF_014898055.3). Lineage (NCBI taxonomy): Eukaryota > Metazoa > Chordata > Mammalia > Eulipotyphla > Talpidae > Talpa > Talpa occidentalis. Next base: position 72,384,857 of record NW_023602073.1, on the reverse strand, counting down.
AGCCTAACTTTCTGCCAGTGTACCTGGAGGTCCAGAAAACCTCTACCCCCTGGGTCCCCACGGCTGGCATCCTGTGAAAATAAGCGCCTTGGCTTGTGGGTCAGGAGGAAGGTGGCTCTCAGGTCTGCTGTCCTGTGTCTGAAGATCTAAAGCAGGGTCCCCTACTGGCTGGGTCTTAGAGGAGCAGAGACTGAAAGGTGGGGCCAGCGCTGCTTTTGTGTCATGGGTCTGAGGAAGCCAGTCTGTGCTGCCACCCAAGCTGTGTGTGAGGGGTGTGCAGGCCATGTGGGAGCACTTCCTGCTCTCAGCTCCCTGCTGCCACATCGCTTCTTCCTCTTCATACCTGAACGGCTGAGGTACCCCGTGATCCACCTTCTGTACCTCTGACATGTCCCAGGGAAGATGATGGGCAGGTGTCTGACCCTGTTTGGGCTGACTCCTGTGAGTTCTTGTCTTGGAGTGAGAGTAGAGCTGAGAGGACAGGGAATAATGGATCTCCTGCAAATCACATCCTCCCTATTCCCAGCCAGGCTGACACCTTCTCCAGGTACAGCCATCTCTGCTCATTTAGGGGGCACTGCCTCCTTTCCCCCTGTCCTTCTGGCTTTCAGAAATGAGTAGGGAAAGGAGAGACCCTTGGCTGTAGGGTTTCCTGAAAGAGACAGACTTCTGAAATGCTGAGTGCTTCAGAGTCTCTTGTGGGGGAGAGCCGAGCTTTCGGAAGCCGTCACTCACTGATAGCACACCCAAGTCCTCCCCTGGGCCGGGCCTGCTCTCCATTCTAGTAAAGAGGCAGCTGGAAACGAGGAAATACATGAATGGTTTCCCACAGTGGTAAGCGCAGTGAAGAAAATAAAGCAGGGCAATGTGACGGAGCCACCTGCCCCCTTAGTACCTTTGACATGGTGAGGGGAAGCTTTTCTGGGGAGGTGATTCACTTTGAGCCATGAATGACGAGAGTCAGGCACGTGGACAGCCATGCAGCAGGGGGCCAGGGGGTGCAAAGTTGGTGGTGGCATAAAGCACAGCGTGGCTGGAGCATAGAAAAGGAGATTTGAGATGAGGTCATAGATAGAATCACGTCAGACTTTCTAGACCACGTAAAGACATCGGGTGGTTTTCCTTTAGTCTCTTGGCCATTCTTAGGATTCAGTGACCATCCTGATTGATTGTGCACTTCTTCTGTCTCATTGGGTGGAATCAGCCGGATCGTTATGTATCCTCATAGTCTGTGGGGGTACTCTCCCATTATCTGATTGACTTTCTGAGGTTCTGAGGTGCAGTGTGTTTTACTGGCTCTAATTTTCACTCTGCAGTCTTTTCACATTTGTTTGAACCACAGCTGACTATCTGCAGGAAACTGCGTAAGAAAGCCAGTAGCAGCTTCATGATGAATTAACCAGAGACATCTGAGTGGGTGCTCATGTTTTTAAGAAGTTGGCTCATTAGCACATATTTTTTACGTTATGTTGAGTTTTGTTTCCTCGCCTACCTTTTGACTGTGAAGGCTTAAATGATGAACATCAGACAGTGGGGATCCTTTGTATCTCCCCTTGCAAACGGAGCCCCCCTTAGCAACCTGTTCTGAGCACCTTTTATGTGCTTTGTCCAAGACCAGGAGCTGAATGCAAAGTGACAAGTGCTGTGAAGAGCATAAGCCAGCTTCTCTGTGGGAGCCGGCAGCCATATTCTCAATTCTCTGACCCAGACACAAGGCCAGGGGTAGTATTGGGGAAAATTCTTAAAGGTGGGACTGTGGAACTAAAGCTAAAGGGATGAGGCAGGGCCAGCAGTGGTAAGCAGAGCCTGGCTTGCTGCCCCTGTGGCTTCTGTTCTCATGGCATGTTGAGGGGACTGTGAGGCCTATCTGCTTCTCCCCAGCCTCAGCCGCCTGGGCCTGATCTTGCTGCTGCTGCAGTACTCCACCGAATTCCTCTTCCACATGGCGCGGCTCTTCTACTTTGCAGACGAGAACAATGAGAAGCTGTAAGTGGTCCGCTAGGAGGCAGGGGCCTCCCATGAGGCCTGGCTGGTGGGAAGGTCCTGCCCTGGGTGGAACTGTCCCTTCCCTGTATGTGTCACCTCTGGGTTATTTTTTTTCCTGGAGCATCTTATTCTAGCTATCTCGGCCCTCGAGCTGAGGGATCTCAGCCCTCAAGCACATTGCTCAGCTATTCTGGAGTCCTCTTGTCACTTGGGGTCACTTCTGGAGAAGTGAATGAAGCTCCCCTCAAGGATGCTACAGGCTGATGTCCCCTTCTACACCCATGAGCAGGTTTAGTGCCTGGGCTGCTGTGTTTGGGGTCACCCGCCTCTTCATTCTCACCCTCGCTGTGTTGGCCATTGGCTTTGGACTGGCTCGCATGGAAAACCAGGCCTTTGACCCGGAGAAAGGGAATTTCAACACCTTGCTTTGCAGGTGAGTGGGACAGAAGTCAGCCTGGGCTGACAAATCAGGGCTCCCTGAGTGCTGCAAGGCATCCCCTGAGTTTGATATAGTTCATGCAGGAGGTTGGGAGGCAGCAGACCCCAATCTCCCACACTCTGATATTTAGCTGGAAATCTCTGGAAGTCAGACCTGATGGGGAGGAGATAGCAGTCTTCTGTTTCCATTAAAATCATCTTTACTTGCTGGGCCTGGTGGCGCAGACTGCTGTTGGATCTCAGTTTGGATGGGAATCCCATCCCACACTGAGCTTTACTTCTAGCTTCTAACTGACATCACAGCCACATTTGGTTTACAGCCGTGTTCTCAACAGCTTGACCAGTGTCCTATCACAGCAAGGGAGCAGCAAGGAAGCCATTATGTTTCCTCAAGACCCCTGGGCCTGGGCGGGTGTGTGATTTGTTCAACTTTTACCACATACTAGGTCAGAAGCCACAATACTAGAATAATTTCCACTACACCCTAATTCAACTCATTTGAATTCTTCCACCATGAATGAGGTTACTTGAGCCGTGTTCTGTGCTGTGGTTATGAGACAGGCCAGGCCTGGGGGCAGCTGGCTGTGGGGCTGGGTGGGCATCCGTCACTTCTCCCCCACCTCTCGGGCCCTGTCACCACCTCTGAAGAATGCCAGAGCAGGGGCTGCACTGAACCGGGAGCTCTTCCTTGCAGTGGTGGCAGGCTGGGGGTGGGCAGTGCAGGGGCTCAGGGGCCGTGGGAGCTGCAGGGTTCCTGAGCTCACCTCCTCCACCACCCCAGGACTGTGGGTCCCAGCCCACCCTTAGCCCTCCGTCTGCCCCTCTACAGGCTCTGTGTATTGCTGCTGGTGTGTGCCGCCCAGGCCTGGCTCATGTGGCGCTTCATCCACTCCCAGCTGCGGCACTGGCGAGAATACTGGAACGAGCAGAGTGCCAAGCGGAGAGTCCAAGTTGCCCCCCGACTACCAGCCAGGCTCATCAAGAGGGAATCCAGTGAGTGCCAGGGCCTGCGGCAGGTAGTGGGTGCAGTGTGGATGGGGGAGGCCCTGGCTTCTTGGGCTCTACCCAGACGAGTCTTACAGCTTACCCTGGGCCTGGGGCTCCTTGAATCCCAACAAAGCCTGACTGGCACGTGACTGGGCGTGGGTGGAACTGGCTCTAACTAGGTGGGGTGCCCTCTTGGCCACAGTGGGGTGGGGCAGCAGCTCTGGCAGGAAGCATGTCCACAGAATGGTTTCTGGACCCCAGCCAGGTTTGCTGCCTGTTCCCTATACGGCACAGTGGCTCTGTCCTTACCTGCCCCCATACTCTGCATCTCAGTTCCTGGTGCCTCCTCTGTCTTCAGGAATGACTCAGGGTGACACAGTGCCAGGTGGGCAGCAGGGGTGGGACACCCATTTCTTTGGTCTCTGCCACATATTCTAGTAACCACCCACCCACCGCCAGGTCTTGGGGCACTGCCAGCCTTATGCTTTCTATCCAGCCTGAGGGCCTGTCTACTCCAGGATCTGCTTTCTGACTCACCTGCCTTTCTCCAGGCGTGGCCTGCTTGGCAAGGGCTCCTGCCTATTTCAACCAGACACGTGCGCAGCTGGGTGTGACACACAGTGAGGCCTGGCTGGGGGTGTGGGAGGCAGTAGTTAGACAGGCCTCTGTGATTTTGAGCAAGAACATGGAGATGTTTTTGACAACAGAGGAAAGACAGGACCATTTTTTTACCAGGCATCTGAGTAAGGCCTGTTCCATTGCCTGCCTTCTTCCTCCCGTTCTCTCTTTCCTGAGAATATCTGAAGTGACCGGTGCACCAGGAGGCAGGCCATGAGAGAAACTGAGGACACCACAGGCAGCATCCAAGTGATTTTAGCCAGGATCTGGCTCAGCCTCAGCATGGGCGGGCAGGCTTCTGCCTGTTCCCGGGTTGCCGTGTATCATCCCAGCTCCCTCCTGCTAAAGACAGTCAGAGATCAACTACCTCAAGCTGAGCCCTGGAAGCTGCTGCTGGGGAGAGCAGGGCTCCCCGAGCTGCCTGCTGGCATCCGCATGCTGTGGGAGCCACAGTGCGTCCCCTGGGCTTGGCGTGTGTACAGTGGCCACGGCACAGGCTTACCCAGGCCCTACCTTCCCCTCTGCCACTCCAGCTCCAGAAGAAACACCATGTCTGTCTGTCTCCCTTCACTTCCTAGGTTACCATGAAAATGGAGTGGTGAAAGCAGAGAATGGAACCTCCCCACGGACTAAGAAACTCAAGTCTCCTTAAGGCCAAAGTGCTGAGAACAGGAATCCTCTCATGGGCACCCAGCAGGGAGTCTGGGACCCCCGGCTTCCATCACTGCCTCCCCCTTCCTGCTCAAGATGCTCCATCTCAAACAGCAGAAACCTGTCTTTGGATGGGCTTTTCCTCTTTCTAGCTTCCTGACTTTCTTTTCTTATTCTTCCATAAACCATTCTCAATAAAACCAAAAATCTTCCTCTTTCTCTCCCTTCAGCCACCTCATGTCCTCACCTCTGCTGAGTTGGGTTTTCTCGAAGCCCAGGTACTCATGGTTATTCTGCTGGCCTTCTCTTTCTCTTCTTCACAGCTGCTTTTTCCTCTTTTTCACTTCTTAGTTTTACCTTATTGTGCAATTTTTCTGTGTCTGAATTCTACAACGAGAGGGAGCTAAAATCGCAGTCCTGGCCATCTAACACCCGGTGTCAATCCCCAGGACCTGTCAAAGTCTGGAAGCCTGGTGCCAAGGAGCCTCTCTTGGGGCCATAGCAGGCCCCTCGGTGGTCAAGAAGAGGAAAGACTGGTCCCCTTGGATCATGATCTCCTAGGTGCTGATTAACTGACTAGACGTATGATCCGATTCTGCCTGCACCATCTTGAGGCCCAGTGGTGCCGCTGCTAGTGTAAATCCCCAGGCAATTGGCTTTGGGACATGACGACTCGGCCCAGAAGGATGGCATTAACTGTGTGGGGGCCCATGACTCGGGAGCTAGCCAGTGGCTGGTCCAGGCTTGGAAATCAGCCCGCTCTCACTCTGTTGGGGATGCGCTGACGGAGAACCAGTCCTCCCATTTTCTGGAGCAGGAGCAAAGTGTACTGAGCAGCGGGCTCTTCTAGAAAGGTAACATGGTGGAAATGATGGAGGAGTTGACCTAGGCCTTTCTTCAGCACCCCCAACTGCAGTTGCTTTTTTGACCATTCACCAGCATTCAAAACCAAATCAAACTGCAGTTAACAAACCAGCCAGGGATGTGCTGGTCCTAGATGCAGACCCTGCCAGCCCTTCCTGGCCCAGCCTCATGACCTGACTTCCTCTCTTGCTGCAGGAACACTAGGCTTCCCCTTCTCAACCCCCGCTCCAGATCCCCTCTTTCCAGGGAGGGTTACCTGGGCCACTTGGTTCTGGCATCACTGCTGAGTGTTCTTTGGAATTGTTGTCGTCATCTGCTAAGATCGCTGAGCACATCTAGAGCCTTTTAGATCATTCAAAGCTAGGGCTGACTCAGAGTCATGCTGTGGGTTCCCTGAGGAGATAGCTGTGCTGACCGGAGTCTTTTTGCCCAATTCCCTTACCTTCTTTCTCTGTCCCTCCCTCGAAGACAAGTCCCCCTGGTCTTTATGATGCCTGGTGAGGACTTCCAGAAGGGGAGTTAGTTAAGACCCAAACTCTGAGGTGGTAGGGAGCAGTTCTTGGTGGGCACAGGAGTATCAGTGTCATTTCCCGTGCTGGTCTTCTGACATTGCGGTAGAAACCAAACCTTGCGTTATTATCGACAAAGGGGGAGATGGGGCTTTTCATCAAGGCAGCTCCCCTTCTCCAGGCTCCTTGCTTCAGAGATCAGATTTAATTTACCAGTGAGTGGCCATTCTAGACATCATCTCTTTGGCCAGGATAAGGGTGTGGAAATGGGAAGAACCACCCTTGGCTTCCTTTGATCACCCTTAGCAAGTGAGATCTTGATCTCTCCCTCTGTTCCCCTCCTCTCTCTCCCTCCTCCATGGAGGGGGGAGAGACACCTCTCTGAGCTGCCAAGCCAATGTTGGTGAAAGGGAGGCTTATGCCAGTGACTCCTAAGCCTGTGCATCAGCCTAGCTGCCCTTCCTGCTTCTCTCTGGCCATGTTGGGGGTGTGTTCCTAACCTGCACTCCGTGCGCCTGGCTGGCACGAACACTGCACGCTCAGTGTGCCGCGGCTGGGGAGTCCTGCCACCAGTCTCTCTTCCCACGTGTGCAGGTGTTCACTGCTATCGACTGAGACCAAGTGGCTGTTCTCTGTTTCCTGCAAGCCTTCATGCTGCGGTATACTGTGCCTCGGAGGTGGTGCCACCAACGCAGGGCCTGCCTGGCTTCTGTTTCCTAAAGACCCGGGCTGGTTCAGTGATGAGTTAGTTAAATCTCAGCTATGTAACACCCCCTGAGACCCGGCGTAAGGCTAGTATCTCCCCAGAAATGATTGGAGGGGAGGGCTTGTAGGGTGTTCTGTCGCCCTCCCCAGCATCAATGGCACATTTATTTCAGAGTGGACCCAAGACTCTGGCGGGTTGGCTTGAAGTGTATTGCCAAGGGCCGAAAGAACTCGGTTCCACTCATCTCGTGAGCTTGTTGGGCTGGCTTGTCCTGGTGGGGGCACCTTGGCTATTTTCTTCTATCTTCAGCCCTCTCCTATTCCCAAAGTGCCAAGCCATCTGTGAAGGTCAGCTCAGTTCCGTCCACCAGGAGCAGAGCAGATGCTAATCTACCTCAGCGACCGCCACCTCAACTTCTTCACCAACGGCGCACTTGTGCAGGGAGGCCGTGAGAGAGGCAGGACCCTGTGCTCGCGTGTCCCTCCTTGGAGGCTCGGTGATGGGAAAGTTATTTTTACCATCCAGGCTCAGATAGCTGCACTATTAGTAAGTTACATATGTTCCTATTGAAGGTAGGGGAAGGTTCTGGGGGAACGGGGAGCCGGCTGAGCCAGGGCTGCTGCTGCTGTCCCATGCTAGTCGATTCCAGCCCTACACGTATCTGGGCTGCTGGACTTTTATTGTTGCCCAGAACCTTTTTCGTTTCTGTCCCCAGGCAGCACTCACCAACATTTCAGAAACCAAAATAGACATTGGTGCTCTGGCACCCCATGGGAGGTTCCAAGAGTTCACGCTTCTGGATTCTCTTGCGACCTTCATCAGTACCCTTTGATTTGTCTTCTAAGTGGTGAATAAGAGGTATGGGCAGAGAGGGTACCCCCTCCCAAGAGTCCACCACAAAAAATTCTGTTGCTTGAATGCCTCTTTAAATTGCAAGTGTCTTGCATCCCACATGGCAAGTAGACTCCATTCTTGATCTCGAAGGCATCTTCTAAAGGGGAATGTTCAGAGGTCTGCGAGTCAGGATGGCTGAGTGGCCTTCCCAACTCAGCATGACTGGAGACCAGGGTCATTTTCAGAACCTGGGAAAACCTAAATAGAATCCTTTTCTAGCATATGTTTGGCCCAATGAGGAATCCCTTACCAGCTTCTCATTCTTCACCCCCGTTCTACCATGAACATTAACTCCACCTCCTAAGAGGCTGAGAAAGATCACCTGTCCCCAGCTGTCTGACTTCCCGCCCGCTTGTCCTCAGAAAAGCACTGGGACTTACTGGCTCTCTAGTGCTCAGCAACCCCTACCGAGTTTTTGCCCGCAGCAGATCCTTACTGGTGTTGTGTAAGAAGTGCCTTCCTCGCTGTGGTCTTCTGGCCTCACTTGCTCTGTATGACCAGCCTCCAGCTGCCGGGGCTATTTGTCCTTGCAGCCCCGGGCCCTGGTCCAGTGCCACGTAAAAGGGACATGTATTGTGACAGTTTAGCCTCATCTGTCTCGGCTTCCCCCTTCCTGCGTTATGTTAGGGCCCCATGTGTTTTGGTTTTGGTTTCTCCATTGTCACATTTTTGGTCCACCTGGTGGCTGCAGACACCTGTGAGGGCCCAACCGCAGGCACCTGCACCTCCTATTAAGGGACAGACAGAGGGTTTCAGGACACTAAGCTCCCCTGTGCCTCTGGCCCACCATGGTAGACCGTGCTCTTCCAGTGCCCCTTCCCCCCAAATTACAAAGAAAAGACACCTTGGTTGTAACCTCTTCTGATGTATTTTGCTTCCCATTGGACCCAAAGTTGATATGATAAAGGTGTTTACTTCCCAATCACAAGTGCTAACTCATAGACACCTGCTTGGCGGTGGGTTCGAGCTTCTCATTCAGTGTTACCTGGTGTGAGCAGCAGCTCCCCTCGCCCCGCCCCGCCTGCCTGCCTTTGTCTTGCTCTTCCGGGTTGTGCAATAACCCTCCCAGCCAGTGGTCTCTTCCCAGGCCTTTCTGTTCCTTACAGGGCACTGAGGTTAGGGAGGAAGAGACACACGGGAGGGGTAATCGTCATCCCTCAGAAGAAATATTAGCCACTCTCCCTCTGCTGCCGTCAGCTCGTGCCCCTGGGTGGGTTTCCGTGGCACTCTAGTAGAACATGTAGCATCATCTTAGAAGTCCATATGTTTTTTTTAAAAAATCTGTTGGAAAGGAAAACAACCATCTTCATGATAGGGCATTAATAAGTCAGCGTCTGGGAATAAGGTCTGTTGTGACACCCGAGGCACTGCCATCGCTCTGCCTGAAAAAGTGTTCTGGAGTTTCTTGTTCATGTGAAGAGGGAGGAGATTTTTCTGAGAATCAGCCACGCGTGGACAGCCCTGTTCACTGGATAGCATCTGGCTGTGGTTGTAACTACCACCATGTCCTTGGGTATAGATTCAAGTGTTTATGTGATGAGACTATAAACCTCATTTTTCAGTTCCTCTTGTTTAATAAACATCCGAAGGGTGAGCTGAGGCTGCTGGTGCCCTGAGCAACTCATAATGCAAATGTGGACAAATTGTCTTTGTGTTTTTCTACTTTAGCCTGTTCATGTTATGGACCAAATTTCAACAAGGAACTCAAGGAACATTTGTACCTGCCGTATTTATGCTTTCATGTTAAAAGTTTTTTTTGGGGGGGGAGGGGTCTTTTTACTTTCAATGAACTTTTTTCAAAATCCTTTTCCACTGTTTCTGTCTGGTTTTAAAACAAATTACAATTTTGTATGGATTTTTTTAATGTACATTTTGAAGCAAATGATCAAATATTTTTGAAATAACAATAAAAAGCATAGAATTATCAGTCTAATTGTCTCTGGTATAATACTTAATATTCCTTTTTAATCTTGATGCTTATGTTTGCTTTTACTTGAAAAATGAGTTTGCGTCAATTTTAGGCTCATTTCCAATATTTTTCACTATATCAGTCATTTCTTGTATAGCCTTTTGAGGTACATTTATTCATTGTGGGCATGTGAATTAGAGAATTGGAATTGTGGATGGGGGAGTAGTTACATCGAATGTTGGGTATACTAGGTGCATGATTTTTACTTACGTCTGTAACAGTGAAGCATAAAGGTGAAAAGGAATTGTCTTGTTGTGGATTGATACTTCCAGAAGGAGCATGTCACACTTGATAAGCTCTGTGCTAGGAAGTCATTTGACTCAGAGCAGATGGGGTTACCTTTGTGTGTAAAGGCCACCAAGTGTCAGTGAAGGTACAAATAGCAGACAGCTGAGTGGTGGGCACTGGGAACTGCTGGAGTCCGTCATCTGCAGCATCTTCCAGAACCACCTTCAGAGAAGGGTCAGGAGATGAGTGCAGCTACAGGGGGCAGAGAGCCAAGGACACCCATGGGGAATGAGGATTAAGCAGGAACATCTCGAGGTGAGAGAAGTGGTGCTGGTGGAGGGTGAGTGTTGTGCAGACTTGGGTTCCAGTCCTGCTCTGCCAGGAGTGGCCAGGTGACCTGAGCACTTAATCCTGCTGTTTGTTCATGTGTGTTCTGTAGTTGGGAGGGTTTGCTTGCTTGCTTGTTTTTGCAGGAGAGGGGTGGTGAGAATTAAGAACAGTGAATGCTAAGTTAGTGATACAAATAAAGCACTAATTTTTTTTTTTAAATGAGCATACTTATGTGTCAGCAGGAATAGATTCAGGAGACCTTGTAGAATAGAATACATTAGTTTAGAGTCTATAGAATAGATTCAAGTTACCCTTGGTTCTCTGGAAACAATATTTAAGAGAAGTCTTCACTATCTATTGGTCTCAAATACCCTCAAAATCTTTAGGTTTGTGTTTGATACTCTCTAATTCAAAGGTGTTTTCTAGGCCTCTTGCTGTTATAAACAGAGTACAGGCCCCAGGACCTGATTAGTGGCTAGCTCACAGCCAAACTTCACAAGGCAGATTTTACAGGCCCCGAATTTATACTGAGTTCACTCTAAACTACCCTTTCAGTTAAGTTAGCTACTAGTGTGCCTCCCTTCTCTGCAAATGCTGAGAGTGGACTATTCCATGGTTGTCCATTTCATTCCACAATATTGCTTGCTGCAGGCTGATGCTCAGCTGTCTTCTACCCCCTGAACCAGGACTCCTCCAGATGCAGGCCAGGTGTGACTGTGGCAGGTGGCAGCATAGGTGACATCTAACAGCTCTACTTCCGTTCAGAATTTCAGTAGGAAAAGTAATTTGTTCTGAGTTTTGTGGCTCTCATTCTTGGCTGCCTTATGTACACAAGCAGAGGTCAACAGAGAATGCAGACCTGCTGACTCTGATCTTCTGTGAAGTAACTTACACCTTCTGGTTCTGGCATATCTCAACTTTTCCATCTCAGATTACCTGGAAAGGGGTGCAAGTTGAGGAGTGGACAGCAAGTATAATTTATATATATATATATATATATATACACACACACACACACACACACACACACATATATATATATATATATATATATATATATATATAAAACAAATACAGTGGGGCTGACATAATCCTGGTTCACATTACAGTTGAAAAGGTATAAGAGAATAAAAGGAGAAAAGCTGTCAGAACTGAGGTTAGGAGGGCTATGAGCACTTGGATTTCAAAGGGTGGGTCAGAAGATTTCAAATGAGGCTTTTTCCCTAATGTCTCCATTTTTGTTAAGGATAAAATTTGGTAGGTATCTGTGTTGCTGACCAGTGTGAATCCATGAAAAACTTGCTAACGAGGAGTCTAAAACTTTGGCTAACTTCTCTCTCCCACAGGACTCAGTGATGGAGAAATCACTGGAGATTTTTGGAAAGGGGCTGTCAGAGTCTGTAGGTTTGCACACTTTAACTGACTCAGCTTGACAGGTGCCCCTGGAGTTTGGAGAGCATGAGATTTTGGGTGTCTGTTTCTTACCTGGAACAGTTCTCAATTAGGAAAGGGGCTGGTTGAGCTGCCTAATGGCACAGCCAGGAGAGCTATCTAGATGAAAACATTGGGCAAAAGTGAACACCCCGAGAGGCCGAGTCAGCCTAAAGGGCTCCCACCCAGAGGCCGTCCTGAGAAGACAAGGGAGCCAGTGTCCAGCCAGAAGTGGGGCCATCTGCCCCTGAAGGAATGGAGAGGTCTCCTGTGGGAAAGTATCTTGAGAACTCACTGAAAAAGCTGGTCTGGGAGAAGAACAGGCCAGGCTTGAGAACTCATATTTCAGTTGAATCTGAAGGCAGGAAAAAGCTGATGTTGAAGGTGAGCATTTTCTATTACTCAGGGAAGGGTCAGCCTTTCTCTTCTCTTGGGCCTTGAGTGGGTTGGAGCAGGGCCATCCACAATGGGGAGGGCAGTCTGCTTTTCTCAGTCTTCTGATTCAAATGTTAATCTCATCCAGAAACACCCTCCCAGACATTCAGGATAATGTTTAACCAAATATCTACATGCACCATGACCCGGTGAAGTTGACACATAAAATAAACCACCAGAACACCCTTCCCCTACCTCCCTAAATAAGGCACTAACGTAAGCCCCTACAAGTACTGATTTAATTTAGACTTCAGTAGTAGCAAAATGTAAGAAGTAAAGAAAACCTCATGAGCCCTGCAAATGCCTCTACATAGAGTACAAGGTACATTTCAAAGTGTAGGTCCAACCTCAAAAAACTATTATTCAGCCAGGTCAGTTTGAGAAAGCACGAACGAAGTTGTAGTAGGCAATCTTGTCATCTCCATGAGAGCACAATCTGATTAACTGCAGAAGGGAGAAAAAAGAGCCAGTGAGACAGACATGCAAGGCTGCTGCTGCTTATCTGCAGAGTGCACATAATAATAATGACCCCTAGACCTAACCAGTTCAGAATTTTATTATCCTCAGTTGATTCTGAAACGATCCTGAGAACCTGGTCAGTAGGTCAGATTTCATCCTCATCTCACACTTCACGAACTCAAAACTCAACAGAGTAAATGGCCTGCCCAAGATTTCAGAATTATCATTTATATTTATAAAGGCATTGTCACTTCCAAAGTACTTTTGTTTATATATTAAAATACAAGAGTTTGTCCACTGAGCCTGCACAGGCTCTTAAAATAGTAAGTTGCTGTTATCACAGCCTAATAGAAGAATCTAGTTATGCCACATGTTCAAATCATGTTTGCTGAAATTCAACTGAGCAGAAGCAGAGGTTACCTGTATAAGATGCCCATGCCTTCCCTGTCCCACTTCCCACTGACTGCAATTCCTCTCACCCATGTCGGGTAACTTGCAGTACAAATGATTTAAAATGTCCAAAGCTGGGTATGCTGTCAGTCTGAGATTTGGGAAGCTAAATGGATGTTTGGTCCATGAGAATACCCTTCTAACTCCCTCCCCCACTCCTTGCTATCTGTCTATGAAAAACGCTTATCTCCAACCTAGTCACTCCAGCCCTAAACAAAAGCCTTCCTGAATGAATCTTTATTTCCGAACATCCCTTTTTGCCACATAGCCTTTAGAAGATCTATAGGAAGTAGCTCAATGTTCTTAATCATTGAGAATGTTTTAATGATAAGCTGCAATTGCTGGCAATTTGGGGAGAAACTTTGTTCTGACTTCTAGGGAACTCTGCCTAAAGGGGTTTATTAGGGGAAAAGGCCTGAAACATGCGCTTCAACCCACTCATGAAAATTCTACAAGAATGTCCATGTCATTCCTCCACTTACAGTTGGCCATGTAACTCCTACTGAAAGATGTGGCTACCCTTGAACAGAGGTCACGCCCTCTTCATGCTAGCCCAGATAATGGGCTAATGCAGGTTTCAGCTGTGCCAAGGGCTGCCCACCATCCTGCCCAATCCAACTGCCTCTCTGTCTTCCCTTAGTGGCTGCCACTCCAGGATCACCTCCTTCAGCCCTGAGATGGCTCACCAGCCACTGTGTACTGTGCAGCCCCATGCCTGCTGAAGGAGATGCCTTACAACAGATTAGAAAAGAATGCCAATACCAGAAATCAAGAATGTATAGATCTGATTTGAACATCTTAAGTCTTCCCTAGTTAAAATGAAGTCACACAAAATTGCCTTTAGGAGACAATGAAGGTTCTCAGCATCTGCAGTCAACCCAGCTGAGTACTCATACTGACTGACCTCTTTAATCAGGGAGTCATCAACTGGGATGTTTAGAGAGTCACAGATTTTAAAGAACATCTCTTTGTCCACAAATCCTGAAGCTTCCTTGTCACAATCTTGAAATGCTTCACTGATGTTTTCTTTGCATGGATGATCTTTCAGCTGCTTGTGGATTGCGTCTATCAGAGCTTCCAGTTCTTGCATGCCTGGGTCCTCTTCAGTGTTCTTGCTATAGAGACAGGAAAGAAATGACTGGATGGAGTAGTTGTCCTTGACAAATCTTATCTCAGTGACCACAATTCTCACTTGGTGAAGTCAGGGAAGCTTCTATGACAGTTTTGATGCTGAGGTGGGGCTAGCTGATGACCACCATCTGCATAGGAAGGTATTAGTGGGGGAAGTTTTTTGAGCTGAAGCCCAGTTTCCTTTACTGGAATCCGTTAAATCACTGAACTACAACGAGTCAAGTTTAACATCGCTACCATCTCTGGTTTGGTGTTTGTGGGAATAACATCTCTCTCACTACTGTTGCAGATATAGAGCATCCATGTCACATCATCTAAAAATAAATGCATTTATAAAAACACTGTCTATATGTATATAGACAGTGCAGTCAGGAATTTCTTATACTTTTAATACTTTAGTCTTTCCTCTCTAATTCACCCCAAATTTTTGGAAAGGGTTTTTTTTTTTAAGATTTATTTATTTTTATACAAGAGCTGGGGTACAGGCCAGAGGCGCGGGAGGGTGAGAAGATTCACCAGAGACAGAGCGGGGAGCAGAACAGGCAGAAGGACCGAAATACACTGCTGAGGGGAGCAGCGGGGCATGACAGGAGAGGTCTGCTGAACCATGTGGGATTCTCGCCAGCCAGCCAGGATCGAACTTGTGCTGCAGAGGCTGCGGACAGCTTCACAGTGCTGCCCTCAACCCGCTGCGCCACCAGGGAGGCCCTTGGCAAGGTTTTTTATGGAGGTTAAGAGACTGCTCTGTGTGATGGATTGAGAAGTTTAGACTTAACATTTACTGAAACGAAGAGAAGTTAAGAGTCCAAAATATTAGGAAGAGGAAGGTCTACCTCTTAAAATCACAACAAGGATAGCAGAAGTCTTACTTCAATTGCCTCATTTCAATTTCCTCTGGACATGAAAGTACAAATAAAAAATGAAAGAAGTTTAGAACTGGAAAAGACTCTTGTGTTTCATCTTTATAAATACACTCTGGAACAAAACAGAGCTTGAATAAACTCTGTTTAGCTTTCCTTCCTTTTTTTTAATAATAAGAAAACAGACTTGAAGACTTAATCCCAGAAAAGGCAATAGCTTATCCCAGATCTCTGTTAGAGGCTAGATGAGAACTAACATCTCATTCAAATTCTAGCATGTTCTTTCAAGTATGGCCAACCACTTTGTATGAACACTTCCTTTCATATCTTCATAATACCAATCCACCATTGTTTTATTATTCCTATTTTTCTTATATCTAACAGTAAAAATAATTCACACTCCAAAGAGTCTCTCATTTCCCATTTTGACCTGCTGGAGACCTTTTCTGGGAAGGTATAAAGTGGTATAACCTCTCAGGAATAATTTGGAAACATGAACCAAAAATTCAGCAAAGAATTTCAAATGTTTTACCCTAAGAAAATAAACCTGAGTTTCATACAAAGATACATCTATAAGGCTGTTTTGAGATAACCTAAATATCCAAAAATGGGAAATTGGTTAAATAACATATACCATCACCAGGCAATACAATAATGATGCAACTATTGATGATGCAGAAAAAGTAGAAAGAGATAGTGAGAAAGTCTAGATACAAAATATGCAAAGAATGCTAGTTTGTGTTAAAGTTGTGGGGGGAATAATAATATATATTTAAATTTACTCTTATTATATAAGGAAATCCTGGGAGGATAATAAAAAAAAAGGAAGAGTTAGTTACCTATAGAGGATGGAGGGTAGAGAATAGGTAGATGGAAGATGGGGCGGGAACAAAATTTTCATTGGTTCCCTTGTGTATGTAACCATGAGAATGGGATACTGACTCAAAAAAATTATCAATGGTTTATAAAATATTTCATGACATTAGGAATGTTCATGATTATACTAGCAAGTGAAAAAAAAACCTGGTAAAATAGTATGATTGAATTGTTCCATTTTATATGCATATTGCAAAATATTGGAAGTAGTCATATCTGGGTAGTGAGATTTTAAAAAGTATTTTTGCTTATTTTTATTTCTATTTCCTAAAGTTTTACTCCTTGAATATTTATTGTGTTCATTATGGGTATGTGTTAATTTGGTAGTAAGCCAAAACCAATAAAAATTGTTATAAAAATCTCCGGTATCTAAATGCTATCTGGCATTATTTATCATAGAAGCAAAATGTTTATCTTGACGGGGTTAAGTTCAATCATACATTCTAAAGTATAAATGACTGCCAGGGAGCTATTTTAGTGGCAGAAAGCAGTCAAATCAATTTCCCATATCTTCCCAGGAATTACAACTATCCAGCACGTATACAATATGATTACCCAATCATTTTGCGAAAAGAAAATAACTCCTCCTTTCTGAAGAAGCCAGATACCCATTCCTCTTCATAGGGGAAATACCCATGGCGTCTGCTGCCTGTGAGCTAGATAAGTAGATTCACTGAGAGACTGCAATAGGTGGTACTCTTTAAGACAGACCTTGTGAAAATAATAGCCCCTAACTTGTTGCAGGGGCTCAAGCCAGAATCCTTTCTGTAGGAGAGCTGCAAGATCCAGGGTAAGGCTTGTTCCACAGGTTAACAAGGGAACACAGAGGAGGATGGTTATCCTTAACAGACATTGCCAGCTGCGAGACGGCTGGGTTCCCAACATGCCAGGTGCAGCCTCTGCCAAGTCCTCCATTGCCCTACCTTTACTTTCCATAAAAGCAAATGGGAGTTTTATAGGCTGATTTCTCTCCCACTGGTAAGAGGGATGCCATGGTTTTCTCTCTGCTGTTAGAATACTTTTCCGTAAGTACCCTGAAAAGGCTTTTTTTAATTTAGCAAGAATTAAATGGAATTCACCTATTTTCTTACAAAGCAAACAGTCTGTGCTCTTGTTCTTCCTTTCTTACATTATGTTTTGGGTAGTGAGCAACTCTTTGATACCGACCATGTGTTAGAAATTTTATGTGTGGCCATTTCAACTACAAAGATTCCGTGTTGCCCTCTTAGTCCAATCTTAGCTCTTGATATATCCAGAGCCTCCCCCTTGCCCCAGTCCCAGAGCAGGCAGTCACTTGCCCAGAGAGCTTCAGACAGTCAGACATCTTTTCTGAATAACAACACTCCTGATTTCTCAGTGCTTTTATCTCAACTAACATTCAGTGCATTCACTGAGCTATTTATTAAACATGTATGGCTCAGCATTATAATATGTCAGCATTATAATATACTGTTATATAATATACAGCAATATAATTATGTCAGCATTATAATAAACTATTGAGTCTAACAAGAAACCTGTCTCTACTAAGAATCCTTGCTCTTAAGAGAAGCAATAAGATACTGACTTTAAAACCACCAAAGAAGAGATAAATTGACAGTTCCCATTTAAGAGCGATACAGAGGATGAAAGAAAAGGAGAGCCAAATTGAGGAGGTGAAATTAGATCTAGACCTTGAAGGATGTGAATACTTGGACCTATAGAATAAAATAAAGGAACTCAGATGATGAAAACAGTCCTAGAAAAGGCATGAAGAAGGGAATTCTTGAGGTTTATTATATTAATACACCAAACTCTCTGAGTGCAGAGTAGAAAGGTAAGCTAAAAAACAACTAAGTTAGATAATCATTTGGAGCCACACTGTGGAAGATCATTGATGCCAGACTAAGAACTTTAGAATTTTGTACTTAAGTGATAACAGCTTTGAAAAAAAAAAAAATGATGAAGAAATCAAAGAATATCAAAGGGAAAATAAAAAAATCAAAACCAATGATATAGAAATGCAACACACCAAGACTAATGGGAATGAAAATATAAAATACCAAAACTTACGGAATGCAGCAAGAACAATTCTAAGAAGGCAGTTTATAGTGACAAATGCCTACATTAAGAAAAAAAGAAAGCTGTCACTATTCTGGAAGTCCAAGATCATGGCCTTTGAAGATTCCAGATGGTAGCTGGCAAGGCTCTCCCTGGTTCACAGAAGCACCTTCTCTTTCTTTTCACATTGTGGAAGGACGATAGCAAACTCACTGGCATCTCTTGTATAATGTGCCCCATAATCCCTTTCATGGGGGTCTGCCCTCATGATCTAATCACCTGTGAAAGTCTCCACCTCCTAAGTCCATCAACAGAGTATCAGGATTTCAACATAAAAATTTTGGGAGGGACAAAAATATTCCAACCATAGCACACACCATATATCTGATAAGGAGTTAATATCTAAAATATATAATAATCTCAAACAACTCAGTAGCAGGAAAAAAAGCAATCCACATGGGCAAAAGATCCTGAATAAGTGTTTTTCCAAAGAGGACATACAAATGGCCAAAGGTACATGAAGAAAACGTTAGCATCACCATCGGGGAAAAGTAAATTAAGATCACAGTGGGCTATCACGGCACACCTGTTAAGATGATACTTATCAAAAAGGTAAGAGGTAGCAAGTTGGCAAGCATGTGGAGAAAAGGGAGCCCCTGTATATTATCGGTGGGTAAACTGGTATACCACTATGGAAAATAGTATGCAAGTGTCTTAAAAATTAAAAATAGAACTAATATATAATCCAACAATTCTACTGAGTGTTTACCCAAAGGAAAAGAAATTATTATCTCAAATTAATATATGCACCCCCATATTCACTGAAGCACTATTCACAATTGCATATTCGCAATTGTCCACTGATAGATGATTAGATTAAAAAATATGGCATGCATATACACAAATATGTGTGTACACAGCACACAGATATACATATACACAAAATGAAATACTACTTGGCCATAAAAAAGAAAACCCTCCCATTTGCAACAATATGGATGAAGCTGAAGGACATTATACTAAGTGAAATTACCCAAATAGAGAAAGAAACATACTGAATGACTTCACTTATATGTGGAATCTAAAAAACTTCAAATTCCTAAAAACAGAGAGAAGGGTGATTGCCAGGGACTAGGGCATGGGGGTGGAGGGAAGGAGACATTGATCAAATTGTACAAAGTTTAAGTCATAAGATGAATAAATTTGGGGGATCTAATGTACAGCATGGTGATTATAGTTCTAATATTGTACAATATACTTAGAAGTTGCTGAAAGAATAGATTCGAGCATTCCAACCACACACACATATGCAAATGCTAATGGTGTGAGATGATGGATATGTTAATTAACTTGATTGTGATCATCATATCTCAATGTGTACACATACAAATCATCACATTACAAAACTATTAAATAGATAAGATTTGGTCAATTAAATCTCAATAAAATGGGGGGAGCACGAAAATAGTGTAATGAATTCAGAGCCCAGTCCCAGGACAACTGGTCTGGTGACACTGCGGGAAAGGAACTAAGGAAGAGAGTGGAGGGAGTGCTGAGTAAGGAGCATTGTGAGATACCAGGTAGGAGTAATGGGAGTATGGCACACACTGGTGGTCACCTGCCTTGTATTCATCCTTTCCTTCTTCCTAACAGAACCCTTATTTCCTTTGGAGCAGAATTAGGATTGGCTGTGTTTACAGACCAGACAATGAGATACAAGCAGAAGTTGCTAGGTGGGGTTCCCATCAGGCCCTTTAAAAACAGGAAAGACAATTGAGGGACTCATTTTTCAGTCTTTAACCCTTTGTCTTTCCCGTCTTCCTGTGTGGAATATAGGTGCAATGTTGGAGATGGGACAGTGACTTCATGACCACGGTGTAAAAAGCGCAAGGACCAAAGCTACTTGCTAAGAACATCTGAGAAGAGAGAAAAAATCAGGTAAAGGCACCACACCAGCTCTGGACTGCTAACCTCCAGACATTGTGTTCTATGAGAAATATAAAACTCTACTGAGTAAACTAATTTGCTTCTATTGCAAACAAATGCAACTGCTAACTGAGTGCTTTAAATTATGAAATTTAAATTTAAATTAGTGAAAATGAAAAGAAGCTGGAGATGAGATATTGCAGAACAAAATAAAAGAACTTAGTAGTTTATTGAATATTGTGCAAAATAGAAGAGGTCAAAGATATCTCCAAGGTAAATGGTACAGAAATATGACTAAGATCAAGAGGGGAATTACATTAATTGCTTGCCTCCTACATGCCAGATACTATGCTGGTACTTTACATATGTTCTCACAACTCACTGCTATCACAACTTTATGAGAAAGGTTGACAGAAAGAAGGAAACAGGGAAGAAGTAACAGTAAATGTGTCAGAAAGATGAGAATGGTTTTGTTTTTAATTGTACAAAGAGCTGGCGGCTCTGTTGCATGGAAGCACATGACAGGAAGCAGGATCTAGGAGTACAACCAGGTGCATGGGCAGGTGGGAGAACAAGTTATTTAAACACTCTATCAAGAGAGTTGAAGAAAGCAAACAAGAGGACCAAAACACAAGCCTTGAGAAACACCACCACACATACAGACAGTAGTAGGGGAAAGATTTTTAAAAATTAGGCTTCCAGGAAGAAATAGAGGAGAATCAGACTCTTATTAGATCTGAAGAGAGTGAGTTTCAAAAAGGGAGTGGTAAAGAATAATTTGTATTACATATAGACCAGAATGGCTAACCACTAGACCAGGGGGTTGACAAACTTTAGTCCACACAAAGCCAGCTTGCAGCCTGTTTTCCTATGCAAAGTTTTATTGGAATTTAGCCATATGCATTCATTTACATATTTCCCATGGTGGTTTTCACCCAATAAGGACAGAGTTGAATAGTTATAGCAGAGTGGTATGGCCCACAAAGCCTAAATTATTACTATCTATCATTATGTATTATCTATCTACCTTTTTACAAAACAAGTTTCCCAACCCCAGCCGTACACAACGAGTTCACTATTCCCGTAAGCATTTATTAAGGTCTGGCACATGGTATAAGCTGAAACATCTGTTGAATTATTAAATAATGATGACAAGATATCATTAGGTTGGGAAATAATGACCTTTAGGAAAGCAATTTATGAAGAATGTCTGAATTTTGGAGCAGTTGGAAAGGAGGCAATTACAAACATAAAATAGAAGAATTAAATTTGGAGAAGTGGGCACTACTTACTCTGACAAGAAGGTAAAGAGAGGATGAGTGATAGTACAGAAACACTCAAAGGTGAAGAGTGGGAAAACTGTAGAAGCTGACATTGGATCATATTTGAGACCGACTGCAAAGTGAATATGGAAGCGCTTGGGCTGAAAAAAAATGGGAAAAAATTAGAGTATCTGGAAATGTCTACATGGGGAGGGTGGGTGGAAGTGAAGTGGGTCATTGAACAGAGGAGAAGGGTCCTCTTCAAGCTGAAGAGCACAAATGGGCTAACAGAACAAGAATACTGTAAATGAACACATGGTCAGGGGGAGGATTATGCTACTCACACATGGAGATTACATGTTGAGGAGCACATTGATGAGCCCTTGTAATCCATGAGGCTGACTTTGACATACTGTAATGGGTACCCCTGACCCAAAAAGAACTTAGATGACATTAATACTCAATTACCAGTGCACTATTTTAATTTTCTGGTTCAGAGGAAGAAAATTACTAGCTCTACATTTTACCATCTTGTAACTGATACAAAAAATTGACACTTGATACAAGTTCTCAGTCCTGACAAATAGTCAGGATCCCCTTTCATTACTCTAAGCAATAAGAAGTCATACAAAGGGTTCGTATTTTCTCACAGCAAGATTTTTTTTTTAACCAGATAGAGAATGTTAGGTACCACAGACAGAATGGCTGGAAGATGTGGAAGCATTACATGTAGGTTTGTATCATCTTCATTTTCTCTCACTCATCTCTAAGATTGAAACAAGAATAACAGTGGATCTCAACTCAGAACTGGGACTTTCTTTACTTTTACTGGTATCTTATTGTAAGTGCCATAGAACTATCTTTCCTTCATTACAAAATTGGAAGGAAAAGAAAATTCTACCTGGTAGTATGTTAAAGCAAGATTTCCAGAATTGCTGGTATATGCACAAACACGGGGAAATTATAGAAACACACTTCTGAAAAGTACTTGAATTAATTGTATGGCCATATGACCTTAGTGCTGCCTCGACAACAAACTGTCTAGACCATTTGGCTCCCACTTTCCAAGACAGATGCCATACTTCATTAGTCCTGAGACAAATTATTTTTCAGATTTTTTACATCTCTGGAATTAGAATGCATTTTTAATTGATGGTGAATATAATTTATAATTGACAGCTTTTTCTTTCTTAATATAAAGTAACACCATGAATTTATTTTCATTTTATGTTTATAAATTATTTACTTCCTTTATATAATCAAAGGAATGAAGCATTTCTTTCACAGCTTTTCCTCTCATGAAACCTCCAACACCATTCCTCATTCTCCCTACTGCACTACTACACTAAAAATAGGGACATAAGCAGAAGCAGCCCCTCAACAGTATCTACCCAACTACCAGCATCTGTACCCACCCACCCTGTCCCTCCTGATGGTTACCATAGATCACGTTTCAAAGGGTAATCCCAGGACACCTGAAGGTTCTTGAGTCCCTTTTTGGGGTCTGTGAGTTTAAAACTATTATAATATAATAAATCGTTATTTGCTTTTTAGCTCTTGTTTTCTCACAAATGCATGGTGGGGGGAGTGTTCCAAAGGTTACATAACTAATGATATCATTAGATATAGAAGTCTGAATGCAGAAGCAGGTGAAAACCCAGCTATCTTCTATTAATAAAGTCAGACATTAAAGAGACTTAAAAAATGTAAAAAAAAAAATCGCCACTCTTCTCACTAATTTTTTTTTGGAAATCCAGTTGTTTTTCATAAAAAAAAGTCATTTGTATTAACATAAAATGAGTTTATTATTGTTTTTTAAAGCAAATTTAAAAGAATTTAAAAAACACATGTACTTTCCAAAATGGTAAATATCAATAGCTATAAAACTCTTTGAGGTTCTCAAGAACCTCAGGAACCCCACAGAGCATAGGTTTGAGGACCACTGCCAGAGAGGAAGGCTTTTAGTGAAAGCCAATTCCTCCAGTTGTGTACTAACCCTATTCTTTTCCACATATTCATAAATCCCCCAACAGACACATTTATCATTATTTCCCTTATGCAGACTCACTCCCAGTTACATTCAAGAATGCTGTTATTTATTCTTTCAAAAATAAACCAAAAATCCATTTTCTTGACTCCATTTCATCTTCCAGCTACTGCGCCATTTCTCTGTTCCATTTGCAATAAACCTGCTCTAAAGGATTATCTATATTTCCAGTTTCAAATTCCTCTCCTTATTCTCTTTTAAATCTAATCCCATCATGTTTTCCTACTTTTCCCATTCCACTGACATACCTCATCAGCCCCCCCCCGCCCCGCCCCTCAATCCCCCATTGCTAGATCCAGCTGTCACACAATGAATCATTGTCTTCCTTGATATACAGGCAATTCTTCTTTTGCGTGGTTCCCATATGCATGAATTTCAATTACCACCTTTTAGTTTAGTGGCCTAGTCCCTCAATAATAAGTTCAAGTTTCAGTTACCACAATCTATTAATAAAGCACAAATACACTGTCAGATTTTCAGCCCACTAATCAGTCCACAGTTGACACGTGCACATAGTGATTACTGACAATCATACCAAAGTCTACAGGGCACCTGTTTTTCAATCCATACACAGACTGCAAGGTTTATAGCTATGTTGTCTCCTCATCTCTCAGGGATAAACCCCCATGACATTTTACAAAAATGAATACATGAAACAGGGAATTGACCAAGAAAGGTAAAAGTGCAGTAAAGAAACAAAAAACAATAATGCTGGAAGTAAAATTCAAATCAAGCAAAATGGAGGTATGGAAGAAACAAATGGGGAAAGGCAGACACTGCTGCATTTGAGAGACCTCAATAAGCAGCCAGGAACAGTCAACTTTTGACAGAACTGAGGGAAGTGGCTGGAATGAAAAGGATGACGTGATCCCACAAGCTAGCAAAAAATATCACACCAAAAGACCCCTCAGAGATATTTCACCATCACTGAAGAAAGGCTAGGCTTATTATTTTTGCTTTTTGAAATAAAAAATAATAAGATCTTGGAAGTTGATCCAATCTTAAAAAAAGGAAGACAATTTGTCAAGGTGTGGAAAAAATGTCTGCTCTGTACCATAAGTTATGATGAAAAGAAGTCAAAGATTGTTCAAATAATACTTGATAGGATTTTTACAAAAAATAAAATAGTTTTCAATGTTGCCAATATTTTAAACTATAGATTAAATATTAAATAAAAATAAAAATAATAAAAATATTAAATAAAAATATTAAATAAAAATTAAATTTTATTTAATTGAAATAGTAAATAAAATTTACTATTTTTTTTCATTTTTTATATATTTGTAACCATCAGAGTTTTTGTGTTGTGAAAAAAATGTTTAAAGGTCACAGAATAATAGTAAATTTTCTCTTCAATGATTAGGACGGCTCTACCCGGCCATTTTTGAAGTCCTGCATTGCTGTGTTGGGGGGGTGTGGGGGGGTACTGTCTGCACTTTCTTCATTTGGCTTCCAGGATACGACACCCATGTGTTTTTCTTCTCCCTCACCGATTGTCCTATCTCAGCTACTAGTATTGGTGGCCTCCGTCCTTAGAGCTAGTCTCCTCATGTACACCAACTCCCTTAGATTTTACCTAGTTCTATGACTTAAAATGAAATTTATATACCAACAACTCCCACATTTATATCTCCAGCTCAGACATTTCCCCTGAACTCCAGATCAATATACCTGAGAGATGGTTTGATATCTCTACTGGGATATCTAACGGGTATTTTAACTAGTATATCCAGATATGAAATCTCCACCTCACCACCCAGCAAGAAAAACCCTTCCTCCACCCATAATGTACATCTTCCTCATCTCAGTTAATGGCAACTCCTTTCTGGCAATTGCTGAGACAAAAACCTTGGACAAAAACCTTAACTACTCTTTCTCTTATGTCCTCTGTATAATGTCTTAAATCCTATTGGGTCTGCCTTCAAAATATGGCCCAAATCAGCTTTTTCCCCAGTCTTCACTAATATGACCCTCATCAAGGCACCATCATCTGTTGCCTGATTACTGCAATGCTTTCCTAACTAATCTCCCTCCAAATTTATTCTTAACCTCATAGCTAGGGTAGTTCTTTCAAAACATTTGTCAAACTTTGCCACTCCTCTACTCAGTGTCTTCACAATGTCTCCCTCTCCATTTCACTCAGAGAAAAGTCAACATTTTCCCAAAGACCTAGTACATCCTACACAATCTGGTCCCTTGTTACTTTTCTAATTTTATCTTCTATTCCTTTTCCTGTCACTCATTCCATTCTAGTCAGTTTCAAATGCTTACCTTTTGCCAGTCCCTTAAGTAATCTAGGCATGATAGCACTCACAATTCCTTCTTTCTAGAAAGTTTTTTTTTAAGATTTATTTATTTATGCATACAAGAGCTGGGGTACAGGCCAGATGTGTGGGAGGGTGAGAGGATTCACTAGAGACAGAGTGGGGAACAGAACAGGCAGACCGACTGAAATACACTGCTGAGGGGAGGAGGGGGTGAGACAGGAGAGGTCTGCTTTGCCATGTGGGTAGCTCCCTGGCCGTCTGGGTTCCGAACTCGTGCTGCAGAGGCTTCGGATTGCTTCATAGTGCAATGCTTAACCCCTTGCGCTACCAGGGAGGCCTGAAAGTTCTTTCTTAAGACATATACACTGCAAACTCCCTTACCTTTAAGTATTTGCTCAATGTCACCTTCTCAAGATATAACCACCTCTCCCAGTAACTGCAATCTACCAACTGCCTCCTGAAATCCTTCCAACCTTTATTTTGCTCCATTTCTGCATAACACTCATCACCTAAGAAACTATATAACTTACTTGTGTTGTTATACAGCCAGCTTAAGTCAGTGTAGAAGGCCAACTCTGTGAGGGCAGCAACTTATATAATAATGTTGAGAAAGTTCCAAGTTACTATATTGGACCCAGAGACATTCTGTGTATGTCTAATAACTTCAAACATCTAAAATGGGATTATCCATTCATTTTAATCGAGAAATATTTCCTGAATAACTCTTATGTGCCAAAGCCTAGGTGGTCAAACATACTTTGCCAGTTCTGTTGCAGGAGCTTGCTGTTTTTGAAAGTGGTTCTGAACTGACAAGAGTGCTTCTGGTGAATACTGGGCAGCGTTGCTCTCCATGTACTTCAAAACATACTCATCTGTATCAAGGATGGTGAACCTGTGGCCAAATACTGGGGAGAGGGTAGAAACATGTTTAGCTTGGTTATGTTTCTATCAGGCAATTAGGAGTAAAATAATACTGATCCTCCAGTGACATTCACACACACACATTTATGACCTAGACTAATGAACTTTTTCAATCGCTCTCTAAACTAAATAGTCGTTTTCTCAGTGTTTAGGAAACTCAGGGTTAAATCTACAGCTTACAAATATAACCAATTTAGAGTTTAATTGCTAAGAAAGGAAAAAAAGACACCATACAACATATGTTGCCACATATATGAGAATATTACTTTTGTCTCAGTTGGAATACAGCCCAACTGCTTCTTGAGTTAATTGAATTAAATTCCAACTAAGAAGGAGCCCTTCACTTACCTGGCTAGCAGGGAAGCCTAAGCTGAGTCTAGACCTACCCTCAATCACAGCACCAATGAAGAAGTCGCTAGGGCCATAGTAGTCGGGGTATTCCAACGAAGAGAATGGCTTCAGAACTTTTGTTCTGCCAAGGTACTTGCCACCAATTATACCAGAATTGCGAACAGGAGGCTCAAAGATACTGATCATGTCCGTGGCTAGAAAATAAGATAAGACAAATCGGCGGTCTTTGTCTTCTGGGATGGGGGATTCCTAGAAAGGTGAAAAGAGGATATCATGAAGGTTCATGATCTATCTCGATGCTTCCAAACGTAAATGCCTACAGAAACTGGGCATAAACATAAGCCCAACATATAAATTATAATATAAATGAATGGTTTGAGGGATTCCGTGACTTGGAAAGTATATGCCTCATCTAATGAAGGCTGCCCCAACTCAACTTCAGTTGGTTGTAGCCTTGTGGGAAGGCAGGACTAATGTTGCGAGATCTTCCAATTCTTCATGAGAAGATAGAAATCTGGATTACTATTTAAAACCCCTGATTTTAAAATGTTGACTTCAATTCTTTCAAAGCAACATGTAGCCAAACAAAACACGTATACGGGCTACATTCTGCCCAGAGCCTGCCTGTTTGAGACCTCTTGGCTGACATTTTGTTCAACTTCACGGCAACAAGATGGTTATTCAAACTTTGGTTCTTTAAACAAATCTATTTATACATGTAATTTTCACAGGAATATTTGTGAAGAAAGGACTCAGTAATACAAAATCATAGACAAGACTTTTTCTGTAATAAATCAAATCACTGGATCCCTGAGAAATAAATTCCAAATACAACAAGCCTAATATAGACATGCTTATTCTTAACTAAAACCCTTTCATATTGTAACTTCAGCACATACTTTCATTCAGACCATGAAATTACTTGTGTAGTAATTTCTTGTTTATCATAGAAAGTAACTGAGTTTCCTTTTAGTGAAATAATCACCAAAAAAAGTTTCTAAACTTTATTTTGATAATAAAAAATGTAAACACATACCCCTACTATAGATAATAAAAACCAAATCATATCCCTTCTCTGCTCTCAAACCTCCAGATGACTCTCATTGTACTTAGAATAAAATGCAAAGTCCTGAGCAGGGCAATCATTCACCCTGGCAGGAAAGAGTGTTTTAAACTGAAAAAAAAAAAAAAATTCAATTTTCTTTATTTTGCATCTTTGGAAAAATACAACAGAAAAGATCTCACGTTCTTCTCAGTATATATCAAGGGGTTCACAATAAAGTTTAGACTTACAGGAAAGCTGCATAAATAATAGAAAATTCTCATACTTCCACAAGCTTCTTCTAACATTAACATTAACATCATCACAACCATAGTACAACTAATAAACCCAAGAAAATAACAAACCAAATGTTATCAACTATTGAGTGAAACTACTGTCCTTATTCCAATTTCACCTGTTTTACACTTTCGTCCTTTTGTTTCAGGAAGCTATACATTTAGTCCTTATTACTGTTTAATCTACAATCTGTGAGCTTCTCAGTCTGCCTCTAACTTTAATGACTTGGACACTTTTGAAATGTACTGGGCAATTCTTTTGTTGACTATCCTTCATGCAGCTCATTTTAGCATCTTTGGCAAAATACTACAGAAAAGGTATCCTACCTTCTCAGCCAGATAAGGGGTTCACAGTATCAGTGTATGTCATGTGTG
Organism: Talpa occidentalis; assembly: GCF_014898055.3. Taxonomy (NCBI): domain Eukaryota; kingdom Metazoa; phylum Chordata; class Mammalia; order Eulipotyphla; family Talpidae; genus Talpa; species Talpa occidentalis. The sequence goes on along the minus strand of NW_023602073.1, from coordinate 72,356,508 downwards.
ATGTTGCCCTTGATCACTTGGTTAAGATGTCTGATGGGTTTCTCCCCTGTAAACTACCACCTTCACCTTTGCAGTTAAATATCTTGAGGAAGATAATCTGAAACTATGAAAATCCTGGTTCTCCTCAAAGGTTTTCTCACTATCAGTTTTTAAAACAAGCACTGCTTTTTGTATCACACTAAAAAAAATTTCCCTGCTACAGCTAACTTAATTTTACAGATACATTTTATTACCATTAAGAAATTTTATAGTTTGGTCTTTCACATTTAAATCTTCAATCCAGTCAAAACTGACTTCTATTTTTAGTGGGCAACTTTTTTCTTTTTTCCCCATAGGGATGTTTTAATTGTTCCGGTATCATTTATTGAAAAGACTTTCCTTTGTCAGTCCCTCTGCAGTACCATGTTTGTCATATAGCTTAAGTGTTGATTTTATTCCATTGGTCAATTTTCTATCTTTGTACCAATATCACCCGTAATTACAATATTCTGAAACCATAGATCAGTTTGGGGTGAATATCTTTATAATGTTGAGTTTTCTAGCCAATGAATACATTGTATTCCTTCATTTATTTTGGTCTTTTTTCATTTCTCTCAATAACATTTTAGTTACAACACACCTTTTGTTTGATTTATTACTAAAAATGTAATATTTTTGATGCTTTGATAAATGGCATTTTTCTGACTTCACTTTTTGTATGTTGCCATTTATACATTAACTTTACCAATATATAATGTAGATTCTATTTGATTTTCTATATATACAATCACTCATTTTAAAAAGTGACAGTTTTATTTCATCCTTTCAATTCCTATTCCTTTGATTTCTCTTATTATTTTATGCTCTAGCTAGGACCTCCAGCACAATGATGACTAGAAGAGGGATAGAGAGCCGTTTTGCCTTGTTCCTAATCTCAGAGAAATCACTTTCAACATTTCACCACTAAGCGTGCCGCTTGCAGATTTTTGGTAGATATCCTTTATCAGACAAAGGAAATTCTCTTTTATGCTCTATTTACGAAGAGTTTTATTTTAAAACCATAATAGATAAATTTTATCAAATACTTTTCTGCACCTAATTTCTCTTTAATTCCATTACTATGATAATCTTTCAAAGCTGAAATCCTTTTTAGCTTTTAGTTCTCTGCTGAAATTCTCAATTCTGCCTTTATCTCCTTAAACAAATTAAATACACTTTTTTTTTTTTTTTTTTTTTTTTTTTTTATAGAGGCATGCTTTATTTATTTGTTTGCTGGTTTCTTTGTTTGTTTTGTTTATACATGCACTGGGTACAGTCAGAAGCGCGGGAGGGCGAGAGAATTCACCAGAGCCAGAGCGGGGAGCAGAGCAGGCAGAAGGACCAAATTAAATACACTTTTAAAGTCTGACTTTGATTAAACCAGTATTCGAAACCCTTATGAATCTACTTCTATTGTCTATTGTTTCTATTCCCTTTCCTTCAATGCCCTGTGTCTGGACATTGTATAATAGTTTTTTTTTTTTTTTTTGAACAAGTAACATACATTGTATTTCTTAAATTGTTTACAGAAATAATTTGAAATCTATGGTGATGCTATCTTTAGAGAATTTATATTTGCATCTGCTAGACACATGGGGGTATTACTCTTCCAGATTATTTTAACCTGATTCTGGAACTGAGATAATTCAGGACTTAGATATTTCAAAGTCAGACAAATAGTCCTTTCAAGGATTAGCCATATGTGTACTAAAGCACAAAGAGTTTACTAAGGTTTGTCCTTGATAGACCCTAGTTTGCAATGTTTCCCTTCACGGGTACTTCTTCTAGAATCAGCAAATAATTCCAAGGGAAAAATAGTTCCATTTGCCAGGCTCATTTCATTGGCCTTCAGTAGTCTCCTGCTTCTTGCTCAGTGAGTCTTTACAACTTGTTATTCAGCACCTTCAAGTAGTAGTATACATGCAGTGTGTGTGCGTGCACACACACTCACACACACACACACTCTCTCTCTCTCTCCAGTTGTTGTCCTAAGCAAGAGGGTTAATTCAAATTATCTAGTTTATCATTGTCAGAAACAGAAGTCCTCTACCACCAACTCTTCACCCTTTTGTACAGATCACATTTGCCCATGCTATTTGCACACATAGAAGAAAGCTGTGAATACAATGTATTCTTTCTCCTTATTTAGCAATATCTAACATAATTAGTAGCAATTTTTACAATTGATTATAGAATAACTTTTCTAGGATTTTTAGGTATGGAAGGTAGTTTACAATCATAATTTATAAACTCATGCCAGTCCTATGCCCTTTTCATAGCCTAAGCATTATATTGGTTCTTGATCAAAGGAATGCTGGGTAAATAGTCAAAAGGCTTAATTCTGGCGCTGCCTCTGCCTTAGCATCATTGAGAACTGGAGCAAGTCAATTAGCCTCTCTGATTCTTATGTTTTGAAACATAAAATGGCATAATATCATATTACCAACTATTAGAGAGTACATTTGTAAATATGTTTAAATAAATTAATTCACTAATTCAAACTTTATTGAACCTATAAAATCTAGAAAGACATGATCTTGCCCTTAAGGAGTTTGTAGTTACTATATCAAAAATTTATTAAGTATCTTGAATTTTAATGGTAACTCAAAGAACTTAACAGTGATGCAAAATCTTCATTAATCAGAATTCATAGGGTACGGAGTGTTCTAGTTGGCCTAGAGTTTGTTTGAACTCATTTCTTTTTAAGTTTTGTTCAATATTTTTCTAAAATATGTCAGTCAATCATGTTTTTATTTAAAAATTTTCTGATACATTTATAGTTTGAAAAATCACCTACCCATCCCTCTCCACTCACAATTTCTATTCCCAGAAATAACCTACTTCCATATTTCTTATTTTTGTCCATATTTCTAAATAAAATGCTTATATTCCTATTTCTACTTAGTTTTCCCCTATTTTAAAGATATCATACTTTCAATCCTATCAGGTAATCCAGCTAGTGAGTGGCATATTCAGCATTAGAATTTATGTCTATTTCCAACTCCATGCTCTTAACCATTAACTATATATGTGCTCTTAAAGGCAACAGCTATTAAATTGGTATGGTTGCATATATCACATTTAATAACTATGAGATGCATCAAGCTAGATATCCTAAGTAATACTAAAAAATTTGTGAGACATAGTTCCTGCCCTCAAGGAAAGCATAGCACATGGGAAAGGCATACAAATATACAAATAATTTAAATATGTAAGATTCACAATTGCTAAATAAAAAAGGCCAAAAAAAAAAGGTGTGGCCAAATTTGAGGGTAATGGGAGAGATTAACCATCTATGAAAGATTTAGGGGGAGGATAGGACTTGAGATAGGTCTTGGTTCAGGGGCACCATACTTACTACTATCTGACCTGCCAATGCTTCTAAAGTAAACACATAACTCTGACAGCTCTGACTCTACAGCTTACAGACAAAATGAATACCTGTGCATAGTCTTAAGTACAGAATCTTAAAATTAAAATTATCCTCACCAGTGCAGCCAAATAACGAAGAACCTTGTTATCATTCACCAGCAGTTTAATAACATCTTTTTTTGGAGCTTTTGGAATAAGAACAAAGCAATTCTGAGCAGAGTCTTCAACTAATCCATAGCCATTATAGGGAGGTAATTCCTGAAGAATGAAGAAAGCAAGAAAACAGGTATTTGTGTTAAAATTACATTAAAGGTAACAAAGTTTCTTTGAAAAAAATCTAGAATACATTTTTTCAAAAGCAATTTCTATATATACAAATGTCAGAAAAAAAACATGGAATAACCTGTCTGTATTTATGGATTTTACATGGTGATCACTCTAAGTGGTCAAAGAAATGACAAATGATGCTCCAAAGTAACCGCCAGAGCTAGACTGAAACTATTGCTGATGTGCATTTACCCTTTACTGCCAAAGCAGGGACTGGCCCTACTCCAGGTCCCCATTCCTGCCCTTGCATTGTTCCTTGCCCAGTGAAGCCCATGGATCTGCCTATAACTTTGGGCTGAGGGTGTGGGCCTCAGCCTGGCAGATCTGGCAACTTTTCTCAGCTCACCCAAAATGTGTATGTGTATCTGTTAGAATTCTGGAAGAGGTGGTCTGGACTGAGTTCAAGCTACTTTTTTTTTTTTTTTTTTTCATATTTACCTCTGTATTTCTGTTGACCTCGAAAAATAAGCAACCAATTATTTTACCAGCAAAATGGGTTTATTCATAAACATCACCTAAAAGCAGTTGGAAAGTGCAGTTTCATGGAGAAATATACGCACATTTCCCCAGAAGAAAAAAACGAGAGCTTTATGAAGTTGGGAAGGGTATTCTCATCGGTTGAACTGTTGCTTGGGAAAGAGTCTCTTCCTCCTCCACTAGGGCAGCAAAGCAGCATCACTTCTGTTTGGATTCTATAGAGTGAGCTGATGACAACTCTCTTCTCACCTTCTGACCCCATGCAAATGAGGTTTCTGTATATTAATGTTTACATTTTCTAGCATTTTTATTTCTTGATTTTCTCTCACTAAGCAGAGCTGACAGCCATATCTTACCAGGAATTCACACTGTGTCCTCACAGGACTCTCCCTTCTTTGTGAAAGGCCAAACTCAAGAAACCAAAGCAAATTTCAAATGCAGAAGGTAAATTTGGTGAGTTACATGAAAGTATAAGGTGAACTTAAATTTTTCATTCAGGTTTTATGAGGAGCTAAAAGCATCACTCTAGGATGCTAGCATTTGTTTTCCCTAAAACTTTAGTTTTTCCTCTGTCTCACCAATGTTAGGCAGACTACAGCAGAATTCTTTTTCTGTAACTCCTTTTTGTTATGGTTTCACAGAAAACTCAACTTGTATCATACTTTTCACTTGTAGTTACCTTCTCCAAATCTTTTTATGTACTGTATTCAGGCACATCAACAAGTCAGTCTATGTGATCCCTGATAGCTTCTGTTGACCTCAAATAAAAGCAGTCAGTAATTCCAACCACAAAGAGGATTTATTTGAAAACAAAACAACAGAAGAAAGTACAGATTGGAGAGGGTGTTCATGGTGAGATCCATGTGCACTTCTGGAATCCAAGAAAAACAGCCCCCTAAGTTACCCCTGAGGACCTCTCTTTCAGTTCCACTGAAGGTAGAAGCAGTGGGAGATGCAGGGCATCTTATATCTGTCATTTGATGTTGGGCTCCATAGTCTGATGATTTATACAAGTATGGGAACCCTTTCTAGCCTCCTGACCTCATTCAAATAGGACTCTAAATATTAATGTCCATACATCTGTCACAAGTTGGGTATTTCCTCAAAAACCAGTGGCTGCCATGGTCATCTAAGGTACAGTGCTTGGAACACTGACCCCTTAACTACTTCCTGGAGCTGTAGTTAATGTAATCATCAAGACATGGATCCAGTAGATGGACAATGACCTAATTTGCTCTAAAAGCAAAACCACTATTCAATGAATATGCAAGTTGCCACAAAGGGACTTTGGGTGAGACATGACCAGCTAACATTGGAGGTAGTCTGGAGGCTAGGCAGAAATACACAGTGGTGGCACCTAAACTTGCTTTATACTAGAACTATCACTCAATGAAAGCAGCCTGTTTGGGGGATGGGGTGGAGGTTGAGGGATTTTTGAAACTGGGAGGTAAGCCTCTGAGTAACATCCTTTCAAATTCCTTTTATGTTTCAACAGGTTTCTACCTGTTTTTCCTGAATGGCACCTCATATCCCCTGCTTAGAATGAAGACCTTCCCAAAATATCAGCCTATATGCCTTGGGGTCCTGGCACCTTGCTGCTCATACTCCAAGCTGCTACTTGGGTCGTGTTCTAAGCCAGGTGAGCCACTCCTCTGACTAAATACATTATCAGTTCTAGATACTCCTGCTCAGATGATCCTTCCACTAGAATTTCTGCCCACCTATCTTAACAAAGCAAGGACACATGGAGTCAGAGGTCCATAATCCTTCAGATATTGTTTTCAGAGACCAGCTCCACAGCAGATTAGCTCTCCTAGTCCTGGAGTCTTCCCGTTTTCTACCAGCATGTCTCCAGATGGAGCCAGCCTGAGATAAGATATATCTGGCCATTGGAACTATGCTAACTTATTCCTGATCTAGCAAATTAACCGGGCCTATGGTTGTCATGATTCTGATATTGAATATATTCCCTTCATATCTGCTTCCATCCTTGACCACTGGATTGACTTTAGCTTTATCCCTCTAGACCCCGCCATGGTCTCCTATTCCTGCTTTCCAACTTCATAGCTCAAGGTTTAAATGATTGACATGCAATGACTAAAGAGAGCTAAAAGTTTTTGCTGTTTGGTAAGTAGGGTGCTCCTACTCATTTCCAGTAAGAAGAGTGCACCACCAAGTTGCAATCTCTATCCCACCTCTTGACTAGATAAGACCCCTTTTTGTAAGAATGTTTTACATTTAATAGACCCATCCTGTACTTTACAATACAAAGTCAAGTGATATGTTAGACAAGTCTTTTAGAACCAACATTTCATAAAAAATGACAGAGAAAGATTTGAATTTTAGTACGCTATGAGTGATATCTAACAAAACTGCCATGAACCAAAGTTGATACTGTGCAGTCCCATCCATGGGACTGCCCAAGTTACACTGTGTGTATATACATACACACACACACACACACACACACATCCCCCCCAGGAACACAGGAAAGATGGTCAACCCTGCCTAGAACTTTAGAAGTCTTCTTAGAAAAGAGGAGACTTAGACTAAGTCTCGAAGGATTGAGAAAGAGACATATAAAGAAATAATGGAAAAGTACTTTAAGCAGGTGAAAGAACATCACGAAAAGCCCAGGAAAGTAGGATACTGTATTAGTATAAACACAAGATAACTTAGGATAACTGAAGCTAAGTGGAGGTAGTACGGGCAGCAGATGGAAGAACGGCATGGGTCTGGGCTGGAGGAATTCAATAATTCCATCCATTATTCATGTCTTTCTTTTGAGAAAAGAGCCCAGTGACATTATTTTATACACACAGTGGCAATATAAAGACGAGCCTCTGGTACTAATACCCTATTTAATCACGGGGAATAGGCAAAAGTATAACAAGCATCTATGCATTCAGTCCATGAAATTATATTTCAGATACTTCTTGAATTTGATGTATAATGTATGCTTTTTAAAACATGCAGTTCTCATTTGAAACACTAAAATATGTGACTTGGCTAAAATTCTCAAGGCTCAAGATTATTGGATTACTATTTCAGTGCATTAAAAGCACCATGTACTTACTCTCAGAGAGCAGGGACTTTTGTGGTGCAAAGAATTGAATTTTGTGGTTCAGTGTGATTTTAAGAAAAGCTATACAATGATAGAAAGCCATTTCCCAACACTGTCAATTAGTTAGTTTTTGTTTTCCTCCCAATCAATTTTTAAGTGAACGGGTTTGATAGGAATAATGAACTGTGCAGGGGTCTGGAATCTTATGAGATTTTTGAAATCAAAAATTTAAAAATACTATAAAAATAAGACAAGGCTTGGTATAAAAATGAAATTAAAACTACACCGAATAGTACAAAAAGCTCTCTTGTTCATCTACCACTTCTTTCCCTACCCCCTTCACCCCATTCCCACATGTTGACTGTTAACCACTGTTAACAGTATGGGTGGATATTATTTCAGGTCTTTTTCTCAGTAAGAAAAACAGACATTCCATGCAGTAATTTACAAAAATAGCATCATGTCATGTATACACATTCACTTAAAAATGTTATGGACAATTTTTCATATTAATATGCACAGATTTATTTTCTCTCTTTTTTCTTCTTAACCAGTCTTGTAGCTGCCTAATGGTATGAAATGGATATTTGATAATTTCTTTTGCCATCCTCCTTACACTTTATAATAAATAATGCTATAATATACATTCACACATACCTTTTTGTAGTTCCTAAACCAGGTTTTCTAGGTAAGTATGAATGTAATATTTTGAAAAAATTAAAAGTGATGACAATCTGCCCTTCAGGAAGGTTTTTCTTATTGACTCTCCTATTGACAACATATGAAAATGCCCTTTTCTTCACACCAGGGCAAACATTGACTATTGAGAGTCATTAAATCAAACAGATCTATAACCTCATTAATTTTACTCCCCTGTCTTTGATTATCAGTTAGATTGAAGGTCATTTTCTATGCTCATAAGTCATTTGTATTTCTTCTTTTGTGAACTGCTCTATTTCATATGCCATTCTATTTCGTTTGCCATTTTTAATTGGGTATTCACATCAGAGTTTTTGCTTTTTCCCCTTAAATTTCTCCATCAAAAGATTAATTCTCTCACTAGACTTAGAACAAGTGTTCCATTACCTGTTTTACAGGAGGTGGTTCCTTCTTGCTCACATCAATACAAGGTAAATCCGAGATACCAAATTTTTCTTTGTAATACTGTCGCGTGAATGGGTCACAGTCATAAATGAAGAATGTTCTCCCAAGGATGGTGAGAGGTTTCCCAACAATGAAGTCTTTGGCAGTATACCATTCCAACACCTCTTTATCAGAGATTTCCAGCACACACTGAGGGAAGTTCTCTAATATAGGACAGAGGAGTAAGAGAAAGGAATGAAGATGGGCAGATAATGACACACAACAGCCAGGCATTCTTGAGAAGCTGAGAGAGTACAGTCTTTTGATCTGGTCAAGGGCCAGGGACTCTTCTACATTTCCAGCAGAACATATGGTACAGCGTTTCCATCTGTTGACAGGACACATAAATAATATCCCATATGGTTTTCATAAAGTCTCTCTTCCATATTCAGCTCAAATGATCACTAAAGGTCACTTAGAAGAATTAGTGCTTAGAAGAAATCACTACAGGAGGAACGAATAAATGTCCTTCTACAAAGCAGACAAGAGGGATGGATCCAAGTCACCTAGCTTAATTTCCCATCCATTTATTCACTCATCCAACAAATTATTAGTGAGCACATCTCTCATTACTAGGTGCACTGTTAAACGCTGAGATGACATTAACAATACAGACACAATTCCAGAATTCCAGACTATTTGGAAAAAACACTGTTTAGGGGGATAGGTACTAAACAATTGTGATCACTGCTAATAGAATAGTCTGAGCTAGTCCTGAAGGAAGTGTAAGGGACAGAGAGTACAGAAATCTGGAAAATCAATAGATTTTCAAATGTAGAATCAACCTTGCATTTTGGGAGTAAATCCAATTTTGTCCCATATTTTATTAAAACTAAGAGTTGATTTGCTTAAGATGGTTTCTCTGTAGCTATATTCTGGTAAAGTGCCACATTGCCTACCTGTAACCACAAAGTTTGGCCCCAGAATCCCAATCACAGGGAGCATGACAGGTACACAGGTATTCTTCTAGTTGATAATTGCCAAGATGGGAAAATAGGAAGGCAGGTTAATCACACAAAAAGAAGAGCTGGTATTTTCCCAGTTAAGCATTTTTTAAGCCTCCAAACCTTCTCCCAGTGTCTACCCTACAAGATCCCTTTGAGTTGCCTCAGGAAGTGATGGGCAAAGGGGGACACATCTCTAACTCCATGAATTTTCCTTAGTAAACAATGTGCCAGGAGATCTGGGGAGAGTGTGTGTGTGTGTGTGTGTGTGTGTGTGTGAGTATCGCATTTGTGCGTGCACATGCACTGTCTAGCCATTCAGCTTTGTTTGTTCAACAATTGTTTTTTGCATACTTTTGAATTTCTTTTACTGACATTTTGTTTAGTTGCATATATGTTCATAAGTGAAATGGATTGAGTTTCTCTTGGTGCTTTTGGTTTTACTCGTCTTTTTAAATGAACGAATTGTTTCTTTTCTTTTTCACTGAATTTGTGTTCAGCTTAGAACTATCTGTCTTTAAATGTTTACCAAAACTCATCTGGAAAATTTTCTGGACCTGGTGTTTAATTTGTGGAAGACTTTTTAACTGATACTATTTTAATAATTAAAAACAGCTGGTTTCTATTTCTTCTTAAGTTAATTTTTAAAAATTTACTCATTTCATCTAAATTTTCAAATTTAGTGGCATAAAGTTCTTGGTATTAGTCTCTTATTTTCTGTTTAATACCTATTAATTTAAAAATACAGCTCCTCTTTCTATATTTAATATTGTACATGTATGCCTTCTTTCTTTTCTCCCTTGATAAATCTTGTCAATGGCTTGTCATTTTATTAGTCCTTACAAAGAAACAACTTTTAATATGGAAATCTACTCTTTACTTTTGTTTTCAATTCCATTATTTTGAGGATTTTATTTTATAATTTACTTCCTTTCAATTTCTCTAGATTTATTTTATCATTCCTTCTTTAACTTTAAAAGAAAAATGCCTTTTTAGACTTTTAGTATTTTTTCTTTTTCTTTTTTAAAAGATTTATTTATTTATGCATACAAGAGTTGGGATACAGGCCAGAGGTGTGTGTGTTGGGGTGGGGGGGGGGTGAGAGGACTCACCAGAGACAGAGTGGGGAAGAGAAAAGGCAGATTGACTGACATACACTGCTGAGGGGAGCAGTGGGGTGAGTCAGGAGAGGTCTGCTGCACCCTGTGGGTAGCTCCCTGGCAGGCTAGGGGATGGAACTCATGATGCAGAGGCTGCAGATTGCTTCCCAGTGCTGTGCTTAAACACTTCCGCCCCAGGGAGGCCATTTTTTCTTTTTCAAATAAGCCTTTATAGCTATAAATATCCTCCCAAAGTGTTACTTTAGATATATCTAAAAGTTCTGAGGGAATTTTGGCTATCATTTAGTTCTCAGAATTTTTTTTAACTCAGATTATTTAGAAATGTGTTTTTTTCTTTTTGTGCTGCAGTAGCTGGTGATAGCTTGATAGTGCTGTGACTTTAACCTCTGAGCCACTAGGAAGGCCCCTAGAAATGTGTTTTTCAAGTTGTAAATACATGAGATTTTTTTTGAGCTATATTTCCAAAAGTGACTCCTACCTTAATTGTGTTAATATCTGATAATGGTATATGATAACTAGACTTTAAAATTTGTTAAGACAAATGAGTTTTAATAAGTATTCAATTTGTGCTTGAAAAGACTGGGAATTCTCCAGATATTGCTGCATATACATATTATTAAATCAATATTACACTTACATTGTTCAAATTTTATATATGTTCATTGTCCTTTTGATCTAGCAATTAATGAAAGAAATGATTTTTTTTTTTTTTGGCCTTTACTGAACCAGAAATAGAAAGTAGATGCCACTGTTGGCAACTGTTTTCAGTGGATTTTGTTTTATTTACTTTATGTATTTTTTTCTTGTTCTCTCTAAAGTGCTCTTTTCCTTTGTTCTTTATTATTCTAACTCTGGATTTAATACCAGCTTTTCTATAGAACTTTCTTAAGTCTTTTGAACTTACATTTCTTCTTCTGAAATTTTGTCTACATGACATAGTAAATTGCATAACCAGATAACCTGGACCCTTTCATTATTGTTTAACAGCTTTGAGTATTTATCTGACTTTCCTCTACTGCTACTAAAATTGACAGAATGATAGGGATTCCAGGTCTGGGAGATACATTTTCATTTATTCCTCCACAGTAATTCCCTATGAAATAGTTCCCACAGTAGACATTTAGGTCTTATTTAATTGAATTTAATAACAATCACCCACTGGATAAATGCCACCTCTTTACCACCACAGTTCTTTCTAGTTAAAGGTTTAATTAGATAGTACAAGTTTAGCCTTTTCTGTCCTGCCACTGCATGACTAACAAAAATTTTCACAAAAGATACATTTCCTACCTCTTACAAGAAGCCTCCATGTGTCACAGACTATCTCTCCCTATACATATAATGAAATATTTTTAAATTTGGAGAATTATAGAAAAGAATGATGCCACATTGATAAGGCAGAGTCAAACATGGAACCTGAGATTTTAAGAATTTGGTTTTAGTGACAGTTTTCACACCACCTTGAATACATTTCTATTTTTTTCTTTTAACTACTATATATCTAATGTTTGTCAGCTCCAGATGGCAGGAACTTCAGGTTATTTAAGCATCTGGAAAGGCAAAATTAGTACATTAGTTACAGTGTCATAGAACTCTAAGAAGTTTCTATAGGAACTAAGTATAAGAATATGGGCGTCACCAGGCAGACCATGTTGAAGAAGGACGTGCATTCAGTTGTTGTTACCTAAAAATACAAGCTCTAATAGCAATTAGTCTCCTTTCTCAAAAAAAGAGACTTTTAAAGTTAACTCTCTTAATTTTAAAATGCCAGTTTTTAACTTCCTTTTACTCTTCTCCTAATCTCATTCTTACCTCCCTTCTGTGCAAAGATTCTATTGGGTAATTCATTTATTATACAGGTACCATGTATGCTGTTTGTGTGCATTTTATGTAGATGTTACTTTCATATACATCTCATTTTCCTTTTTCTACATGAGACTATGGTTTAAAGAAGCATCCATTTGCATATATATATATATATTTTAGCTACTTCATGTTTATGAAAATGTACCTTTACCACTTTTTTTTTGTAGCTCATGTGCTCTATGATGGAAATCTTCAACTTCTTGTCCCAAAAAATGTTGCATTAAAAAAAATACTTGCAGGCCAAGCAATGCATGTGAGCAGGTTGAAGTTAGCCTTTAGACTGCCAATTTATTTATAACTTCTAATCTCAATTTGTTTATAAGCTCTAAGACAAGCCTCTTGCTCAATATTTGGAATTTCTTATCTCCTAGTTCCAAAGGATAAAGTAAAAAGAAAAAAAAAATCAATGAACGTAGACTACTGGCAGACACCTAAGCCCGAGAGATGTCAGTACTTGTGACCAAGATAATTTTCGTAAGAGAAAATTCTTAAAACTACTAAATCAATAATTAAATAAGCCTACTTATCTCAGGGAAATATTGATGGATGCCAAGTATCAGCTGCATTTTGTTGAATCTCACTTTCTAATCCACTAGGTTATTTTATTTCTTCCTTTTCACTTCATATGCCTTTTTTTCAAATTAATAAACTTTTATTGATTCTCTGTGCTAGGTTATTTTATACCAGCAAAGAAAGAGCAGGGGTCGACACAATGAAGTTCTATGAATCACAGGCATATCTTTTTCACTATTAAGCAATCCCACATAGAAAATTCCAGTTTTAGGCAATAATTGAGGTGAAAGGCAAAGTCAGGAAAGCATGTAAGTGGTAAGTTACATCTTTGAATGAAAACAAATCTGATATTAAGTTGCTTCAATTCAGAAGTCTTGCTCTTCCATATTTTTAACAAATCTTCCACTGCTGTTTTGATTTTGTTTCCTTGCTTTGGGTATCAGTCATCTCCACTAGACCATTTTGGAGGCAAGCCTGGACTAACCAACAAGTAAAGGAGGGAAATTGTGGGAAAAAGCCACTTTTTAAATACCTAGGAGAACACAGCACAAGTCTCCCAAGTATAAAAGGAATGACTACATTGATTAAGTAGCTCTTTTGTGTTCCCAAAAAGGTCCCGATTAACAGAGAATAGACTAAGTCTAACATACTTGCATTTTCCACTAAAACCTTAGGCAAGCGCTGGCGGTTCACCAGGAGTGGGAAGGGATCTCGCCCATCATTTCGTTCATGGACCTCTCTAATTTCCACCGTATTATCCATGAGATAGTAATGAATAATGTAGGTCCGACATTCACCAAACATGCTGTCTGTATCATCCCAGATTGCATAGAATCGAAGAACCTTTGAGAAATCCAAAATAGTGTCTTAAGAATCCTACAAGTAGAGAGTTTAACTAGGCTACTTTGGCATTTATATATCTGACAATAATGAAAAGATTAGTTAGACTATGAAGTAATCTCTGTGGTTAAATAAAAAAGGAAGAAATATTCACTGAAGATACAGAAATATCTGAAATTTATAAGTCAGATGTTAACAGCTGGAAAGTATTAACTAATAGGCTTATACATTTGTGCTGAGAAAAATTCACTTTGATCCAACATATTAGTGAAGGAGAAGCTAAATTAAAGAACATTGGGTCCTTTATACAGTGACTTCTATGCATTAATAAAAGTAACATGAGTGGTTCATATATAAAAACAAAAGAATTTTCACTTATTGACTTTTCAAAGATTCATCAACACACATCTTCTAGCAACACTATCAACAACACATTATTTAGATACATAATAATAATTAATACATATATGATTCACATAATGTCCTTAAAAGACTTTGTTAGTGGTAGGTAAATTTTTTCTGAACTAAAAAAGGATCAGATTTTTGAGAGCAAAAGAACAGCAAAGAAGCATTAAGGGTGATCTCCCCTGCTCTCTTTTCCTTTAGTACAGAAAGAAGACTCAAATCTGCTTCTACGTACCAGCCCACAGGGAGAGGATATGAACATTGGAACAGAGTTGGAAAATACCCAGAACATTCTGTACTCATAAATTAATGCAAAATTTAAAAAAGGAAGCATCTGCAATGGGATTTCTGTGAAATTACTATTTTAACAGAAACTTACATATATTCAATAACATTGAAATTTTCCAATAATTCATTTAAGGTTTCCCAAAGGATTTTATGAGATTAACTCATACTTGGAGAAAAAGTAGTTGGTTGAAAATGTTAAGTGGGAAGCAGATGCAGCTTAGAAATTGTTTTTAGATTTAAATGTTTGGTGGAACCCCCAAGACTTAACCCCACAATACTCTTTAGTTCTTCAATAAGAAACTCAAGACACTCTTATGTCTCTAACTCTAGATGAAAAGCTAAATTATAGATAAAATGTTTCAAAACACACAACCACCAATAGAGCTTGCTAACAATAAACATGTAACATGTTTGGAAATGAGTAAACTTCTGAGATGTCTACTTCACTTACTTGTTTGTCAAAGGTGAGAAACTGCTTGAGTTGATCGAAGTCCGATGGGGTGACATACTTACGAAGAGGCTGTTTCCGGAGTTCAGTGTAAGGGTCAAGAACCATCTTTTCTGGGGGGTTTAACTCAATTCCTTGACTTTCCAAAAATTCCTAAATAATTTATAATTTAAAATGTTCATCTTTTTTAAAGCTTTTAAAAGTAATTAACTGATGTATAAAAATAAGCATAACAATTATTTCTATTCCATTGTACAAGTTAACCACTAATTTGTATCTTGAACATGTCTTAGCAGTACTAAGACTCCAAAGGACCCAAATCTACAGCACAGCCAATAACTGATAATTACCATAAGTACTCTATATTATAAAATTGTTAGACAATATGCTAGGCTAGTTGGAAGGTACAATAGTAACGTGACTGGTCCCAAATATCAATTCAGATGCATTAAATTTAGTTAGATGCCCAGGAAGACAGTCTAGGATGCCTTACTTCAGCACATCTGGAACCTAACCATAGTTTCAAACAATGTGTGATTCATATCAACTATGGGAACAAGCAGCACAACGGGAGTTAAACTGAAATCAAATCCTCATTTTTCAGCTCACTTAAAACTAGTATATGATTAACTCGTCCCCCTCCAAAAAAAAGAAAAGATAGCACACTGGTTATTTTTGATCAGAAAATACTTTAGCAATACAGGAAAGATAAATCAAATGCTCAGATCTCATCAGAAAAAGTTAAGGAAGGGCCTCCTTGGTGGCACAGGCAATTGAACGCAGCGCTGTGAAGCTGTCTGCAGACTCTGCAGCGTGGGTTAGATCCTGGCCGGCCTGGGAGATACTCAAATGGTGCTGCAGACCTCTCCTGTCTTGCCCCGCTGCTCCCCTCAGCAGTGTATGTCAGTCAGTCTGCCTGTTCTGTTCCCCGCTCTGTCTCTGGTGAATCCTCTCACCCTCCCGCACATCTGGCCTATACCCCGGTTCTTGTATAAATAAATAAATCTTTAAAAAATAAATAAAAATCTTTTTTAAAAAGTTAAGGAAAATAACTGGATGTGACATGATCTTGAAGCTTATTTTGCCAATTATGAGTAAATAAAACACTATTTTCAGAGTTACTATAACTTTGAATACAACTTGACATTTCCTCTAAAAAGCACCACATTAATGTATCTTTTATGATCATCAGAGATGGAAAAAACAATTTCAAGGAATCTGTATACATTCTCAAACTGGAAATTAACCTGAAATTTGGGTTTCTTTTGGAAATTGTGGTTTGCTTCTGGAAAATTCAATAAAAAAATACACAGAACTAATATACAGAAAATACTTGGATTTTAATATTGAACTTTGTGCCAACTAGCTGTGATCTTAGCATTTAAAGTTTTACTAGGCAGTTGCTGCTATCATTTCAATATTAAAATATTATGATCTTAACATATATTAACAATTGAGTTGTAGATAATGACTAGCAATAAAATCTTCCTCTCTCATGAGAGAATGTTTAAACATAGTAGGCTCATTGAATGAGGTATTTAATGAGCGTTTTGTTTCTTTCTGTTGCTTCCAATAAATAACCAGGCCCTTTGTTAACCTTACTTTAGAGATTTTGGCAGGAATGTAGAAGCTTCCTAAAGTGGAGTAGGTTCTGTGTCTTGGTAAAGTTCATTATTTATTTATTTATTTATTTATTTTGTGGGACCCTCGCTGGCAGCTGGGGAATGAACCGGAGCTGCAGAGGCTGTGGGTAGCCTAGAGCTCAACCGCAGCGCCACCAGAGGAGGCCCAATCTTAGTAAAGTTTAAACTCTTTGAAGAGGTTATTCTAGATTGTACTAGAAGTACAGATGAGAATGGAATATCTCTGAAGGCAAGAAGAGAGAAAGGGGAAATTCCTCCAGTCTGGAAAATAGACATAATTTGGTGGGCCTCAAAATAGCAGATTCTACATGTGCTCGGCACGGGTGGTCAGACATATGTGCAGCCAGAAAGGCACATTCAATTTCAGGGATTCAGAGTCCCAGAACCTTACCCAGCACCACAGCATCAGGATGTTGCCCTTGGTCACTGGCAACTTATGGACACTGACTGTATGATGGCTTTACATCTGGGGGGGGTGTTGCTTCCTTGTTCTTAGAACTTAGAAACTTTGGTAAAGCTTAGAGTGAACAGAAATACCAGCCCAGTGCAGTATTTATGTTCCTCCTTCTGACTCACTTTATTCACTTTACTTTCCAGTTCCATCCTCGTTGAAGTCCTGTTCCATATTTTCATTCCATTAAGGGTGATACCTGTGCTGTTCTTGAACTGGCATGTCAACAAATTTCTTATCAAATGATTCATCTATGATGGGATTTTAATGTTATTTAAATGTATATATATCTGTATGCCACTACATAATATTGGCTCATATCAGCATATACATAAATACCAAACTGACTCTTACATAATAAATATAGGCTAGATTATCTGTGTCCTTCCCTTACCCTAATAAAATGAAATGTATCCTTTCATGAATTAGAATGATGTTTTAGACACCACAGTTTCCAAATATATACTATACCTGGGTGAATCGGTCACAATCAACAATGCGGAAAGTTTTGCTATAAACTGTAATGTTTATCCCTCGATTTAGGTCTTTCCAATGGTAATGGTCTCCACGGTCATTCTTTGCAAGCCGTTGACGTTTGATTAATTTGCCTTGAGGGATCCCAGAGTTTTCCACAATGGGCTCTATGATAGACATGCTATCATCTTCTAGGTAGTAGTAGATAATCACTTGACGGATCCTATAATGCTCCTCAGTTGACATTGGAACATCTTCTTGGAAATAGGCATCGAATTTCAGCACCTATAACACATAGGAGAGGGAGATGTAGCATTATATGAGTTTCTCCAAAAAATAGCAAAATTAGTCAACCAGAAGGGGGAAGTGACAGAGTGGAGTATAGTGGAGGATTATTGGGGCTTTGGTGGTAGGCATGGTATGAAAACATACCAACATTTGTAGAGATCTGAGCTGATAAACCCTAAGAAAAATACAGTGTTGGAAACCAATATTACCTCAGTAATCATAATTGGGAAGTAATAAAAATCATATCAACAACAAGAAAATTAATTAAAAATGAAAAAAAAAATCAAGTACCCTTCTGTAAAGAGAATCACTCAGGGAGATTTGACTGCTCAACATTTCTATCTTCTAAATTGAAAACTGCAAAACTACAGTGCATTGTGTTCTTTATGTGATCTGGCAAATTGGATAACACTGGCTATCTTGGAAAAATTGGCTTTGGGCTTGAGAGTGGAGAGAAGTCAGATGGTGAGTGATCTGAGAGGCAAGTGAGGAATAAAGTGCTATTGTTTAAAGGACCACAAAGTTGGAATAAGCTTTTTTGTTTTTTTAGGACAGAATAGTATAAGCCTAGGTAAGAAGTAGTCACTAGAGTATTTGAAATGGAAGTGTCATGAAAGTTAAAATTTAAAAGATGAAAGAATAATAACATCAGTGAGACAGAGGAGTGGGTACGTTAGCCTGGGAAATAGGATGTAGTGGGTGATGATAAAGAGAATATGGGAGCAAAGGGTAAAGATGAGGGCACTCAAGGAGAGGTCCTGGTCATTACCACCTAACTAAGAACTTAAATTATAGTCTAAGGATGAGGAACAGTGCAAAGAATGTCTAAAACATGGACAAATATATTCACTATTAAGCAGACCTCTGAATATTCCTAAAATATTTAAACTATGGTTTAACTTAGAAAAACTAAAATTCCCTGATTACAAAAAAAATCTCCATTTTAAAATCATGCATTTAACTACTCTCTCTATGCCTTGTTATCTATGGTAAATATGATTTATCTAGAAAAATGATGCAAGTAAAATTAATATGAAAATAAAAATATAAGTATTGTTCTTCATGTCACCTCTCTTTAAAAAAATAAATTATAAATAATACTTAAAAAGAATAAATTATGCAAAGGCAATTAGCAAAAAATAGTATTACATTTAATAGTTAGTATTTACATCTTAATAAATGTATTATGCCTGTTAAATGCCACTCTTCTCTTGTATTTTCTCCCTTCTCCCTTATCTACTGATTTTTCTTTTTTAAAGATTTATTTATTTATTTATTTATTTATTTATTTATTTATTTACACAAGCACTGGGTACAGTCAGAAGCACGGGAGGGTGAGAGAATTCACCAGAGCCAGAGCGGGGAGCAGAACAGGCTGAAGGACCGAAGGACACTGCTGAGGGGAGCAGCGGGCGGCAGGAGAGGTCTGCGCGCCATGTGGGACCCTCGCTGGTGGCAGGGAATTGAACCGGCCCTGCAGAGGCTGCAGGCAGCTTCACAGCCCAGCGCTCAACCGCTTCGCCACCGGGGAGGCCCATCTACTGATTTTTCATTGTCTGTTATAAAAGTAAATAAACGAGAAGGAGGTAAAGAAATGCCCACTCCTATAATGGATAGTGTTTAGTGCATGAATGGATATATTACCTTGTTCCTATCAAATGAATAATCGGGACAGGGAAGAGGGAATGATATGATTCTGGCTAATAAATTAATTTTTCTAAATTAAGTAATTATTAATATAAAGTGATAGCTTAATCACCAGGTTATTTTGTGTCTTCTAGTCTCTGTCTTTAATAGGTACTCAAAAAGTGTTGACTGGCTGGATGAGAATGTTACAGACATATAATAAAAATATAATAAGATGTAGAGAAGGATAAGAGAGAGAGAGAAAACATAGGCTAGCAGCAAAGTAAGAAAGCTAACTTAAGAAATGGTCAATAGTGGGCCTCCCCAGTGGCGCAGCGGTTGAGCGCTGGGTTGTGAAGCTGCCCGCAGCCTCTGCAGCACCAGTTCAATCCCCAGCTGCTCCCCGGCCCACCGGAGGAGGGTTCCCCATGGCGTGCAGACCTCTCCTGCCGCCCGCTGCTCCCCTCAGCAGTGTACTTCGGTCCTTCTGCCTGCTCTGCTCCCTGCTCTGGCTCTGGTGAATTCTCTCACCCTCCTGGGCTTCTGACTGTACCCAGTGCTTGTATCAATCAATCAATCTTGTATAAATAAATAAATCTTTAAAAAAAAAAGAAATGGTCAATAGTTCTCAGTCTAAGTGATACATAAAAGTCATGTGGAAATTATAATTGATGAAGAATGGGGAAACATAATTTTTTAAAAATTCCCACCAATGATTTTCTACATGGCTAGGGTTAGGACTACCTCACCTTAGTGAAAAGAGGAGGCTCATTGACAAGAAAATTAAGGATGATGTAGAAATGTTAATGAGTGGAAATAAAGTAAGACAGATACAAACTAAATGTTATATTACCCTTAAGTTATTTTATGTCAAATCTGAAATGTTTCCTGAAAAAGAAAAACTAATTGAGATAGCCTGGAGAAAACTGGCAATAAATGGAGTTGTCATAATTACATTTTACATTTTGTAGAACTCAAAGATTTGTTATCATTACAGAATAGTGGATTTTTAAACAATAGATAACACAGATCAGGTAAACATAGAGCAATATAAACTCAAAAATTCAGAATTCATCCATTTTTTCTTTAATTGTATTTGGAAAATAGTCCAGGGAAATCTATGGGGAATTATTTTCTGTAATAGGCTTGCTGAGTAAAGAATGCCTCTTTGAATCCTGAGTTCAGCTGTCTATGACTAAGGATTGAGGCATCTGAACAATTTTTTTTCCTCAGAACACTCTGGAAAACCTGGGGTTTACTGCTAAATTTCCTGCAAACAGTTGGCTCTCAGAAATTTTAATTCAAGGGGCACCTCATAATCCCAGATGATACCTTTTTGTCAAAAGCCACATGTGCAGGAATAAACTGTGCAGGTGGGGCCTGCTTGGGTTCTCCATAAGTTAGAATTGGAGCTTTACAGGCCAACTCATCCAGCTGAGCCTGGGACAGCTGGTTAAAGCGGAGCCGCTCCCCGCCTATCCCCACAGTTGGACGTCGAGCAATCGCATAGCCATTCCTGTAGCCCAGTGTCTGGCTTCTATGAAAGGCTGTTTTCTAAAGAAGAAAAAGAGTATGTCATTAATAATGCCTTACAAATATTTGTTAGATAAAAGAGCTAACAAAAATACCATAACTTACACCTTTGCTTATAAACATCACAAACCTTACATCAAAAAATTTACCTGTATTAGAAGTTTCTTATATTTAAGCTAAAATACTTGCCCAGGGACAAGGTGGGAAGCAGTAGACTGAGTTTGAAATAAAATTTAAAGCCCTGCTCTGGAATACCCAATTTAACTACTAGTTCACTTTTCACAAGAAATTAAAATACTATCTAATCTATATGCTTTAATTTTTTTTCACCAGTCTTCTTGTACTTTTCATTCTATCTGGTGATCATGAACTGAGGAGCCTAGATGATTTGATTATGAAATGAAATTTTTTATTAAATTAGCTAATTAATTATGTGTAGAAGAACTGGGGTGTAGACCAGAAGTGGGGGTGAGGAGTGAGAGGATTCACCAAAGACAGAATGGGGAGCAGAACAGACATTTGCTGAAATATACTGCTAAGGGAGTAGCGCGTGAGACAGAAGTCTGTTGCACCATATGTGGGTTAGCTTCCTTGCTGGAGATCGAACTAAGGTTGTAGAAGTGATAGCTCTGAGACTTAACCTTTTGGCCACCAAGGAGGGCCATGAAATGAATTTTTGCCAGAAGTGAAGGGACCTTCTTATTACAGCAACACTGATATATTCATATGTCTTTGGAAAGTAAGTGTATATTATATATTTAAAGACTTAAACTCAGTAATTCTACCCTGATCCTTTAAGATATAATCCAATTTTAGGGAAATCAGCAGTGAAAAAGGAGCCATTACAACCAATAGCACAGATATAGAAAGAATCATGAGAAACTACTGCGAACAAGAACATGCCAACAAACTGGCTAACCTAGAGGAAATGGCTAATCTAGAAGAAATTACAAAAAAAACATACAATTTAACAAGATTTAATCATCAAGTAGAAAATTTGAATAGACCAATAAAGAGTAAAGTGATTAAATCAGTAGTCAAAAACCTCCTAAAAGAGAAAAGTCCTGAACCAAATGGTTTCTCTAATGCATTCTACCAAACATTTAAAGAATAGCAATTCTCAAACTCTCAAAAATTTAAGAGGAGGAAGCAGTCCCAAAATCATTTTAAAATATCAAAATTACCCTGACACAAAACCCAGATTAGGATGCTACAAGAAAAGATAATGACATATCAAGTCATAATCCTGATGAATATATTCACAAAAATTCTCACAAAATATCAGCAAGCTGAATGTATTAGTGCTAAGAGGATGATAACATAATCAAGTAGCATTCATCCCTGAGATGTAAGAATGGTTTAACGTATGCTTATCAATAAATTTGATCAACCACCTTAATAGAAAGATAAAAAATCATATGATCCTGTCAATAAATGCAGAAAAATGTTTGACAAAATATAATGATCTTATAAATATAAAATCAGGTGCAAGACAATGTTGTCACTCTCATCACTTTATTCAACATAATACTCAAAGTCCTAGTCACAACAATTAGGCAAGGAAAGAAATAAAAGGTATTTTAATTGGAAAGGAGGAAGTAAAATTTCCTCTGTCAGCAGACAGCATGGCTAGTTAGTACAAAATCAACATACAGAAATCAGTTGCAGTTCTAAACAATAGTGAAATATCTGAAAAGAAATAAAGAAAACAATCCCATTTGCAATAACATAAAAATATGAAATATTGAGGGTGGAACTTAACCAAAGAAGTTAAAGATGCAGTCACGAGAAAGACTGCTGTTTCTGACAACATGGATGAAATGTGAGGATATTGAGAAATATCCTGAGAAATACAAATACAGTATGAGATCACTTATACATGGAATCTTAAAAAGCCAAGCTCACAGAAACAGAAAATAGAGTGGTGGTTACCAGAGAATGGCAAAGTAAAAGGAGAAATTACAAGGGTACAAACTTCCAGTTTCTTCAATTATAGGATGAAATAGTTCTGGGGATCTAACGCACAGCCTGATGATCATAGCTAAAATACTATATTATATGCTTGAAAGATGTTAAGAGAATGGTTCTTAATTGTTCTCACCACAAAAAAGAAATGGAGATTATGTGACAGAGTAAAGGTGTTAGCTAATGCTATGGTGGTAATCATTTTGCAAAATATAAATGTATCAAAACAGGTTATATACTTCAAACTTACACAATGTTGTATGTCAATTATCTCTCAGTAAAGCTGGGAAAAAGTGGAAAGGAAAATTAGAGGCTATGTTAATTTGATAGAATATTTTTCCTTTTTCTGCTTTTGGTAATGTTAGGTTACTTTCAAAATCATATATGTGTATATTATGTGTATATATATATATAAAAAATTGGGGGTTAGTCATAAAAAACATTTATGAAAAAATGGCTTACCTACCTTCTAAATTCTTTTCATTTCAAAAGATCTGTATGCTTAAACAGATTGCTGGCGGTTATTTGATAGAAACTATTTCTTCAAAAGTATTGCCAATGTAGTAAAAAGAATTGTTCCTTTGAATGTTCCATAATGAGACATCTAAAGGTGATGGCCCATGAAGCTGGCTGACATGCAGAAGTGCCTGTCATTAGTTCTTAGAAGATCTATATGAAGATTAATTAATTAATTAATTAATTAAAATAGAATGTTCACCTGCTTTGGGTCACTTTTTTTTAAAAAAGCTTTATTTATTTATACAAGCACTGGGGTACAGGCCAGAGAAGCTGGAGGGTGAGATAATTCACCAGAGACAGAGCGGGGAGCAGAACAGGCAGAAGGACCAAAGTACACTGCTGAGGGGAGCAGCAGGTGAAACAGGAGAGGTCTGCCTCGCCATATGGGAATCTCACTGGCCAGCCGGGAATCAAACCACCACTGCAGAGACTGCAGACAGCTTCGCAGAGGCTGCGGACAGCTTCACAGAACTGCGCTCAACCCGCTGCACCACTGGGGAGGTCCTATATGAAGATTATAATGTGATTTTGGGGGTTTGATAACCAAAAGATTCCCCCTTTTTAATTCAGAAAACCCTAGTACTTTGCTAAGTGCTATCTGAATTCTGAACTCTGCACTTATAAATGTAGAGTAAAATTACACATTAGTGTCATTTTAGTTTTTAGGTATCTCAAAAGCAGTTTTCACTTAATTTTAATGTGCTTCTTGTGCTACAAGTCTTTACAAAGCTTTGAAAAATAAATGCACCCCTAAATCCATAAAGTCATAAAGGCAAATCCACTTACTTGCTGTGAGTGATTATGTCTTGTTATAAGGTTTGTAGGGTCTGATTAAACTCACTATTCTTCACATATTTTGCAGGAAATAATTTCCTGCCCTGCCTAGAGTTCCGCAGCAGTTTGATATTTAAATTACATTGGTATTCTAAAGACCGTGGTTACTAAAGTTTTCCCTCCTGATTTGTATTTTATTTCAATAGACCTCTCTCAAATATGAGGATGAGGAATCAAGCTGTAAATTTGCCTTTGCTGGTTATTATATATCATGTCATCAGTATGCCTACAGACTTCAAAGATAATTCCGTTTTATTCACAATGTCATGTGCCAGTGATCAATGATGTGAAAAACTTGCTTCAAATACTGCTCCTGATGTTTAGACAAAGACAGGTGCTTATTGCAGTTTTTTAAAAGTCTAGTCAAATAGTAAAATAATGAAATCATAAGCTTCATGAGAATAGGGATCAGCTCTTTCACACTGGCATACAGCCACTCAACAAATATTTGTGGGAATGAAAAAGTAAAAAGATCTATAATAAAAAAAAAGATCTATAATAATATGAAAGGTACAGTAAACTTCTTTTGCTAACAGAATGATAACTGACCGTGACTTTTACTAAGGGTCAAATGTTCAGGACTGCAAGTCAATTGATAGTTGTCGTCCCAGAGGCCTAACACACAAGACAGAAAAAAATAGTCTGAATTGACTTCTTCACTGGGTAACTTAGATAAACGTTAAGCCTTTCTTTTCCCACCTCTAATGACAGAAGCTACTTCATTTCCTTTCCTGTTTTTAGACAGATCTCTATCATTACTCACACTATCATGACCTTACTAATGGATACTCATGGATATCCCTCAGGTCTCACCACTCCTTTTAGTCACTATGGTTCATCTTTAAAAAAAAAAAAAAAAGATTTATTCATTTATGCATACAAGAGGTATGGGGATGAGAGGATTCACCAGAGACAGAGTGGGGAACAGAACAGGCGGATTGACTGAAATACACTGCTGAGGGGAGCAGCGGGCGAGTGAGGAGAGGTCTGCTGCACCATGTGGGTCACCTCCCTGTTCAGGGATCGAACTCGTGCTGCAGCAGCTGCGGATAGCTTCGTAGTGCTCCATCTTAACCCCTTGCGCCACCAGGGAGGCCCCCATTATGGTTCATCTTTTGAGAATTAAACATACCTAGTCCTTCAAGTACTAAAGACAGTGCCCATGCTTTTCAAATTTCAAATAAGGCAAATTAGTTAATACTTGGCCAGTGTACTTAAAATATAAAATATGACCTCAACATAATGTAGACCATATATGACAAACACATGACTAACATCATACTCAGTCTTGAAAACCTGAAAGACTTTTCTCTAAGATTAGGCACAGACAAAGATAGTCACTCTCATCACTACTCCTCCTCACAGAATTGGAAGTCCTAGTTACAGCTATCAGGCAAGAGAAAGAAATAACATCCGTATTGGAAAAAAAGCTGTAAAACCATCACTATTTGCAGACAACATGACGATATACATAGAAAATCCTAAAGCTGCCATTAAAAAAAAAACTATTAGAACAATAAATCAGTGAAGAGGCAGGCTACAAAATCAACATGGTCTAAAAATTTGGCTGTGACACTTGAAATCAAAAAACACTTAAAAGAAAACATAGGCAAAACACTCCACAACAATGGCATCAGTAATGTCTTTCAGGACATGACCACAAAGCAAGGGAAACAAAAGTAATATGGGACTACATCAAACTAAAAAGCTTCTGCACAGCAAAGATAGCTATCATTAAAATGAAAGGACACCCTACTGAACAGGAGAAAAGATCTACTCATTATATAGCCAACATGGGGCTAATATCCAAGATCTGCAAAGACCTCATACAACTCAACAAGAAGAAATCATCCCAACCAAAAAATGATCAGAAGAGCTAAATAGGCATTTCTCCAAAGAAGTCATACAGATGGTCAACAGGCACATGAAAAAAATGCTCATGATCATTTATCATCAGGGAGATACTAATCAAAACCACATTGAGATACCTCCTCACACTTATGAGAATGACCCACATCAAACAGACCAGAAACAAGTATTGGGAAGGATGGGAAGGAAAGGAACACTACTACACTGTTGGTGGGAATGTAGACTGGTCCTCCCTCTAAGGAAAAGAGTATGGAGATTTCTCAAAATACTAACAACAGTGCAACAATGTGTCCCAGCAATTCTACTCCTAGGTATCTACCTGAAGAATATAAAAACATTAGTTCAGAAGTATATATGGACTCTTATTTATTTATAAAAACCAACTTATAGATACAACCTAAGTATCCAGAGACAGATGGGTGGATAAAGATGTAGTGTATACATACACAATAGAATATTATTCAATTGCTGAAAGAGATGAAATCTTGCTATTTGTGACAAAAAGGATGAAACTGGAAGGGATTATGCTAAGTGAAATAAATCAGAGGGACAAAGACAAATACTGGGTAATTGTATTCATACTTGGAATATAAAGAAAAAAGGACTAGATAAAACCAACCTTGAAATCTGACTGCAGGACTGAAGTTACCGGAGCCGGGACATGGGAGAGCCCAGTGGGCGATAGTAGAAGATTACTGGTGATGTGCTGGTGGACATGGTGTGATAACATACATTTGAAGAGGTGTAAATGAACCTATTTCCATAAAACATGTATAGTCTTGTACCAGTGTTATCTCAATAAAAATACTTTAATGTAGTTTTTTAAAAAATATATGAAATACGTCCAAGAAACAGTTCATCTTACTTGTAGTATAGAAATACACATTCTCGGAGCCTGGCACTCCAATCCACACCTCTGTGATCTTCTAAATCAGCTCAAACCTACCTCCTCAGTATCCACACTCATCGTCACCAAATGCTTAGACTGCTCCTGCACAGGGCAGGAACATGCTCAGAACATCTTATAAATTACATAAAATTGAAAAGTCCACTGAAGCAAAATACCTGCGATGCCAGGTCTTAGTGCAGGAATAATTATAAAAAATAGATTCAGAATCCAAATTCCCTCACCAAACTTTCAACTCCAATTTATTCTCCCAAAGAAAACAAATTTACTATTTTTACCTTACTTTTATGACCATGGAGAGGAACTCAGTTTAAATAATTAAACTATATGAAAACAAATTCTCATCTATGATAGTCACTCTATCAATTTTCGGTGTTAATCTTTTAATACATATTTCAATAGTCCTATTAGAATTAAGACATACTAAATAATTTTGCCATGGACTAAACTATGTCAGGAGAGATAGAAGGGGGGAAAAACAAGCTTTCTTTTCTCCTATTCAATTTTGTCTAGAAGATGCACCTAAAAACACTTAACCTAGGCGAGGAGCAAAACAAAATCTAAACAGGAAACTTAAAAAATGTTAGAGAGAAAAGAATAGGTCTAGGGGAAAAAACAACTAATCACTTGAGGCTGAGGGAATGGAATTACCTAGCTCCGACAAAGCAGAGAAGGATAGTTTGGGAGGAAGATGGGCAACAGGACAGTTTAGCTTCCTGAAAAACAGCAATTAAGAAAGAAAAAAAAGAATGCGGAGGTGGGACTAAATTGTAGAAAAGGCAGAAGTGCTGGACAGAAAAGGGATGAAGCTGGATAGAAGCATAACGGAGAAGGGTAGACACTGCAGAAAAGGACATGGCATGGGAATGCTAAACAAGACAGGACATGGGTCCGGGATTCAAAAGAGGAAGGAGGCAGGGTGGGGATGAGGGGCTGGGGAGAATGGGTGGGCTAGAGCGGAGGGAATGAATGAGGTGGAAGGTTTAGAGAGGTTGAATGCGGGAAGGGTCGGGTTAAGGGGTGCTGAGGGACGGAGCTGGACACGGAAAGGTATGGTGTGGGAGAAGACATCGAACGCACTTGGGAGTGAAGTGGGGGAAACAGTGACGTAGAAGCAGCAGCAGGGATTAGGGAGCAGAGCTCAAGGCCTATGGGGGGGGGTCGAACGAAAGAGGCCCACAGACTACCAGGGAGCAGAGGCCAAAGGATGAGAGGGAGAGAATGAGGCTGGGTGGTGGAGGGCGACATCACTGCGGCGGGGAAGAGAGTACAGGGTCGGGGCAGAGAGAGGATTTGAAAGGAGAGAGGACAAACGTGGGTGGAGGAGAACGGAGGTGCACTAAGCGGCGCCCCCCGAGGCCGCCCGGAGTTGGGAACAGGTCGGGGTTGGGCGGGTAAGTCCTCACCGTGGAGTCCTTAAAGGACGTGCCCGGGAGAAAGGGCAGGCCATGCACGGGGTTGGACACCATCGCAGCCGCTAAAGCCACCACCGCCCCAGTGGGATTTAGTGCTCCGGGTTACCCGGGCGACCGGCCGCGTTCTCAGGCCTCCTAGAGCTCCATGGCAACGCCAAACAGTCCGTGCGCTCCAGAGTGGAGGGCGGGGCCCGAGGCGCAGGCTGGCCCGTATTGCGCATGCGCCCCCAGGAACGCCGCATGGTCTCGCGGTATAGTGGCCGCCGGGAAAGGGGCGTGGTTAGTGGGTGCTGCGCCCCTGGCCCCGCCCCTCCGCTCGTCCGGCGCTCCCTACGCCTTGGGAAGTGGTAGGCTGGGTGGGCGGAGGCGTGTATGAAGAGGGTGTAGCACCCTCTGAGGGATCCTGGAGACGGAGCCCAACCTTAGATGTGTTACAAAGGAAGGGAAGTGTTCCTTCCTCTCTTTCACCCCAGTCCTCGTGGGGCTCCGCCTACCTTGTGAGCTCAGACAGTTTTTTTTTTAATGATTTATTTATGCATACTAGAGCTGGGGTACAGGCCAGAGATGGGAGGGGTGAGAGACAGAGACAGAGCGGGGAGCACAACAGGCAGACTGACTGAGGTACACTGATGAGGGGAGCAGCAAATGAGACAGGAGAGGTCTGCTGCGCCATGTGGGTTTCTCCCTGGCCGGGTGGGGGATCGAACTCGTGCTGCAGAGGCTGCGGATTGCTTCATAGTGCGGTGCTTACCCCCTTGCACCACCAGGGAGGCCCTAGCTCAGGCAACCTTTTCTGCAGGCCCTGGGAAAATGACTCCCGTTGCGTTTCACACTAAAGTGCGAATGGTTGGTTCCTGGTGCAAGTATTACCTTCACCAGGCCAGTGCTTCTTGGGGGCAGGGATTGCAGAGTATTTGTATTAGTGTTTGTGATGTTCAGTGAACCAGAGCAACCTTCTGGTACCTAATTCTTCTATTGTCTCGATATCTTTCCACTATCACCTTCCTTTTTTCTCCATAGCCAATCCCTGCAGTTCTACACCCTCTCTGTTTTAAAAGACTGGTCTTGGATAGTTACCTCATATGATTATCTCAAAATCTGTCAGCTGAAGATTTAGAGGGAGCTCACCTCAATTCCCCCAATCTAGTTTATACCTACCTGCAACTACAATGTAGAGTTCAGAACAAGGACAAAGGCTGTTCCTTCAAAGAGAGAGCTAAGTCATAAGAAAGAAGCAAATACCTGAACTATTTGTCAGCAGCGTCACAGGTATTCTCACCTTTGGTGCTTTTTATAAAACTTACTTAAATTATAATTCCTTAAATGAAATTAATCCTGTCCCTGAAGCATTTTTTTAATAGAAAGATTTATTTTTTTTTTCTTTATTTTTTTTTAAATAATAAATTTTATTTTTATATTCCCCATACAATTGCAGCCCCCCCATTCTGACCCCAATCCCTCCCCTCCCGCCCCCGCCCCCCTAAAAGTGTCTCTGGTTCGTAGTTTTTTGTTGATTTTGATTTTCACTTTCTTATAGTTATTCGTTTTCCTGGTCCCTTATTTAAGTTTAATAGAAAGATTTATTTTTTTTAAAGCTTTATTTATGCATACAAGAACTGCGGTGCAGGCCAGAGGTGTGGGGTCGGTGAGAGGATTCACCAGAGAAAATGGGGAACAGAACAGGCAGACTGACTGAAATCACTGCTGAGGGGAGCAGTGGGTGAGGCAGAAGAGGTCTGCTGCACCATGTGGGTAGCTCTCTGGCCGGGGATGGAACCCATGCTGCTATGGCTGTGGATTGCTTCATAATGCAGTGCTTAACCCCTTGCGCCACCAGGGAGGCCCCCCTGAAGCATTTTTTTGGAAAGAAAAAGAAAAACTATTAATCAGCACCGAGGAACTTTATTCTTTTTTTTTTTTAATTTTTTTTTTTATTTTTTTAAAGAGGCAAGTATTTTATTTATTTATTTATTTGTTTATTTGTTTATTTGTTTATACAAGCACTGGGTACAGTCAGAAGCGCAGGAGGGTGAGAGAATTCACCAGAGCCAGAGCGGGGAGCAGAGCAGGCAGAAGGACTGAAGTACACTGCTGAGGGGAGCAGCGGGCGGCAGGAGAGGTCTGCGCGCCATGTGGGACCCTCCTCTGGTGGCCAGGGAGCAGCCGAGGATCGAACTGGCGCTGCAGAGGCCGCAGGCAGCTTCGCAACCCAGAGCTCAACCGCTGCGCCACCAGGGAGGCCCAGCACCGAGGAACTTTAAATAAAAAAAAAAAGCAAACAACACCCAGGTGCCCTGAGACTGAATTCAGTAGATTTGAAATGGGGCTCCGGAATCTGATTTTTATACAGCTATTTCTGATAATGTACCAATTTTAGAGACATGACACAGCTGCAGACCTGACACAGAAGGCATAGCTACAGGATCTGGGCAGTTTACCACCAACAAAGTCAGCAGCTTAAGTTTTATTGCTACTTGTCAGAGCAAATCCCCTTGTTGGGTTTCACTAGTGGGTGTGAAGCTCAAAGGGCCAGGAACACAAATCCACTAGTGGCACCTAAAGCAGTTATCGGTGGCTGTTTCCCACACTCTGCTCAAAGAGTTTCTTTTCTAGTACTTCCTCTACCATTTTACTTCTTTTTCCCATTGTCTTAATTTTACTTCTTTCTCTCATTGTCTTAAAAAAAACTTAAAATGTTTGTTTTTTGTTATATTTAGTGCAGGTGTTCAATGTTTTTTTTAAAAATATTTTTTCCAAGCCAAACTGTATCCAGCTTTATTAAAGATACTTTTCAAGCTTCTGCACAGCAAAAGAGACATTAATCAAAACAGAGAGACATCCCACTGATTGGGAAAATATCTTTGCACTCTGTTCAACTGATAGGGACTGATCACAAAGCTATACAAAGAACTCACACAACTCAACAAAATCAAAATAAAATATCCAATCAAGAAATGGGCAGAAGAACTTGAAAGACATTTCTCCAAAGAGGAAATGCAAATGGACAACAGGTATATGAAAAAATGTTCAACATCCCTTATAATCAGGGAAATGCAAATCAAAACCACACTGAGATACCTTACACCATTGAGAATGGCACATATCAAAAAAACAAGCAACAACAAATGTTGGTGAAGATGTGGTGAAAAGGAACTCTCCTACATTGCTGGTGGGAGTGCAAACTGATACAACCACTATGGAAAGCTGTCTGGAGGTTCCTCAATCTACTAAAAATGGAGCTACCATACGACCTGGCAATCCCACTACTAGGGATCTACCCAAAGACAGAAAAATATTTATTCAAAAGAACATCTCTACCCCTATTTTTATTGAAGCACTATTTATAATAGATAAAACCTGGAAACAACACAAATGCCCAAAAATAGATGACTGGATCAAGAAGACGTAGTATATATACACAATGGAATATTACTCAGCAATCAAAAAAGATAAACTCATGCCACTCGCAGCAACGTAGATGGAGCTAGAAGAATTATGCTCAGTGAAATAAGCCAGAAGGAAAAAGAAAAATATCGGATGGTTTCACTTATAGCAGGAATATAGGGGAACCAAATAAGATGTCAGTGTAAAAAAAATAATAACAGTACAAAACACAACAAAGCAAAATGGACAATTATAAATCAGACATCCTGCAGGGGAGGAGGAGGGAGAGGGATCTGAGGGAGGGAGGGAGGAGCACAGGGGACTGAGGTGATGGTGCACGGGTGCATTGGTGAAGGTAACTCTATGGAGACTACACCTGAGGCGGTGGGGGGAAGCAAATATTTAAAAATGAACAATGATATAAAAAATTAATACAAAAAATAAAGATTAAAGAATAAAGATACTTTTCATAAACAATCATGGTATTTCAGGCAGGATATGGACAATCATTAACAGTATACAACAACTTTCAAACTCCCCTCTTCAATGGACTACCAAAATCAGAAAGCCACTATGAAGTCTTCGTTTAATGCTCTGAGCAGGGAAAGTTTGGAGTGAGGGCTGACATTTCACATTTAGCATGTTGTTTAACAACTTTTCACAAGCTAACCCTGACTTTCAGGTAATGAAATGAAAATGGCAGATTTATCGATCTGAAGATCCACAATCTAAAAAAGGAACTGCTGTTCTTTTAAGGGGTGCTGTCTCAGTGGTGTCCAGTGGTAAGTGGAAAGTCTCAGTTCATCTCAGTGGAAAGTCCAGATTGCCTGATACCAGTAACCACTTTTTTTTTTTTTTGGTCAGGTCTCAGGGTGTAAGGGAGTCAAGTCTATGCTGAAGGCAGAAAGGGAGGACATAAAAATGAATTTTAGTTTTTCCATACATGGCGTCTGTGCCAAGGTGGCTAATGTGCATTAACATCAAGGAATCCCTCCTCCTGGGAACCAAGAGGAAGTCTCTCAAAACTAGAAGGGAAAGGTTTTCTCTCCCACATCAATCTAGCTTAGGAGACGTTCTATTAGTGACATATGCCCTTCCCCCAAAAAACAACAATGAAGTGTTCTGTGTGCTAACAACATAGCTTAAAAAAAAAGTAAAACAAAATTCTGCATTTTTATAAAACTTGATAAAAAATAGTATTTCAAACTGTGCAGTCACCAGAAGTACACAATTATCAACAATGCACACACTTCACTTGGCATCTCCAGCACCTTCAGCTTTTTGTGCCTGGTCTGTTTTGGCATCTCCATTTTCTGCAGGGCTATTCCCATCCTTGCCAGCATCAGCTTTACCCTTTTTTCCTTTGGATACCTTCTCTCCCTTCTTTGCAGGGGCCTTTTTAGGCTTGGGCTCTGGCTTTGGAGGAGCAGATTTAGCAGATAACCTTGTGGATCTTCTCTGTGGTTCGTCATTCACCTTGGCTTTATCTCCTTTAGCATCCCCTTCAGCCTTTCTCTTGGGCCTGGTGGTGATGGCGGGATGTGGTGCTGGACACGGGGATGCAGGGGTGGGTGGGCTTTGGTCGGACCGGGGGGCCGGTGTGGGGGTCGTTCTCGCCTCTTCTTCACACTGCTCCCTTTTTTTTTTTAAGTAATGAATTGGTTAACTTTTGAGTTACTGAAAACCCTTAAACATATCTGTCCATTGAATTTTATCTTAGCCACTTTTCTAGGGTGGAAGCCAGCCATTGGGAGAGTATTTCAAAATAGTAAGTTCAATCTTCAAAGAGAAGGTTCTTCCACATTATTGAATTACTAACTATAATCCTTGCCAACTTTCGTGATAACCTTAAACTCTTACCAGTCATGTGACCCCTCCCTCCCCTCTCTTAATTAAAGTAAATCCCGTAGCGTTAGGAGATACTTGGAAGAGCCCTTCTTGACTAACTTCGTGGTTGCACTTCGGGCTATATTCCCTGGGTTGGGTTCCATAGGGAAGGAGTCTTGGGTAAGGAAGACTGGAAAGGATGAGTCATTCCTAAGCCTATTGTCAATTGTGGCATCTGTTTCTATCTGAGGAGTGCCTTCTGCTCAAATACCTTTCTTTCCATTAAGAGCATGCTAGTTAAATGGTTAACAGAGTGTATTTTAATTACATTCTGTCCCTAGAAATGCATGGTGAAGAAAACATCTCTTCTTAGTCTATAGCCTCATAAAAATGCCATCACCTCTGAGGCAGGGAAGCAATGTAGTGTTGCACTAATCTTGAACAGCACAGCTCTGTGAAGAAGGGGGTAGGGGTGGGGAAAGGAAAAAAAAGGCTGACTTTGAACAACTGCTTACATCCTGATATAATATAATTAAGAGTTTATATCCCACTGCTCTCAAACATGACAACTCAGGCTGGATTGCCCTTCTGTAGAATATATAGGAGAGCACAGGAGCCTGACAATCCTTGACAGGTAAAGTAGAAAGAACCCTGGCTTGAAGTCTGTGCATAAAGCCTGAACTCAAAAGACCACAGAGACATTGCATGACTTTAGCAGGTGTTTCGAAGCTTGAATAATGGAAGAAACAGAGAGATCAGACTGCCAGCCCCAAAGAGGGCCTCATGCTGGATGTTGTCTCTCTAGGGCTCTTAATGGGAGTCGTCAGATTGCCAGAGGCTATAAGAAGTAGCCTAAAAAGCACCTCCTTTTTTAAAAAAAAAAAAAACCTTTTGCCAGAGCTGGCTTTCCCCAGAATTTGTTCTCAATACTGTGACATTCTTCTGTACTAAAATCACAGAACAAATGCCAGGCAGGCGTGTGTGTGTGTGTGTGTGTGTGTGTGTGTGTGTGTGTCTGTGTGTGTGTGTCCCCATCCTGCTTGTAAGGATATTTCTGCAGTCAAATATCCTTGGTTTGGTATTCTACTTCTCCCTGCTGGATAAAAATGGTACTACATGGTTTCTGAAAGGCCCAGTTACAGACCCGTGGGGTTGAAAGTGCTGGTGTGAGGCTGGCATGTGAGCGTTGGTTTCTGACTGTTCCTCAGACCAAGTGCTCTATGGCATTCATTTCCATGATTCCTTGGTTTCTGAAATCTTTCATTTAAAAACGAGTGCCTTGTCAACCACTTTGATCTTTGCAAAGTATGGAAAAAGGAGAAAGAAGGATCCACAGTGATTTCCAAGCAGATTTTGATACTAATTTAGGACTGACAGGAAATCTTCATTTGACACAAAATCACACAATTTGGGGTTAGAATATTTTATTCTGGCAGTGGGCTCTTATTAGGGAGTTGAAAAAACTCGTGTTTCTGCTACTCTGCCCTCCCTACCTCATAAGTGAAACCCATTCGATTAATTTCACTGATTCAGTTGGAATTTGATTCCTTCTGAAAAAAGCCTCTCTAACATGACCCCACTGAATTAGAGTTTTCAAAGGATATAAGCTTTGTAACAGCAGGTTCTTTGTTCTGTTCATTGCCCATCACAGTGCCTGGCCTCATACTCAGCAAATGGTTATGAAATAATTGACCAAGTCAATGAATAAATAATGAGTAGGATATCACTCAGTAAAGTGTTTTGCTAATTATTGGTGGATCCCATTAGTAGCCCTTAAAATCCATGTAATTGATGATGGCAACAAGAAGAAATTTTTATTTTTTTAAAGATTATTTATGCATACAAGAACTGGGATACAGGCCAGAGGTGGGGGGGGGGTGAGAGGATTCACCAGAGACAGAGTGGGGAACAGAATAGGCAGACTGACTGAAATACACTGCTGAGGGGAGTAGCCGGGCAAGACAGAAGAGGTCTGCTGCGCCATGTATGTTGCTCCCTGGTCGGGGATTGAATTTGTGCTGCGGTGGCTGTGGATAGCTTCATAGGTTGTGTCTTAACCCCTTTCGCCACCAGGGAGGCCCCAAGAAGAACTTTTAAAAAAGGAATGGAATATACATCCTATGTTGCTTGAGTAAGAATAATTTTTCTTTAATTTTTCTTTTTTAAAAAAACTTAAATGTAGTAATTTTTTCTTACATTGTTGTTAATTTTTGGACAATATATGATTTCTCCCCTCAGGTATGGTCACTGTATTTCTCCCACCACCAAAGCACCCATGATCCGTGTAGGATAAGGTAAAAAATGATATCAGGCTTTTCTGCCCTCCCGCCATCAGGGTAGATGACGGATCCCTGCGGTCCTGAATGCATGCCTGATGCCGGGCACCTGGAGTAGGGTGTGGGCATGCGTAAGTGGATTCACCTGGGCTAAGACTGGGCTTATAAGGGTGGTGTCACGGGGACACCAGCAGAAGCAGAACCACGGGAAGCAGAACCACGAGAGCAGAACCATGAGAGAAGCAGAGAGAACCACGAGGAGCAGAGAGGAGAGAAGCAGAGACCACCAAAGAACACCGGAGGAGAGCCCAGAAAGAGCTGGGGGCTGAGGGGCTGACAGGCCTCCCTTGCTAGCCATGTACCTGGTAAATCCCAATAAAAGCCTGAAAAGCCACTGAGGGCTCCAGGACTCACTTCTCCTTTACCCCGTCTGCCCGGGTCATAGAGAACCTGCCCTGTGGCCATCCTGCCACTACAATCCGTCACCACATTCCCTTATGTTCTCCCCTCTTAATTCCCCCCCACCCTAGATGCCTCATTTCTATGGTCTTTGTGGGTAAGAATAATTTAGGGAAAACATTTCCAAGGGGTGTGTGTGTGTACCTATTCGTATGGGTAGGTATTTCTTATTGTGGTCACCATCAAAAACCTTGGAAAGTGATTGACACGCTCTAGCCCCTCGTTCACTAAAAGAGGTTAAGAAAATATGGGTCAAGGAAAGTGAAACTATAAGAAAGTGAAAATCAAAATCAACAAAAAACTATGAACCAGAGACACTCTATGGGAGTTGGGGGGTGGGGAGGGGAGGGATTGGGGTCAAAATAAGGGGATTGCAATTGTATGGGGAATATAAAAATAAAATTTATTTAAAAAGAACATATAGAGGAATACAATATTGAACATTGCTTTACCTGTTGAATTTGCTTAAGAAGGATAATAGCACAGATGGAGATTAAGTTCCTGTTGTTATTTTGCTACTGATAGATTATTTTTCACTAGTGGTTCTTTTTTTGACTAGTTAG
The DNA here is from genome assembly GCF_014898055.3 of Talpa occidentalis. Taxonomy (NCBI): domain Eukaryota; kingdom Metazoa; phylum Chordata; class Mammalia; order Eulipotyphla; family Talpidae; genus Talpa; species Talpa occidentalis. Next base: position 72,319,649 of record NW_023602073.1, on the reverse strand, counting down.
GTTATGTTATTTTCTGCTATAACATTCCCAGAGTCATATTTTTTTTCTTATTTTTGAATTATCTGTGCTGTCTTCACAGTCGGAATTCCTTTGAATGATCAAATATGCTTTTCTCTTTTACCCTATTTCTTTCCATTTCTGTCTGTTGTTAGAAATCTTTCCTTAGATTTGTACCTGCTCTGTCTACAGATTAGGCCCAGCATTAGTTGATATTCTGTTCTAGGCTTAATATTTATCTAAAGCAGAGCTGTTTGTCTTCATTCAAAGTAAAGTATATTCCTCAAAATAAAAAAAAAAGAAAATATGGGTCAGTGAGTATTTTTAACAGTCTCTCAATCCTTTCACAGATTGGGATGATGTCCCTTTTTGTCACAGGAGGGGACATTGAATGAGGCATCTGCCTCTGAGAAATCTCTGGACTAGTAAATCTTTTAGCTGTATGAAGCCTTTCTGTTCCATACAATCAAGAAACAATATTACTGACAGTGTAATGGCATTAATATTGACTGCAGTTTCAGATTCCAATTGTGAACAGGAAGTGAATCCATTTATTCACGTCAATGGAAACCTTGAAATGATGGGGAAATGCCTTTGATACTTCCTCTCCCATCACACATCTCAAACCACTCTTCCTTTTCCCCTTTCACATATGCAGCATGGAAGAGAAAATGAAACACCAAGTTGGGGGCCTTTAGAGATATATTTTTAATGTCTTCGGTGTGTTATGAACATTTGGAAAACTTGGACAGCTTGGGTGACTTATCTCCACAAGTCTCTCTCTTTTTCTTAATCTTGAAAATGAGAATCCTGGACCAGAATTAATGATCATTAATCATTTGGGTACCATGAAATTGTTTTGAAAGCCTAGTGAATGTTATAGATCCTGTCTCCCCAAAATACACATAATCACATATGCAGATTTTACTTACAATTGCATGAAGTTAATGAGAGGGTCTAAGGTCTCATGGTCTTTTTTCTGTGAAATCTTATGGAATGAAAAATGCATATCATAGTACCCCAAAGGCAGAAAGATGTAATAGTTGAAAGCATGATTTATAGGAAGCTTCTTGGGGCAGAGGGCCCTTTTTTCCAACAAATGAATTTCAAGGAAGGAAGAGAATGGCATAGAAAGGAGAACCTAAGTTCAAAAGATGCTTAATCAGCCTATTGCAATGTGTGGGCCCTGCTGTATACTGCTGATATATGCTTAAAAAGTAATGATATTTATGAGATCACCAGAAATTCAAACTCTGGATATTTGATAATGTTAAGGAATTGTTCTTCAAATTTTAGACATGATAACAATAGTGTGGTTTTGAGAAACAAAAGCCTTCGTCTTTTATTTATTTTTTTAAAAAGCACTTTTTTTTTTTTTTAAAGGAGAGGTCTGTTGTGCCATGTGGATAGCTCCTTGGCCTTGGAATGAACTCATGCTGCAGTGGCTGCAGATAACTTCATAGTAATGTGTCTTAACCCCTTGTGCCACCAAGCAGACCCCAAGCCTTCATCTTTTAAAAAGACATACCCAAGTAAGTACTGTGGTGAAAATGATTAAATGTGTGGGATTTGCTTCAAAGTCATATGGGAGGAAACAAATGAATGAAAGTATAGATGAAATGATTGTCCATTGCTTGATCATTGTTGATGTGGTTCTGTGGGAGTTCACTGTACAACTCTGTCTACTCTTGTATATATTTGAACAATCTAAAAAAAATTATTAAAAGTGTGGACTCTGGAGCTAGACTGCCGAAGTATAAACCCTAATTCTATCACTTATGAACTCTGGGGTCCTGTGGGAGCATCCTAACCCTTTCCTAAGCTATAAACAAAGATACTTATAATTCTCCCCAACTCATAAGGTTATTGTGAGTGTTAAATGAATTGATATATATTAGAGCTTAAGACTAGTGTCTGTCACATTGTAAGTGCTTGGTAGCTATTTTCTACATGATGTCTCGATAATCTGTGACATGTAGACAGAGAGTCAACAAAGGAATGTGGAGGAAAGCAGGAAATTCCCTACCAAAAACAGATGCAGGATTCCCCACCATTTCTCTGGGAAAATAAAATACATCTTAACCTTTTATGGGTGAAGAAAAATTCCTCTCGGGGGCAGAGGGCTTCCACTCTGGTGAGAGGGGCCCACATAGAGGGGAACATGTTTGTGTGGAGCCCAGAGCACCCCACTTGGTATGAAATGATAGAAATAATAGTGCTAAATTGCCATTAGCACTGGCTGAACACAAACATTATGCTGAAGTATTTTTTCCATAGTAAAATGAATCACATTCCAAGATAATTTGTTCTTGTTTAGAGAGAAAAAAACAAAACAAAACATTGAGTGGAAAAGTTTTACTTGCTGACATAATGGTCTTTGAGAAAAAGAAATTGTTTAATCTGGAATAATGCTCAGGTTTATTTTAATGAGGAATAGGGTATATTTAATTGCTCCTGAAGATGAGGAAGAATTCACTAGACAAGTACGGGGAAATAACTTGAGAGTCAGTGGTTCTTAAGGGTGGCCTTGAGTCCCCCAAGTTCTTTTCATTGATAATAGATGGCCTTGGAGACTAATCTTTGTACTATATCTAGGTCCCTGTGGAATTCTGGGACAAAATATACTTAAGCATCTCATTACTGGGGCTGCTTCAACAGCAACAGGACTTTTGCTAGGTCAATATATCTAGAAATGAAATGAGAACACACCTTTATTTATCAGAGTGAAAAAAAAACCCATTTCTCTCCCTGACCCCCCACATCCCCCAACCCTATGCTCTTTCTGGTTCACACAGTTGGCTATGGGAAAGTTAGATTAAAGGAACTTTTACTTTCACTTCTTCTTGGTGGTTAAGCATATGGACTCTGAATTCAAACGCTTGAGTTTCTGTGAGGTTTCATTATTTAATAGCCAAGGAGTCTTGGACAAATTTACCTAGTCTATCCAGTTCCCTCTCACTTGTAAAATGGGACAATAATAGCATCTACCCCCCTAGGGTTGTGAGGGTTAAATGAAAGAATCTGAGAAAAAAACTCAGCTAAAGACTTGGCAAGGATTGAGCACTAGAGAATGTAAATTGTTAATATTATTATTTCTAGTTTATAGACTCTGTTCTGGATGTTTCATTGCATTTCTATCCAGAGGATTACCGAGAGTACAAACCATTGTCAGTAGAACAAGGAAACATTTAAAGCCTGTCTGGGAAGTGGAGGTCACATTCCAGGCCCTGAAACAGGCTCTTTGAGGAGATTCTGACAAAAGTCCTGCTAGTAGGAGCCTATGTTCCCAGAAACACACTCCAGGGGACCAGGCCCACAAATAATCACTTCGCCATAATCTCCTTTATCTAGACTGCAGAAAGCAGAATTCACTCTATTTTCTAACGGTAGAGTAATGTGTAAATAGTAGTCAGTTTCTATAGGTAAACAGCTACCCTGAATTACCTTGGGTAGAATTCTTCCCTATCATGCTCCTTCCTGAAATCATAGTAAAAGCCAAAGTCCTTACAAAGTCTCTTATGAACTGGATTCATCTCAGTTCTTGCTGGCCTCCTGCTATTCCTGTCAGTGCTCTAACCCTAGGGCCTTTGCACTTCCGTCCTCTGCCTGAGAAGCAGTTGGCTCCCTCACCTCTTTCTGTGGTCCTCTTCCCTGATCCTGTTCAAAATTGTACTCCACTTACCCCAGGGTTATCCTTCTTCCTTCCTCTCATCTCTCCTTAGCACCATCACCTTCCAACCTGTTGCATGATTTATTTGGTTCAACTTTTGTCTCCTTCTGCTTCACTCTACCCCAAAATATAAGCTCCCTACAGGCATGGATTTGTTTCTTCCATTGCTGTGCCCTGGTACCTAGAACAGGACCTGGTACCTAGTAGCATTTAGTGTTTGTGGAGTGACTATTGATGAATCCACATACTCACCTGTTCAACAGGCTGGGCCTTGTCTCCAGTGAAGTTCTTTCTAGAAGAGTACTGAGGAGTTGATTCAGAAGCATTTCACAAAATTCTTTCAACAAGAGATAATGGATCATTGGCTTGTTCAAGAGCTCATATCTCAACCACAGCATCAAATTACCTACATAATGTAATGTCAGAAATGGAGTCTAATGTTAACTATGTCAGCATTCCTGTAAATGGAGCCAAAGACTATTGGTTTTGTATTTTATAGAATGAAAGTATCAGCTTGCCTAAAATGTTTGGTTCCCAGAGTTTGGTTTTTCAGGAAGTTTTATATGATCCTGCTAACTTACCTAGCACTGATAACATTTTGACATAACTTTTTTCCACTAGAGGGATTAATTTTAGTGTTGGGTTCACAGACAATCCTTTCCCTCTATTTTCATGCATGTCCTTTAATACACATATATAACTTGAAAGTGAATAATAATAACTTTTTATTAACTTTCTCTTTTATTTGTTTTTTTTTAAGATTTATTTATCTAGACAAGAACCAGGGTACAGGCCAGCTGTGCAGGAGGGTGAGAGGATTCACCGGAGACAGAGCAGGGAACAGAACAGGCAGACTGACTGAAACACATTGCCAAGGGGAGCAGCGGGAGAGACAAGAGAGGTCTGCTTCGCCACGTGGAATTCTTGCCGGCTGGCCAGGATCGAACCCCCGCTGCAGAGGCTGCAGACGGCGACACATTGCGGCATTCAACCACCTGCGCCACCAGGGGAGGCCCTTATTAACTTTCTACTAAGTCTGCATAGCTCTTCTATAAGACAGAAAAACGTTTTAAAAAAAAATCGCGTTGTTAAAATCTGTGGGAGAGCCAACTGTTTGAAGAACTGACAATCCCAGACACAAGGGAGCTTGTATCATCCTCAAAATAACCAATAATAGATGAGGTTCTCATTCAAGGATTCAAAGGTATTTTCAAGCAGGAGCAACTAGACAGTGAGATTTGAATTTATAATCTAGGCCACTAAAGGACCCAGCCAGTGGACCTTTTAGGCTTTTGAGAAGATCTTGAGGCACCAAGAATGCTTTGGCACCCAGGGAAATGGTGTATAGTCATTTTGACCCAAAAGGAAATGCTACAACCCTGACTGCTCACGAGGTAGTTGGGATCAAAAGTTAAAATGGGGTTAGGCCGAAGTTTACACACTGTAAAATGCTTTACAGTGCACAGGACTCTGCAAATATTTGGTGTTGATGTTTCTGATTAGGTGGATCCTGAATTTACCTGAAGGAACAGGAGTTTGAGTGCAAATATTACAACTAGTTGTGTGACTGCACCACACTCCACTCTTAGTGTGATTTCTAGTTTAATGGATATCTTTTTGGCTTTTACCCCATGTGATTACTTAGAAGCTGAAATGGATACTGAAGGTTTTATTTATTTTTATTTTTTTTCAAAGATTTATTTATGCATACAAGTGCTGGGGTGCAGGCCAGGAGTGTGGGGTGGGGGTGAGAGGATTCACCAGAGACAGAGTGGGGAGCAGAACCGGCAGATTGACCAAAATACACTGCTGAGGGGAGCAGTAGGCGAGCCAGGAGAGGTCTGCTGCGCCATGTGGGTGGCTCCCTGGCTGGGGATCGAACTGGGGCTGCAGCAGCTATGGAGAGCTTTATAAGTTGCGTCTTAACCCCTTCGCTATCAAGGAGGCCTGATACTGAAGGTTTTAGAAAGCATAAAACAGGATGAAATCCGAGGTGTTCTTCTGTAGCCTTTGAATTGGTTAAGGCTCCTAGAGTCTAACAATGAATATCTCTTTCCACAAGAATCATGATGGGTAAGAAAAGCCCTAAACTTAGACGTGGCTCTCAAGTTTTCAGTATTGTTTAAATGAATTCTTTTAAATACAATACTTTTCCTTCCATATTACTTTCATGAGAATCCCCTAAGGGAAAGGTGGTTGTTTTTTCTATAGGAGGTAGCCAGAGGGCAGCAAGCAGATCCTGAACAAATCAGAACAAATCAGATCCAACTGAACAAATCAGAAGACTGTACTCTCTTGGAACCCAGCATCTCTTCCGGCTTCTCTCAGTGTCAAAGAAACCCAAGTTGGAATGGAAACAACCAGAGGGCAGTGAGTAGGCTGGAGACACAGCAGGAGTAACGAGGAAGGCTGAGGAGGTCATTGGGGCAATCTCGCTATTGGAAGAAATGTCTCTAGTCTCTTGGGGAGAAGAGAGACAGCTCAGTCCTTTAGAAAACATGCTGGCCCAAGGCAGGTCCCAGCTCCTGTGGGTCTGGTCATCCGGCCATCGGGCTGTGATTGGGAACAAGACCATGGTCAGGGTGGAAAAATGCTGGTCCCCATTTAGTCGCCTCCGGCTGTCCCCATCAGGGCTCCTGAGCTTTCCTCACTATGGTGTCTCTAGCACCAGTGTGGATCCTGCTACAAACAGGAGCTCGTAAAAACAGCTGAAGCAATCACTGAAGAGGTTAAACTATTAACAGTGACAAAACAAACATTTGCAAACTGCCTAGGGCCTGTGCTGGCACTCCGGTTCCTTTGGGTAAGAGGATATCTATAATTCTACCTCTGGAGGCTCCAGTCAGAGAAATGCTGTTTTCTTGGTTACTGTGAAGTACAATCGCCTGAAGGGGGAGTTGCCTCTAGTTAGCTTTCCCCCCCAGGTATTTTAACCAAATATGCTACAAAATCCTTTGACAGGTTCCACATTTCACAGCATGTGCACTACAGTACCTGTTAGGTTGCAATTAAAGTGTAATTAATAATTTTTGATTTCAGTAAAGGTAGCCCAAGGTTTCAAAAGTTTGAACTCTCTAACACTACTGCCCATAAAATTAGAAATATTTATTCAGTTAGATTGAAGTCTTCAGAGAAATCAACTCCATAGCTTTCTTTTGGACAATGTAATCTGCATAAAAGTAGGGATTTGGGGGTATGTGTTTGTGTGTGTATGTATATATTTCAGGGACTTGGGTATGGAGATTGGGGGTGGGTGGGTTTTATTTCTTCAAGATTTTATATGTTCTTACTCCTAGGTGGATGTCAAGTGTCCTGACACCTTCCTCCTGGCCAGGTTTGTCTGGATTAAAACTTTTCTTTAAGATGGGTCTTTCAAAGTTTGTCCTTGTTGAGGGCCTTGTCAAAGATAATTATAGACAGTACAACAATTCATATACAAAATCTGTTTAATGATCATTCATATAAGTAGATTTATATAAACAGAAAATAGTTCCATTTGTCAAGCAATCAAGCAAAACACTAGGATCAACACAATTAGTAGACTGAGGCCATGCCTTGTTCTGAGTAAAACTTGAGTGCCATCTGGAGGACTTACTTGAAACTACAGTGCAGCAACAGAAGAACCGAACCCTAAGCTTTAAGGTACAGTTTGTGAACAGGTGGGCAACAGAGGCAGGAACAATCTTTATTTCATGGCCTGGGTTCCTACTGTTTTCAGTAGAGGATTGAGAATAGTTATTGAGTAAGGTTCTTTCAGCTGAGTCGGGACTGAAACCCTAACATCTGAAAAGCATTAACATTAGCTGTTAAGTAAATACAAGTCAGGAAGTACTAGGAATGAGGAAAAGAGGGCAGATATGCCCCCAATTTGTTGTGTCCTGCTGTCTCCCCTCCGCTCCCCTGAGTAGGGCCACACACAACTCCATCAGAATTTTCATTCACAAAATGTAAATGATTGATACTTTAGTTTTTTGTAGAGCCATTTACATTTTAGTAGGTTGAAAGATGTCAAATGTGGGCTGTGATGGAGTAAGACAACCATCTTCTTTATGAAATACTTTTTAATTTATTCCTCTTAAATAACCTAGATCTGACATTACCAAGACCCCATTAATTTACATATCTTAAAAGGAGTATTTAACCCCTCAAGAATCTCAGTAGTTAAAAGACATCTGGGTTTTGTTTATATATATTTCTAATGAGATACTGGTATTTTTAATGAGAAAGTCTCCAATCTTAATGCTTCTCAAATATCTCTGGTGAAGAACCTTTTTTTTTTTTTTTAAATTCCAATCACTTCTGGGACCAATATCTAAAAGTTTAGTCTCTCTGCACTATTGCACCACAGATTGCGGGCACTGTGCAACCAGCCCTGGTCCCTGCATTGCATCTAAACATCACTGCTCTACTTTCTCTTTGCCTCTCAAAACAACAACAACCTGCTTTTGGCTTTAAGATCTCTGTCCATCAGACCACTAGTTATATTCAAGATGTAAGATCTTGACTTACATTATCCTTCCCACTTTTAAAAGAATATATCCTGAATCCACCATTACAAACATTTCAAACACTTTCTAGTCTGCCTTTGAAACTTGCAATGTACATGCACAGCTCTTTCATTCTCTTGTTTATTTCGATGCAGTTCAGTTTTGCTTACTTTATGTGCCATGAATTTGGCCTGGAGACCAGAAGCTTGTGTAAGACACTTGAGTAGTACAGACGTTCAGGGATTTTAGGAGTCACATTAGAAATCCATCCAGGAAAACTGACAAGACATGCTTTCTCGATATAAAGATTATAGGAAAACTTTTGTTAAATAGCATTTTCTAGGATTGGGGGAATATAATTTGAAAAAGTCGTGTGACAGATATGCAATGGTACTCTAGTTTTCTGAAGTGTCTTTATCTACTGGTTGGAAACCGAATTCTTTTTTCCTATCCCATAATCCAAAACTGAAATTTTCACATGGCCACATAGTAAGTGTTCAGACATTACCATTTATAAGGCACAAAATCTACACATCTCTCAAAGAAAGAAAAAAAAAGATTTGAAGACAAGACGGTAATCTAGTAATAGCGTTCATCAAATCAGAGTGAAAGCAAACTACTTCCCTTTTTAGTAATTAGGGATTTTATACTGATAGGAAATGTAGCCTCTGCGGAGAAGGCTTCCATGACCCTACTGTCAACACAGCCTCCTTCACTGGATTAGTGCAGAAGCCGGTCCTCAGACGAGCTGTGTGGGCAGAACACATCAGTCACAAACTCCCTCCTCTATAGAAGCTGCTGGCCGGCGGGCGATGTTCCAAATGGAGCTTTTTGGCTCCAGTTCACCTTCTGACCCAAAGACGACTTCAGGGATGTCCTGCAGTGAGCACACAGGCACACTTGTTATGGGACTTGACTATTTTGAGGTTTCTGCTCTAAGTTGAGACCCAGCTGTCTATCTGAGGGCCCTGAACCAGGTACCTTTGTGGGTCCTGCATGGGGCAGCATGGACCTTGGGTTCCTCTGAAAGAATCATGTTCCCAGAAGGACTCGTAGAACTAATTCACTTTACCAGTAGCTCTTGAACACGCTGGTCCAAATTTGGAAAACATTCCCCGGAGCAAGCTCCATGTCTCCCGGCCTGTAAGGCAGCTCTAACAGACTTCTAGTCAGCCTGCATCCTGTGCATTTTATATCCACTGGTCTGAAAAAGAAGGGTGGCTTGACACCAACAGCATCTGTGTTTGGCTGGGCCTCCTGCCGGCTCTTGGCACTGTATTTTCTGATATAATTTCTATTGGTTTAGGAGAGAACTTTCCTGAATGTTCACATGAATCCAAGCATTTTCTGGAAGTGTAGCTGCTTCATAGTCCGCTAGAGTACCATGCAAGGTACAGGTAGGAGAAAAGAGCATTTCAAACAGGCAGATGTCATTCTGAGAATAGGTCAGTGTTAAGAGTGGGTTAAGAGGAGGGACCAGAAATCAAATGAACTGAGTTGTCCATCTAAGGGCTTCACAGAATCATTTTGAAGATTCTGACTTCTCCACCCTGGCAACCTGAAGTCCAAATGAAATCAGGTCATTGGGTCAAATAGTCAATTACCAAATACCAGCAGATTAAGAAGATGGTTATTCCAATACAGTGTGGACCAGCCACCTACTTATTTTCCAGTCCAATTTCATTGTCCCTCAGCTCTAGGACTTGTCCCAGAGACCACGGTCAGAATTCTATGAAATTTTCAGGTGTGAAGATGGTTGTCTTTTACTCAGTGTTCTGTGAAAGGCTCCTTCCTTTCCTGTGCCTTGTAAGGCTAGGATGACAGAGAAAAGGAATACTCCTTTTATTAATGACAATTATAAAAACTCACGAATCCTTTAGGATTTCCAGTGCTGCAGGCATAGCAGATCCTTGGAAATATGTAGTAATTTAAGCCAACTCTTGAAAACAAAAAGTCAATTCCTATTCTTATATTGAGTTTTCCCCTCGACACCTCACCTCACCTGCCAGCCTCAAGAATCCTTCTTGGTCAGTCTGACTTTGACTTTGTGCCTCAGGAGGGCGGCAGTGGCTGCACTGCAGGCGGCCAGGAAGAAGAAGGAGAGACAAGCTGCATAGACAGACAGGGGACCGTGGCGCTGCAGGAAGATCTCCTGGCGCCCTTGATAGTCCAGGAGAATGGCCTCCAGCTGGGAGAGCGTGCACACTGACAGGAAGGCATGGAAGATCTGATGCCCGTGGCCCACAATGTCGCAGGAACCTGGAAAGTACTTCTCAGGAACCGGACAGGAGAAGAAGTAGGCGCTGACCAGGAAGAAGAGGATCTGGAGGGTGTGGTACCAGGCTGCCTGCTCCTGGCAGCCAGCCAGGTGGCACAGGGCCACACGGTGAGCCACGGGGCTGATGTCTAGGACAAAGGCCAGCCCTGCTGGCACCACCTGACAGATCTTTCTCATGACTGGGTAAGGCCTCCGGTAACGGTACTTGGCATAGCAACAGCCAGCACAAGATAACCAGCCACAGAAGGCAGCAGCTGGCAAGAAGAAAAGCCAAAACCGCTCATACCAGGCCTGGTCAGAGCTGTAGAAGTAGTGGGCCAAGGCACTGCCATACTGGTAAATACTCACACCAACATAGTCCACAAAGTAGAAAGTGTAGTGGGAGAGCTCTGACTTGGACTGCAGCAAGTGGGCCAGAAGGCTACAGGTGAGGTAAGTGATGGAGGACAAGATAAAGAGGAGCAAGGGCAGGGAGTGGGTAGAGGCCCAAGGTAAGGGCTGGGCCTCAGCAAAAGCCCAGAATCGCAGGAGGACGGCCAGAGCAGCCAGCAAGTGGGTCCAGACGTTGACCACCTCATTGTGTTTCTGAAAAAGACTGAAGAAGTAGTAGCGCCACTCGTGTCCCGTGGGGCGGTAGCCAGTGTGGATATAAGGCTCCCGGAAGAGCTGGGGCACGTCTGTCTCGGGGACGGTGCATGGCATTTTGGGGAGCCCATCCTCCAGGATCTTGGGCAGGCGCCGCAGCTGCTGCCCACTGACAGATAGGGTGCTCAGGCGTTCCAAGATGGCGGTCGTCATGGCTGTGCAGCACAGGGGGATGCAACCTAAGGGTAAGAGAGTAAAATCAGCAAAAATCCATTGAGAGGGGCACTGAACTAAGGTAGTGAAGGTACTATGGACTTCCCTAATGGATGTGGCTTTTTAGTGCAGTGGAGCAGGCAGGAAACTGCAGAGAGCTTCTTGGAGCCTCAGGCTCACCTGTAGTAGCAGACTGAGATGCCTTACTGCCCTGACGTTCTGAATTTGTCTCTGCTCCCCGCCACATTGTGAGGCAAAGTCACATCCTGTAAAATGCGGGTGTTACCCACCCTGTTTCAGTGATACTTCGAAGGCTACTTTGAAGGGGTCTGGGGTTTTCTAGACATTATTAAAATACATTACTAGACACTAATATTATGAAGTATTATACTGAAATATGAAAATTATAAATATTAATACAAGTGATTAACCTACTTTTTCTTTTTTAGCACGTAATCGTACATTGTCCACTAATTTCACTGGTAACTTGACCATCTGAAATAAGGAATAGTAACTTGAACCACAAAGTAAAGATAGACAAATTAGGTCGGTAAAGATCAGTGCATATTTTAATAGTTAAACAAAATTAAAATGTGGCCTAAATTTATCATAAAATTTAATTGCAAAGGTGTGCTTTGTTTATAAATTGTGCTCTGGAAAGCAAGTAATTGTGGACTTGTCTGTCTTGGATAGCTAAATTTGTGCTTAATTAATTTCAGGCCTCAAAACCACTTAACTTACACTGGCAATTTCTAGTTGGCACATGAGCCAGATGAAGACAGTAATTATTTCAAAAAATATTTTGTAAAAAATCTGCAAATTTTTATGTGGGTGAAGAAATGGACATTCAGCCTAACTACTGTTACCTCCCCCTGCCCCACCAAATTCCTCTCCTGAGAAAAGTTTAAAACCTGGTTTATCTAAATGGCCTCCTTCCCTCAAAGCCCTTCAGCTAGGAGAGATATAGCAAGTTCTTCTCCAGGCACTGCTAGTTTTAATGAAGGAAATGTAATTGGTAATCGTCCTATTCATACTGTAGCAGGATCTTTCTTACCACCAACCCGTAGATTAGACTTTTTGTTAGAAAAGTAGAAATAAGCAGAATTAAATTCTAACCAACCTTTTTCCCCCTTCCTTCTCCCAAGTTCTCTCCCTGATACTAACTAAAGCATTTTTCTTCAAGGGCAAGCATCAGCTTGTTCTTAAGTGCTGTTAATCCCAAAGGAAAAACCCCAACCCGCCCGCCCCGGAAGATAAACACTTATAGATAACCCTGGCGCCTCCTCATATGTCTCCGCTGCCCCATAGAATCACAGCACTCCCACAATTCAGGGAACCAGCTTTTAGAGTGTTAGCCCTTCAAATCCTTGCTGGCCACCTCGAATAAACTCCTCTGTGAAAAGACATTCTAGTGGTTCAGAGTTTGACTTTCTGGGCAGCTAGCAAAAGAAGTGGTTTGGTCATTTACAGTACTTCTTAATCAATATGGCAAGAGAAAATATGTCTAATCAGGTCTAAAATGTAGGCTATGTAAATTAATAAGATGTGAAAAAAGCTTAGAGAGACCTGGAATCAAGCTCACTTTTGGCCACTTACTGGGCAACCCTGGGCAAGAAACCTTTCTTTATCTACAAAATGGGAGTAATAACATTACATATCTGAAGGGCTGCTGTGATGGTTAAATGAGACTATAACAAATAAAGTGCTTAACACTCTGCCTGTCCAAGATAGGTGTCCAGTAAATGCTAAGTACTGCTGCTCCGTTTATCACTACCAGTTAGACTCTGTGCGAGGGCTCCAGAGCCCCAGAAGCTATGCTCTCTGCCTTCAAGGAGGTCAGAGGCCACTGTGGACTCAGACAAGTAGGAAATCATGACCAACATGGTGTGACTGCTCCACTGGAGGTGAACACTGGCTTAGGGGTCTCTGCAAATACAACCAAGTAGAAGGCAGGAGCGGGTTGGGTGTGCAGTCTTCTCTGAGTAACCCATGAACTGAGTCTTCAAAAAAATAAAAGGTCAGAACTCTCAAGAGAAGATGAGGAGAGCAAGGCCAAAGAAATTATGCCCAGATAGGACTGGGAAAGTCTGGAACGCCTGAGAAGCCCTGCGTGGTTCATAGTATGGTGCTGATGCCAGAGACGGGAACCCTGGCCCGGAGGCCACCAACAACCTGGTCTTTGTCACCTGAGAGACAGGGCTAGCAATAAAGAGAAGCTGCCTCACGGCCTGATGAAGGACTATATGACATAATGCCTGCAATGTGTTTATAAATAAGTGCTTTGTTCCAAGCCACAACATTTGTCTTTCTGAGACAACTGCTGGTGGGAGAGGCCAGGAAGGTTTAGGTGTGGAGATGTGTGCCCCGCCGTGCCTGTACCCACATCTTCAGGGGCCCCTGTAACCCTACATCATGCCACTTGTTTAACCAGCACTGACCTGGTCCCCTAGCAGAAATAGACCTCAATAGGAATAACAGACACCAGAAGAAACTTAGCAAGGATTATGGAGGCAGTCAGAAAGGCGGAGAGTGGGAGAGTGGGAGAGTGGGAGGGAGAAAGAAAATGGTCAACAAAATACCTTAATTAATTAAAAAAAAAAAAAAAGCAAAAGCAAAGCAGTGATTCTGAGTTCAGCCAGCAGAGGGGACTTAGCACCTAGGAGTCAAGTTCTGGATGGAGACTCCTCCAACTGATGTGGGTGACACTTGGTGATGGAGCACGCATAGCATGGTAAGGAAGAGGGACTGGGGATTTGGGAACAGGTTGGGGTACACTGGCTCTAGGATCAGGTGGACCGACTGGGTGGCAGGGCCCAGCATCTAGGATGACTTTTCAGGTTGTTTTGTTCTTGTTGACTGCAAAGCACATAATCTGGGGAAGCTGGGCTTGCTGGAGCTCTGGGGAATTAAAGGGCTCTGTTCTTTGGACATAGACAACTACTGTCTCTTGTGACAAGGGAACCAGAGGAAAGTATCCTTCTGATTTGTGGCTGGGAGAAAGAGAAGTCAGTCACTGTGAACATAAAGTGTGAAAGAAGATCAGTCCCCAGTAGCACCCCCCGTTCCCCCCTGTATTGTTGTCTAAGATTATGGGTGCCATCGCTTCAGAGTACCCACAACTGTCAGAGACCTTTTGCACCCAGAATTAAATAACATATAACTGCACAATTTCTGCTCATCTTTGTAGCCTCTAAAATATGGTGCCTATGTTGCTAGTAAATAGGATTAAAATGACTTGGGAGTCCTGATTCCAAAGCCCTTTGTATTTCCAGTACAAGGTAAGGGTCAATCAGGCTCTCCACACCTCCCTCAATAAATGTCTTGGGACAGCTGTGGGTGAGGCGTGGAAGACCTCCTAGAGACAGAATGGAGGCCAGTCGTGTCTGCAGACAGACTGGGCTGTGAATGACCTGGAGTGTGCCACCCTCCCAGAGGAGCAAGGCTAATCAAAGCTGTGATGCCCCCCACAGCCATGTGGAGAGTAGGGTCTCCATTCTAATTGGAAGCAGTGGGGTAAACTGCTCCCAAGGGGAGGGCCTTCTGATTTTGAGAATGGATGAATATGAGGGTCAGCATGAACTTTTAGGTGAGGGGTGATGGAATAGCTAAAGATTCCTCTTCAGTCTTCTATCATGAAGCACTGGAGCCCTGGTCTCTATTTGCTTCAGCCTCAGCCCTGCATGCTCCCTGCCAACGGTGTACCCCAGCCTCTGAGTCCTGCTTCCTCAGATCCCAAAGGAACACCAGATTTTCTGGAAGTATGTGCTGTGGTTTTAGCCACTAGGAGCTGCTCAACCAACACTGACAGGCCCTCCTCAGGGGGACTGCCAACTCAGGCCTCATCCAGAGCTCAAGCCTTCTGCTTCTTACCCTGATCCCAACTGCTCAACTTCAAATAAAGTGAAAAGTCTGACAAATAAATAAAATAAAATAAAATATAAAATAAAGGTACCTAGTACAATAGCAGCTTCTTATAAATAGACAGCACAACTGTATTTTCTAAAGCCTAAAGCCTTGGGTTTTGCTTGTCAAATTGTTGGAATCAAGTAGAGCAGAGACCTGGGAGGCATCTGTTGGTTCTCAGGTAGAAAAGGCATATCATGATGCCACTTACTGTCAGTCTCCAGAAGACGCCCCATCTACAGAGGTCTGACCCAACCACTTCCTCTGGCCTTGCAGCACCTACCCATCCTCATGGTTTCATGCTGATAAGTCCTTTTCAGAAAATTATTTCTACTCTCCTACTCATCAAAAAATAAATGAGGGAGAGGTTTATAAAACTAAGCAGAGATGTACAATACAAAAGATTTTATTTATTTATTTTTTTTGGTGGGACCCTTGCCGGCGGCCGGGGGAAGGAACCAGCGCTGCAGAGGCTTTGGGCAGCCTCTCAGCCAAGTGCTCAACCGCTGCGCCACCAGGGGAGGCCCACAATACAAAAGATTTTAACTTCAAAGGAAAAGGTATATAGGAGAAAAAAAGCCTAGCAGAATCATTGTTCTCCTTGAAAAAAGGAAGTCTCCTTTTCCCCAAGATTTTTAAAAGGCAGCATAGCAGACTCAGGGTCTCCTTAATAGCCCCACCCTTCCAAGGGTGTATCCTGACACCCATAGAGGGGCCTGTAGTTCCAGGGACTCAGCCACCAGGGCCTCCAACACAGGATATGACCTTTAGCGATATGTTGCAAAGATGTAGGTTCTCTATCTGTCAATTAAAAAGAGACTTAAATTTCCTTTTGGAAGTTCATAGTCATGAAAAACCTAAACTAGTAGTCAGAAAGAGGGCTTATTTCTTTGCCCTTTTCTTAGCTCCTTCTGCTTCCCCTGCCATAAAATTCTCCCTTAGTCCAAAGACAGGCACCATGGCCACAGCAGTGGTGAGGAGTTGTCATTCTTTTACCATTAACTTCAGAGGCACTGTCTGGTGGGAGTTTGACCACCCCCCAGATAGGCCTTACATTTGCCAAACCAGTGCATCCAGAAATAGACTTCAAAGGGCCAGCTGTAAAGTTTAAAAATATGTTTTTGACAAAAGCACATATTGGCATCATGATGGTGGTGCAGGCACACACCTCCCAACATTCCAGGTGGCTGCTCTGGGTTAGGGTTAGGCCCCTCCCTCTTGCCTGGCCCCTGTCACCACGCACTCCTCTATCCTCTGACCAAGAGGTGCAGGGGTGCATTGGTGAAGGAAATTCTATGGGGTCTACACCTGGGGTGGGGTGGGGGAAGCAAATATTGTTTAAAAATGAACAATGATGTAAACAATAAATAATTTAAAAAAATAGAATGGGTTCCTTTGTGCAGGGTCTATGCCAACCCTGTGATAGCTGAAATGTAGATCTTCCTTCAGAGTCTCAGGAACTGGATAAGCTCAAGACTTAATAGTTTTGATCAACCAGAAAACTTTCAGAGCGAGGATTGTCTGTCAACAATATGCCAGGCCACGAAGTAAACAACTCACAAGTAAAGTTAAACTTTACGAATCAACAGCCAACACCCTAAGACTGTACCTAATCAAGTGTTAAATAGAGTGGAATCCAAACGGGTGTTTCCAGAGCAGGGCAGGCCTGGGGAAAACAGGGCTTGTTGGACTAGAAGGCTGGACAGTACTTAGACAAGTGAGGGGGTCAGTTGCAGGACATTCCAGGAAAGGAGAAGATGTGAGCTTAGGAATGGTATGGCTTTTCAAGGGGTTGTTAGGAAGGAATGAGAAAGCAAGGGGGGTAGGTACCTTAGAGAAAGGAGTTTAGAACTGATGTTGCAGAAGGAAACAGGAGTTCATTTTTATCCTTGAAGCTTTTAGCTTGTTCAATCCTTATCTCACCTAATCACTGACTGGTGCCTCCTCTCT
Organism: Talpa occidentalis; assembly: GCF_014898055.3. Taxonomy (NCBI): domain Eukaryota; kingdom Metazoa; phylum Chordata; class Mammalia; order Eulipotyphla; family Talpidae; genus Talpa; species Talpa occidentalis. The sequence continues at coordinate 72,302,566 of NW_023602073.1, read as the reverse complement.
CAGCTCACATGGCACTTCCCTTCCTGGCCTTGCCTGTCTTCTTTTCCTTGACCACCATATCAACTGAGGTGTTGGGGTCCTATTGTCTGCCCCCTCCTCCACATCCATAGTACTTCTCACATGGGTACTTCTCTCATTCCCTCAACTTCAGCAAGGACCTGTATCAGATGATTCCCAAACATTCGTCTTTGGCCAGATCTTTCCTGAGGTTTGATTCAGATATTGCAACTGCTCTAGTGCCTATGGGATGTCCAAATGATCATCTCATGGGCACTTCAAACACATCTCCAAACTTGGCCCAGGCTTGACCCTTCCTCTACATCCAATCAGTCCTCAAGACCTATTGATTTTATCTCGACATTTCTGGAATCCATTCATCCTTCCACGTCTACAGCTCTCCCTTCATTCAGGCCTTCCAAATAAACTTACGTTGATGATGAAATAGCAATTTCACAACTGACCTTTCTTTTTCAAGGGATGGTTCCCTTGCCTCACCCCCCAAACCCTCATTTTCTGCTCCAAACCACTTTGATAATTCAAAAATGGGAATCTGATAACTATTGTCCTCCTCAAAATCTTTTAACAAGCTCACCATTGTTTATTTACAGCACTGACCCTGTGCCCTCAACATGCAAACAGGTCCTTCGTCGACCTTCCAGTCCCAGCCCCCTCTCCCAGGGCCCATGTCCCCTGTGACTCCTGTGTGCTTCTGCACATGGTGACAACCTCAGTACCCTCTGGCACAGCAACTCCAGCTCATCAACACCCTGCCCAGCAGCCGGCTCTGCCAAGAAGCCTTTCCTAACCCCCAGGCTGGGATTAGGGTTCTCCCCAGCTCCCTTTCCCCCGGCCTCACCTCCCCAGTGTGCCTCTCTCCTGGCACCACAATCACTGGTTCACTTGCTCACTTTCCCATCCTAGGCCAGTTCCTTTGGGGGCAGACACTGTGTCATGCCATGTCGATATGGTATGTAGTATATAGAACAATTTTACATCTAATAATTATTTAGTGAATAAATAGTTCTTTAGGCCCAGAAGAATGGCACCAGCTTTTTTCTGTTCTGCAAAGTTGAGGGTATAAAGAATGGTTTGGGAGGTCTGGTTGTTAATATTTGCTCTCTAGCCAATCAGCTGTGGGCCCATGCCCAAGAAAGTCAACTATTCAGTGTCACTTTCCCCCATAATTAAGGATAGGTGGGAGAAGGTGATTTTCTGTCTCTCTACCTCTCAGGAAAAAAGAGAATAAATAACAATAAAATGTGCAAGAGTTGAATAGTACTTTAAAGAAGCAAAACATGCATATTAAAGTACTAATAATATTTGAACTAAGAACTCACAAAAGAGTTATATTTTAGTTATGTGTGTGTATACATATTCTACCTTGTAATTGCTTTAATCAATCCTTGAAAACCAAAAAGAAATTTTGGTTACATTTTTAGGAATCTCATATCGCTCCAGCTGCTTTATAAAGAGATTTAATTAAATAATTATAATGGAATTGAAAGTTCTATTTATTGCATATGATAGTTTCACCAAGAATTCTATTCATATTTATAAGTGTCACAAAATGTTACACTATGTCTTGGATTATTAGGGGTCCAGTCTTAAAGTTTTACCACAGACGTTTCTTTAAAACTAGTTTTATATCTGAAGTTTGCTATTTAAATAAAAATTAAAATCTCCATATTTGGGAAATTGAAATAATGTCATTTTATCTGGAGGCTAAACAAAAGCCCTCCAAAGCAAGAGTGTTCCCTGATTTATAATAAGGACCCCATATGAACTGACCACATACTTGGAATAGCCTGGAAAAGCACTCCATGAAGAATTAGTTTTACTACTAACTATGGGGTTTTAGACAATCACTCAACCTCTATGCCTCTGTCCTTGTCCATAAAATGGGAGTATAACCTCTTCAAGTTATAACACTGTAACATTCCACAGTTCATCTGGACTGTGTTTTGCTTTGTGTTGAAGATCAAGCAGTGTGCTGCAATCACCCACAGAGCCTGTGACATCACCTCACATCACACCTCATCTCACACAGATGGCAGGAAGCTGATTCCATCAAAGAGGGCAGGAGAAATGCTTCCAGAATCCACAGACCCCCTGCCTTACAAATTACTACAGAACCATAAACAGCTGAGAAGAAACAGCTGCCAAATGCCAGCTTGGTGCCATATATAAGGCCTGGAACGGCATTCAGCAGCGGTGGTCTGGCCAGAGACAGAGATGGGGTTGCAAGCAGCCCCAGACGTCGCAGAGCTGCAGAGTCCTCCAAGAGCGACTGCTGGGCCCACATGGATCTTCGTGGCCACATCTGCCAAGTACCACATCACTGTTTATAAAGTCATATTTTAAAGAGTGGCGCTACTAGCAGAATCCTAGAATTAGCAGAGATAATTTTAATGTGGATTCATATTTATCAACAGTCAATGCATAATATCCTTTTCCATATTTAAGAAAATGGAACAAACATAAATAGCATCCAACTACCCAAAAATGGGAGATCTGATTTAATAAATTGATAAATCTATACAATAGAATACTACATACCTATTAAAATACTTACATAGATATATTTGCATTTATTGTTATAGAAAGATACATATAATATAATATATAATATATAATATATAATATAATAATATATATGGGTGTTCCACTCTTTTCACCACCATAGTCTCCCTTGCACTTAAAATAGTGATTGTCTAGCACACAGTAGGTGCTTACAAAAATTAGCTAAAAAAGTGAATGAAAGACATTGTCACAAGGAGGAAGCAAATGAAAAGTACATGCCTCATACTTGTTATACAGTAGGATTTATGGGGTAATTTTACTTTTCCTCAGGAGCAGATACTATTGTTAAAATACTTTTTAAACTGTGAGCATGTACTACCTTATAATTGGAAAATAAAGTTATTGCTTTTCTACTAATGGGAATATTTGACATAAATATGAAAAATGGGTAAAACATGATTAATTAGGACAGTGGATATGAACATATCTTCCTTCGCCCCCCCCCCAAAAAAAATTCCAGCATATGAAGGGATACATACTATTTGCATTATTCTGTGGATCTTGTATTCAACTGGTTAGGATATCATATTAATAAAATCATTATTAAGAATAACCTAGCTATATTTTCCATTATGTAAGCTGGTGGTTATAGGGAAGATGAAGGGGAAAAAATTATGTCACAGCTACTATTAAGGGAGCAATCATGTTCTCTTAGATTGGGAAAGGCAGTATACACGATATCGTCAAAAGATTTTTCCCACAGCACATAAGCCCAAATGACCTTACCTATGTGGGTAACCCGTGTAGCTGAGCCCTGCCTACCCTATAACATATGCCATAAATGTGCCACCATATATGCAACCCTGGCTCAGGGACCTCTCCACCTGACCCTCCCTCGGCAGCTCCCCATCATACTGATAGGGGGAGAAAAAACAGGCTTAATTTGCTGCCCTGTCCTGGGGAACATGGACGGAGCATCACTCTTCCGTCTGTCTTTTCCTCTTTCTCCAGCTGGAATGCCTTAACTGGGATTCCTGAATTTCCTTTCTTGTCCCTTCCTATACCCTCTACACCTCAGCTAATCTCCTTGCTATTTCATGTGCAGATACTATTTTACAGACACAGACTTCCTCTTCTACTGCAGTAAGTAGAATCTTGTTTAATCAGAGTGGGAGCATTTGGAGGGGCTGGGAACAGTTTAGAAGACACATTGAGTAGTCTAAGGTCAATCAACAGGCAGCTGGGTGTGCCGATTATTTTTCTTCAGAGATTTCTTGTTTGGGTAAAGGTAAGCGCTGCTGTCTGCAATGCTTGTTAATTAAAGCCTAGGGACAGGCGTCTCCCTGGACTTTCCATAAGCATGTTAACTATCATCTTTGTTAGATGTGGTTTGCCTGCAGTCACGCAGACTCTCAGCCTAATCTAACCTCTTGCTTGCAGGAAGCTTCATCTATGAGCAAACCTGCTGGGACCTGGGCCAGCCCAGGTGAAGCCTGAAGAGGGCTGCAGATTTCTACTGGCAGGAAGTCAACCTTGGAAATGTACTTTCCATAGCAGAAGAATCTGATGACAAATTAAACCCGGGCTGGAGCACTCGGGAGGCATGCAGTGCTTTCTAGCCAGGAAACGTTAACCTTTTGCAGCTGATACTGTGCACTCCTCTGGTAGTGTGGAGATCTGGCCCTTCCTTTGTGCCCAAGAATGCAGCAAGTCACTTCATCCTCAGTTTCTCTTTAGATACCCTCCAGGCCTCATTTCAAGGCCATGAAGGCTACTCCAGGTCATCCTGCTTGCTTTTCTCCATGAACACTTACTTATTCCACACGTTTGGGTAAGCAGAATATCTGGATTTGCACACTATTTCACTGCTGTGTGTCTGGAGATTTCGATCTCCTCTGTCTGCTGGGCCGCAAGCTACCTGGGACAGGAACACTGACTTACCTCCTTTGTTTCTCCTATCAGCGACTATCAGAGTAAATGTGCCCCAGAATGCATCAATGGATAATTGTTCAAAGGCTAAGGGAAAGAAGACTCTCCTCTACACCACTTTGCTTCTGAGAGTGAATGAAGCCAGCAAGAGCTGATAATGACAATGTGAGGTATTTTTCAAAAGAAAACGTTTAGTTGGTTGTTGTTTGTGTTGTTCACCTACTTGGTAGGTATCCATAACAATACTTGAGTGCTAACTGGATTTCCAACCACCAGCTCCCATTGGGTCTATCTCCTCCTACAATTGGTACTTTTGTGCCCAATAATGCCTAAGGAAAGATACAGGAAATAGAGGCCAGGCAGAAAAAACTAAAGTAAAATAACACCAGAGCAGGAGTTAGGAGACCTAGTTTTTTTTTCTTGTTGCATAGAAAGAGGCAGAACAGACTGTCCTGGTTCCCTGATCAAGCTACACGCTTTGTCTCGCCAGTGTTCATGGCACCCCTCTATGTCTGGCAAAGCTACTTCTCTCCAATCCCTGCTCAGCTATAACCTCCTCTGTGAGGTCTGGCAACAGTTCCAAGCAGAATTAATCATATTCTGTCATATTCTCTTAGCATTATGTTGTAAATGGTTGTACATTAAATTGTGAAATTCATTGAGTTGCATAAAGTTACTCGAGACATTAAATAAATTCATTTTTTGTTTATTTTACTTGATTGCGAGAATAAATGAGGCACAGAGTAACCTAGCTGAAGCCCTACAACAATCATCTCAAAAGTCTAAGCAGACCCCATTGCTTCTGACTTCTGTGACCCAAGAGCCCAGTCACCTACGGCTCAGAAAAAGAAAGCCCATCAAGGGGCCTCCCTGATGCTGCAAGGGATTAAGCACAGGACTGTGAAGATATCTGCAGCCTCTGCAGCACAAGTTCGATCCCCGGCTGGCCAGGGAGTTACCCACATGGCGCAGCAGACATCTCCTGCCTCACCCGCTGTTCCCCTCAGCAGTATATGTCAGTCAGTCTGCCTGTTCTGTTCCCTACTCTGGTGAATCCTCTCACCCCCCACACCTCTGGCCTGTACCCCAGTTCTTGTATGCATAAGTAAAAAAATCTTAAAAAAAAAGAAAGTCCATCAAACATGAATGGAAAAGGAGCAGCTAGATGAGAAGTGGGTACCTGTCTGCCTCTGAGTTGATGATGGATTAGGAATCCTGGCCCATCCTGAGCATGTTATCCAGCCTCTTCTCCCAGGACAGTCTACTAAGGGGAACCCTGAAGAGTCCTCTTCACTTCCCAGTGTGGTGTTTTTTTTTTTTCCCCTACAATTGAAGTAGTATTTTAGTCAGTAGCTTATCTGGTTAAAAAGCATTAGTTATTCCATAGAGGAGCTTCATTTGAAAAGTTAATTATCCAATTGAGACGAATAACTTTAAAGCATAACTGGCTTTTATCTCCATTACATTAGAACTTGTCTTGCCTGCAAATTCTACAAAGGTAGCGACTATCTATCGCTCAGGCTTCCTTGAGCTCTAAGATCTCAGATTTGAAAGTCTTCCCTTCTGGTCACACCACCCCTGACTTCTGTGTCCTTTCCTCCCACCTGCGAGCACACTTGGAGCGCCTCAGAAACTCCAGCTCCAGCTTTTTTTCTCTTAGTCCACCTGAATCATTTGGCCCCGCTGCCATCCCAACAGAAACTGGGCCCAGTACCAGCCATTTCATTTCTATCCCCACTAGGACTCCCCTCCCTCCATTCCTTTCCTGGGTCAACCTGTTAGGGTCACCCCGTCTACACCTGTCTGCTCTCTCTTCCTCCCCAGGTGCTGTGTACTGTGACAGTGAGTCACAATGCAAGTAAGATCACTAGGAATTTAGACCTTTGAACCTCAACCTCAGACACTGTATGCATCCTGCTTTAAGCAGTGTTTAAACCAAACTTCTGATGTACGTAGGTCTGTGACCAATCTCCCAGTCAATATACCTTGAAATCAAACTGAAATTTCTTTTTTCTCTTCCTTCCCTCAAATCTCAGCCATCTAATCTTTTTATTTTTTCAGTTGTGGCCTAGCTAGACCTTAGTCCTTCTTTTCACTTCCCCTGCAGGCCTTTAAACTGCCCCAGCTACACTACGGTGATACCCTCTTAACTAACTTTGCATCCTCCAACCTCTGGCCTCAGTTCCCTCTTATTTCATTTGGCTAAAATTCAACTCTGACGCTGATAAACTGCAAAGTCGCTGGCAGCCAGCTCTCCTCACTGCCAGCTAAGACTCACAAGCCTGGGCCCTCATGCGCATCTTCAACATCACCCAGTGCGGGTTTTCATGCAGAACAAATAGAACACGTCAGGGCACACCCCGTATCAAGGATAAGTAGAGTCATGAAATTCCTGGTTCCTAAAATAAAATCTATTGCTTACCACGGGTCATGATAAAGTTTGAAAACCACTGATCTACACCATTTGCTATTATTAACCATGTCCTGTGACTTTCATTTTGAAATTATAATACCTCAAGAGTACAGAAAAGTATGAAGGATAATATAATAAATAATTGTCAGCTCTTAACATGTCATATTTCTGATTTTAAAATATATGCATGCATGTATGTCCATGTGACATGTATATGAATGCATGTCATGTGTGTATGCATGCATATCTCCAGGGCTATAAAACAGAAACAGCAGCCCGCTAAGTCTACCCATTCCTCTCCCTCCCTCTCCAGCACCATTCACATTACACTGAATTTGGCAATTTTTGTATCCATTAATCTTTTCACATGAAAACATTATGACACTGTAAAATTAGATAACTACATGTAATGATATAATAAAGACATCAAGAAATCAAATATCCATTAACAACATGTATGTTTTGGATATTTTTAACCTTTATATAAATTTTGCACTTAACATTCTGTAGCCTTCTCTCTTTCATTTAATATGTTTAATGTTTTTTCCACATTCGGATGTGATTCCCTACTTGCTTCTCCACTGAAGATTTTTCAAATACCATGACTTATTTGTTCATCCTTCTGAGCTTTATAAGCAGTGCACCATCCCAACCCAGACACATAGGTTGTTTCCAGTTATTTGCTATGACAAACAAAGGCAGCTGTGCAGTTCCTACACGTCTTCTTGGGCACATGCCCAGATGGGGATTCCTCTCCAGGTTTTTGTCAAAGTTATTCCTTTACCTGGAATGGCCTCTTTTCTAGGTCAACCTCCTGAAAACCTTGTCCATACCTGAAGGGACCTCTCGGATGTTAATTCTATGCTTTCCACTGCACCCAGTCAAAGCTGTATGTCTGTCTGTCCTCCTGCAACCTGCAGTTGTACCATTTAAAGGATACCATCACCTCTAGCTCCAACCTGAAGTTGTTTGGGTACTTTTTTTATATCTCTAGCAGATCCAAAGCTTATTAAGGGCAATTACTGTGTCACATGACATAAACCAATTCTTGTTGCCATCAGTACAGACAGGATTTATAGAAGGAATCTGTTCCTCCTCCCATTACCTAGTCCCCACGATTTTAGCAATTATTGAACAACTTTACAGTTGGGGAGAAAGTCACAAGCGGGATGTGCATTTTGAATGGCTGCTGGTGTGACTTCAGGATCCCTGGCCAGGGGACAGGATTATGGAGGTACAGAGGTGCCTGTCTACCCATCTATATTCATCTCCCCTTCAAGTTCAGTGGGGTGGGGCTGGGGGCTTGGTGAGAGACTTCTTCCTAATTCCAATGTAGAGATTCATGTTCATTATGTGATATGTATTTTTCATTAGACAAGGGAAAAGTTAAAACATGAGATGTTGAAAAATCAGTTTTTGAAAAGCCTCCAAAGCTGTAAACCTCTTTCAATTTTTTTTTTTTGTGAGGACAAAGAATTGGCTTAAATGATGGCAAGTTGATACCTGTTTATACCAGCCTATAAATTAGTAATAAAACATGCCCGGGTCACAGGATTTTTATAAGCAGCTCACCATTCCATGCCATATGATCTACCAGATAGAGAATAACTGAATAAGTACTCCCGAGCAGCCCTCCCTCGTTATGGGTTGACAGAAAGTTCAGCCTGAGTCCTGAGAAACCTAGTCATATGATGGAGTTTGAAATGCACATTGGAAATGGACTAAACAACAAGAAGAAAGCTTAGGAATAACTACAAAATCAAAGTGCTGTTGCCTCTAACTTACCAAGTTTGATTTTAGAAAGGACCAAGGATAAGAACCATATCTCTGTACTGTAACAGAATCAAGTCTCACATGACATCTGATTATACTCTGTGCCAGTGTTACCTGAGTGCCTGGATCGGTTTTCCAATTGAGTTGAAATGCTCAGTATCCTCAGTTTCTGCCTCAGCTGCCCAGGGATGTCAATTTCACAGATATATATCACTTGATCACTGCCTGGGCACTGCCATACACCACCTTTGGGTCCGGAAAGATTTAGATCTCGGTAATAGTTGCCAAGAGACAGCTCCTTCCAGTCTGCTCAAACCTCATCTTCTCCAGGTGGTTTCCCCACCACCCTGTTGACTCAATCCCACCTTTGCACTTCCCAGCACCCTAGAGCTCCTTTATTCTGCTCTACTTTTTGTTTCTGGTAGGCTTTTCACCTTGTGGCTTATATTATTTTCTTTCTCAAAATTTTTTCAATTGTACAAAATCCACCCAATATAAAGTTTACTATCATAACCATTATTAAAGGTAGAGTTTAGGGTCACCCTGGTGGCACAGGGGTTAAAGTCTTAGCTCTATCAAGTTATTGCCAGCCACTGCAGCATGAGTTCAATCCCCAGCGAGGGAGATAACCCACACAGTGCAGCAGACCTCTCCTGTCTCACCCACTGCACCCCTCAGCAGTGTATTTCAGTAGATCTGCCTGTTCTGCTCCCCACTCTGTCTCTGGTGACCCTTTTGCCTCCCACACTCTGGCCTGCACCCCAGTTCTTGTATTCATAAATAAATAAATAATAATCTAAAAAAAATAAACGTACAGTTTAGTCGCATTAAGGACATTTCCATTGCTGTGCAACCAATCTCCATCTTGCAAAACTGGAGCTCAAAACCTATTAAACAATTCCTATTTCCCTCTGTTCCAGTCTCTGGGAAACACCCTTCTACTTTCTGTCTCTATGAATTTGACCTACTTTCAATTCTTATGTGTATATACTCAGAAATGGAATTACTAGGTCATAGGTAATTCTAGTTTGTAATTTTTTGAGGAACTGCCACACTGCTTTCCATAATGGCTGCACCATTTGTATACCCACCAATAATGCACAGGAGTTACAATTGCTCCTTGTTAGCACATTTATAATTTTTAATTGTAGCCATCTTGGGTGTGAGGTTAATATATTATTCTTTTTTATTTGTTTATTGTCTTACATACCTACTCACACTGCTGGCCCAGAATGTAAGTCCCATTAGCAGAGGGATCTTTGTCTAGTTTGTTCACTAATGCACCTACAACAGTATTTGGCATACAGTAAATGCTCAGCAAAATCCATTATAAGAATGAATAAATGGATAGATGAAAGAAAGACATACTGAAAGCACACTGGCATTTAATTTCCTTTTTTCTATGTTAAAATCTCTAGCTGGCTTTGATCATTACATACACATACACACACACATTACCTTTATCCAAGCTACTCAGGACCCTTTGAAAGCAATTATCCCTTTGACAAATATTTACTGAATGTTCACTGTGTGCCATAATTATGTTTTATATTGTTCAGATAGAAATTCTGAAGCACATAGAATTTAGGTGGGGTTTTGGTTTTTTTTTTTTGAGTTCACAAGAACTCTTTAAGAAAGTCAAGGAGATAATCTGTAGTACACAGAAAACTTAGTTATTATCTGGAATAGGATATATCCAATGCCTATTTGATATCTCTCCTTGGCTGTAACAAAGACACTTGAAAAAGAGCCAAAAGAGAATTGAGCTTCTTTTGCTTCTGTCCCATCTGCCTTGCTTCTATCTCAGCAAATGGCAGCACCAAGGTGTTAACATCAGAGATATAGTTTTCCTTCACCTTAATCTGGTATTTTTCATTATCCTGTTGCCAATAATAGTTATTATAAGGACTTAACAAATACTGAATGCTTGTTCTATGATGTGAAGAGAAGTTTCAAGTTCTTTGCACATTACTCCTCATAACTCTATGAAATGAAGTACAGATAAGGAAACAGACCAATGCCTTTGTCCAAAGTCACCTAGCTAGGAAGTGGTAGAGAGTATGTACCAAAGAACTTTATTTCAGTGGCCACGCCCTGAACATCTACGCTTTTCACAAAATGCTTTGTTTCAACATCACTTATTGAAAATCATTCTAACATGCATTTTCCTAAGTGTGTAATTGCATATAATTTTGATAATTCAGTGCTGTCAAGTCCTTCATTGCCCTCTGGATATTAGTGATCTCTATGCAGCTTGGAAGATGGAAGCACCAATGGTCAAAAGATTGAATGGTTTCTATAAGAGGTCTAGGGACTTACTTGGAAGTAAAATTAAAATTGCAATAGGACTTTACTTTGCTGCATTTTTTTTCCAAAGTAGAGTATGTCAGTTACAATTGGTTTAATTGAAGACTTTGATTTATTGAAGCTATACTGTACTAAATACTCTGTCATTAATATCAACAATGCACATCCATTATAAACACCATTGTAAGACAGACAACTTTCTCTTTTTTGAGGTTGTATTGATCTTGGAGACAAAGTGATTTGGAAGGCAGAAGATTCAAATCCTACTCTCATCAAATTAAATGAATCCCATTCTTAAACCACAATCCTTCTGGCACCAGCAGTACCATCTGTAAACTGAGAATAATAAAGGCAGGCAACTCGAGATATCTGAATATAGTTCAATATGTATACATATATATAGGTATAAGTCTAGGACAAGATGACCGTAAGTCCAGAAAGTGTCATCTCCAATTTTAAAGCTCATTCAGTGTCTAATAACCAATATTATATGTTTGCCATCAAGTTAACATTCAAATAAGATGTTTCAAAATAAGATGACTTTGTAGCCAAAGGGGTATTTTTTAAAGTCCCCAGGGTGCCTTGAGAAAACAAAAGATGCAGCACCAGCCAGCAGCAATTCCAGCAAGTTTCACAGATCATATGGTCCTTGGAAGAGACAAGCACTTATTGTTACCAGAAAAGTCAAGGTCAGTACTTGTAGTTTCATTTTCATTGTGCCTGTGCCCCCTTCCACAAAGAACAGTAGTATGTACTGAGAAGTTGCCATTATTCCCCATCTTGCTATTTCAGCCTTATCAGCCTCTCACCCCCAGAGAATTCAATTACTTTGGGCATTCCCAAAAAACAGCTAATTAGGTTTTTGATCTCTTTTTACAGGACATCGAAATAGAGTAAGTAAAGAAATATAGCAAGTCAGAAGCAATTTCAGCCTAAGTATGAATTTTATATAAGCATTGATAAATAAATGTGCACAATTAAGAAAGAGGGCTCTAAATTTAACCCAATTTAAAAAAAAAAAATCTTCAAAGTACTTGGCCAATCTAATACTGTTTTTGACCTATAAGATATCTCTCTCCTGACCCCTACCACCACTCTTTCCCCTTGAAACTTCTAAAAAGGAAAGGTACCTCTGTTGGTCCTTGCTATGAAAGGGTCACAAAGTGAGTCTTGGTTTGACTTTCTTGCAAAAGAATGTACTGTTTATTCAAATGACAAGAGAAAACCACACTGATGGCATGCACAGCCTGATGTTAACCCCTCAGACAGCAGCTTGGTAGCCTCTGACAATCTTCCTGAAGACAGCTAGGCCTGAGGGAGGTTGTAATGATTTCTGGCCACTATAACTGACCCAAGCCATTCTTACAACCCAGAACATTATCTATAACAGGGTCCTGAATACTTAGAACATCTTCTGTCAAGAAAGTCCTGCAGTTTCATAGACATTGTCTTAAAATCCTCCAAATTCCTTCAACAGTAAAGCAATGGTTAGTCAACTGAGAGTGAGTTAATTACAACTTAGCACTAGGTTTCTCTTGCTTTCACATCTCATTAAACTACACTGAATCTAAATTCAGCTTAATACAACTGCTAGACCAGATTAGGAATTCCTTAAGGACAGGCTCTGGGCTTCCATTTCCTTTATAGTACCCATGAGCATTAAACATTTTGTTTCTCCTATGAAAAGAATGTCTTTAATTAGTCTTACTGAGTAACCAACCAATCAACAACCCAATCTGCAAACCTACTATGGGTTAAAAGGGAGAGTCATAACCTCCAGTCCTTCTGTAAACTAGCAGTTAAAGTGTTCTTTCTTGTCATCTGCTTTTCAGAAAGGCATTGTTGGGTGATAACATTCCCCTCCCTAATGCTTTTTGGTGAAAAAGGAGAGCTGGTCCCTAGCTTTTAGCAACCAATACATATTCCCTGAAAAGGGAACTGGCTGATATCTTTGCTGGCATGTCCTGGAAGAGCCACTGGTGGAATTTCTAGGCTCTGCCTCAACAGTAACCTGACAAGCACCACGCTACATTTTGGTAACTCCACAGGTGAAAGGGTTAAAAAAGGGTTGGGTACTTCGCCAGGACTTACATGGCTTCTGAGGCACGACTGTACAGGTAAGGGGGAAGGAAAGGAAACTGAGGTTTGAGAGTCATACAAATGTCCATGGTCCCAAAGATAAAGGAAAGTATTAAGCAGAAAAGTCAGTGTGATGTTTCATTTTGATAGGAACAATGGAGAGTCGATTTCTTGAACTTGAACTGGCAAAGCTCTCTTGATCAATCAACCACAATATTCACTTGCTTTCTGCTCTGTTCTTAGTCCTGATGGACACCAAGTGAGTGCCTACTTGGTTCCTTTCATAGCCAGTTTATATAGCTTCACTCCCTCTCCCCTGAGATAGACTTGGGCACCAGAGGCCAGGTCAGCTCTCTGGAGAGCTCGAGTTGGCTTCCCAGCATCTACTCTGTGTTGTCAGCCAACTGGCTCCCAGGTGAGGAGAACACTTTTGGCAGCACAGTCGTACACAGCAGGCGAGAGACCGCAAGAAAAGGCAAGGGAGAGGAGGCAGGCATGTGATTCTGAAGACAAATAAACACAATTAGCTATGCTAGAAACAAACTGAAAAGACTCAGTGGGAAGACTCTGCTGCTTTCAGCTAAAAGAAAAAACCAAAGGAAAATTCATTTTAAAAGAAACCTTTTACTTTCCCTGGCAGCCACCATCCAATGCTTGGCATGTGTTCTGCCCGGGTCCTTTTCATTTGCATTGATTCAACATTTCAAACACTATCACAATAGTGATTTGACTGCTTTATCAGTTGTGTTGCCCAAATACAATCCACTAATATTTCAGGTGAGTGCTTTTGTTCCTGGAGATGACAATACCAAGCCTTTCACAGTCATTGCGGCCCGAAGTAGACCCAATTTGTAGCAAGGGTTACATGGCTGAAGTCACAGAAACCAAAAGTCATGTCCCTGGGAGTTTCTTCTACTCCCAGGACCCAATTCCACAGTGTAGGATTAACTACGGCAGAGAGGTCGAGTAGAAACCATATAATAACTGGATGGGCTCCTTAGTTAAGGTAAACTGGGTTTGAATCCTGACTCTGACACTTACAGATTGGGTGACCTCAGGCAAGTAATTTAACTTCCTGTGCTTTTCTGTCTTTATTCTGTAGAATAAGGGTACAATGTTACCTGGCTAATACTGTCGTGAAGTTTAAAGAATTAGAAGAGTCTTTATCTTTGAAAAAACATTCTGAAATGCTCATTAATAATGATATGATGTCTGAGGTTTGTTTCAAAATCATTTGGATAAGGTATTATCAAAGGAAGTTGGCCATAAGTGATCATTGTTGAAGCTGGTTGATAAGCACTTAATAAAAACAAAGGTTTTATTATACCTTTCCTTCCACCACGGTCTTTTTAAAATTTTCTATAACAGAAAGTTTGAGAGAGAAGGTAATACACGTCAAGCTGCTGGTACATGGTACGTGCTCAATAAATATGATGGGTTCTATCTACATCAGAAAGGATCTTGGGGGCAAACGCTGAGATCACAGTCTGCTTTTCAGGAGCACTGTGGGTGCATTGTGGGGCCAGTAGTGTTTGGTGGGGGGAGCAGGAAAGGCCGACACACTAACTTCACTGTAACCCTAAATGATCCGCTACTGCCCAAACTTTCACCATCAAAACTGCTTCAAACTGATTATTATTAGTTTTCTATGCGTTGGAAGTTTTCTAAAACAGTCACATCCATTCAAAATTAATTACTCCATACTAGTCAGATACACATAATCACAAGTCAAATTTCAAATCAGATAAGCTGGTGGATGTCTCCAAATGCAGCAGCTCTCAACTGAGCTGAAAGCAAAGCACTTCTTAGTTTTGACGGCCTGTGCAGCTGTCTGACAATTTTGTAGCCACATGAAATAATGAAAAATGCTCAATGCACACCCCCACCCTCACCCTCACCCTTGGCCCCCATCTTCAGCCCTCTGCCTCCAGTAGGTTCAGGCAACTACATGCATAATTTCATAATTTCAGCTAGAAACTCCTAGCTTAAGGAATTCCTTACATTGGGTGATACCAGGAGGGACAGGATACCCCACCCTGGACAATTTCAGGCTAGATCTCCATTTTATGGGAGCCCTTAATTAAATCCAAGCTCATCTGTCCTGTGCCTTCTCACAAACAAGGCCTCTGCCATCCCAGCTCAGATATTACAAATTGTAATAGCCTTGGGCTATTACATCTCTTTTCTCAGTTGGAAACTAGGATACCTTCTTCCTAAAGTTGTTTCAGGGGTTAGAGACAATGTAAACAAGGAGCATTGCATAATGCCTGGCACATAGTAATTGCTTAATATATAACAGCTATTCTATCTTTGTAGGCCTCTATGTAGGATGAATATATTATAATTATCTCCTGTGGAACCTGGTTAATATTTAGACTCTGTGGCTCTCCAAATCATGAGAAGTAGCACAGCCACATAATTATAAACAGCTGAATATTTTCTTTCTCATTCATGTGACAGTTTCAATGCAGCTGCATTCAATCTTCTCCTCCATATTGCTGATGGATAGAAAACTATGTTATTGACATCAGTACCTACACAGTACCTGTGATTCCCTCTTCTCCTTCCATAAATGTCTGATGACATCATCTTTTAAATTTAAAACAAAATTATAAAAAGAAGTCCAATTCAAATCTAACCAGGCCATTCAGCCATCCAGTGTTATTACCATTATGAAACATTTACTGAATAATTGTGTGTGTGTGTGTAGTTGAGAGGGTCAACAGATGAGTGTAAACAATGAAGTTGGAATTCTATTAGCAAAAACTTCAGTTGAAATCCAGGCTTCTTGGGGGAAGTTTAGGGACACACTAAAATCTTTTATTTTATTTTTTCAGTAAATTTTTTATGGAAGTAGTTTACATTGTAGTTACTATTTTGGAAGTATAAGATCTCTCCCTTCTACTCTGAAATCTTTATCCTTAACCTTATCTAAACTCAGCACACACTCTTTTTCCTGATTTATTTTTCTTCATAGCATTGTTCACTACCTGATATTATTTCCTGATTGACTTTTTTATGGTCTGTCTCCCCCAAGAGAAAATCTGCTACATTAAAGCAGGGATCCTAACCATCTCTGTGTCTCTAATACCTACAACAGTTGTGTCAAGGTTATAGTAGGCCCTTGAAAAATATTTTTAATGAATGATTTAGTTTCTCTTTCCTTTCTTCAAACATCCAACTGCAAAAAAGGAATGTAGAGTTGCAACCCTGCCCTGGGTAATTCTCATGTAGCTGTCCACTATGATTCAGGACAGAAGACAGTATAAACACATAACATATGAAGTGAGGTCATGTGATATGAAGAACAATGGAGCAATTTCCTTGGAGCCTTTACATACACATTCTGATTTTGACCTCTGTATTGCAGCTTAAGCCATTTTTCTCATCGAAAATGCCAGCTTCTCTATCTAAATGTTACCCCTGTTTCAAGATCTCTCTCAAATTGTTTCTTCTGAATCCCACTCTGACTTTTAGAGCTCACGTTGATGTTACCCTTTTTTTTTAAAAAAGATTTATTTATTTATGCATACAAGAATTAGGGTACAGGCCAGAAGTGTGGGAGTGAGAGGAGTCACCAGAGACAGAGTGCGGAGCAGAACAGGAGGATTGACAGAAATACACTGCTGAGGGAAGCAGGAGATGTCTGCTGTGCCTTGTGGGTCACCTCCGAGGATGGAACTTATGCTGTACTGCAGACTGCTTCGTAGTGCTGATGCTTAACCCTTTGCACCACCAGGGAGGCCCCAACGTTACCCTTTCTAAACCGAGTGGCCCTATACCTACCAGCAGTGCTTCACAACCCAGCACACACTATACATGGTTTGAAGTTTTCTTTCCCCTTCACGTAAGAAAAAATTTGATGTTGCAAATGTATTTGATGCTCCTTAAACACAAAAACCATATACTTCTCTTGTATCTCTCAAAGTGACTAACAGGGTTTTAAGCACTTATTAAGTGGTCAGAAAATTCCTATCAATAATGAACTGACAGATTTCCTGTTTGAATCCTACCTCTGCTGTTCTGACATGCTTCCATTTACTCCTCCCAAACATCTATTTCCTTTTTTTCCTGCTTCTCCTGAAGTATTCCTGTCAAAATGACTCTCCAGTGCCAAGATCTAGAATGTGAACATCCCGGATGTGGTAGAAAGTTGTCATAATCCTGGGAATTGACACCAGAAACACAGAATGTGACATTATTTCTGGGAATGTGAACCATAGGCAATAAGTCAAAATTCGGGATGTTTTATTTATTCACGCATACAAGAACTGGGGTACAGGCCAGATGTGCAGTAGGGTGAGCGGATCCACCAGAGACAGAGCGGGGAACAAAACAGGCAGAAGGACCGAAATACACTGCTAAAGGGAGGGCGGGCGAGACAGGAGAGGTCTGCCGCGCCATGGGGGTATCTCCCCAGCTGGCCGGAATCGAACCTGCACTGCGGAAGCTGTGGACAGCTTCACAACGCTGCGCTCAATTGCCTGAGACACTAGGGAGGCCCTCAGGATGTTTTAAAGAGGGAGGAGAAAGAAAGAAAGACCATGCAATCCAAGAAATACCTATCGTATTTTTAATTAACCTGAATCTCTTCACTAACCCAAGATTTAATAAATCAGTTTCGACCTTCTTGAAATGCCACCCAGTTTCAGTGACATTCTTGGGGCCTTACCTGAACCTGTCTGCTGGGTGACATTCTGGTCCTGCAGCCAGTTCCAATCCTGGCATCAGCCCAGGCATGAGACTGGCTAAATCCACTTTCTAAATTACTTAGGATTCCTGGCAATTCAAGAAAAAAAAAATACTGATGCTTTTATCTTGCTTAATTACAGGAATAAAAAACTTAAGATGGGACTCCTGGACTGAATTATTTGGACAGAGTTATATAGATACACCATAAAAAATATAAATTCTTAGTTCAAGAGCCACTCTAACTCCTACACTGATTTTATATTATCCTTTGTTTTTCCCCTACTCTTTTTTTTTTTTAAAGATTTAGTTTTATTTATACAAGAACTGGAGTACAGACCAGATGTGCAGGAGGGTGAGAGGATTCACCAGAGACAGAGTGGGGAGCAGAACAGGCAGATGGACCAAAGTACGCTGCTGAGAGGAGCAATGGGTGAGGCAGGAGAGGTCTGCTGCACCATGTGGGTATCTCCCTGGCCGGCCAGGATCGAACCCGTGCTGCAGAGGCTGCGATCAGCTTCACAGCGCTGCGCTCAATCCCCTGTACCACTGGGAAGGCCCTGTTTTCCCCTACATTCTATACAACATTAGCAATTCTCTTTAGAATAAGTCTAAAAAGAAAATGATGAGAAGATAGTTTTCACCAACAAGTTTCATTTTTCACAAAAGTATAATCTACAGGCAATGTTCGGTAAAGTATGTGTGTTTTGATTCCCTCTTTAACTGGTTTGGGGATGTGTAGTCCTACAGTTTCCTGAATGTAGATTTATCCCAAATCTCTTGGGTATTCTCTTAGACTCAAATATCTGGTGTTAAGAACTGAGCAAATACACAGCTTCAAGCTGCTGAGGAAAAGCAATACATTCTCCATTCTACGAGAATAGAGAAATTTTCTTCATTGCTTTTCTTAATCTTGGACTATATCACACTAGAAGGATAAATGTCACTGCCTAATGCTAGCTGTATTTCCATATCAACAAAACCTCTTAAGTCAATAACCCCACCTCTGACCTCCTTCAAATTCTTACAGTCCTAAGAACTGGGGGTGTTGGTTAAAGCCAGGAACGAGCTCAGTCTAGAAAAGGAAGCAAACCAGAATTGGTCCTTCTCAAGATGTGGTCTTCTTGAAATCTTGAAGTCTCCTTTATTTAATTATTATAGATTCACATTCATCATAGTTATTAATTCATTCATTCAACAAATACTGCATTGAATCTTCCTCACACAAGAAGAAAGGGACAGTTTATTAGTTCTGTAGATGGCTCAGAAGTTTGTACCTTCCAGACACATAGAGAAGTCTTCCTTAATTCCTAGGCTACATCAACCTGACCCTCTAATCCAGCTGACTTACAACAGATTGCCCACTTTTGGGGAAATACGGTTTCTCAATGTCAAGTGGGATAATGCGAAATCTTGTTCTTCCACTCTAAGCTTCTGAGTTAAATAACCAACTAGCATTCATACACAGCCTGAGTTTGTTCAGATGATTTTAACCCTGTGCACAGGCTACAAAACCATGACACTTTCCTTGCTTACCATTGAAGCAGAGTCATCTCCAAAACTTACCTTCAAATTATGTATCTAAGGATAGGGATTGCATTTTTGCTCATCATTCTAACCCTGGTATTTAACACAGATTTCGCCCTTAAAATTTGATGAATGAACGTGAGACAGCCTTTGGTTCCCCAACTACCAAGAAGTCCGTCAAGCTCTCATTCCACAAGGATTAGTGCTCAGGTTCCTTCTCATCCAGGACTTCTCAAGCCATGCCACAAATTTCAGCAATTCATGGCACTAAGTATCACAAACAGCTAGGACAGTGTTCCATAAAGTAAATCTGGGCAGCAGAGAGGGATTTCCTCCCTAGCCACTGGGAGGTGGAGGCTTCCAGCCACACCACAAGTAAAACTGACTGAAAGCTACAAGTACTAAGATGATAGAAACTAAATGCTTGTGTCCCTCCTAAATTCTTACATTTAAGCCCTAACCACTAGTATGATGGTATTTGAAAGGGAACTTTGGGGAAATAGTTAGGTTTAGATGAGGTCATTAGGGTGGGGTCCCCTTGAGGGGATCAGTGTTCTTTTAAGTAGAGGAAGAGAGTTCTCTTGCTCTCAGGACCTGCCCTTCCTCCCTCCCTGTACCGTGTGAGGACACAGCAAGAAGGCAACCATGAACTGAATCTCTGACACCTTGATCTTGGGTATTCTCTTAGACTCAAAGACTCCTTGTTTCCAGAAATGTGAGAAATAAATTTCAGTTTTTTTTAAAACACACAGTCTATGGCTGTATGTGTGTGTGTGTGTGTGTGGGGGGGGCACCATAAGCTGACTAAGATATACAACCATAAAAAAAAAAAAAAAAGACATGCAACCATTTCCCTATTTAAATTGCCCGAGAAAGTCTAGAAGCTAGGGAAATGCCACCAATTCAGTATCAAGGCAATAACAAACACAATGACGAGGCAATAAGCAAAGAATTTGGACTTGCTGTCAGAAGCCAGTTCTGCTCGGGGCTAATAAAAATACCCATCTCATAGGGTTATTCTGAGAACTAAATGAGATGATGTGAATCTATTTCTTAACACTAGTAACTGCTCAGGCGGTCATTATAGTAATAAAAATGATAATTATGATGTTGAAAAAAATAATTATGATATAATAAATATGATAAAAATAGTTATGATGCTGAACTTGCTTTATGCTCATGCTGTACATTTTCACTGGACCTGCTACTCAGAAGGGACAGAAAAATGTGGTGGCCAGAAACCCATAGCAGTAATCAGAAACCCCAGATCTGAGTCCTTTTTGAGTCCATGTTCTCATTGTGACTTTCACAATTTTTTACCCTCTTCCCTTCCAAGTTTCCTTCATCTGTCAAAAGAATCTACATGATAATATCTGCCCTCTAGATCTCCCTGTATTACAAAAGTCTTATTTAACAAGGCATATAAAAACTTGTAGAAAACTATTCTGCAGATGCATGCAAAGAAATACAGAAAGAGGTAAAAAGTTATCAATAGATATTAAATACCCAAAAGGTTCTAGAACAATGTTTTTCAAACATTTGGGACTGCAGTCCATTAGAAGAAACATTTTACACTGCAAGCAGACAGACAGTCATCACTAAAAGAAAAAACCAAAACAATACCTAGGTTATTTTGATATTTCAGATTTGATCTGCTTCTTTTTTTCCCCTTTTTCTTTCTTTTGTTAAAAATATAGGTCACTGATTTCACAATGCATGGTCCTGACCCTCAACTCTCACTGGGTATCAGAAACATCTGAGGGCCATTTAAAAAAATCCATTGCCCAAGGCCTGCTTACCAAGATTCTTAATCAATGGTTTGGGGTGAAGTGGGGGCATCATTATTCTTAGTCCATGTGAGCCTATAGTACAGTGAGCACCAAAAATGACAAAACTAATGGTTTCTGGCTCACAGCCGAAACACCACTGCATTATTTACATCAGTCTGCTACACACTCTACCCCAGGAATGCTGCCCCTGCCACCCCACTGCTCTGCTGCTGGTTACTGGAGTGTATTACTCACTCCTGTGGCTCCAGCGAGCATGAGGAAAACACAGAAAGGAATGAAGATCAAAGGGGACCCTGGGCTTAACTGGAGGCCTCCTTTCTCCTTCCAGATGGCCAGGAAACCCCATGCAGGGTAAAAACTGGAGTGAATTTGGAGTATTTTGTTAAGAGTGAAGGGACCCTTAAAGGAACGTTGTGCTAGAGTCAGCGGGGTGAAGGAAAAGTAAAGAGAAACTGCCTTAGCTCACTGCCTGCTCAGGCAGCAGAGGAAGCCCTGACCACGCTGGGCCTGGAGATAGACTCAAGTCAGAGGAGGAGCCCATGTCTGGGCTTCTCCATTCTGAGCATCTGGTTCCTCTACACAAGAGCAGTCTGGGGACTGTCCTGTTCTGGCTGGAGTGATGTGCAGCCTACAGAGAGCAGCCAAGCAGAACCAGGGCAGAATGCAGGAGAGCACAGGACGTGAAGCTCAGGAGACAAAGTCTGCCTCTTCTTCCTCTCTCGGTCTTCTGCCCTTACCTGCCTGAAGCAGAGGATTCTCACTAAATGTTGCACATTTCATGAAAAACCTATTTCAAAGCGACCCCAACCATTTGATTAAAATGAAGATAAAATTATTTCCCCACATTTTTGTATCTTCCCAGTTTGCAATTAATAAAATTTCTAAATCTAAAAATAATTATGTTGATATTTATAAAAGAGCTGAGTATCAAGTTACTTTTCACCATCACTTGAAAAACAAAGCAGAGCAAAATTCAAGTCTAATGGAAACAAATTTTTCTCCTTTTCAACACAAGCCAAGAGAACTATAGTTATTCCATTAAAGTAATATTTTCTTGGGTAAAGGAAAAATTATAGGAGAAACTTAAACTTTTTTCCTGCAGATTTTCAATAAGCTTTTACCTAACACACAATCAAAACAGGAATGTTAATTTTTTAAAAATCTGAATTCAAATAATGTAGCTAGCTCTGGTGGCTTTTAAGGTCACTCTTTGACACTCCTAAGAACCATTGAAAACAAAATGTTCTCTCTCACATATTCATTTGCAAAGCCCAGCTGAAGGGAATATCATTATCTGAGAAAAGTTTAAATATGCACATGGCTTCAAAGGAATTTTAACATAAAACTATCATAAGCTATTGAGAACGAAAATAGCTGAAATATTGAACGCTTATGTGAGGCACTGAACTCGGTGTTCTATGGGCCTAAATTTTATATACACTTCATCACACACATGTGAAGTACATACTCAATAGCATCTACATTTTAAGGTAAGAAAACTGAGCTCCAAAAATATAGAATAACTTGCCTGACATCACAGCTAGATCAAGCAAGCTTCAAGTCATGTTTGCTTGAAGCTTTATGTTATATAATCTGAAAAAAAAAATGAGAATTTAGGAAAACAATGAAATAAGAGGGATATGTTAATGTTAATTTTTAACTATGTGTACCATGGAATCCCAAAATCACAATGGATTTTCATAAATCATTCTCTTCTCCATGTTTCTGTATAGGTCTTTTCCCATAAAAACTCAAAAACCAAGTATTAATTACATACGGGGTAAGTTACCGTCTGGGTAATCTTTTGTGCAAAAACAAGTCTTTTGTTTATTTGTTTTGTTTTCTGTAAAAATGCACACTGATGGAAACTGCTTGGTCAAGAGTACCTGGAAGGGGAAGGAAAGAGCGACTTTCTCCAGCCCCAAAAACCAGTAAGGTAATAGGACCAATTTTTTTTACACACATGCCAGTGCGTGAACACCCAAATGAAGACTGCACTTCAAAGCAATTACTTTCCATCCTGTACATACACCATACCTTTTACTGGATTCCCCTTTAAGCACTGCCAGCACTTCAAGAGGACTTTCATTACTTTAATGGGCATGACCCATTATAACCTCAATTCCCCACCGCAGAAGCCAAAGTTGGCCACACATGGTGTTTGGCTTTTTTCCAACTGAGGAAGGCTTGCCATCATGGAGGCAATTCAGTAAATGTGTCGCAAAGTCTGAAAGCAACTCCAAAGCAGGAGCTCCAAAATTATTCTCAGCAATGACAGCATCACTAGAATTAGTGCACAGCTTGCCAAGATGAGGTTTCTGAGAGGAAGAAATACTCATTTGAATGTATAAATACTGGCATATTTATTTTAACATTTGGATAAAGAATTGGAAGAATCAGCTAGCTTTATATCCCAGTGAATAATTATGCTGCAGCAATAAAGATAATGCAGATTTTGGTACAAGATTCTCAGTAAGATTATCAACCCCTCCTTATAGTACCATTCAATTAGGTTATGGATATCCCCTTTAATGAAAAAAAGTTTTTCCTGAAATGATACTTGTAAAATTAACAAATCATCTTTCTGTTAACTTGCATAACTAATGACAGAAGAAAAGAAAGGGTCCAACGAATTATAATGGGCCACCATTATAGTACTTGTTCCTCCCAGGAAGCTCAAATCTCAATGTTTGTCAGAAGAGGAACCTATATCTAGAACACAAGGGAAAGGAGGGGGGTGCACCTCCTCCCCTCCTGCACCCCAAAGCCAGGAACCTTCCAATGGAGAAATTCACTTAATAGGATTCCTGGGCCCTGGATCTTCCTGTTGTAACTTTTTTTTTTTTAAGATTTATTTATTTATGCATACAAGAACTGGAGTACAGGCCAGAGGTGTGAGGGTGAGAGGATTCACCAGAGACAGAGTGGGGAACAGAACAGGCAGACTGACTGAAGTACACTGCTGAGGGGAGCAGCGGGCAAGTCAGGAGAGGTCTGCTGCGCCATATGAGTAGCTCCCTGGCCGGAGTGGATGGAACTCATGCTTAAGAGTCTTCGGTTAGCTTCATAGTGCTGTGCTTAACCCCTTGCACCACCAGGGAAGCCCTGATAAAACTTTTAAGACAAATAAACTTATTTTACATAATTAATCATATTGGATAAGTTAATAAAAAATACTCAACACTTCAACTTATCAAAGGGAGCAGTGTCACAAGACAAACAGAAAAGTCAGACAATGCACTGGTCATTTGTTTATCTTTAGACACACTTGGATCCATCCACTGAAGTCTTGGCAGCCTAGTTTCCTGCTGTGTGACCTGGGCAAGGGTGCAGCAGCTCACGGGTAGGGCTGTGGACATGTTAAGAGGGCAGTCAAGGGCAGGCCATTTTCTATTCAGGTAACTTCCATAACTTCAGTCAAGGGTGGCCTCACTAACACAATTCAAAACTGTACATTATTCTACGTGGGTATGCGGTGCATCTGTGGGCAGTCTGTGCGCATTGCTAAATTTCCTTCTGTTTTCACTTAGAAAAACCTCTTAGAGTAAAGGCGAGTAGGGAGCAGGCAACACATATGGAAATAGAAATAACAAACGCCTTTATTATAAGGTATTCCTGCCACACACATAGATCTCACCTGTACATTTGAAATCACCCTCCACAACTATTCCTTTAAGCCCAGATTCTCCTCATCAGGTCCCTGGACAAAATCACTTCTATCCCAGCTCAGCAATATACGCGATGCAGGGAAACTTGTCCGGGCCTCCGAGCTCCCCCTTTTGGGTCGGGGCCTGAGGGTCCAGGGCTGCACAAGATGCTGCTCTCCCCGCTACCTGCAGGTCCCCGTTTCGTGTTCCAGAGGCGCTTCCCTCTCCAGTCCCTCCCACCCCCTAGTTCTCATTACTCCCGGACTCACTGGGCGCCGGGTCTTTGCTCTGGGATTGCCAGGTCTTGGTCTCTCGAGTGGATGCCCTCGCGAGGTGTCCATGACCCCGTTCTACCCAGGACGCTGCGATCCCTGGCCCAGACCTCCCCGGTGCCTGACCCAACACCCACCCAACCTCTCCCGCCCCCCACCGCGCCCCGCAACCTCTCCCATCCCTCCAACCCCCTATCTCCCATAACCCGCTCCAGTTACCCCCCCACCCCCCGCAGCGCCCCGCTGGCCCAGCGCCCCGCAAAACTCTGCTTCCCGAGCCCACCCCTGGGGTGGGAGAAGCCTCCTT
This sequence comes from Talpa occidentalis, assembly GCF_014898055.3. NCBI lineage: Eukaryota > Metazoa > Chordata > Mammalia > Eulipotyphla > Talpidae > Talpa > Talpa occidentalis. The sequence goes on along the minus strand of NW_023602073.1, from coordinate 72,277,313 downwards.
CCCACGACTGCCCCCCCCTCGAGCTCCCCCCCGCCCACCTCGGGCTTCCCCTCCTCCGCACTGCCCTACCGGTTCTGTACCCTCCGCCCTGCGGAGGGCGCCCCAAGAATGCCAATAGGGCACCCCTTCCTTCCACCTTCCGAGACTCCTACACCGGAGCTTCCCAAAGTCGCAGCGCTGCCTCCCAGCCCTCCAGCTCCGGCTCCCCAGCGCCGCGGCTCTGACACCGCCCCCTCCCCACCCCGCACCCCCCCGCCCCGCATCCTCCAGGCTCGGGCTCGCTGAGTCTCCAGCGGCGCGATCCCGACCCGTCACTTCACCCTCGGGGGCCGGCACTACGAGTCCCCAACACCGGAGCACTGACTCCTGCCCCCCTGGCTCGGGTTCCTCAACATTGCGATTCTGGACACTCCTCTGGTTTTGGGCTCTGGGGTCCCCCCAACCTCACGATCCAGACATTCCCGCCAGCCCTCCCCGCCCCCCGCCCCAGTGCGCGCCCTCCCGGGCTCCCCAACATCGCGGTCCGGATCTCCAACCCGGCCGGCTCCGCGCCTCCCGCGGCGGAACTCACCGATGCGCGGCAGCTAAGCCTCTGCGGGCAGCGCAGCCCGGCCCAGCCCGCGGCGACCAGCCTCCAGCAGGCGACTGTGGCCGCGGCGGGAGCAGCCAGGGGGAGAGGCGGGTGGGAGGGGACCGCCGGGGGCGGGCACCGCCCGGCTCCGCCCCTTCCCGGCCCGGGGACGAGATGCGCCGACCCGCTCACCCACCGCTGCAGTCCCGCCGCTGCGGCCGAGGAAGTTGACTGACGCCTCTTCCTTCCACCCAGGGCGCAGACCCAGACAGCTCCCTTTCAGGAGCTAAAAGGTCGAGGGGTTGGGACTGAAAGAGACCGTAAGCCCTGGTCCTTTCCTTTCTAAGAACGCACCCCAGGGGGCCCTAGGTGCAGGCCCCTAGACTTTCTGGAGGAAAAGAAAAAACAAAACCAAACTTCATCTGTTCCAAGACTGATTCAAATCTGGCCTTCTTTCCCCACCACCCACATCTGCACATTCCGGGTCATTCTGCTCCTGAAGGCATGTTCTAGCTCACCAACGAGGGTGCTTGCTGACTCACACATGTTCACATTCCTGAGATGCATCGCGAAGGACTCGTCCATGACTTAGGTACCCTACAACACCCCTCTTGCGCTGGCAGGCCAGGAACCAATTCTGTACCCCTAAGTCCCCAAGCCGCAGCAGCACTGCATCCGGTGGTAATAACAATAAAAGCAGTAAGGGGAAAGAGGAAATTCCAAGTTTGGTCCCAGACTTGCTCCTCGCCCACAATGCTGTCTATATTTTACCACAAGAAAAATACACGGAAGATGGCATTTAACAAATTAGGTTGGCTTTGCTGTTGAAAATGGTCTTCATTATCTGGAGAAAGAGCAACCGATCAGATCCTGGGAAGATAGCCTGCAGCAATGCCACTGTAAGGGGCCCATGCAATTCATCTCATTGCTTTTTCTAAGACAATCAGGCCTAATTCTGATAAGTTGCTACCCAGCATTTTGTCATTATCCATTCTGTTTTAGTGACATGTCTAACCACACCTCACATTTGTTTTTCACTATTCAAAACGTAATAAAGTCATTTATTTCGTGTATTCTCAGCAAAACATCAAAAAGCAAAGACAGTAACCAGTGTTGTTATTTGAATTCCATATATGAAGACATTTAGACTCTGGCCTATTAAGTTGCGGCTTTGAAACAGTCAGGTAGGAAAGAGTCAGGGATCTGATCTTCAGGGTTACTGCCACCAGGTACACAAACATACTGGTGGAAATGTCCTAACAGATCTGTGGCAGATTTGCCATCTCTAGCTCTACTTCACCCCTAGATGTCAGGGAATTCTACTGTATTCACAAAAATTTGAGCCATTGATATTAACAGGCATTTATTTTACAGCCAGAGATCATATTGTACAATAGAACTTAATGGGAAGAAGTGAAAATTGCTTTCCTTTCTTTCTCTGCCATTCTAGAAACAAAATTACAAATCATCAAATATGAAGACCCAACAACAGGCTCCATCCAACTCAAGCAAGTTCTTGGATGAGAGCTGGTGAGTCTGTGAAATGCATGCTAATCATTCTTGAAGCTTGTTTTTCCCTGAGAGTTCATCTGCCTGGAGTGTGGAGAAGAGTTCTCTTGTCTTAAGGAAGATCAGCAAGTCCTTAAATGCTTTCTCATTATCAGAAAATGGTAAATATTCCTTCCTAAATCCTTTATCTAAGGGTAAGGTGGGTCATAAAGTATCATAAAGTGGGGGCCAAGGTGTGCTTTACACATGGTGCTGTCCAGAGACAAGGTGTGTGATGGTTTCTTATCTTTTGTGCTTCTCTGTGTGTGTGTGCACATGCCTGATAAAGTACACATAATGTTTCCCACTTTAACCTTCTAAAAAGGTTTAATTATGGTAAAATATGTATAATATAAAATTTACCATTTTTTAGATGAACAGTTCATTAATGTTAACAACACTCACATCCTTCATGCCTTTTAAAACTACTTGGCTCTTACACTAGCTTCTTCCACTGTCTACTCTGAAATGATGGCCCACTTCAGTTTGGCCAGTACAAGTGATATTTTAGTAACTCTGGAAAAAAAGAGCCCTAACATGACATTACTATTTTTAAATCGTAAGACTCTTAGATCTCTCATAAAGGATAGTCAGGATGACCTTTTGTGTATGAAAATTCATAGCTAATACCTCTCCATGGAACACTCATCTGGCAACAAAATTTTGACTTGTGATTTTTCCAAAAGCTGGAGACAGGCAAAATCTTGGATATGGCAGTGTTTCCTTTAAAAGAATACTAAACTGCAAATCCAATCAATACTCTATCAGGCACAGTTCCCTTTCAGATTGCCCTTGCAAGTCACAGACACTGACAATAAGCAATGAGATTAAAAAATAGATATGATGCAAGATTAAGGAGTTATTTTTGTCCTACTCTCTAAGAAAATTACTTGGTCCCTATCACATTGTATACATACCACACTGACACTGTTTTTCTATCACTTCTACTGTGTGTTCACACTGCATTGCTTTTCCAGGAAACCCAAAGCCCATGTGATGACATCATATTACTAAGCTTCATATATTTTGTGTGAAGTTAGAAAGTAGCAGAAACTGTTGTAACATGGAGAAGCATAAGTGTGATGTAGTAAAACCCTTTGCCTAGAACATCTTGGCATATTGGTTTATAATGATACATTTTAAAGAAAACATACGAAAGACCTATGTGAAAACTCATACAAGAAACAAAGTTGTTTAAAAAAACTCTAGTTACTACTGGGATTTGGGGGATTTATTTGTACTTTGGTTTTTCATATTTTACGGAAAAACTGAGGCCATTAATTTCTTCATTATCTTGAAAGAGAAAAGCAGAGGCACTTTGCATTTGTGGTTAAAAGTGAGGGCTTGGAAGTCAGACCATCCTGAGTCTAAGATCCACTACCACCACTTAGAGCTTTGGGTAAGTTACTTAACCTTTCTGTGCTTCGGGGTCTTTATTGTAAAGTGGAAATAACAATTGTACCCACTTTATATAGTTATTGCTAGGATTCAATGAAATAGCATAAATTAAACACTCAGCATTGTGCCTATCACATAATGAGGGGCTGACGAATATAGGTAAAAAGGCAATAACTTCACATAAATGGTTGTTTGTAACATCATTATTCCAGCCCTTTCTACTTGAAGAAAAGATGTGCTATCCCAGGGGACTGTATGTGAGAAATAAAAAGAACCTTGAATATCTCTATTTTTTCTTCTTTTTTTTTTTTCATGCATGTGTAAACTGGGGTGTAGGCCAGAGGTGGAGGGGGAGGTGAAAGGATTCACCAGAAACAGAGTGGGGACCAGAACAGGCAGATTTACTGAAATACACTGCTGAGGGGAGCAGCGGGTGAGACAGGAGAGGTCTGCTGCTCCATGTGGGTCACCTCCCTGGCCAGGGGTGAATTCAGGCCATTGTCACAGTGATAGTGCTGAGCCTGAATCCCTGCACCACCAGGGAGGTCCAGAATGTCTCTATTTTCTAAACTTAAAGTCAAATCCATCCATTCCTTGACATTCACCATCAAACAGTCATCCACCTTAACTTTTCTACTTGACCCCCTGGCAACTGCCCGACTGGGAAAATAACCATGACACCAGTTTCATCAATTTCACATACAGGACTAACGAGTTGAGGTTGATTCAGATGAAAAGTAAACCCAAGAATAATGGGTTTCTTGTACTGTGTGTCTATGTTATCTGATTTAAGGATGGAATGGTAAGGGTCATGGTAATTTAATTTCACCTGAAGTGGTTCATGCCTTTTCATTTTATGTCTTAATAATAACAATTAACAATTTAGGAAGCAAATAAATGAACACATGTAGACAAGAGAGATAAGCTGTGGGAATTGCTCCTGGACCCTCAATAAATTTGGGCAAATTTGAGGTTCTGTGGCCTTGCATCTGATTCCCCATTCTCTGGAGTAACTAGTTGTTGGTTGAAGTTTCAGATGGTAATTTCCTGGATGAATGAAAAAATGACCTTCCAGGAACCCTTGATATTATTAATAAAATAATATGAATTCCTAAATCACAACATTTTAATTAATCACTCTTTTCTAAACAATACCTTTTTAAGAAAACATAGTATATAGTTGTGTTGGGGTACAGAGCAAAATTCCCTCACCCCTCTGTTCTTTTGAAGCTGGACTAATTAGCATCAGACTGATTAATAGGAGAAAAAGACCCATTTTAATAACATACATAAAATGGGGTGAACCCAGGGTTTATATCCTATGCTAATGTGGCCAGATCTCCTGCAGTTAGCAACAAAGACACTCCCCTAGACTGAAAATTAGGAAACACCCTTTATCATTGCTTTCCCCTACCTCTTCATTTTGATTAACCATTAACTGGCTCCAACTCCATTCCTGGGTACTTTGAAAATGGATTGTGTTACAGCTCTAATAAAAATTCACTGCGCTCTTCTGAGTGTCATAAGAAACAAAAATCTGCTGATTGCTGTGAAACACCCTGCTGGGAAAGTCAAACACCTTGACTCATGTTGCCTAGATTGAGAAGCCCCACACTTCCCCCACATTCCTCCCCCTCTTATTTGTAGCACACCCACCATCTGGGGAGCTGGCTTCATTAGGGTGCTATTCCACTTGCTGACTCCCTGGGTAGCCATCTCATACAATAAACTCCTCTGTGCAAAGACAGTCTCATAATTCACAGTTTGGCCTTCTGGGCAAGAGTGAAAGACCCAGTTTGGTTGTTTATACTAAGGGACCTGGGTCATTGAGAAAAAAAAGGAGGAGGTTTCACATATGATGAGGGGATGACTTTGTCTTTACTGTAAAGGTAAAAAGATGAGTTTTTCAGATAGGAAAAATCGCTGCTAAACCTACCCCTGTATGAAAGCCCCCCCACCCCATCTACATTCTTCTAGATCATTAGAGGAAGCAGTAATCACAGCTTTGATTAGGTGTGGTATAAAGTTTTAAGGGAAAGACAAGAACTTCTCCTAAGTCTTCAGGGCCCTTAGTCCTAACTGCCAAGGTGACAAGCATTGGGGAAAAGGCCTATTCTGGACATCCGACTCCTTTTGAGGATCTATCCCACAGTTTTATTGTAGCAATTTAATGGCAAATAAATGTGTGGGTACTAAAATATCAGGCCTCCTTAAAAACTAAAATATCAGCTTCTCCTGTTGCCAAAATTTGCAGCTAAAAACCTCATTGTAAATGGCCCTCTTTAAAGGTCCTGACAATTTTGTTTCTTCATTCACTTTGCTCCTGATCCTTCATTTTTGTATCCTGTGGGAGGGAAGAGAGGTGGGTAATACCTGAACATATGGAAAATCAGAATTAAATTTCTAAGACTGATGTCAAAAAATTAATATGTAAACATTTTTCAGTCTGCAACTCAATCTGGGCTTATTTTTGAAAAAACTGAAAAATAAAAATCAAGGAAGATGTTGGAGGGAAATTTCTCAGACTGAGAACTAGAAAAGGAGAACCATATGGATTTACCCAGAATGAAAAACTGAGACTTGTGCCTCTGGACACACCCTCTGCTGGTATGTTGCAAAGGAAAGTACACAACCTCTTATATCCCATTTCAGTCTATCATCTAATTTAGGCTAATGGGCAAAGAGATACACCACCCTCTGCTGAACAGCTGGGGCTCAGAATGCCCTGCAGAACAGAGTGTTCTGACCATAGCTTTTTATTTGAAGTCTGTCAGGAGGAGACTTGCCTTGACTCTTGGTTCCATTAGATAGGATAGGAAGATGAAAATGGCAATCTTGGACAAGATGAGTAGCATTTGCATTATTTATGCCTGACTCTGGCTTGTTTTCAGGGTTTTAATGATTTAAAAAGGAGCAAAATCAATACTACAATTGACCAGTTTAATTCAGCCCATGTTTACTAGTCTGTTTTCACTGCACAGAGATTAGCTAGGGGGCCAGAACTAGCCTGTCCATGTGGCCATCTGGAAGGCTTCTGAGAATGGATAAGACTGTCTATTCCCCAGCCCAGACCTCACGCCCGGAGCAGATAAACTGGAGTCTTTTTCAATTCATATTTATACCTCTCTGAATGGACTCAGGACTGTAAGTTTGGTCGAATAAGACATAGCATCCTAAGTCAACCTGTTACATCACTGCATCATTTTATAGTTCCTCATTCACTTCTTTGGCTTCTCCACTAAGCTGTAATGTCCTAGAAAGAAAAGTTTTGTGTAGATGCTTCATTGCCATGACCTAGCATAGGGTATGTACTTGAAACGTATTGTTGAATGAATGAACCAAATAATGTGAAAGCACAGAATACTCAGAATGCAGTTAGTCCAGGAGTCCATGGTCATTTACTCTGGAGCCTTTAGAGGAAGCTAGAATTATCTACAAATGGATTACAAAAGAATATAACCCAGAGGTGGAAATAATGAGGACAGGAAATGGAGGTAAAGCAATGGAGGTAAAGCATATTTTCCCATCTGGGAGAGGGGGATGGAGGGAAGGAAAAAGAATGAGCAAGGGTAATTCTGGGTCCCCAACAGGAGGCACTACAGAAATAGACCATTCAGTTTTTTTAAAGTGTAAAATTGAATTAAACTGATGTAAACTGAGTTGCAGGAATTTGACCTACAAAGGAGATGTCCTAAAAAGTTCAAACTAAAGTAAAATTCTCCTCTTTCATTTTCCCTCACAATTATATTACATTTCTTTTTTTTTTTTTCAAAAAACAGAAATTTATTCCTTCCCAGTTCTGCAGACCTTAAGTCCAAAATCTGTACTAACTGGAGCAAAATCAAGGTGTCAAAATGTCCCCACTGGAAGCTCCAGAAGAGAACCGCTCTTGCCTCACTCCAATTTCTGCCTTGGTGTCAATTATATTACATTTCTTTGATTATTCTTCTGACCAGTTTGGGATCCTCCAGCCCTGAGAAGAGACACTCTGGAAAATAGAGACTCAGCTTACTGGGTCTTATTCCCCAAAGTGTTCCTGAGAACTTCTAAGAATTATCCAACAACTGGGTATTTGGGTTTGAGCCCTAAAATCTTGGAAGGGCTAACTGGAAGCTCCAGCAGGAAGCTTGCAAGGCAAGTGGTCCCTGGAATAAGATGATGATTGAGATCTGAGAAAATGAACTAGGGTCTATATGTAGGATAAAATATTGTACTGGCTTTAAAAATCATACAGAACACATGGCATAGAGAAACATTCCACAGTTCTGTAGTTTAGTAAAACAGACAAGGATAGAATGCGGTGTGATCCAGTTTTTAAATATATATTTGTGTGTTTGTATACAGTGTGTGTATGTGTGTGTGTGTGTGTGTGAGAGAGAGAGAGAGAGAGAGAGAGGGAGAGAGAGAGAGAGAGAATTGTATAACCATAGTGGTTATTTCGACAGGGTGATATTCCAAAACTAAATTTTCTTTTATAATCTTTAATATTTTCCAAAATGTCCTTCATGCAATAAATACATAAACAAACTGACTGTTATTTACTGTTCTGTACCTAAGTATAATTCTAATGGACTCTAATTATACATCATCGCAGGACAAAAATATAATGAGGTTAATTATAGCAATTGTGATGTGTGGGATGTTTTGTGATTGCCTTGTGCTTCTAAGCTCATCACAACAAAAAAAAAGAATCTTTCTTCTCTTTTTAAAGTCGGTGTTGAAGGAGGTCACCTGCTGAAGGCAACTGTGAACCGCCAGAGGTGCCCCATTATCAGCAGGACGGAAGAGCCTGGGTGCAGGGAGGTCAGACCCCATGTGCTTAGATTCCAGGAAGCCTGGGTTCTTGGAGGACTCTGAGTGTGATGGGCAATGTGCCCCTTCTCCAAGCAGCCATTAATGGGCATGGCTGTCTCCTCAACCAGCTCTTTCAAATCTGAGCTGTCTCCCTTCCTCCCACACTCCTCTTAAATGGCACATTCAACATCTCTTGTCCCTTCTATTCAATCAGGGCTGGAAGAGGACTCTGCCAGCTGATCCAATTTTATTGAGATTGAATACAGTAACCTTTGCAACAAGATGAGGCCTGGCTGCTCTATGTCTCTCTCTCTTCCTCTTTAGACAAATCCAATTAGCCCTGATCCTTCTACATTTCTGACAAGGGCAGGGGGAGGAGGGACAACCAATTGTTTAGGTCAGGAGGGAAGCACCTTATTAGGCTGCTGTGAGGACACTAAAGACGATTTTGTCTAGGGATAGAGGAACATATCGACTATTACACAATATGCAGTATTCTATTATTAATTCTTTCATCTATTCAGAAAATACTTATTAAAAATGACCTGAGACAGGTCATTTATTGAAAAGAGTACTTTGCTAAATGCTGAGGATGAAGAGAGAGAGCTTGATGCAATCCTCACCCTCCTATCCAGAGGAAGAGACCTAACTGTGAGGCAGTGTTGCAGGGCTGTGAGAGAGGTGCCTGGCTCCCTGGCCACCTCCTTTCTTTCTTTCTTTTTTTTTTAAGATTTATTTATTTATGCATACAAGAACTGGGGTGTAAGCCAGAGGTGCAGGGAGTGAGAGGATTCGCGAGAAAGAGTGGGGAGCAGAACAGACAGATATACTGAAATATACTGAGTGGAGCAGCAGGCGAGACAGGAGAGGCCTGCTGTGCCACATGGATAGCTCCCTGGTCGGCTGGGGATCGAACTTGTGCCGCAGTGGCTGGAGATAGCTTGATAGCGCTGTCTTTAACCCCTGTGCCACCAGAACATTGGGCAGGTCAGCACCAGCTCCCATGTGAATGGTAAAGGATGAGCTCTAACAGCAGACAAGCTGGAGTGGGGGAGAGGTGGGGAGGTGCTGGTGGGGAAGCAACCCAGGCTGAGGGCTGTAACCAAATATTTTACTGTTAGTCACCACTAACATACATGGAATATGAAAGAAAATGAAGGCGGTCATTTATTTTGGCTGTGTGCCAACTCATAAAAACAGCTCACAGAGGCCCTTTGGTCTGCACCCTCAATAAGCAAGGGCTTGTTCAGGACTCATCTCTCCTCCTGGGACTCCCTCTCTGCCTCCTCTTCTCCTGCCCCATTTCTTTAGGCCATTTAAACCCCTTCTTTCCCCCCATTCCTGTGCAGCCTAGTGTTCCACCTCTTCTTGTGCTCAGTTTTAGGAGTCACTCTGTTCTTCCCGCTTCTGCTACTGGACTAGGTCAGAGCTTCAAATGTGTTTGGTGGGGCACAGAGCCCATGCACTGGCCTCAGGGTCTGCAAACAAAACTTTGGTGACTTGTTAGGTTAAGTCTGTGAATTTCTCTGCCCTGTGGAATTTTTACTTATGGTCAAATAGAATCCAAAAAAGCATCTTAATAATTTCTATAATGGTGAAAATGTTTCCAGGAACTCTATTACTTTGTTTTTAAAATGGGTTTGACTTTTTTTCTTTCGCTTAATAGGCTACTCTCAGATGAGCTGCATCATTCATAATTATTTTCAATTTCCTGGGAACTTGATAATCCAAAGTAAGAATAATCCAAAGAATTCTATTTCAGAGTTTTTTCATATAGACACTATTTTAAAAAAAGAGTTAAAAGAAACATTAGAAATCATTCCACCATTTGAAAGATGAGGAAACTGAGATCCAGACTTGTCTGCTATCACCCAGACATGTCAGAGTGAAGATGATAGGCCTTGTATTCAGTCTAGATGACTTTCCCTTCAACATTCTTTGTCCTTCTCAGTCACACACTTCTGGCATTATGCATATATTTATTGGATTATTTAATGGAAGGAGAAATATTGATTAGTGCTTGTACTACTTATCCTGATAGTTGTCACTGATAAGAAGAGTATAACTGTAATTTAGAGAGAATGTGTGGCCATTTTGAATCCAACCATGTTGATTTCTGAGGAGAGTTTGACCATGAATGACAAACAGGAATTGATGCATGCTGGGGAATGGTGGTTTAATTCAGTAATTATCAAATAAACACAACACTGAACTGGCTAGGACACATCAAGAGGGTTTTCTGCTCTTTGCTAGGCAACTGCCAACAACTCAAATCATGTTCATCATGATAGCTCCATCATATTAGAACCCAGCAACCATCTTCTCTTTTCATTATCTACTTTCTGCATTCTCTGTCTGGTCCAAACTTGGCTAAGGAAAGTGAAGAAGCCTAGATTGTCTTAAGTCATCGAGGTCCTGTATTGCTGGTTGTCAAGCACTTCTTTGATTGGCTGAATCCCAGCCAGGCTGCGGGTAGCCTGTGTCCTGCCAAGCACATAAAATGCCTCACATCTAGATCCAGACTCAGCTTTGAGTCTGCTGAGGTGCAACATGATCAAAGTCGGGAGATACTCCCCCTGTCTGCGGACAGTCCCATGTCTGCCAGGATGGAGCACCTCTCATTTAAGGACATGGTCAAAACACCAAGCTACATGAACTCAGGAGGTTTAAATGACCCTTCCAAGGTAATATTTTCCTCCACTTTGGTCATTATTTTCTGTGCAGCTGTAGGGACATCACTTAAATGTCTCTCTGTCTGTTTATATAAGAGTACGGTATTGACTTACTTCTGAGTCTGTGCTGTTCAGAATTCTTAGGGCTTGGTCTGTTATGTATTTTGTTAAATATGTTTTCATTGTCACCAAAGAACTATATTTATCCAAATGACTATTATCTATGCAAGGTAGTAAACTTCCTGAAGGCAAACACTGTCAATATTATCAATTATTTTATATACTGCCCAGAATGTTGCCAGAATAGCAGCATTTAAAAAGCAATTAAAGGTGGCCTCCCTGGTGGTGCAGGGGGTTAAGTCTCAGCCCTATCACACTATCACCTTTCCTCCCTGAGTTCAATCCCCAACCTGGGAGCTGACCCACATATGGCGCAACAGACCTCTCTTGTCTCATCCTCCTTTCCCCTTAGCAGTGTATTTCAGTAGATCAGACTGTTCTGGTCCCCACTCTGTCTCTGGTGAATCTTCTCACCCCCCACACTGCTGGCCTACACTCCAGTTTTTTTATGCTAAAATAAAAATTATAAAATAAAATAAAGAACACAGTAATGAAAGAGAATTTAAAAAAATAAAAAACTATTAAAACCTTGAATATTGCTACTTCATAAAGCTATTTCAATCCAGCAGCAATGTACTATGCCTTTCTGTAGTAGATATTTGTTTCTGCTGCACCTTTTCCTTTAAGACCTCACCCTTGCTCACATGGCGTTGCTAACAATCACATTACCCCACTGCCTGTGGGTGAGGAATGAACCCAGGCCGGTCATTCAGAGTTCCATAGCCCATTGACAACAGGGATGAGTATGTAAGTGGGCCTTTTGGTGTTTTCTCTGGGGCTGGCAGGAATCATTAGTAAAGAGATATACTTTTTTCTGTATCATCTTTTTAATGAAAACCATATAAATCTAGTGCTGCACTTTGGATACTGACCACCAATTTGAGAGTATCTCCTGAGAATGAAACCATGAACTCAGTTCTTAAGGCAACTTAAAGATAATCTGCTGGAAATGGCTCTGAGAAGACTTCTTTTAGTAAGGGAGACAGTTACAGTCCCTTCTATTTTTCTTCCCTCCACACTTGAATGAATATGATGATTGCAAGCAGTGATCTTGAGACCATGAAGGAAAAACAAAGAGAATCACAAAAAGTCAGTACTGACATCTTCAAGCCATCCAGACAACTAGCAATTATCTTTCTCTAGTGAAAAGCTGGCAAACTACGATTCCCAGGTCAGATTTGTGTTTGTATGTGTCAGCGGGCACTGCTTGAGCAGGCTAGCACTATAAGTAGTAGACAGCCAAGTCAGGCTTCCTCCTTTGCTCCTTCTTCTCCCTCTGATCCCAGTACTTGATTCTCAGGCCAGTGGACAGTTATGTATTGTTGGTGCCCAGAGCCCAACTCTTTGCCACTAAAGCACTGGGGGACTCCATTGTTGGCAACTGATGGACACTCAGTGTGGAGGTTGATGACTATACCAGATGCCCTACTTCTAACCAGCTGCACAAGTTGATACATTGGGTTTCCCAGGATTAAATAATGGACTCTCTCTTGATGCCACTGGGGCACTGGATGACATTGGCCATGGAGGCTGCCATCTTCACTACCCACCGAGACTGGCTCTCTCCCTGGGGCCCTGCAAGCCCTTTATCTCAAGAATTTTTGCAGCAAACAGCAATGAAGCAAACCATGCCACCATCCAGATTTCCCACCCTAAACCAATGGGGCAGGACAGAAGTTTTCTCTCCTGTTATTTATATTCTCCAGACTACCAAGCCTCTGGTCTAAAAGTCAATGTTAACTATCTAGTCTTTTATAGAAAGCATTTGACAGTCCTTGTTCTAGGCAATACCTGTTACAACATGGGGAAAAACAAACCCCTTTCCACTTTTAGTGAAGATGCTGTTATCAAGTTTCCTGTTATTTATAACTAACACATTCCCAAACACTACTAGTAAGTAGAACTTTACTAGTTGAAGATGTTTCAAGGAGAACATTTTTGGCACAAGGATGATAGACTCAAGAGTAGAGAAACAGCAGCTAATGAGCCATATGTGAAGAAAATAAGACCCCTGTTGTGGTTTGAGAACAAGGTTAGTAGGGCCAAGCAATTGAAGACATCCTTTACAATTGTATGTCATAATCCAGTAGTGGGATCCTGAAATCAACTGGCTGCTCCAGTTTTTTGTAATTGGTTTTGTTTTCCTACAAATGTTTGTAACACCTTTATTCATAGTGGCCCGAAATGAAAACAACCCAAATGTCCTTCAACCAGGGGAGGTTAAACAAACTATCATATGTTTCTATGACAGAGCACCAATAAGCAGGACAAAGGAATGAACCATCAATATAGGCAACAGCTTAAGTGGAGCCCAAAGCCATTTGGCTGAGTGAAAAAAAGGACAATCTCAAAAGGTTACACACTGAAGGGTTCCATCTATATAATGTTTTTGAATTCACAAATTATTGAGATGGAGACAGATTAGTAGGTGACAGGGTTAGGGTGGGGAAGGGCACAAGGTGGCTGTGGCTGGAAAGGGGCAGCATGAGGAATCCCCATAGTGGAACTGTTGTGTGTCTTGACTGTGGGGGGTGGCCACCTGACCTGACCTACATGATAAACTGTATAGAACAAAGTGCACACACACAAATGAGTCCGTACAAAAACTGGCAAAATTTGCAGTTAGCAGATAGACTGTTTCATGATCATTTCCTGATTGTGATAGGGCACTGTGGTTATGCAAGATGTTAGCATTGAGAGAAACTGGGTAAAGGATAAAGATCTCTCTGCATTACTTCTAACATGTGGGTTTTTGCATATGTACCTACAAGTATCTCAAAATAAAAATTTAAAAATATTTTAAACAGAGCATAGTAGCTTGACAGAGTCTTTGGGAAAAGGATACCAGATGTTAAAGAAAGAGCAATTTATTCATAATAAAGGTGAGGAGTGCCTTGAATTTGCAATCCAAATCACTTCAACTGGAATCAACAGGACTGCAAACTTCCTGCATGTTCAATTAATTCTGTTTCAAGTATTTGAGGACCTCTTTTATTTCAAACTTGACAGAGCATCTTCTACAGGTTTCCCTTGAATTACATTATAAAATAAACTCTTCAAAGGAAAACTGTGTATCTACCAATGCGCTAATTTATATTGGGTATGTTAACTTATTTCCCATTCATGAATGTAAAAGACAAAAAAGAGACTCTTGTAAAAATATTCTATATAAGTCACCAAAAGGCTGACTTTGGGAATTAAAAATAAAGGGGAAACATCATGGAGTTTCTCAAGGTAAGGTAGCAAGGCAGTTTCTCTTAATGTTCTTGTGATGATTGAATATAAAATTTTAAATGCTGGCACTAATGCATCATCTTGAAGGACCTTCTTAGGTGAAGAAGCTGAAGTTGTGTGTTTTTTCAACTTTAGTAATCAAAATTACTGACGGCATAGGGAATTAAAAAAAATTATGATGTTTTTTATTTGTTATTCTATGACTTTCCTATGAAATTCCAAAATTTCTCATTATTCTAGACCATCATTAATTTAAAGCAATGATTTTAGATGATGTTAAATATCAGCTCAAATTGCCCCCATTAAGAAAATGGGGAAAATGTTTATGTCTAAGGAGGTATTTTCATAATCTATCTTAAATACAAAAGAATTCAAGAATGACATACCAGTATACAAAATGATCTTTTCTAGCCGAAGATACTATGTTTTATTTGATGTGCTTTGCAAAGTTCTTCATTTTCATTTGATAATTCTAATAATTCCCCAAGTCACTTGTTTGCTTTCACTTGGGATTATTGTATTGTAAGGTCGAGGCTGGGGCAGCGATGCACAGAGGGAGGAACTTGAAACTGCTGCCACCTGCATCCCGGCCACTTGCATCCCAGGAGCTGGCTTTACCAGGTTTGCAAGGCGCCTGATAAGCAGCCATGAAAGAACAATAAGCTCCAAGAGAGAACAACTTCTTTGAAAAGCAACTTCACTCCACCCCCCCATGAAGGCCAGACCCTGTCCTACAAAAGTTTACCTTCATCCCCTGAGGATCTTGACTTCTCCGACCCCCACTGGGGTCGGTGAACTTCACTGGGGCACAAGAAACTTTTTTGCCTGTGAGAAATTTAGCCTGGCTTTCCTTTTCTTTACCGCACCAAACCTTTCAGTATATATGTCTACTTTTCTTAAAGATTTATTTATTTGTGCATACAAGAACTGGGGTACAGGCCAGAGGTGGGGGGGTGGTGGTGATGAGAGGATTCACCAGAGACAGAGTGGAAAACAGAACAGGAAGAATGACTGAAGGACACTGCTGAAAGGAGCAGCAGGCGAGTCAGGAGTGGTCTCCTGCGCCATGTGGGTCACCTCCCTGGCAGGGATTGAACTTGTGGTGCAGTGGCTACGGATAGCTTCATAGATTTTGTCTTAATCCCTTGTGCCACCAGGAAGGCACCTACATGTCTACTTTTCTGCCTTCAAAAATTGCTTTTTGTTTCAAATGAATTTCTCCATTCAAGTCAAAAGTACATTTGCGAACTCCTTTAAAAGCCTTTGGAGAGTGGCAGATCGAAGTTGGGTAGACGCCTGTGATATGAGGGCAAGTGCTATCTTGCTTTGAGACTAGTCCTTTAGGGAGAGATTCCTAGAGATGGCCTCCTCTGCATTCCTTTTATCCAGAATTGTTTGGAGGGTCCTAAGGAGCAGATGTCAGCACTTGAGTATCTTGGGTAGGCCTTTGGTTGGGGGGTGGCTAAGAGAAGTGGATTAGAACCCTCCCTAGCTCATTGTTATCCATGTCTGAGCCCTCAGGGCTCACAGAGCCTTGCAAAGTCTTAACAAACTTCCTGTAATGGGGGTGGCAGGACACCTAGGCTCTAGATACAGTCCCTATAAGAAAAATCCTGCTCTTGGGGTCCCTCCTTATGGTGTAAAACATCTTGAACCCCCTATAGCCACAGCAACTGCAACTCACAGCAACAAAGCAATTACGCTTCTCGCTCTTGTGAGGAGAGAAAGATTTGGGCTGCAACCAGCATTTTAAAAAAGAATGGTAAAAAAGATCTCATATGTATGTAGTAGGGCTAAGTATTGTTTTGAAAACACTTGCTTTAGTTTTATGTGTTGGGTCATAAGGTAATACATGTATAGCGTGTAAGTATGTATTATATGGTATATGAAATATATATTATAAAGTAAATTATATTTCTTTCTTTTCTTTTTTATATATTATATAGAATATTTATAATTACATATTTTATTTATATAATTTTTAAATCTTGGGTGATGATAGAAAGTGAAAAGTTTAAGGAACACTGAAATAGAAGATAGTGAAAAGAAGGGCGAGGGTCAGATTGTGAATGTCAAGCTGAAGAATTCTGGCTTAAATCTGCCTTCCCTGAGGTGCTTTGGGGAGTTTTCAGAGGAGAAACAGATTGAAGAGCAAGAAGACCAACTGGCAGGCAGTACATTAGGCAGGTACTAGTATATGGGCAGAAGAGAGTGCATTAGTTGGGATTCTTTCAGTACAAGTGGAGATAGTCAATTCAAATCTAGGTCATCAAAAGTTTCTTTGGCAACACAGATAGGAAGAATATGAGATTAGAGAACTAAAGGGTATGAGCTTTGGTGACAGTGTGGGGACTCGTGAATATTATGTCTTGCCCTCATTCCTTCTTGCACTGAGGTTGTCAGCTTCTAGCAATCTGCTCCCTAAGTTTGGCCAGCCTTCTGGACTTTGCTGGGAGTCAGAAAATCATACCAGGAGCCTGCACTGGTCACATGCCCAATTGTTCTGAACCTTTTATAAGGTTTCAGGTAGAATGTTTTTCACTGAAAACCCTAAAAATTCCACTTACAAGTGATTTAAATCATGGGGATAATATGATATCTTACTTATAAGAAATTCTGAAGCAGGTTACTGATGGTTAAGATAGTGATTAAGTGATATCAGGATCACAGTGGATTTCTCACCTATTCTCTTGACTTTTCTTTCAAGGGCAAGATGGCTGCTGCATTACCAAGAATCATCTCCTCACATAACAAGATCCAGAGGAGAAAGAAGCGAAGTCTTCAGTGCATATCCGTGTTTAGGATGAGAGGGTCACCCTATCATCTGTCTGCCATCGACATGCTGAATAGCCAGGGTTGGTTACCAGAAAAAGGGGGGTGGGGAAGCTTTCTGAGAAGTTAAAAAAATACTTCCTTCAGTTCTCATAAAAATGAAAGAGACATTTTGAAAATGGAGTTTCTGAGATTTGGCAATCATTGAGGATGGTATAGGAAATGGGAGAAAGATGACTCAGAGTTTTAGAACCAGTGACTGGAAAGAGGACAATGTTATTTCAGAATCTGGGGACTTAAGTAGGATGAGAGAGATGACGAAGATGAAGAGATTCACGTAAAGCTCGCATCGAGTGTCCACATGGAGTTATGTGCCTGGAGCTCAGAACACTCTTCAGACATAGATTTGTACATCATCAGTATGAAAGTAGACGACATTTATAGATAGCTGTGGGAATGGATGAGGCATTTGGGTACATGGAATAGGTTACTAAGCCCATATATTTCCCTGCTAAAAGCCTTTCACATTTCCACTCAAAATCCTTATACTTGCAAGCTGCTTCAAGACTTAATTCTTGCTTATCTTTCTAGGTCCTTAACAGGCCTTCTTCCCAGAACTTTTACACTCCTCACATACTTCCAAAATGTCCTTTGCCCTCTATTTCCTGAATCTTTGCTTTCTATTTTCCCACTTCATGAAACACTTTTCCTTTCTCTCTCCATCATTCCCTGGCTTTACATCCTTTGAATATTCGAGTAAATTGTATCCCCTGGAAAGACGTCCATTGTTCCCTGAGACAATTTAGATATTCCTCTTTGTACTTCTAGAGCATGCTGTACAAAACTTTTCTGTAGTTCAAATGCCATGACCTTGTTTTCATTTTCATCTACTTGTCTCTTTCTAGTTAACACACTTCTTAAAGGCAGAGATGGGGTCTAGCCCACACTGTGATCTCTACTTGCTAGCACACAGAAGTATTTGTTGAATGAATAAGGAGACATGTTAACACATTTCCTTGCTAAAATTCATTTGTTTAAAGTATCAGAAAACTTAATTCAAAAAGGGATTTATGCTTAAGCAAAAAGGGAATTGAATGGCTCATGTAAGAAAATTTCTTTTTTTCTTTTTTAATTAATTTTATATATTTTTTACATCATTGTTCATTTTTAAACAATGTTTGCTTCCCCACCCCCCTCATGTCAGAAAATATCTGCTAAGCAATGCCTACAATTCAAGGGGCTAGGATAAATAGCCAGCAAACAAAAAACAAAAAACTCTAAATTAAAAGGGACAAATAACTAAAAAGCATGTATAGTGTCATGAAAGAGAAAGATATTTATGTAGCATCTACCATGAGATAGGAACTTTTTAAACAATATTTCAGTTAATCCATAACCCTAATATACACTTATTAAATTCCCAGTTGACAGTCTCTGGGTAAACTGGTGTAGCTGGAGCAGCTCTTTGTCTCCAGAGGATCATGTCATGAAGCATTCAGCAAGATGTCAAACCCAGCAAGAGGGCTGGGATGAGTGGCCACTAAGATGAAGACTAGACCTTTGGAAATTGAAGTCCCTTTGGAAATTGAAGCTGATCTTTATGTCTATTTCAGAAAAGCTGTGAGGATCATGGGATTGGGTAATTCATGGGTGACTGGTCTTCAGGAAATCTGTCAACCAAAAGGAGAAATGTGGAACCATATATTTAATGTTTATATGTGCCTCCCCAACTATAAAATTGGCTGCCTAAAGGCAAGTACCTTTTTGTTTCATTCTGCAGGTTAGGAGAGGACCTTACCCATGGTGTCCATCACTCAGCTTTAGTTAAAGTAATAAGTATATGATTGATGGCATGAAAAGAAAAAGAAAAAACTGTATCCCAGGAGGAAAGGAAAACAAAGAAAGAAATGTCAAGATAGGTTAGCTTTAAAATGTTTCTAGGGCAAGTGAAAAAAGGATGACAAAGATAGAAAAAGTTAATGAATGAAATAAAATCCCTGGGGAGGTTCAAATTCCATGGAGGAATAAGACTTAGATAAAGGTTTCAAATTTTCATCACCCAAAGCAAGAGAAAAGGTGGACAGTATATCTTTGCAAAGACTGCAGTGGAGTGGAGGAAAACTGAAAGCACTTTTATCTACTCCTTTCAGTCTTAACTGAAATTTTACTATCTGTATACAGTTTTAATCTGAAACTGTGAAGGCGCTTTTTTCTCTAACTCGCTTGAGTGTACCTTAGGACAGCTCCAGTATTTTAATTCATGTTTCATACCCAAGAATAGAATGAAAGTTAAATAAATGCATCATGTAAAATAAATGAATAGTTTATTCTCAGTAGCTTGAATTGAATAAATTAAAATATCTTTTATCAAACTTGAGTTAATCCTGCAGACAGCTACAATATAATCCTAATTTGGTGGCTTGGGGGGATTTTGGTAGGTTGCTGTGAGAAGCCAGATGAAGAATATAAGTAACCTGCTCTAAACAATGTCTTTGCCAGGGAAATAACTCCTTGTCATTTCCTTTTTACATATCAGCTCACACCTCACATCTGCAGAGTACCTGGTCTTGGGCAGTGATTATTAGGTAGAGTGTTGTAGTGACAGGTCTGTCTGAGGAAATTATAGGCTGTGAGGTCTTAGAGGCTAGCACTCAGAAGGGATTTATTAAACCTCCCCTGGGCCAGCACCAGGGCTTACCCTCTTAGCTGACTGACTGCCAGCAGTGATACCTATGTGGCAGAACTCGTTAAACTGCATCTGCCCACATGCCCATTCTGCCCACCCCCTCAGATTCCCCAGTACTAGTCATATGAGTAAAGCATAGGGCTGCCTCAGTTGCCTCCAGCTGCAGAGAGCACCCTAACCTTGTTCTTTAACTAGGTTTTAAATTCTTCACATCACAGAATGAGATAACAGGGAAAATGGACGATTGCTGATTAGAACAACAGTGAACTAAAAAATTAAAATTATCCACAGTGAAAAGCTCACTCCCCCACTGTGTTTAGTTTCCAGCAGGAATAATTATAAAGTAAATTAATAAAGTAGGGGATTGCATAGGAGTGGGGTGGTGGCATCAGTAGGTCCTTTGGCCACCGGCAGCTGCCTTTATGGATGTGTTCCTCTGAGGAGGAACAAGGGAAGGGAGCTGAAGAGAATGGAGTTTAATTCCACCTCTTTGTGGCACAAAAGGGCCAAGAGCAGCCTGGGTAATCACTGGTAACTAACAGAATTGGAATGAACTATTATCTTTTTTTTTTTTTTTTTTTACTACCCTGACATTAGTTAGATTTCAACTTTTTTTTCCTGTTGCAATATACCCTAACAAGTGACATTCACACACATCATTAAGTCAACTTAAATTCTGATGAAAATTGAGCTGGAAAGTAAAGCAAATAGACCATAGACTACATGGGGAAGGGGTATTTTTTTAAAAAAGATATATTTATTTATGCATACAAGCACTAGGGTGTAGGCCAGAGGTGTGGGGGTGAGAGGATTCCCCAGAGACAGAGTGGGAAGCAGAACAGGCAGATCTACTGAACTACACATCTGAGGGGAGCAGCAGGTGAGATAGGAGAGGTCTGCTGTGCCATGTGGGTCAGTTCCCTGGCTGGGGATCAAACTCATGCTGCAGTGGCTGCGGACAGCTTCATAGTGCTGAGACTTAACCCCTTGCACCACCAGGGAGGTCCAAGGGGCATTATATTAATTAAAAAAAAGTTATAAATAGGGCCTCCCTGGTGGCGCAGCGGTTGAGCACTGGGTTGCGAAGCTGCCCGCAGCCTCTGCAGCGCCGGTTTGATCCCCGCCTGCTCCCCGGCCATTGGAGGAAGGTCCCGCATGGCGCGCAGACCTCTCCTGCCGCCCGCTGCTCCCCTCAGCAGTGTACCTCGGTCCTTCTGCCTGCTCTGCTCCCCGCTCTGGCTCTGGTGAATTCTCTCACCCTCCCGCGCTTTTGACTGTACCCAGTGCTTGTATGTATAAACAAACAAACAAACAAATAAATAAATAAATAAATGTTATAAATATATGAGTATGTAAAGTATCCACTTAATAATATTGATGCTCTGTGCAGGCTTTCATTATATTTATTTCTTCTTTTTAAAGTAAAAATATCATCATGAGAAAAGATTAAAAAAGATAAAATAATAGAAAATTATATACGTATGCATTATTTTAATCTCTACTGGTATTAGAGGTTGTATCAGGTACCTCTCTGAAATATGGAACAGATAAGCTGGGATGTGAGTTATGCATGCTACTCCCACAGCTCTGGTGATGACTCCAAGTCAAACCATTTATTTATTTATTATATAATTTATTTATATATTACATCATTGTTCATCTTTGTACAATGTATGCTTTTTCCTCTCAGGTGTAGTTCTTAAAGAGTTCCCACCACCAATTCACCCCTGCACCATCACCATAGTCCCTTGTGCTCTTCCTTACCCTGTTTTGACCCTTCTCCCTCCCCCCTCTCCTGTAGAATGTCTCTGATTTATAGTTGCCTGCTAATTTTGTTTTGTTATTTATTATCATTTTTTTTCCCAATCCATTCTTCGGTTCCCCTAGATTCCACCTATGTGAAACCATCCAATATTTTTCTTTTTCCTTCTGGTTTATTTCACTGAGCATAATCCCTTCCAACTCCAGCCATGTTGCTATGAATGGCAAGAGTTTATCCTTTTTGATGGCCAAATAGTATTCCATTGTGTATATTTATCACATCTTCTTGAACCAGTCATCTATTTTTGTGAATTTGGGTTCAAAACAACATTTAAAAGCAAATGGTTCAGCATGCTATTATATAAAGGTATAACAAAGTACCTATTTTAATGTATTAAAAGCAAATCACTTACAATTTCTATTCTTTATTTTTATTTTCAAATTTTAAAAGCAACTGATGTAGAAGCAATTGCCATCTATGGGTGTGAGTACCGTACCTGACCATGCTACCTGCAACCTGATGATGTCCTGCCTCCTAAATAGCTTTTGGAGGCTCCACATCCCACTGAGGATAAGGGAAAATTCATCAGACCACATTCCAGGCCCTCTGTGGACTGGGTCTTGCTTCACTTCCTGTGACAGTCTCTCTGTCCACCCTCCAGCCTTAGTGAGCTAAGATAGGTGAATTAAATTGTGAAGCAGCAGGAGGCAGCTGCCTGACATCCTGCCTATACAGATGGGCTAAATCACAGCTGGCAGGAGATGCTTAACATCTTTTTTTAACCACCTGCTTAATACATCCCTCCAGACTAACAAATGGCCACATCTGACATATGGTACACCATACTAACTATATCATTACAGGAGGTAATGTATAATATGCTGATTTATATATGCTGATAAAAAGCTGATAAAAGGTAATTTATATATGCTGATAAAAGGCTGTTGTGTTGTTTTAACAACTAATAGTTGTACTGTATTCCAGAAGGCCAAATAGCTGAGGGTCCCCGCATGTGCAGAAAAAATCCTGACCTAGAGGAATCAAGGTCACATTAGCATGCTAAAATGCTCACCCCTGGGTAAAGGTTTTAGATGCTATGAGACTGTGTCATATGAAGATGCATGTGAGCCATGTGTACATGCCCATGTAGTCTAGCCCCAAACACACTATGACTCTGTTCTCCTCTGCCCCACTCTGGTAGACAAGCCCCATAAGACCCTTTTCTACCTTCAGGGGCCCAGTCTGGAAACTTCTTTTTCTGTGCTGCCTCCCTTGTGCTTGATCATAAGCCTTATTGTCTTGCCTTCTTGTTAAGTTCTTTTGGAGAAGACATACTCTTCCCACTCTTGTCTTCTGAAAACTCTAAGAATTTTGCCACTTTTCCAAAAGCTCTCCCTAAAACTACTTTTGGTCATACCCAACTCCCAAGCTGAAATAGCTGCCCTCCCCACTGCCACCCTCCCTTCACCTCTTCTCTGAAGCTTCTAGAATCCTCTGTCATAGCACACTCATGGAATTTTCCATTTGTATATCACTTCTCCACAGTAATGGTTTGGTTCCTAAAGTCAGAAATTGATTTTACATAAACGTGTTACTCCAAAATAGTAAGCACTTAGTACACAAGTGTTCGTCACATGAATGAGTGACTAACAAACAGAAGGAAGGAATGTATAAAAAATTGGCTCTGCTAGTATACAATTTATGTCTATTTTATGTGATTCATAAAGATACTTCATTTGCCAATATTAGAAAAAAGAATGGATTCTGCACCTTGTCATGGACATGTAAGTGTATTTTTAGTTTAGCTCAAATTTGGGGGCAAGAAGTTTAGGAACCAAGAGTTAGGCAAGTCATTTTTTTAATGACTTGATTTCTTTTATTAATAAAATAAGTAGTCATTTACTGGTACTTATTCAGGAGTCTGAATTCACAGAAGTAGTATGCAAAATTGTGTTTGTGTAAATGTGCAAATCTGCATGTCCCATTTGTGTGTTCTCCCTTATGAGGCAGGTCAACAAGGGTTTTTGAAAGAAGTGGAATTGTTACAGAGAAACCCCAGTATAAAATGGGTTAATACTCAACTGCAGGCACACACAAAAGGTGAATAAAAGGTTATTTCCCAATGGCAAGCTGAGAGCTGGTGAAGAGCCAAGAGCCGTGAGGCCAAGAAAGAGACCCAAGGCCCACGTGTCTGGTTTTATACCAAACCTGGCAGCTTAACTCTGTCCTCAGGTCCCAGCAACCCTCCCTTTGGTGATGATGAGATTTGTCATTTCCAGTGTCTTGATGGCTTTGGTCTGGAGTGGGGGTGGAGTCCACAAAGCCTGTATGGAATTTGCTCAGGACATCCTTTCCCCCTAACAGAATGAGGTAAGGGATCATGTCCACACTTTGATGGACACTGAGAACACTGAGGAGGGGATAGGTGATCAGAATAATAAGATGGCAGCTGGAAAGAAGGGCTGGTTGACACATTTTAATTTATTATTGGGTTGTTCTCCTCTGGTGAAGTATGTCACCATCAAATACAGCATTAAAAACATAACGTATTTACCAATTCAAGTGTGACAGGGCTAAGCTTTACATTTCCCCCACCCCCTCTGTTAATGGGTCTTTGCCCTTTACATGCTGTTGAGGGTAATAAGGACTGGAGAATAGAAAAGAGCAGAGAAAGGCTAAATTGTTTCACATACATAAATGATTTTGCATATATACTTGTGAACAAAGGACTAAATCCAGAGGTGGAGGAAAGCAAGGGTGCTTTGAAGTCTTGCCAACAGTAGAAAAGAGAGCTCTGGAAAGCAGCAGCTTGGATGAATGAAACCTAGGCATGTGTTGTCCAAACAGGATTTTGAGGAAATATAATTTTTAAAGGAAGTATGACTAAACACTTGCTACATTTTCACCAGGCTTCAGTAAAGACGTAAATGATTTTTCAAGGTCCTAGGCATCAGATTTATGTTTGTTTAGTGTGGGTGTGATGTGGTAACAGGCCTCCAAGCAGAAGCACGTAGGCCTAGATGTGTTTGTTCAGGCTGCGCAGGTCTGCCACTTGCCCTACTCTGGATCAGCAGGCGTCTCCACCCAACACACCTGTTTTCAACCTGGGTTGGGTAGGTTGGGGGCTGATGTGTCATAAGAGGCACGCTGACCCCCCCATCAGTAGTTTCACTGACCAGGCTGCTTCCAAGTTTCTATTTGTTTTCTAGGAGGTCTGGGCCATTCTTCAGGTGGGGAAACTTCCTCAGGACAAACCAATAGGTCTCTGTAAAAAAGAATACAAAGGATATCACCATTTTTGCTTGAGGCTTTTTAATGACTTGATTTCCTTTATTGTTAAACTACAACAATAACAGCTTAAAAATGAGCGTAGTAGATACTGTCTTGTTCTGCCCACATCTGGCTCCTCTCAGGCCTATAGTCCTTTAGCTGTGGAGAAAATGATGATTGATAGATCCCAGCTAAGTTCCTGGCCCTGAAATTTTCCTCCCATGAATGTGCAGCTTCATCCAAGGTTGAAATCCTTAGCACTCCACATCCAATGATTGTTCAATGTCCCCAACTTGAGAACAACTCCTCAGGGACATTCTAGTTCCAGAAGTCCTGAATCTGCTGAGCCCAATAGTGGGACACCCTCCACAGTAAGCTCTCAATCTTGCTTTCTCATGCCACTACAGATGTTGGTCCAAGAGTACCCTTCAATAATCCTGAGTGTTCATCTCCACTGCAGAGTCTGCCTTCAGGAAACCCAGTTCATGCTTCCCGTGAGTGCAGGAGTGGTGCATATGCAGAATCTGACTCTCCCACCACATGGATGGAAATAAGAACCCCATCGCAGCTGGTTGATAAAGCATGGATAAAGTCCAGCAACACAGCGGCAGTGTGATTGTTAGCACTCTCTGGGATGGCTTAATTTTGGAAGGGAATGAAGCAAGAGGGAATTAGTAAGTATAAGCATAGTGGTAGCAGGTGGCTGTTGCTGGGGGCAAAAGATGTTCTGGAGAAAGACAAGGAAAGGTTGAGAGTGATTAATCAGTAATTAAAGGCTAAATGTATAAGCCAGATAGGCTTCTTGGCATAGTACAATGAGACGATCATCTCCTATAGCTGGAGGGCAGATGAAGCTGTATCTCAGATTCAGGATTTAAGTACGGAGGAAGCAACATTCAGAAGATTGACTTTTGGGCGGAGGGGTGGGGGTGGAGGGAGGTTGGGAGAGTGTAGGGGATAGGCACAAGTCTGCTTTACCTAGGTCCAAGCTCCAACTGGAAAAAAGCGGGGCTCTGAAAATGGAATGTGGATGTTTGGATTGGTGCACTGAAACTTGTAAACCTGCATATTTCTCTGAAACCTTTAGACCGACAGAAAGGACCCTCTCTTCCCTGTTAAAGGTTAGTGCTCTCATCACTGACTTGAGAATGGTGCCCTAGGCCCCTGCCTTACAAGATCACCTGTGTCTCCATCAGGATTTGCCACCATTTCCTTTCCTGCCACTAGACTCATATAGCCCATCACCGTCAAAAAGATTACATATCAAGTCACACACAAACCCAGTCAGGGATGTGTTGTATTTACTAAAGGAGAAAGAGGGGGCTTCCTTGGTGGTGCAGGGGTTAAAGACACAGCACCATCAAGCTATCGCCAGCCACTGCAGCACGAGTTCGATCCTGGCCAGGGAGCTGACCCACATAGCATAGCACACCTCTCCTGTCTCACCCGCTGCTCCCCTCAGCAGTGTATTCCGTCTCTCCACCTGTTCTGCTCCCCACTCTGTCTCTTGTGAATCCTCTCACTACCCCACCCCCGCACCTCTGGCCTACACCCCAGTTCTTGTATGCATAAAATAAATAAATCTTTTTAAAAAAATAAAGGAAGAAAGGGATTAGATCCTGAAGGAACTGCAGGAACCTGGCCAGTATGTACCAGCCGAACAAAGAGAACATATTTGGGATCAGAATCTGAAGATCTCGAACCCAGGGAAGTTGAATATAAAGTTGACTAAGGGAGTGTTGATTGATATGGTGACATTCTCCTGGTACATAGGATTATTAGGTCCTGGCAAGGACTCCAGCACACATAGCTGGGATGGCTTTTCCGTACTTGGAGAAAGTGATTCCCACACTCAGTGAGGAGTAAATGCCCAAACTTCTTTTGCAGATTGTGAAAAAAGTAACAAAATATCTCATAGAAGGGTCATGCTTAAGTCAACATATTATATGAGGAAGAAAATGCCACCAGATGACTATTTTCCATGTAAGGACCCAGGGGACACTCCATTTCCCAAAGCAATCAGAAGGGACTTGGGAAAAAAAAGACTTGGTGAAAGGGATATCAGCATCACTGAGAAGTGTATTATTAGTAGATTTCCTTTATAGTCAAGAATGCATGGAACTAGGTTCTTTGATTATAATGAGGATAAAAGCCTGAGATATTAGAGGTCACATGGCAGTGCTTACCCATAGAAACAAACTTGAGAACAACTCCTCAGGGACATTCTAGTTCCAGAGGTCCTGAATCTGCTGAGCCCAATACTGGGACACCCTCCACATTAAGCTCTCAATCTTGCTTTTTCATGCCCCTACAGATATTGGTCCAAGAGTACCCTTCAATAAAACTGCATGTTCATCTCCACTGCAGAGTGGAGGCGAGGTTGGAGAGGCAGCAGGAGGGGATTGACCAATAGAAAGCTATGAAGATGGTTAATAGAATCAGGCATCCTCTGGGCAAGATAGGTGGGCTAAGTGGGTAGTCAACAAGAATGTTAATCTATCTAATCAAAATAATCAAAGGCGAAGGATCAAGAGACTGAAGGAAGATTCTCCAATAAAAACTCACAATCTCTTCCTGAATTTCCAGATCTAAGCTGGTTTTCACAAAACTCTCCACTAAACCACAGAAGGTACTTATCACTAGACAGAATGACTCAGCCCTTTGACATCAGTCAACCCCTGTGTTAGCAAAACAAAGTAGCATGGTGGCAGGGATGGAAGATATGCAAAGTTTCAACAATATGAAATCCCACACACCAAGAATGCTCTACCTACTACTGCTAATGAATTTTTGAACTGCCAGGCAATCTAGACTGACTCTGCTGTATTACCATCTTTTGGTGGAGACCAACCAGCCATTTAATGGCAAGCTGACTTCACTGGATTTTTACCCTGGAAGGGGCAACAATTATTGGAGTAAAATCAATAAGTACTCCAACTTTTGCATGCTTTTCCTATTCACATGATCCCAGATAGCACCATTATTCAAGGACTCACAGAGTGTTTGATCTACTAATGGGGTATCTTCCAAAAGATGACAGAGAAGTAAGGGATCTTTACAGCAAATAAGGTGTGGTAGTGGGTACATGACCACGGGATACCCTGGTCCTATCCCATACTGTAATACAAATAGAGTCAGATTGGAAGTAACACCTTATAGTGTGTATCCTAAATCAACAACCATTATTTTAGGAACATGCAGTGTCCCTAAAAGTTAAAATACGTGGGAATTAGAGCCAAGTGGTAGAAGCAGGAGTGGCCCCACTTTCCCACACCTCATAGGCCCATCAAGAGATCTTCTACTTCTGTTCTTGCAACTCTGGGCTCTACCATTTAGAGATCTTCGCTCCCGTAAAGAGGATGTTCCACCAGAGTATACAGCAACAATGCTATTCAAGTTCAAGTTTCATCTGCTGCCCAGTCACTTCAGGTTCCTGATGGGAAGAAATTAGTAGGCATGGAAAAAGGTTACTTGTGTGATGGGAAAACTGATGTAATCATCTGGAAGAGGTAACACTGTTATTGTTTAATCAGAACATGGAAAGATCTATTTGGTGATCTACCTAGTACTCTCTTAACAACAGCCTGAGACTGAGAGGGGCACAGTAACCAGGAAATCATGCCCCTAAGTGTGAGTTCCAGTCATACCATAGAAAAACTATGTAGACCAGCAAAAGTGCCACCTAAGAGTAAGGAACCTCTGTCAGGGATAGTAGAAGATGGAGATAATGAGAATTAGGTAGGGTCTGGAGACCAGTTGTAACAGTGGACACTCTAGTCTTTTCCATTAACCTTCTCCTTAGATGTTTCCCCAAGGAAAGATGGCTGCCTGTCTGGAGAAACTGCCTCACCCAGTCACTCGTGTTCCTTAGGACCAGTCCAGCTTCAGAGCTTCTTCTGGGATAGCATTGCAGTATAGCTTCCCTCAGTCCACTCTTGTTGCCCTCATTCCCCTACAGGTGCTTATTCTGAAGTCCCCCCTAAAAAACTTGTTACATTCAAATCATCTCAGAGACTGCTTACTGGGGAATCTAGCTTGTGACAGTTTTTAATTGCACCAATCTCACCTTTCTAACACATTAACTTTATGTTTTTTCTGTGTTCTCCCTAATCAAAATACAGATAGACAGATAGGTAAACAAATATTTGGCCTGATTATTATCTTTGTGTACATACATTTTGTTTGTTTTTTGACTTGACACTGTCATAAAGTACTCTTCACACATCATTACAGTCTTCACAATCACAATTCTAATGTCACTATACTGTTCCCTTTAGTTGATATAGCATAATTTTAAAGCTTCCTTCTATTAAAGACATTTGGGTTTACATCTTACATAAAATTAGTATCTTCCTTCAGATGGCTATCTTCTTCAATTGAATTAACTTCTTACCTAAATACTGAGTAGAAGGGTATTTGAGTAAAAGATGTGAGTATCTATCTTTATGTCTCTTGGTATCTGTTACCAAATTGTTTTCATAGCAATTGATACTTTTGCATCAAGGAGGAATTCAGTTCAAAACTCCATATTAGAAATAATCACCATAGAATTTATTGGTAGTTTAATGAATATAAAATAGGATCTTGCTGTTACATTATTTTGTATCTTTTCTGAAAATTCTGGCTGGAATTTTAATGTTTATTATTATTTTTTTGTTTGTTTTTTTTAAAGATTTGTTTATTTATTTATACAAGCACTGGGTACAGTCAGAAGCGCGGGAGGGTGAGAGAATTCACCAGAGCCAGAGTGGGGAGCAGAGCAGGCAGAAGGACCGAAGTACACTGCTGAGGGGAGCAGCGGGCGGCAGGAGAGGTCTGCACGCCATATGGGACCCTCCTCCGGTTTCTGGGGAGCAGCCGGGGATTGAACCGGTGCTGCAGAAGCTGCGGGCAGCTTCGCAACCCAGCACTGAACTGCTGCGCCACCGGTGAGGCCTGTTAATGTTTATTATTACTTGAATTTCCTCTTGTGTGTTAATTTTGCTGGGAATCTTGATAATATTTTTACAAATTGGAAAGCTTTCTTTTGCAGCCATCCCAAAATTAGAAAAGAATCAAATTTCTAATTTTTGATCATCTATTGAAAAGAGCACCAGACCTAGAGTTAGTGATAGAGCCTCAACTTCTGACTGAGTCTGTCACCACTTGTGTTATTTTGAAAATTTTTTTTTAATATTTATTTATTTATGCACACAAGAACCAGGTACAGGCCAGAGGTGTGGGGTGAGAGGATTCACCAGAGACAGAGTGGGGAACAGAACAAGTAAATCAACTGAAATACACCGTTGAGAGGAACAGCGGGCAAGTCAGGAGAGGTCCGCTGTGCCATGTGGGTAGCTCCCCAGCTGGGGATGGAACTTGGGCTGCAGTGGCTGCAGATTGCTTCATAGGCTGCATTATAACCCCTTGCACCACCAGGGAGGCCCTATTTTGAAAATGTTTTTGACTCCTCTCCCCCTACACACAAAAATTGAGAGACCTCATAGTAGATTAGATCCTATTTTGATTCCTGTTTTGTTTTTTGTTTTTTTTTTCCCCAAGGAAATTTTTTTTTTCAATTTTACAAGGAAGTTTGGAAATGATAAGAAACAAAGACAGACCTCATCAGAAGGATTTCAGTCTCCCTTTATTAACGACAAAATTCTATATCAAGTAATATCCAGAAGCACCCACATCACTTTACCCTCTCTGGTGGCTGTCCCGGACACTGGAGCTGACCAGCATGGCCCATGTTATTTTGGTGATAGACAGTTGGAAGCAGATTTGGAAGGTAGAACAGAGGACTAGGTGAAGATGAGAGGCTCTGAAGAAGAGAAAACATTATTTTATGTTCCATGGTCTCAAAAATTATAGGAGAAATAGGGCTAGTTGACATTAATGCCTGTTGACATTAACAGACTTTACAAATGATAGTCATTTTAACTTATTTAGATTGGAGGTTTGTTTAATTTTTCAACAAACATTCATTGAGAAACTAAGCGAAGTGGAGAGGATGTAAAAGTGAGTTGTTTTAAAACAGCTAATGCCCTCAAGAAAGATCATAATTTAACAGTGGAGAGTGCTTAAAAGATAACTACAACATGTAATTATAACTGTAAGACTGTGTGGTTACCACAGTTGTAAAACTATGCACAATAGAATTCTGGTGAATTATGTATTTTAGAGTTTTAAAATATCTGATCTTTTGCTTATTAAGTCAGATAAAGAAATCAGAGGCTGAAAAATTAGAAAGGAGGTAAAATATCATTTGAAGATGATAAAACTGTTAAACTAAAAATCCCAAGAGAATTAACTAAAATGCAACCATAAATAATAAAAGACTATTGTAAGGATGATGCATTCAAAATTAATAACAGAAATAAATAATTTTCACATATATAATCAAATACATAGAAAAGACTACACTTAACAACAACAAAAAGTTAAAGTAGGTAGGTATATATTTAACAATAGATGCATAACATATTATAAAGAACATTTTAGAACATCAGTAAGGAGCACTAAAGAAAATTTCACCAAATGGAAAGTCAAGGTATATTCTCTGAAGATAATGACTCAACGTGATAAAGATGTGTGATCCTAAATTAAATTATGAATTTAATCCAATCAATTCCCTTAATTTAACCAGCAAGCTGATATAAGGTTTATAAAGAAAGATAAGCAAGCAAGAACAACCAGAGAAAATTTGAAGTTAATAATAAGGACTAGCCCTAGCATGTATTGTAAAAAATAGATCAACGGAGTAGAATAGAGAAGTGTAGGAATGGACCCAAATACATATGGGATTTTGTATGATTAAACTGGCAAGAGATTCGTTAACTAATAGGATGTCAGGAAGCCAGAGTAGTAGGTGCTATGCTGTGCCATCCATACTCCTCCCACCCCCCTCACCTCTATCCCCAAGAAAAAGGCTCTGATTCCTGCAGCTGCCGCAAGTGGTGTTTGCTGAGAGCCCCTGGTTGAGTTCCTCCCCAGGAATTGCTCGCAGCTAAAATCAGGGGCTTGAGAAGAAAGACCCCTCTGCTGGGACAGTGGATGTAGGGACTCGGGATACCCAGAGTGACATAGAAACCCAAGCTGGAACCTAAGGGGAACACCCAGATCACTAAGGAAATGGAATCCAAGTACACTGTGTGTTTGGAGAAGTTTCCAGGCCTCATCCCTCTTCCTGGTGGCCAGATGTGGTAGGCAGCAGCTCAGGTCCCTGCCTGTGGGAAAGAATGCTGCGCCAGATAGGGCTGATATTCATCACTTGAGGGACATAAACCCAGAGGGGATGGAACAGAAGACGCGGAGGCCTCTAAGATATTGCTTAGTTCGATGACTTCATTATTCTGTGGCTTATTCTGCGAGGTTCCAGTAAGAACATAGCAGCCTACTAGGTTCATAGCAGTGTTATTCATAATGGCCCCAATGAGCCATACTGATAATTACACTCCCAGTGCATTGCCATGGGACTAATAAGGAGACAGAGAGATGAGAAGGGGAGCAGAGAGTATTGAGAGACTGCAGTCCTCGTTAGGAAAAATGTTCAAAAGAAAAAAAAGGCCAGCACCCCCAGGGAAGGTGGATGGTATGGCGGGGGTCTCGGGTTTTGCCATCACGCAGACTAGATTCTAGTTCCAGGCTATCTCTCACCATTCATGTGTTTGTCCTTGAAGAAGTCACCCAACCTTTCAGATCTTCAGTTTCCTCATTTGTAAACCAGAGACGCAGCAATGCCCTCCACACAGATCCTCAGGGGGATGGAAGGATAGAAAGCACTAAGTGTTTGGCACCTTCCCAGGCACATGGAGACTACTCCATAAGTGCCAGAAATCTCTATTAGTTCTATTCTCTTGTTAGTTGCCATAAAAATAATGAGATTGTGCAATGAGGACACAGAAGAGGGCCCTTCTTCTCTCATAAACAGCAAATAACAGTCAAATGGCACTTCGAGCTCCTGGCGACATTCCTCCCGGATATCCTGAGAAACTGGCCAATGAGACCCCGAAGCATGACCAAAACCAAGATATGGGTGTCCAAAGACCTTCTATTTCTTACCAGGTCTCTCTAACCCTGAGAACAGTCAAAGTGAAGCCACCTTGGTGACTTACAACAACCATCTGCAGAGGGGACAAAGGTGCTTTCTGCTCTGGCCCTGGGAAGAATTAATGAGCTGTTTTGTATTGCGAACTTCTCAGTCAGAACTCCAAGACTGGCTCCTTTCCTGGTGCCTGAACAGTCGCCAATAATCCAATTTAAGCCCTCTTAAATTCTTAATAGTGACTTCAATAACTGTGAGAGTTTGGGGGGCAACTTTTGAGCTGTAAATAGGCACAAGTAAATTAGGTGGCTATGTATTAGTGTGCATGTTAATCTGTATTTGTAATACAACGGATAGGACAGATGCATTATTTAAAATGTCATGTAGATTCAATTTTGTAAGATTTATGAGATGATGGATGTGTTTGTACTTGAATTAAATTAGAGATCATGGTTATCATCTGTCATGTAAACCTAATTTAAGTCTTAAAGTCATAATTCCCCATTTTTATAGCAAAACATGCTTTTATCCCTTAAGATCATGCCAAGGTAACCAAGTTGTGCCCAGTCATGGCATTTTGTTTCACTAGGTGGTTCTAGAAGGGAGATTCCCAAATTTGAACTCCATCGGAGATGTCAGTTCTACACTATGGGCTCTTAAGCCCGGTTTTCACAGCCTGGAAAATTCTATGACCTTCCCAATATTTTAAATGTAAATCCCTTTTGTGGTTAAATTAATCAGTGTTGGCTTCTGTTGCTTACTATAGGGAACCTAATTAATAAATATTTCTCATATATCAGTTTTCTTACGTGAAACCAGAACAGTGTTAATTATACATTATGAACCCTAAATTGGGTATTAACTAGGTAATGTAAGTATCTTTCTTGCAAATAATTGCCAAGAAAATTATTTCACATTTAAAAATAAAATTGAACCACTTGCAATATACCCCAGAGATAGCTACTTCTTACTTGACTCACCATCAGTCATAACTGCTCAAAATTGTGTGAGACTGCCTACTAAATCTACAGATACTATAAGTGCTCAGCACCATTTGGGGGAACATGGGTCAGCTTTATACGGAACTACAACTCCTAAGATCCCAAGTAAGCTCCTATTTTTCTTCACAATATGCCTCACTTTATTAACAATATGAACCCATAGTTGACATCAACCATTATTTCTGTGTTACCATATTTCTGTCTTACCAATAATTGCTTTTCATAAGGCTAAGTTTGTGGACATTAAAGATACATACATTAATTACAGAAGTTTTTTTCAAGTCAATCTTTTTGGTAGGTCCCAAACATTTCTTTTTGATCCTAGACATACCAGTAGATCCTGAGCTCTTTACCTACTAGGTAAAAGATTCTGTAATCAGGGCCTCCCTGGTGGCACAGGGGTAAAGTACCACACTATGAAGCAATCCGCAGCCTCTGCAGCATGAGTTTGATCCCTGGCTGGCCAGGGAGCTACCCACATGGCGCAGCAGACCTCTCCTGACTCACCTGCTGCTACCCTCGGCAGTGTACTTTGGTCTGTCTGCCTGTTCTGTTCCCCACTCTGTCTCTGGTGAATTCTCTCACCCCCACACCTCTGGCTTACACCCCAGTTCTTGGATGAATAAATATTTCTATATGGTGACAAAACCAGATAAAATATCATGTAAATACTTTAAGCTATCATCATAAATATCAGAATCTGACCTTATCAGAATGACACATTTGCCGATTACAAAACCATGCAAATGATTTATTAAACAGGAAACTCCCTTTTAATGATTTTGATAATTTCAACATGAATTATCAAATGACCAATAAACCTAAAATATACATTCAGGGCCTCCGTGGTGGCACAAGGGGTCAAGTATATCACTGTGAAGCTATCCACAGCCTCTGTAGCAAGAGTTCAATCCCCATCCAGGGAGCGACCCATGGCATGGCGGACCTCTCCTGACTCGCCTGCTGCTCCCCTTAGCAGTGTATTTCAGTCAGTCTGCTTATTCTGTTCCCCACTCTGTCTGTGGTGAATCCTCTCACCACCTGCACTTCTGGCTTGTACCCCAGTTCTTGTATGCATAAGTAAATAAATCTTAAAAAAAAAATCCTGTAATAAAGGGCTAACATGGATAGAAGAAACAACAGATGCCACGAGGACTCAGGAAAGGAAATGTCAGTGGGAACAGGATGGCTCATAAGCTGCTCCAACACACAGTTAATTTGCTTGGCCAACAACTGCAGCTCCCAGGAAACAGAGGGAGAAGAGGGCACTGCTAGTCTGGGCATAACTTGGACCCCAAAGTGGAGATCAGTAAATCAGTTTGAAGCATTAGGTGTCTTGGTAAGAAATACCCATTTTTTTTTTTTTTAAAGTTTGGATACCCATGAATAGACAGTCAGGTTTTAGGAAAGCAAATGTCAAACCATTCAGGAAAAAATCGTTGGTCTGATCACCTGGTCTGAGACACTAAACAGGAAAATGTCTCCAGAGGGTAAGAGAACTGTCAGAAACTGAACACTGAGAATACAATGAACAATGGGGAAGGCAGGAAGCTGGAAGCGGGAGCGACTGAGTAGGCTGAAATGCAAGCTCATTAATAAGGTCAGATTTGAAAAAGGCCACACTGGGAAAAAGAGAGTTAGATACAATGGATGTGCTTTGGTCTGTTCGGACTGCCAGAACAAAATACCACAGACTTGGCCAGCTTAAATAACAGAAATGCATTTCTTTTACCAGGGAAATAAATTTTGTTTTGGAGGCTGGGAACTCCAAAATGAAGGTGCCAGCAAGGTAGGTTTTGTTGTGAGAGAGGGAGAGCATAGCTCCCTGGTGCCTCTTCTTATAAAGTGCTAATTCAATCATGAGGGTATCATCCTCCAACCTCATCTAACCCTAAGTTCCTCCCCAAAACCCCCATCCCCCAATACTGTCATGACATTGGGGTCAGGGTTTCAAAATATGAATGGGGAGGGGCATAATTCAGTCCACAGCAGAAGGTAACACTTAAAAGAAGGACAAGGGATTGAGCTGAATCTTGAGAAAAAAAGCACAATTCTTCTTCTTCTTCTTTTTTTTTTAAAGCAGTGTAATAGTGCAGAAAAGAGCAGGGGCTTGCTATTCAGATAGACCTGGCTGAACCCCACTTACTGTGAGGTATCAGGCAAGTTACTTAACATCTCTGAGCCTCATTTTCCACTATAAAATGGAAATAAAAATGCTTACATTACAAGGTTATTTTAGGAAGTGACCAGATAGAGGGTTTAAAGTATCTGGGACAGAGAAAAGACCTTTTCAAGGTTTTGATTGAATGTGGAAGTTACAGTCCTATTGCTCAGGAGCAGAAGTCATAATGGTAACATGTGACAGTGAGAAGCTGTCTCATGCTAAAATGTGCTGTTTCCTGAGTCCCGGCCTCACTGAGTAGGAGGTAGGATTGGGCAACTCCTCCAATATCTTCCAATCCTGAAGTCCCATCAATCCACAGATCTATGAGGAAGCAAATCTATTCATCATCTGCTTTGTGGTTTCTATCAATTAGTGCTCAGCACTCTTACAAATATTATCTCTTCCAATTTCTTTTTTTTTTTTTTTTTGAAAAGATTTATTATTTATTTATTTGTTTGTTTGTTTATACATACAAGCACTGGGTACAGTCAGAAGTGCGGGAAGGTGAGAGAATTCACCAGAGCCGGGAGCAGAGCAGGCAGAAGGACCGAAGCACACTGCTGAGGGGAGCAGTGGGCGGCAGGAGAGGTCTGCGCGCCATGTGGGACCCTCCTTTGGTGGCCAGGGAGCAGCCGGGGATTGAACTGGTGCTGCAGAGGCTGCGGGCAGCCTCGCAACCCAGCGCTCAACCGCTGCGCCACCGGGGAGGCCCTATCTCTTCCAATTTCTACTACAATCTGATAGCCTAACAAAAATAATATTATTTCCATTTTACAGATATGTAAATAGAAGCTCAAAGAACTGGATAATTTAATCCAACGTCATAATGCTAGAGAATGACAGAACCTGGATTTGCATCCAGAACTTCCTGATTTCTATCTTGCACCAACTTTTCAGAAGTTGAATTCTCATCCTGCAAATGTCAGTAGGAAGACACTGAAGTGTAAAATGAGTGTGGGTATTATAAGAGAACGGCTAGCTTTGAAAGAGCTTGTGTCTCCAAGCATGGACAAATTCTGGCTGGGGTACCAATAGAAGTTATATATGAGAAAACATTTGGCAGTTTTTCAGGGACTGTGGAGCCAGGGAGAGATGCCAGAAGACTATAGATTGGTACACACTGTTCCAATTTTTGAAAAGGAAAAGAAAGTTGATTCGGCAAACTATACATGCCAGTCCCGGGCAAAGTTCTTGAAGGGAAATTTGTGAACATGAAAGAGGGGAAGGAAGTAATTATGGGTACCAGCAAGTTTTCACTGAGAAGAAATTATTCCAGATGAAACTCACTTCCTTTTTTTGCGAAGGTAAAAGACTGGTATATTTCATTAGACAATGCATTTTACTCTTTATAACGGAGCAAGTTAAAAATGTGTAGAATGGAGTTTAGATAGTAGACTTATAACAATTTGAAAATCTGTTTTTTTTTCAGATTAATGAAGACATTTATATTTCATTGTTTCCATAATATATATTTGCTTATTCGCTTTTCAAATATTGAGACAACTATAGATTTATATGTAATTATAGGAAAGAAAACAGCGATTCTCTGTACACTCTGCCCAATTTCTCTCACTAGTAATATGTTGCAGAAGTATAGTATTACAATTCAATCAGGATATTGATATTGATAAGATCTACTGACCTTATTCAGACTTGAATGTTGCTTGTATTCCCTGGAATGTATATATGTATAGAATTCCATACAATTTTATCATCTAGGTAGTATTATTGCCTACATCCATTCCATGTACTAAATAGCTCCAACTGAAAAATTTTTTCTAAAGAATTATTTTTAATAGAGGAGATGCAATTTTATTTTAGTTGGCAATGCAATTTTACTTAAGCTTTGAAGGGCAAAGGAGGGGGAAAGTATTTTAGGTGAAAGAAGAGCTAAAAAGAAAATCAGAGGCACACATGAATATTGGATGTGGGGGAGGCCATGAGCTCTATTAAAAGAATTGCTAAATTATAGAAGAGATAATTAGCTTAGCTAGATAAGATGCAGAGCTACATTATAAATGGCCTTGACCATCGGGGACCATATCACATATATTAAAAATAGTGTACCACCTAACTCTTTGAAGACATTAAGATATTCATCCCTGAGGGGCCTCCCTGGTGGCACAAGAGGTTAAGATACAACCTATGAAGCTATCCACAGCCACTGCAGCACGAGTTTGATCCCCGTCCAGGGAGCTACCCACATGG
This sequence comes from Talpa occidentalis, assembly GCF_014898055.3. Taxonomy (NCBI): domain Eukaryota; kingdom Metazoa; phylum Chordata; class Mammalia; order Eulipotyphla; family Talpidae; genus Talpa; species Talpa occidentalis. The sequence continues at coordinate 72,239,087 of NW_023602073.1, read as the reverse complement.
CACAGCAGACCCCTCCTGTCTTGCCCGCTGCTCCCCTCAGCAGTGTATTTCAGTCAATCTGCCTGTTCTGCTCCCTGCTCTGTCTCTGCTGAGTCCTCTCACCCCCTGCACCTCTAGCCTGTACCCCAGTTCTTGTATGCATAAATAAATAAACCTTAAAAAAAAGATTCATCCCTGAGACCAATGGTACATCATTGTTTCTTCATTTGTTTTTCCCTCTGCACAGAACACTTCTCTCCAGATACTCAGATCTGGCTCCATCTCTTATTCAGGTCTCTGCTTAAAGAACACCTCTGCAGGGATGCCTTTCCTGATCACTTATCCTAGAGTTCCCACCCTACCCACACTTTACCCCAGTTCCCAGCTTTATTTCTCTCATAGTACTTATGATTTTAAAACATCTTATATGTAGATCTTTGTTTAATTGTTCATTATTTCTTTCCAGTATTAAGTTTTGCAAGAAAAGAAATCTTGACAGTTTTGCTTACTGCTATACCCCAGTGCCAAGCACCAGCAGAAGTAGGTTCTTAATAGTTGTTCAAGGAATAACAGGCTACCTGTGAAAATTGTGGCATATTCTGCTTTAAAGCTTACTTACTCTTGCATCCATCTTTCCTATTTTTCTTTCCTAGTCTCTATGACTTTATGGGGTTAGAGCAAACAAATATAAAATGGGAGGAGATCCATCACAGCTCCTACATATGCTTCCCAAATTTCACGTCAAACTATGCAAAATGTATGTGCTGAGTAGTGGTGGAGGTATTATTTGTTAAAATAAGATGAAAAAGGCCATTCACTCGATATACTTTATGCCTACCAGCACTAGGAAAGAACCAAGGGGTCCTGTCTTCTAAGAGTCTACTGTGGGGGACAGGCATGTACATCACAACACACTGGAAAGCACAAGAATGGAGGCATGTGCCAGGTGCAATGCAGACAGCCACTTAACATCCCAGTCAGGAAAGGATTCATAGAGAAGCTACCACTGAGATTGGAACTGGAAACAAGAGTATGTATTTACCAGCTAATCGATCGGAACTATAAAATAATGACACTTGGGCAGCTTGACATATCCTGAGAGAGCTCTAGCTCCCCATCAGCACTCATTATTTATTTCTCCCTCCCTCTCTCCATACCTTCCTGTGAGTCCTAGTTTTTTTTTTTTTTTAAAGATTTATTTATTTATGCATACAAGAACGGGAGTACAGGCCAGCGGTGTGGGTGGTGAGAGGATTCACCAGACACAGAGCAGGGAACAGAGCAGACTGACTGACTGAAATACACTGCTGAGGGGAGCAGCGGGCGAGACAGGTGAGGTCTGCCACTCCATGTGGGTAGCTCCCTGGCAGGGAAGCGAACTCATGCTGTAGTGGCTGTGGATAGCCTCATAGGCTGCGTCCCAACACCTTGCGCCACCTGGGAGGCCTAGTGAGTCCTAGTTTTTGAGCATCTGTATCTGTCTGGAGAGATACAAAAAGGCAGATTCAGTTCCCTGAGCTCAAAAGCTTTCCAAGTTACGGACGCCAGAGTTCCCACTCCGGAATCAGAAAGTCTGGGTTCAAACCCCAGCATTGTCCACCAGCTCCCTAGCTTTGTGGTCTTTGGAAGGGATGATTTTTCTAAACCTCAGCTTTCTCATTCATAAAATGGGCTAGTAGCAATACTAACCTCAAAGGATTGTCTAGTACACAGGGAGTGTTCTATAAATTATAGTTACTATTTTGTTCAATGTAAAACTAAGAGTTATGGGACTAAAGAAGGAAAAAAAGAAGCCCAGGATCCCACTGTTCACCACAACCACATCCTTTCAGAGATCTTTTGTTTTTCTTTTACCAGTTCCATTTTAGTTGTATTAATGTTAAATTTCCAAATTAAAATATGTGACCAAATCAAATTTTTGGTCAGTCAATTTCCACAGGTTTTATATCAATTGGGGATTTCCTAAAATATTTTCTCATGCTTGGGGGAGGCAGATCAAGGCTCCAGAGAGGATGTATGAGGTATGAGACCAGACTAAGTGGAGAAGACAAGGGCCAGCCTGTTGAGAAGGAGCCAACCAGAGTTAGACCTGAGGTAGAGCATTGGCTACATCTTCATTCCTCTCCCCTCCCATCCCCATAGCCACCTGCCCTGCTGTGTGAATCTGGTTTGGTAAGAATAGCCTCAAACCTATCTAAGAACTGTCTTTTGCTGATAATTGGAAAATATAGGCCCAATGTCGATAGAAATTATGAATCTTCCCCCCCCCCAAAGCTAAGTATTTATATTTCTATTAGAGATCTTCTAATTTTTAATGTTAGCAGATGTAGGGTAAGGTAAAAGTATCCGGCTTTTCTGCCCTCCCACCATCAGGATAGATGAGGGAACCCTGTGGTCCTGGATGCATGCCTGATGGCGGCACCAGGAGTGGGTCCACCTGGGCTGAGAGACTGAGTTTATAAGGGCGGCGTCATGGGGGTGCCAGCAGAAGCCAAGAACGAACGGAAGCCGAGAGAAGGAGAAGCAGAGAGAACGCTAGAGAACCCAGAGAGAGTGAGGATTTGCTGGGGGCTGGGAGGACTGGCAGCCTCCTGGCCCCCCAGCACCCCTGCCTGCCATTGCCTGGTAACTCTAAATAAAAGACCTGCAAAAGCCACTGAGGCCTCTGACACCTCCTTTACCCGGTCTGCATGGGATCACAGAAAACCTGCACTGTGCCCCTTCCTTCCTGCCCCGACAGCAGCTAAAAACAAAACAGGTCTGCAGGCAGGATTGAGGCCATGAGCTTGGTCTCTGAGAGGGCTCAGTGTTCCAGATATACCCCCACCTCCCAGACCACACCCACCCCTTACAGAGGAGGAAGGAACTATCCGGAGTCACAGAGTTCCTTACAGAAGCAACAGTATAACTGTGACTTCTATAAAGTTATCTTACTGTTACAGGTTGTGTTTAAGCTTTTATTTCCCTATCAGTTCAAAGTCTGCTAGTGGCCGGCACCTGGAAGCAATGACTAGCACTTCTGTGACTTTTTGTTTATAATCACTCATGGAAGTGGGGAGCCAGAACTTGTAAATGTTGGTTTTGTTTTTCAGTTTAAGTGCTTTTTAATTTCTTTCTCTCTTCTCTTATTGTTCTTTATTATTATTATTATTTTTTATTTATTTTTTTAAATAAATTTTATTTTTATATTCCCCCATACAATTGCAAACGCCCCATTCTGACCCCAATCCTTCCCCTCCCGCCCCCCACCCCCAAAATGTGTCTCTGGTTCATAGTTTTTTGTTGATTTTGATTTTCACTTTCTTATATTCATTTTCCTGGTCCCTTATTTATTATTATTTTTCATTCTAGATTTCCCTTAGTGAAAAACAAGTTCCTGAACTGCAGAATTCAACTCAGGTCGTCGTTGGCAGGTGAGACCCCTGGCTTTTTACCTGGCCCTATAGACAACTCTCCCCCATCTCAATCTGTTTTCAACTAAGAGTCTCCTTGGACTACCTCAAGCATTAATAGCAGCAAGGTTGGGTATTTAAGGTTTAAGAATAATTCCGCACAGTCATGTTTTATCTCCTCTGGGCAACAATTGCAGCTTAATAGTCTTTAACTTCAGAGTCAACGCTCCTTCTGTGAAAGTGCAGGTTTCTCAATCCAGACCCTTGGGTGGCCTGGGGATTGAGAAGGGTGAAAGGAAACAGTCAGGGAATTTGGGTTAGTCACTGATGGGTGCCTTCAACTCTTTTTGAAGCTGGACTTTTTATGAAGTTACTTTTTTAAAAAGCTACTCAAGGGGCCTTCTTGCTGGTGCAAGGGGTGATGTGTCAGCGCTGTGAAGCAATCCACAGCCTCTGAGCACGAGTTTGATCCCTGGCCGGCCTCTCCTGACTCACCTGCTGCTCCCCTCAGCAGTGTACTTCAGTCAATCTGCCTGTTCTGTTCCCCACTCTGTCTCTGGGGAATCCTCTCATGCGCCGCCCCCCCCCCCAACCACCGCACCTCTGGCCTGCACACCAGCTCTTGTATGCATAAACAAATAAATCTTTAAAAAAATAAAATAAAATGCTACTCAAGGAGGCTTAGAGGAAGCAAGGAGGAGGGTGAGGAAGAAAGATCAGGGAGGGCAAGAAGGTCCATGCCCCATGACTGCCCAAGGTGGAACCCTTCACGTTCCTGGCTCTGCCTCCTGCCTCCAACCTTGAGTCTGTCTGCCAGGCTGTCCCGCGGTGGGGGCTGCTGGATATGGCTAGGGTAGTCACCTCACCGACCACTGGCTTAGATGCCTGGAGAACCTGGAGGCGGGGATGTGGGGAGCTGGGATGGGGCCCTTTTCTTGCTTGCCCGGGCACTGTGCTGAGAGATAACTCCCAGGAAGATAGTAACTGGGGGTCCATTAAAGTAACTTTTGGGTGAACCCTGATCTTGAACAAGTTCTGGATTGAGGGGTCCATCTCTATCTGTAGCATCAGAGAGCTGAGCTAGTCACACCTGCTTCTAGCTCCAGGTAGTGTGAAAATGTTGTCATTGTTTGCTCAGTCATGGCCCAGCCACATTCTCTGAGGCCTCAGATAAGTGTGAATGATGATCAAAGTCTTCAGGTTCCTGGGTGGAGATAAATCAATTGCATGGCAGGAGGAAGGGGCCATGCTTCTGTTCTTGCCATTCTTTTTTAGAAAAGATTGATTTATTTATGTATATAAGAGCTGGGGTGTAGGCCAGAGGTGTGGGGATGAGAGGATTCACCAGAGATAGAGCAGGGAGCAGAACAGGCAGATTGGCTGAAATGCACTGCTGAGGGGAGCAGCAGGCAAGACAGGAGAGGTCTGTTGTGCCATGTGGGTTAGCTCCTTGGCCAGGATTGAACTCGTACTGTAGTGGCTGGTGATAGCTTCATATGCTGAGACTTAACCCCTTGCACCACCAGGGAGGACCTGTTCTTGCCATTCTTAACCATCCTCATCCTTGGAAGGCAGGTGCCTACCCAGAGTTTGAGTTATGGCTGTGGCAAGGTCCTGGACTGAAGGGGAATTAAGCAATTGAGCAGAGGTTGAGGTAGTCAAAGGCTCAGGAGGGAAGCCTCATTCGTGACTTCACCATCATTTGGCAAGAGAGCATAAGGTGTTAAATCTAGAATAGCAAGCTGAAAATTAAGTCACTTGTACTGAGGCCCATGTTACCACACTGAGATTTAATGCCTAACCTAATGGCAGTTTTAGCTTCTCCCAGAAATATAGCCTTTAGTCAGTAAATCTGGAATTCCTGGCCACCATTAATGATATTATCTGCTGTAGACTCCTTGTCCCCCAAAGGGGACATCATAATCCACGTTCTTCCTATCTTACCCTCTTATGTCTATAAATGGCTTGTATTTTGCACAGCTCTTTGGAATTCTTTTCTATTAGAAGGGATTTGGCCTGATTCATGAATTATTTAATGAAACCAATTAGTTCTTCAAATTTATTCTGTTGAATTTTTTTTTTTACGAAGTTAACAACAAAGTTTTTTTAACAAAGTTATCCCTTTTCCTTCTGTGAAGAACACATCCTTTCAGAAAATTTGAAAAAAATACACTAAAACACCTGCTCTCAAGATGTCGGAGCCAAGCCTTTATGAGATAAGAATATGTGTTGCTCCTATTCCCTTTATATGATCCTAAATGAGACACCAAGGATGCTTTGAGACCCAAGGCCTCCAACAGGAGTATCCATGCTTACAAGCACTAAAAAAAAATTATAGACAAAAGGTTTATGACAATACTACACGCAAAAATAATGTTTTAGTTGCTCAGGCAATGGTCACCCTCAGTCCATATTGTGCTCCAGGGAGACCAGGAGGAAGAGGAATTGGGGGCAACCACTGCCATTATTACTGCAGAGCTGGTGGGGGTGTGTGTGTAAAATTGAACTTCTAGGGATTCTTGTCCAGGATGACTCAGCATTTCATAGCGCATTGGAGAGCATGACTTTCTCTGAAGAGCATGTTGATAACTAATTTGGGTCATAACCAAAGAGTCTTCATGGATCCATTGAGTAGGTATGAGCCCTACTCTTACCTCTTTATTCTTCCTGTTCATTTTCTTTCTATTGCTAGTCATTCATTTGCAGGTTTATTTAATGACTATCTTCTTCTTTAAATTATAGGGCTCATGAGGTATGTATTTTGTTTTATTGTGGTAAAAAAATAAAATTTCCCCATAACAACCATTTAAAAATGTATGGTTCAGTATTAAGTATATTTACATTGTTGTCAAAGAGATCTCCAGAATGTTCTCATTTTGCAGAAATGAAACTCTATACCCATTAAACAAAAACTTCCCTTTGTTCCTGCCCACAAGCCCTGGTAATCACCATTCTACTTTCTATATCTGTTTATTTGACTACTTTAGATATCCCATGTAAGTGGAAGCCTATTTGTCCTTTTGTAGTTGGCTTATTTCACTTAGCACAATGTTCCTCAAGGTGCATTCATACTCTAGCATGTTGTAGAATTTCCTTCCTTTCAAGACTGAATAATTTTCCATTGTATGTATATATATGCCACATTTTATTTATCCATTTATCTGTCCATGGACATTTATGTTTCATCTACCTCTTGCTTATTGTGAATAATCCTACATCTTTTTGATATTATGCTTTCAATTCTTCTGGATGTATATCCAGAAATGAGATTGCTGAATCATATGGGAGTTCTATTTATAATGATTTTAAGCACCATACTGTTTTCCAAAGGTGATGCACATTTTTATCAATAAAAATACTCTATACTTAATATAATGCTTGGAGGAAAGAGTAGACCTTCACATGTCTTTTGAATGTGAATGAAAACAAAAGGGACTTGGGGGAAACAGAAAGATTAGACCTCTCCACCATGATGTTTCCTGGCTAAGGCCTGGTTGTAATCAGAAGTCTAATCCAGAAGCTTGTCCATCCTTTGCTTTGGGACGGAGACAAATGAAACACCAAAACACTATTTGATTTCATATCAAGATGTTTTTATTAAAATCTTAAGTTTCTTTGCCTTTTGTTCACCTTGTTGTCTATGCTCTCCTCCATTTAATTTTTGAATTTCTCCTAAAACGGGAGAATAGAGAAGCAAGAATCTAAATCTCAATGGAGATATATCCCCAAAACCCTGGGGTAGTTGGCATTGACAGAGGCTGTGGTATATAGGCCTCATTCCTGCTTCAAGTAGCTGGAGATGAGTAGGAGGGCTACCACTCTTGGACATCAATAACATCCCGAAGAAAGGCTGCCACCTCCTGGCATTGGGTGTAATTGTCTCGCGCCACCTGGACCAGAGATGTCACATGGGCATCAAGTGAGGCTAGGTGGCACTGCAGCAGGGCAGCTGATTCCTGGTCCAGTTCACCAACTAGTTGTATGTTCTCAACCATTTCAGAGACCATCTCAGCAGCAAGTCTGGTGGTGCTTGAGGGTCTGACTCTCGGCTGCAGCATGTGCACTTAGCTCACCCATACACCAGGGGGCACTGTAGACACTACTGGAACCTTCCTCCTGACAATGGAGTTGCTCTCTGAGGCTGGTTTCTGTGTGGAGACTCTGGTCACCTCTGTACTTTGTGGGACATAGAGAGAGAAATTCTAGCCGTTCTCCTGTTCTCTTGGGACCTCAGGGTTAAGATTAGAAATGAGTATGATGATGTCTGATTATAAACTGCACTTAAAGCAAGAACCAGTTATATGCCAGTGGAAGGATCACTGGCTTGAGTTCCAGTGTCAGCCTGATCATGAACTGGTGGCATCACCTTTTGCAAATTACTTTCTTCTGCCTCAGTTTCTTCATATGTAAAAATACAAAGGTTGAAGGCAGTCTCCAGCTGTTTATTCCATCCTTAATATGCTGACCTGAGCACCTGTGGTGAATCCATATTTTCTTAAATTTTTATGAGCTCCAGCTTCTTTCAGGGGATTTTGACCTTGATTTTATCATTTATGACTTCCTTGTCCACCCAGATCCATGGCATTGGGACTTTGGTGAAATGCATTTGGCTGCATATTCAGTCTAATTCTCTGGGCTTTGGGTATCCTGGCTAATTTCTGCTGCTAATCTCTGCAGGTCTGGGTACCACCTGGGCTTCCAGGACTGAAGTGAGTGGGTGACTCTATCATTTCCACTTCCAGTTTAAACCAATACTTTGTTTCTCTCTCCATCTGTGGTTCTGGAGATGTGCTCTTTCACTGTGGCTGCTGGAGAGTGCTCTTTTGGCCCCTCTTTCTGCTCATTACTTTTTTTAAAAAAAAATATTTTTCTTTGTTTATGCATACAAGAACTGGGGTGTAGGCCAGTGCAGTGGGTGAGAGGATTCGCCAGAGACAGAGTGGGGAGCAGAACAAGCGGATCAACTGAAATACACTGCTGAGGGGAGCAGTGGGAGAGACAGGAGAGATCTGCTGTGCCATATGAGTCACCTCCCTGGTCAGGATTGAACTCATGCCCTTTGCTGATAGCTTGATAGCGCTGAGACTTTAACCCTTGTGCAATGAGGAAGGCCCCTTCATTACCTTTTTTCTTTCACCAACCCAGGCTGACCCAGACTTGCTGAGGACTCAACAAGATTGGCTGTCAGGAGAGGAGTTTCCTTGGCCAGTCACCCTAAATCCACTGGCAAGGAGAGGTAAGTATGCACCTGTTGCCTGTCATCTCCTAAAATAAACAGCAGCCTTCTTCTAAGCCACAGGTGGCTTGGCCCAAATGTATCTGCCTCACTGCAGTGCAAATACCTGAGCTTCATTCAACCTTACTTGCCTCCCTTCAACATAGCTCCTGCTCAGCTCATTCCGGAGCTGAAAGGCCAGCAGGTCTGGCACAGTGCCTGGTCAGTGAGGAAGAAGGTTCAAGGTGGGGCTAGTTACCCTACAGGCTGTTTGCACAAGCATTTTTGTTGGAAAATCCCTTCAGTGTCAACTGAACAACACAGTTGATAGAAATATCTTGCTAGACCAGACTACTGTATCTTTTAACATGGTGCCATCCATAACTGTAAGCAGTAGAACTGAATTCATTTGAAAAGAGAGGACTGCTATCCTGAAGATCAGAGGTCGTTTTTGAAAGCTGGGAGTGGTTGAAAAGCATGCAGTGGGGCTCCATACTACAGCCTGGGACACAGGAGAGGAAGGACATGGCACTATGTGTCAGGAATGGCCACATCCTCCCTCTATCTTCTTGCCCATGCTCCTTACCCCAGCTTCGAAAAAGTGAAAAGAGCCAGGGTTAGGAGTCTGTGGCACTCTTGAGGTTCCTCAGGAAGTTCCCAGTTCCAGAAACTGCCCCAGTCTCTCTCTTTTGTCTTGGACAAAGCAACTCTGGGCCACCTACAAGTTGATTTAAGTGTCACAGCTTAGATTAAAAAAAAATTTAAAGGTTTCAAAATTTGAGGGCCTGAAGAAGGACCCAAGGAAGCAGTAAAGCAAAAGAGAAAGACTTGGGCCTTCTTGGTGGCATAAGGGTTAAGTCGCAGCACTATCAAGCTATCCCTAGCCACTGCAGCACGAGTTTGATCCTGGCAGGGGGCTAACCCACATATGGCTCAGCAGACCTCTCCTGTCTCACCCACTGTTCCCCTCAGCAGTGTATTTCAGTAGATCCACCTGTTCTGCTCCCCACTCTGTCTCTGGTGAATCGTCTCACCCCCCTATACCGTTGGCCTGCACCCCAGTTCTTGTATGCATAAATAATAAATCTTTTGAAAAAAAGAAAGAGGAAGAGAAACACTTGGAGGACTTAAACAAGAAGCCGGGACATGATTTAAGATCTGAAGTTGTATATTCAATCTTTATTCAACAGACATTCATTAAGGCCTATTCTATGTCAGCATTGTGCTATGTACTCAGAATAAGAAGCGGAAAAAGATATGGTCCAGTGGGGTAGACTGATATGTAAACAGTAACTGGAAGGCAACAAGAGGAGTACCAATAGAAAAAAATGTTCACAAAATGTCTAAAAGATCACTCCATCTTGCTTCCTCTTTACGAATATGTTGGGCATAATTCCTGTGGGAAGCGAGGTCATTGGTAGCCATATAGCCTTTTTTATTCTCTCTCTCTCTTTCTCTCCTTATTCTTTTCTCTTTTCTTTCTTCCTCCCCACAACTATCCAGTGGTACTCAAGAGCACTCGCTAGTCTCACTAACAGAGCCCAGGTTAAATGAGCTGTTGACCCCTGTCCTCAAGAAAGAGAACTTCCCTGTGGAACTGGACTTACTTCCCTACAGCAGGACTTATTATGCTACATCATTGCTTTTGTGGACACAAGTTTCCTAAACAACAAGAAATCAAGTTCAAGTTCTAAGATCTAAAGTAGTCAGATAGAAATAATACAACATGGAGAAAAGAGGATGATTTGGACTTATCTATTTTTTTCCACTTCTTTTCCAATCCTAGGTGTTAATAGTGTTTTCTTAGTATCCCTTTTTCTTCGACTTTGGAAATGATTCTATTTGAAATGGATACTATTTTGCTTTTTCTAATCTTTATCCTTAAATTTTTTTTAAAAAGATTTTTTTATTTATTTATACAAGAACCAGGGTATAGGCTAGATGCGCGGGAGGGTGAGAGGATTCACCAGAGACAAAGCAGGGAACAGAACAGGCAGACTGATGAAATACACTGCTGACAGGAGCAGCAGGCGTGACAGGAGAGGTCTGCTGCGCCATGTGGGACCCTTGCCAGCAGGGTTTGAACCGCGCTGCGGATGCTGCGGACAGCTTCACAGCGCTGCGCTCAACCGCCTGCACCACCAGGGAGGCCCTGTCCTTAAATTTTTAAATGCATAGCAACTTCAAAATTCCCTTTTGTCTAAATAATACAAAAAACCTTAGCATATTTAACTTGGACTATGTCTAGTCATTTGCCATGTCGTTATCATCTATAGCAGTGCTATCCACTAGACATCTAAATTTATTTTTTTATAATAAATTTTATTTTTATATTCCCCATACAATTGCAACTCCCTTATTTTGACCCCAATCCCTCCCCTCCCGCCCCCTAGCCCCCATAGTGTGTCTCTGGTTCATAGTTTTTTGTTGATTTTAATTTTCACTTTCTTATAGTTATTCATTTTCCTGGTCCCTTATTTAAGTTTTCTAGATTCCTGCTATGAGTGAGACCATCCGGTATTTTTATTTTTCTTTCTGGCTTATTTCGCTGAGCATGATCCCTTCCAGCGCCATCCATGTTGCTGCAAATTGCATGTGTTTATCTTTTTTGAATGCTGAGTAATATTCCATGGTATATATGTACCACATCTTCTTGATCCAGTCATCTATTTTGGGGCATTTGGGTTGTTTCCAAAGCTTAGCTATTGTAAATAGTGCTGCTCTAAACATAGGGGTGCAGGTGCTCTTTGGAATTGATGTTTCTGTGTCCTTTGGGTAAATACCTAGGAGTGGAATTGCTGGATCATATGGAAGCTCTATGTTTAGTAGGTCCAGAAATCTCCACACAGCTCTCCATAGTGGTTGGACCAGTTTGCACTCCCACCAACAGTGCAGAAGAGTTCCTTTTTCTCCACACCCTCGCCAACATTTGTTGTTGCTAGTTTTTTTAATATGTGCCATTCTCACTGGTGTAAGACGGTATCTCATGGTAGTTTTGATTTGCATTTCCCTGATTACAAGTGATGTTGAACATTTTTTCATATGCCTGTTGGCCATTTGCATTTCCTCTTCAGAGAAGTTTCTTTTTAGCTCTTCTGCCCATTTTTTGACTGGATTATTTTCTTTGTTGTTGTTGAGTCTCATCAGCTCTTTGCAGATTTTTGTGATCAGTCCTTTATCATTAGTGTCTAGACATCTAAATTTAAATTCACTAATGTTAAGTAAAATTAAAATTCACTTTCTTGGTTGCATAGTCACATTTTAAGTGCTCAGTACCCACATGTGGCTAATGGCTAGCATATTGAATAGAGCTGATATAGAACATTTCTATCCTTATAGAAAGTACTGTTGAATAATGCTAGTTATTTCCATCTCATTTTTACCCTCCTTCATATTACTCATTATTAGTAGTATTTTAGAACCAACACATATGGTAGGTCTATTTTTGATCTTGTGAGGAACCTCTGTACTGTTTTCCATGGGAACTGGGCCAGTCCACATTCCTACCAACAGTGTGCAAGGGTTCCTTTTTCTCCATTCCTCACCAATGGAGTATTTCCTTGCCTTAAAAATATACCTCCTCGTTTATTTTAAATATATTGATTTGGCTTCTAACCAAATTTCTCTGTCCTTCAGTTGTCTAGATTTTGTAATGGGGCTTTACACTAAATGGCCTCTAAGGTGACTTCTTGATCTGAAAATCTAATATGGACTGTGTTATTATTTCTTATAAATAGTTGGCATGTTTTGTATTTCCAGTTAATGAAGGTGGCAATGGAGCATGTCAGTGAGTAAAAAGTGATTCTTTTAAAAGCTACCTTCCCCAGACCTCTAGGGCTCTGAGCCAACATCTTCCGTTTTCTCATATCCCCTTCCTGTATTAGCATAGAGAGAAACAGGTGGCTAACTAGATGAACACAGGCCAGGAAAAATATCCCTCTGGGTTTGATTTCAGATCAGAGATATTTTTTGGAAGCTCATCAAAGAATACAGTGAAAGGCTGGGGATAAGAGGTAAGCACTAAACCCCTCAACTTTTCAGAGATTTTTCTTTTGGTCATTGTAGCACTTAACATATGAAATCAGAATTTTAACATTTTTCCTATATTCTCTAAAACCAATAGGATATTGGGAGGCCTGATGAAGGGTAATAGAAGTTGGTTTTTTTTTTTTATTACAATTGAGCTAGAAGAATGTAGAAAGTTGCTGAGAGTAAACTAAAAGAGGTGGGAACTGGAAGAGACACTCTTAGTGAATTTCTATAAAGGGTAGCAAATGATCAATGCAACCATTTCTGAAACTTGTACACCAAGGTGCCTCACAAGAATCTCTCAAATTCTGTTCCTACATCATCAAATGTTCAGTGAGTAGAGGATGCCATGAGTTTCAGTCTTCCCAAAGCCTGGCTTCTAGTCTATCAAATTGATTGTAAATGCTGTGTACAGGAACTGTAGCTTCTGAGGCAAATGGCATGGAGTCAATTAAAATGAATACTCAGCTTACTTCAAAGAGCAGTGGCTTCTCCTTCTTATCCCTGCTTTCCCCAGCTGACTAGATGCAGACACGGTGCTTTTATAACCTATTTTCCTTGGTTAGATTTTTAGAATAAATGGAATTGAGGCATAATTTATATAACTTTGCTTAACTGAGGTATAGTTTATATACACTTTGCTTTAAAATTCAAACATCAATTTCCTTCTTTTTTCCATAGTGTCCACACAAAATTTTAGAACTAAATGTCAAAGGTATATTCCTTTTCTGATGATTGGTATTCTGGGATACTTGGTTAATTTTTAAATTTCTTTTCCTATGTGTCATAACTGCAACACAGCTGCTCATTCTAAATAAAGATTATTAACATCCACGTGGATACAGTAAGTCCTGGGAGGCACATGTATTTATTCTACCTATACGTAATTTTTTTCTTTCTCTTTCCCTCATCCCTATATCCATCCAAATAGCTTTTAGATTTGTGTTTTGCTTTGAAATGTCTCATTCTCCTCCTTTTCTTACTGTGCCTTTTTAAAACACCCTTCAGGCTTCATTTCTTTTTATCTGATTTAAATAATCCATTCCATACATCCTCTGGCCACATTAATCTTCCTAAAGCGCAACTCTGATGCTGCCTCTTCTTTGTGCAAAAGGCATCAACGGCCTCTAGCTGCCTACTAGATCAAGCAGTATTTTTACTCTGCAGGTCAGTGTGTTCCATCACCAGGGCTGATGGACCCGAGGGCTGCCAGTCCTGCGCCCTCACCCATCCTGCTGACCCTGCATTCCAGCCATGCTGGTCTCTCCAAGTATGTGCCTTTCAAATTTGTTTACATGTCACTGCTGCCACATCTCCTCAGAGGAATAATTGTGCATCTTTTGATCTTCAATTAAATGCTACCTCCCCTCTTAAATTTTTCCCTCATCATTTCTGTGCAAGTTTATACCTGGCATTTTTAATGTCCGGACCGCTTTGTATCATGCCTAGAACACATACTGCCTGTTTTCATGGTTATTTGTGTTTATGCCTTATTTTCCACACTAGATTGTAAACTTTTCATCTTACTCATATTTGTATTCCCCTACATCACCTGCAGATCATATAATCACATACAGTGTCATCTATAGTGTGACTAAATAGCATCTCAAAACCTTGCTGCATTTTCAGTATTTTGAAACTTCCAAATAATGATGTACAGTTTACTTGAAGGATGTACAAACTGATTATAAGTAATATCTAATTTACTGTTTCCTATATACCACACACTTATTGATTAAATGAATGAAAAAACAAATGTTACAGGACACATAGAGATGTTAGTCCATCCGTAAATTAGCTGAAGGCATTCACCATGTCCGGAGGAAAACTTAACTCTCTATACATTAAGCAGTAAAGTAAATTAAGAAAAACTAAAGTGCACTGAGGTAAAAATAGGATATACTGTCTTTTAAAATCAATTAAGGTATTTTAAAATATAAAATACCTGTTCACTGAATATTTAAGTAAATCCTACTAAGTCTTATGTGTCCAACTCTGCATTTGGATGTTAACATATCAGATGTTCTTAAATGCTATTTGATATAACCATATAGAGCTGGGTTCAAATGTTACCTCTGTCCATACCTTATTGGTATGGAATTTTAAACTTTTAGAATCCTCACCTATAAAATGAGGATTAAAAATAACCATGTCTCAATGAATTGTAAAGATAAATTATGTTTACACAGTAAAATGCTTACCATAGTGTCAGGCACATAGTACATATAAAATAAATGATTGCTACTATTTTAAACTAAATCATAAGCTATTTCAAAAGACAAGATTTTTATATTCTCCAGTTGTGTTACTAGCCACATAGTTGACTGAGCACTTGAATTATGGCTAATCTGAACTGGGAGTGGCTAAATGTGACCATCGCAATGGGGTTTTAAGTCTTAGTGTAGAAAAAAAGTAATGTAGCTCATTAATAATTTTTTATATAAATTATATATTGATACTTTAGGTATCCTGGGTTCAATCAGGTGTACCTTAAATTAATTTCACCTATTTCTTTTTACTTTTTGAAATGTAGGTACTACAGAATGTTAAATCTTATGTGTAATGCATGATATTTTCATTGGGCAACACTGATGTAAAGTCGCTGATGAAGGTCAGAATTAGGTATACAGATGCTCAACTAATATTTGATTGGTTGATTTATATGGTTAAATCTCTTTAGCACCTTATTACATTGGTGCAATTTAAAGCATAAGGGACTATATTTTTAAAATGTGCATTTAAATCTAGACAGGTTTACAGAGTAGAGTTATTATGAGAGAATCTCATATACCATATTCATATTCACTGTTAAGTTTGGGTAATTTTTTCCTGCAAAGCTGTGACTTAAAGCACTGAAGCAAATCTCTTCAACACAGTCTCAGCGAAATTTGTGCAGCTACGAATGTGAATGACTTTTCAAGGACAAGAAACCCAAGTGCAGAAAAATAACCTTGGCAAATGACAATGAATAATAAATTGTCAGCAGGCCCAACTCTGTTTCAAACTTAATGAGCAAATCAGGATCACTGATTATCTCTGGCTTCTGGATTTTGCTGCTCTTCCTAACATATCTAACCCAAAGGATTCCAGGAAGCAAAAGTTGGAAGCAGGGGCTATGGGACATTCCTAGCTTTACAAGACACACTGGCTCATTCCAAAGACCATTTGCTCTTCCATAATGTTCCTTAAGCATAGAGCAAATAAATGTCTCTGATGACTTCCAATACTGGCTTTATGACACTTTCTAGAGTAGTTAAAGCTAGTTATCAACAATAGGGTATTGTTGAAAAGTTCTTCAACATAAAACACTGTTCATCGGTTTTAACATAGATATTCACCATTTAATAAATATAAATATTACTTACTATGGGTTTGTATTATGTTCTGGGGTGCTTTTTGGTCCCTGAGGACATGGAAGAATACAAATAATATAGATATATTGTGATCTGTTTTCTACTGCCTTCCCATATACGTCTGCTCTCTTGGGAGCCCCCTAGTGTTCAGTTAGCCTTGGAGATTGGCTTTAAGTCAGTCAAGGTCTAGGGTGGAGAGAAAACAGATAAAGAGGGGAATGTGTGTAAAATGGAAGCCACAGATAGATTACTTCATCAGGAGACGTGTGTTTCTTCATTTTGAGTGAGTAGTAGAGGGGAGCCACTGCCCAAGGCGAGCTGCATTCTCTTTGAGATATTTTCAAATGCCCCCTCTCCCCCCATTTTTATATAGCGACAATCTGATTGTTCTCTCTGGCAGTTTAGAAGCACAGGGGCTAACAAAGGGGACACAGTTCCGCCACTCGAAGATCTCACCCCCTAATGAAAGAAGGGAGACATACCAATTAAATATCTGAGTGTCCTTCATGGCTGAAAATGATGACATGAAAGCAAATCAAGTCTTTGTTAAGGGCTATGGCACGCTTAATTCAAAATGGAATTATCTTTACACAGTTTCCAAATTCCATCCAGACTAGCAAAATGTTAGAGTGGGAGAAATATAGAGTTTCTGATTCCCTCATCTTTTATAATGAGGAAACTGAAGCCCACAGAAAAGTGTGTTAGAGTCCAAAACTCGGTTTTCATATTCCCACTCCTTTGGGTGTGCCATGTAAATGACTTGATTTTTCTATTTGTTTTGTTACAGGGCAGGGAGAGAGGCACACCAGAACCCCCCACACCTGCCTGCTCTAAATAGGCTCTGCCATCTAGCACATCAAGACAAGACATGTAAGACCTTTAATGGAAAGGAACTTTAATACAACTTAGTGTGCAATACAGAAAAGACAGAGAATATAGTTTCTAAATCAAGCACCCAAAGTTACCTGCGGGGGTCCTTGCTGCCCCAGCCAGATAAGACACTGGCAAGCAGCTTAGAAAGAGGGCCTCACACCATGGGGCTGAAGAAAAAGGGCCTCACACTGTGGGGCTGAAGATTCCTTGTGCCTCACACTGTGGGGCTGAAGATCAATCTGTAACCTATAAGCATCCCTTTGTTTTTTGTTCTTGGTCATATAAGAAAAAACTTCTCAGAAAGTACATTGGGCAATAAATTATATGTATAGAATACTGTAAGTAAATGGCACAAAGAAATACCTGCTTAAAAATTAAACACTGTAAATTTGGCCTGCCGGACCATGGGAAAGAGTTTGTTATACATGAACATGCTTGACAAGAAATCTAGGACAATGGTTATACTAAGTCCTTCTTTTGCTTTTTTTAGAAGTTTCTTAGGAAAGTTTTTAAATGAAGTTAATTGTATTAAGAAGTTTCTTGGTAGAAAATCCTGCGAGCTGATAACCAAAAAGCAACTGGTCTCTGGCTGAAGGCCATATGAATAGAAGAGTCTTTTGATGCTTATGCTTTAGCTGAAAGGAGTGTACCAGCAGCTATCGGTTGTCCTAGGCAATTGTCCAGCTGAAATAATGAGTTTAAGTGTAAGGCTTAGTTTTTTATCTATTAACCTTGAAGGTTGCCTTCTTGGAGAAGGCATATAGCAACAAAAAATCTAAGGGATGCACTGATTGTTTCTGCTTTGTTTCTATGCACATGATGATGTAATCTCACTGCTTGCCTTAGTGTATAAAAAATGACTGGCTGAGACCCTCGGAGATAGACACTAACACAAGACATTGTGTGTCGACGCTGACGCCATTCCATCCTTCAGGAACCCCTGACACCCAGATTGTCGAGGCTGGTCCTTGGCAGTTACCCATCCCTTCGTGGGTAAACATCCAGCCAAACAAGGTTGGCCCAAAGCAATGCCTGAAAGCCTGCCACAAGTCTAAAGCACCCTCCAGCGGGAACCCACAGAAAAGGGTCAGAAACAGGCAGACAAGACTGGGAGGAAAAGAGCAAAATCAAAATCAACATAAAAGCTGACATTGTTAACCTCTCCATGGGCCTCTCACCCACATCTGTTTCAAACAGCCCAGGACCAAGAAGCAAGCGTAGTTTCTTCACATGTCTCTCTGCTCCTTGTGCCTCCTTCAGATCTCCTATTTGCTCTCCATCCTGCTTCCTTCCTACTCCAGTGTTCTCCCCTTTTCCTGGGGGCCACCCTGTTATAGTTTGAGCAAAGTTTCTTGTGTGTGTGGGTGTGTTCATTTAAAATTACTTCCACAGCAGTGAGAATTGAATATTGTCAATATTGCCTTCATTATAGTCATGACAATTATGAGCAAGTGAAAAAGGCATTCTTAGATAATAATTACCTCTTACTATGTAATTGCAAACAGGATCTAATTCTAGATTTTGTTGTCTGTTATATAAACAAAGCAAGCAGTCAGGTAACTGTTTCGACCAAAGATAGCTTTCTCTGCTCACCAGAATGACACAAAATACATAATAACATAAACTGTATACAGATAACCAAAAATATATATGCACAGACAGTGGCACATACATTTGTTTAGGCATGTTATACTTGGAGTATTTATCAGAGCACAGTGAATCTTGGAGACCTTCAAACATAAGTTAGTATTTAATGGGCCAAGGTAGATTTACCAGGTATCTACTACTGGGCAAGTATTTTAGCTCCCTGTTCTGCAAGAACACATGCTGGGGCAAAAGGAAGGTCTCTATTGAGCACTGGGTGTATACATAGAAAAAAAGTTCATCGAACTCTACACTTAAGCGCACAATACCTTTGTGATTTTACAGTTTCTAAATAATATCTCAAAAAACTGGTAAAACTATAATTAAAAACAAATTGCAAAAGACTAAAAAATAAAACTTGGAGAGGCAGTTGATCTTTTATTTATAATTTTAGATTTCCTTTACAATACTGATTGATACTTAACAGTGGGGTTTAACATTTGTTTTTCGAGTTATCTTTTTAAAAACGGTTATTTAGAAAGATCCTGTGATCAGAATACAGGAATATAATTACATATGACTATAAAGTGGAGAATGCCTTTCATTTACCCTTTTGAAAGATGGTGTAGTACTTCCGTCGAGAACGTTCTCTAACTTAACAAACGAGGCCATATCCAGGGGGAAAGAGGTACATAACGAAAATTTTTCTTTCACTTCACCTTCCTCCGTGGCATGATATTTGTATGGGATAAAAGCAACTGTGCTCACAGAAACATCAATTCCAAAGAGCACCTGCACCCCTATGTTTAGAGCAGCACTATTTACAATAGCTAAGCTTTGGAAACAGCCCAAATGCCCAAAAATAGATCACTGGATCAAGATGTGTTACATATACACCATGGAATATTACTCAGCATTCAAAAAAGATAAACACATGCAATTTGCAGCAACATGGATGGCGCTGGAAGGGATCATGCTCAGCGAAATAAGCCAAAAAGAAAAAGAAAAATACCGGATGGTCTCACTCATAGCAGGAATCTAGAAAACTTAAATAAGGGACCAGGAAAAAGAATAACTATAAGAAAGAAAATATCAAAATCGACAAACAACTATGAACCAGAGACACTCTATGGCGGGTGGGGGGCGGGAAAAGGAGGGCTTGGGGTCGAAATAAGGGGGTTGTAATTGTATGGGGAATTAAAAAAAAAAAAAAAAAAAAAAAAAGCAACTGTGCTCAGAGAGCAAATGGGTCGCCGAACTAGTGTACATGACCTTTCTCGAAGATGCTATTTTATTTTCCATGCCAGATTCTCAAAATTCACCTTTTTTTTCCTTGGATGCCACCTAAGGACAGGTGCTTGAGAAACAAGGATATACTTTTAAAATGATTAGCTTTCAAGTTAAGCCCCTTCCGCAGCACTTAGCCCACTTTCTGTGTAAACGCAGCGCTGCGCTCGTCCACTTTGCGGTAGGTCCCGGAAGCGCAGCGTGAAAGAATTAGGCAAAACATCCGGGCAAAGGGGAAGACTACGACTCCCAGAATGCAACCGTCCCCCAGCTGCCCAATGGCCAGGCAGCTCAGTTAGAGCCTCTCGATTCCATTGGTCAGTCATCCTGTCCGTGAGGGAGTAGCGTGGAGGGGAGTGTACAGAGGTCGGAAGGTGCATTTCCCGCCACCGCGAGGTCGCTCTCGGAAAACCCGAAGAAAAAGAAACTCTCGATTGGGCCCTTGTTTTGTGACGTACGAGGAATCAGCCTATCAGAATCGGTATGGGCTCCCGGTGATCCCGCCCCTTCCTGTGGTCATCTTTGGTGGCGGGAAAACTTCTGAAGTTTTCGCGCCGGGGCGGTGTCACCTGAGAATCCTCTGCACGACTTTGGGGGAGGCAATTTCTAGGCGGCAGGAATGGCGGGGACCGTGGTGGTGGACGATGTGGAGCAGCGGGAGGCGCAGAGAGACTACCTGGACTTCTTGGATGACGAGGTGAAGGAGGCGCGGGCTCGCGAGACCGGTGCCTGCAGCCCCCGGGGACGTGCACTGGCGGCGGCCACCGGCCAGGCTGGCCCAGGGGCCAGAGGCCTGCCAGGCATCCAGACGGCGGCGGCCCAGCTGCTCAAGCGGCTCTGGAGGCTTCTGTCCCGATCTTGTAGTTTTCTCGCAGTGCAGGCAGTAGTTAGTTGGTTTTTTGTAGGTAAACCCTTAGAGAGCGAGCCTGTAACTTAATACTAAGTTCATGGCCAGGTCGCGAAAGGCGACAGGTTTCTTCAAATGCAAACAAAATAGCAAAGACTACTTTGACCTTTTCGGAAAAGCTCCTTGCTGTCTTCATTTAGGGAAAGGGGAATAACTGCTGTAGGACTCTGGTGCCCCTCCGAGAGGTGGCATGGCCGTAGTTTAGTGACTTCCTGTTAGGAGGAAAAAGACTTCCTAATGTCACCGCATTCTTTTTTAATACCAGCGGGGATGCAGAGAAAAAATGTGTGGTATGCAGGCAGAGGATTGTGCATTTACCCCAAAATTGAAAGCCATCGAATGTTAAGTGGCTTGAATGGTTGCTAATACTGTCTTAAATAAATAGCTCAGGCTGCCTACTCCTTAACTCTTTTATGGTGATTCTTAAAAGAAAAATTATTTTAATTTGAATATTAAAAGTCTGCTTAGTTTACTTCTTAACAAGCCTTTTACTGATTTTTGTTTTAAACTTCTCATGAGCTCCATTTAATTCCCTATTAAAGGTTGGGAAATAAGGGTTGATCTTAATAGGAATAGCATGGACCTTAGAAAGTCGTATAATTCCTACCCAGTCACCTGAGGGTGTGTATGAGATCTGAAGCTAGTGAGTGGAAATATGGGAGAAATCAGGTTTCAACTCTGCTGCAGGGATTGACATATTTATCTTGCTGTAAGTGCAGCCTCTGTTTAAAAACATGTTATTGGTTGAATTTGTGTCTGTTAAACTATGTGGTGTGTGTTTTGCAGGAAGACCAGGGAATTTATCAGAGTAAAGTTCGGGAGCTAATCAGTGACAATCAGTACCGTTTGATTGTCAATGTGAATGACCTGCGCAGGAAAAATGAAAAGAGGGCTAACCGGTGAGTGGCAAAGGCTCCCAAGGGGATATCCTGGCTCTTGGTGAGAATGGTGACCCTCTCTTTTCCCCAGACTGGAGCAGGTTTCCCAGGCCAGGACCTGGAAACTCTCATTACCCCACCTGCTTTTATGTTTTTTCCTTCCTCCAAAAGAATGTGGTGAGCATTTTCCTCTTAGGAGCTCTTTGCTTTTTTATATCTTTATAAATTGAGTTACAGTTAACTCTCAGTTCTGATTTGTTTTACTGAGTCTTGTAGAATGTCAGGAGCAAGTGGGAGCTGGATTTTAATTTTGTGGCTTTGAGCATCTAAGCATGGTCCACTTCGGTTTTGGGGTCAATTTTTGGAGTTTTGCCCTTTGTTGTCTAATTTTTTTTTCTCTTGCCCATATGCAGACTCCTGAACAATGCCTTTGAGGAACTGGTTGCTTTCCAGGGGGCCTTAAAGGATTTTGTGGCCTCCATTGATGCTACCTATGCCAAGCAGTATGAGGAGTTCTACATAGGATTGGAGGGTAGTTTTGGCTCCAAGCATGTCTCTCCCCGAACTCTTACCTCTTGCTTCCTCAGCTGTGTAGTCTGCGTGGAGGGCATTGTCACTAAATGTGAGTAAATTAAAGTGTGGGTCCAAGGAAGTGGATGTGGAATTGACTTAGGTGGGATGCAAAAGCAGGAGAGGCAGAATAGAGCTGTGTAGTGGTAGCTTCAGAAAGCAGATCATTGAAATTATGTGGAGGAACTCTGAGTGTGGACAGTGATTAGGGGGACCTTGAATGACCAGCTGTGCTAGCAGAATGATGAATTCAGCTAAGAATGAAAGAGTCTTGTCTCTTGGCAGTCTTCTTATTTTAATGGTGACCAGCTATTTGTCCTCTGGGATCAGTTATAAAGGTTTACATGGAATTGATGATGTTCTGTGTAGAAGAAATAAGAAAATGAATAAATGACAAGTAACTCCAAAGGAGCTTGAACTAGTCAGAATCACAGTATTTAGAGTCATTTGCTTGCCTGGGTTAGATCCCACCTCTATTACTGTCTGGTTGGGTGAATCTGTGTGCACATTTTCCATTCGTAGGTTCTCTAGTTCGTCCTAAAGTTGTCCGCAGTGTCCACTACTGTCCTGCTACCAAGAAGACCATCGAGCGACGATACTCTGATCTCACTACCCTTGTGGCCTTTCCCTCGAGCTCTGTCTATCCTACCAAGGTGAGGGGACTGAATTGATTGGGCTTCTTTGAAGACTGGAGTTAAATGTGTCAGTTTTAATGCAAGTAACTGGGTAATACATGAAGTTGTATTTTTTTTTCCCTAGTGGTAGTTAGGGTGAAAAGTAAGAATCAATCTAAAGGAAATATTTAGATTGCTCACCAAAGTTTAATATGCAAAGTTGCATTTAATTTTTTTTTAAAGAATAAATTTTCACTTTAGAAAATTTAGAAAATTATGGAGGGTTGAAAGAAGGAAAAAGTATCTGCTCTGTATTGATCTTGCAGCAAAGTTATCATTGTATGTAATTTTGCAGTCTACTTAATAAGGAAAATACTTAATGCTATAATATTACTATATAATCTTTGCAAATATTTCACTGTGGGTTTGGGAGAAAGGTAGACAAGGGAAATGGCTTTATTCTTAGTGTTCAGATTGATCCAAATTGAGAATGCTGCAGGGCTTTCTTATTGAGACAAGGTGATTAATACTGATAACTTGATGTCTGAATTCATTCTATCAAGGAATATGTCCCCATCATCAAGTTTTAATTGAGAGTTACAATATTGTTAGGCACTGTGAATCGTAATAAGACCCAGTCCTTGTGTTCAGTTTTGTCAGCTCATGAAGGAATTGTAATAACAATTAAAACAAGAAAAAATATCTTAGAATTTTAATTGAGACATATTTGAGAATCATTTGGTTGACCTCCAGATGAAATGCTGAGGTACAGAGAGGTTCAAAGACTTACTTATGGTCCCAGTTGTGACAGTACTAAGAACTAGGCCTAGGTCTTTTTACTTCTGGCCGGTTACATTTTCTGTCACCCTACTCCATTCTCTTAAAAACCCTAATTTCCAAAATTTCTTTTCCTGCAAGTACTCAGGAGTATTCTACTGACTACTGTGGCCAAGCTTCTTTCCCCGAGACCTGAAGTACATCAGACCAGCTCTCCTAGATCTAGTGTGCTTCAGAGCACTGGCTTTGAACTTGAGTCCTGGTGCTACTACTTATTGTGTGACCTTGAGGAACTTATTCAACCCTCCTAGTCTCAATTTCCTTATTTGTAAAATGCAAATATATCTACTTTATTGAATTGTGATGATTACATGAGATAATTTCATGAAATAATAGCACAGCACCCTGCATGTAGTAAGCACTTGGTAAGTGATAACTTGTATTAGAAAATTCAAATGGGGCCTCCCTGGTGACGCACAGGGTTAAGCACCACACTGTGAAGCAATCCGCAGCCTCTGCAGCACAAGTTCGATCCCCGGCCTACCAGGGAGCAACCCACATGGCGCAGCAGACCTCTCCTGGCTCTCCCGCTGCTTCCCTGAGCAGTGTATTTCAGTCAGTCTGCCTGTTCTGTCCCCTACTCTGTCTCTGGTGAATCCTCCTACCACCCCTGCATCTCTGGCCTGTACCCTAGCTCTTGTTTGCATAAATAAATAAATCTTTAAAAAAAAGAAAGAAAATTCAAATGACAGGGAAGTGAAACGTCAAGAATATTTTTACTGAAGTTTTAGTAGACAGGAAAGCTCACATAAGGGTATAGTTTGATAAAGTTTTAGAAGCTGATTATACCTGTAAAACAGCCTCTAAATCAGGAAATAAAACCTCACTAGTATTAAGATGCCCTTTGTGAGGACTGACTCCCCAAGAGTAACCCTATCCTGATGTCCAACAGTATAGATTACCTTTACCTGTTTTTATACTTTACTCTTCTGTTGGTCTTGTTTGTGGGATTCATCCATGTTATATATAGATGTGTTTCATACATTGTCCTTGTGTACATGCAGCACATTTTTTAACCTTTTTGTTGACAGCATTTGGATATTTTCTGATTTGGGGCTATTGGGATTCATGCTGCTGTGAACACTGTAGTACAGAGCTTTGAGTGAACGTTTCTGTTGACTATTACCTAGGAATGGGAATACTGCTACGTAGTGTAGGCATATATTTAGCTTTAGTAGGGGAAGTAAGAATCTTAATTTAGGTGTAAATATTGCCATATCCCTCATACTATAGCTTGCCCCTTCCATCAGGTAGTCTGTTACTGGAAGAGATAGGAGTGGAAAAAGCAGAAGTTACTTGGTTTTCTTTTGTTCCTGGATACTGAAAGATCATGAAGTCATCTCCGAATTACATTTGTTTCCCCTGGTAGCTTAGGGATTAAGTCTCAATGCTATCAACGCTATGGCCTGAGTTTGATCTCCATCCAGGGAGCTAACCCACATAGTGCAGCAACAGACTCTCCTGTCTTGCCAGCTGCAGTGTATTTCAGTTAGTCTGCCTGATCTGCTGCCCACTCTGTCTTGGTGAATCCTCTCACCCCTGCACCTCTAACCTACGCCCAGTTCCTCTATGCAAAAAACACAAAGACAAATAAAAACAAACATTTGTTTCCTACAGTACAAGTTGTGGCATTTCTGAGGCAAACCTGAGCTGAATTTGCTTTTCTGTATGTCTTTTTCAGGATGAGGAAAACAACCCCCTTGAGACAGAATATGGCCTTTCTGTCTACAAGGATCACCAGACCATCACCATCCAGGAGATGCCGGAGAAGGCCCCTGCAGGCCAGCTTCCCCGCTCTGTGGACGTCATTCTGGATAATGACTTGGTGGATAAAGTAAAACCTGGTGACAGAGTGCAGGTGGTGGGGACCTACCGCTGCCTGCCTGGCAAGAAGGGAGGCTACACCTCAGGGACTTTCAGGTAAGGGGTGGTTATGAAGAATTAGAAATGTTGCTGGCACTTTCACTTCTGAGTTTTCTTTCTCTGGCTTGCATTTTCCAGAGAATTATCACAAACAGGTGGTGTATTCTACCTGCTTGGGTGTTGGGGTACCTCTTTTTTTGCAGATGAAATTGGGAGTTATAGCTTATGCTTAGAGTTGGGGGGTCACTGGTAACATGATTATAGCCTCATGGCTTCCCTGGAAGTTTCTAATAAAATCCAACCTTCTTCCTGTACATGCTTCTCTGTGAAGCTCTAGGTGAGCAGGAGATAAATAAATTTTTGAGATGAGGCACCATTAGTATATTTAGGCCATAGATGAAGAATCAGATTTGCTATTGTACATTAGTAGCCTAAAAAAGCTAAAAAGCTTTTTTATTGTACATTAGTAGCCTAAAAAAGCTTACGATGTTAGGTATTGAAAATAGCAGAATTCCTCTTTTTCTTCTCTTTGTCTCAGGACTGTCCTGATTGCCTGTAATGTGAAGCAAATGAGCAAGGACATTCAACCTTCATTCTCTGCGGAGGATATAGCCAAGATCAAGAAGTTCAGTAAAACCCGTTCCAAGGTCTGGAGATCCTTTAGGGATTTGGGAGCAGGGATGGGTTTGTAAAGGTTTGAGGGTGACCATCTTGGTACTGCCTCGGGAGGAAGTCAAGGTTTTTTCCTCTGAAGTATCTGGTTCTAGCTTCTAGTTTTGACTCAGTAAGTAAAAGGGTGGTTTTGCTGTTCACTCTTTAATACTTCTATTGTGCTACTTGCTGGCTTGCTAAATAAACCTGATGTTCATAGAATAGGAGTTAGAATATCAGTGTTTCAGGAGTCTACAAAAGACACAGTGATACATTTTTACTCAAATTTAAAATATTTTCTCCAGCCTTTTTTTAAAAGACAGAATGTCCATTTTTAAGAAAATTCTTTTTTTGTAAATGTTATTGATGAGCCAATTGTTTAAATAACTATAACTGTGGAGTAGAACTTTGAACTTCTACAGGGCAGTCTTTACTCACTCTCCACCAGAGGTCCAGTGCGATCACTATATCCAATTACCTGCTTTGCCTCCATTACCTTTGTTAACCACTGTTTTTCAGAGTCTTAGAGTTATTTTTTGTTGTTGTTGTTGTTACTTATATTCTGCAAATATGTGAAACCATCCACTAACTTTTTCACTTTCTGACTTTACTTAGTTAATTGCCTCAGAATCCATCCATTTTGTTCCAAAGGCAATATTTCTGCTTTTATGATCGTTGAGTAGAATTGAATTGAGTACAAATACACAATTTCTTTATCCATTATCCAGTCCATTGTTGATGGGCATTTAGGCTCCACAACTTGGCTATTGGAATAATACTGCTATGAACATATAGGCAGGGGTCCATAAATCTTTTTATATGAGTGTTTTCATATTCTTTGGGTAAATACTTAGATATGGTATTAATAATTCCTGGCATTTCCATTTTTAATTTTATGATGTGCCTCCTTTCTATTTTCTATACAGACTATACCAATTTACATTCCTACCAGCAGTAGATGAGTGTTGTTTTTTTTCCATATCCTTGATGACATCTAGTCTTCTTGATATGGACCATTCTTACGGGTGTGAGGTGATAGTTCAATGTGGTTTTAATGTGCATTTTCCTTATAATGAGTGTTGTTGAACATTCTTCACATAGGCCACCTGTATGTGTCCTCTGGACAAGTGTCCGTTTAGGTGTTTTGACCATTTTTTAGTGGATCATTTGTTTCATTTTTGTTGATTTCTTTATATATTTTAGGAATTAACCCCTCTTTGTATGTATGTTCCTGCAGTCTGTAGGTTGCCTTTTTGTTTTTGTGGTGGCTTCTTTCACAGTATAAAAGCTTCTTATTTTGATGTAGTCGCATTTGTTTATATTTACTTTTGTTTCCTTGTCTTGGGAGTTGTGTCCTCAAAGCTATCTCTGCGGTTGATGTATAGTAGTGTATCACCTCTGCTTTCTCTTACGTATTTCATGGTGTCAGGTCTTATTCCAAGTCTAATCCATTTTGAATTAATTTTTGTGCATGGAGTTAAATAATAATCTAGTTTCATTTTTTTGTATGTGGCTGCCCAAGTTCCCCAACACCATTTGTTGAAGAATGTCCACACTTATAATTGAATAAAATATGTGTATGTATAATAAAGATGTTACATACAAAATAAAGATTTCTGCTGAAGCACAGTACACATTTTTAGTAAACCTAAAATATTATGGACCTAGAAACATTTCACAAAGATTAAACCTCTAAGCAAGTTTTAGGATTCTCTCATCCACTGTACCTGTTCTGATAATGACCTGGTCAATATGATTTACCTTAAGAAGAAGCTTTTGCAGTTAGGCAATGTCCATATTTGTGTATTTCTCAAAGAGTTCCCTATAGTAAAAGTGTGAAGTGTACCTCAGTACACCCTCATTGAACCTCACTAGCCTTGCTCTTCTATGGTTACTCTTCCTGTAGGATATCTTTGACCAACTTGCTAAGTCATTGGCCCCTAGTATCCACGGGCATGACTATGTCAAGAAAGCAATTCTTTGCTTGCTCTTGGGAGGTGTGGAACGAGACCTTGAAAACGGCAGCCACATCCGTGGGGACATCAATGTTCTTCTAATAGGTATGTTGTTGGGGATATGCTTTAGACTGTTGATCTTTTCTTGTAATATATAGTTGTGGGAATCTATCATCTGTAAGTTTGTGATTTCTGTGTTTTTTTGTCCCATCAAAGGGAAAAAAGCTAAAATGAATCTGTTATCATTTCTAGATTTCTGATTTACATGGCTAAAATGTATTTCTCCATGAATGATAAAGAGAAATTGAGGAAATAATATTAATAACCAGTTACTGTATGTTTCTTGTGCTAGAAGTTATGCTAGAAAAACAGTACTTGCTGGGGCTTGGGAGGGTTTTCCTCAGGTCACCACTGTCACTGTCCAATTACAGGAGACCCATCTGTTGCCAAGTCTCAGCTCCTGCGGTATGTGCTTTGCACTGCACCCCGGGCAATCCCTACTACTGGCCGGGGCTCCTCTGGAGTGGGTCTGACAGCTGCTGTCACCACAGACCAGGAAACAGGTAAAAGTGCAAGAGTCCTTGGCAAAGGACCCAGCAGTGAGGTTGAGCATACTTCTTGGAGCTTGCTCTAGGCATGGGCTTTTGTTGGGATGACGGTTACACTTGAGACATTAATTTGGGCTGCATTGTAGGGGGCTGAGTATATAGTAGTAGTGGGTGAACTAAGTCTTTGAGTGGCCCTCCATTGACAAGAACATCTCCTAGAAAGTGATTTAAAAGGGTTTTGAAGGAGGAGAAATCTTAGCAATTTGTAAGGAAATTAAAAATGAAGACTGTACTGTTTGATATATTAGAGGATGGGACTTAAAGACTAGTACTAAGAGAACAGAGATCTAGTTGGGAAATTATTTGAGACCGGAGAGAGAGAACTATAGTGATGTTATACAACAATGGATGTTTGTTGATGTTTCAGTGCTAAGGGTTCCCAGTGGAATGAGGAGATAAACTTTTTACATGGACCTGGAAAGGTGACCCTTTTGGGGTTCCTCTTTAAGCTTTGAGAGCTGAATTTTCAACTTTCCCATGTATTGACAGTGAGGGGTCGAAATCCTTCTCTTTTCCCCTATAATCTGGGCCATAACACATATTTTTCTTTTTCTACTTCCCAGGGGAACGCCGTCTAGAAGCGGGCGCCATGGTCTTGGCTGACCGAGGTGTGGTTTGCATTGATGAATTTGACAAGATGTCTGACATGGACCGCACGGCCATCCACGAAGTCATGGAGCAAGGCCGAGTCACCATTGCCAAGGCTGGCATCCATGCTCGGCTGAATGCCCGCTGCAGTGTTTTGGCAGCAGCCAACCCTGTCTATGGCAGGGTGAGTGGAATCAGCCTCTGAACTGATTTGCTTTTTCTTACTGGCAACAGTCTATTATTCCGTTTTATGGCTTTAATAGTAACTTGTTTAACTAATCTCCATTTGATGAGTGATTTTCCTCTCTGCTATGATGAATGAAGTTGTAGTAAATATCCCTTTATGTATATTTAGTTACATATATAGGCACATATATGTATGTGCCTATATATGTATATGCATATATATTTATGTGTATATTTGATAAATACCTAGTGTTGGAATTACTGAATTAAAAGTGTACATGCATTTTTGTTTAGAGATTGCCAGATTGCCCTTTTTAAAGATTGTACTGTAATAAGACTGCTAACTAACAATACTGTAAATACTTTATCAACGTCTCATAGTAACCTTGTGAGGTAGAGAGTTATCCTCCTTTTACAGATGAGGAAGTGGAAATATAAGAGGTTAAGTAATTTGCCGAAGACTGACAATGATGCTTACTGGGAAATGGCAGTCAGGAATTTTTTTCTTTTTAAGATTTTATTTATTTTCATGTAGAACTGGGGTACAGGCTAGAGGTGCGGGGGATGAGAGGATTCACCAGAGACAGAGTGGGTAACAGAACAGGCAGATCGACAGAAATACACTGCTGAGGGGAGCAGCAGGCCAGACAGGAGAGGTCTGTTGAGCCATGTGGGTCAGCTCCCTGGCTGGGGATTGAACTCATGCTGCAGTGACTGCTGATAGCTTGATAGCGCTGAGACTTAACCCTTTGCACCACCAGGGAGGCCCAAGCAGTCAGGATTTGAACCCAGAGCCCAGCATGTGCTCTGGCAATTTATGATCTCGTGGTTCGTGAGAATACTTTTGGTGTCTTTTGGTGTTTTTGGTGTCTTTTATTTTTAATTGTTTCAGTGTCTTGTTTTTAATTGGAATAAATAGCACTGACTTATGAAATTTATAGGTTTAAAAAGTATAGACTTCTGTATCAACATCTGGTTATACTATATTATGCTCATCATCAAAAGTCTAGTCTCCATCCAGCACCATACTGCTCTCACAGTATATGGAAATATCTATGTAGTAGTGTTTTTAAGCATACGGTGGTTGCCTGGTCTCCAGTCCAGAGTTTCTGAGTCCATATATCTGGACTGGGGGTCTTGATAGCTGTGCTTGAGAAAGGCTCCATAGGTTGATTCTAAATGTGTAGCCTGGGTTAAGAACCTCAGGTTTTTAGATTCATGGTAACATGCATTTACATCATTTTGAAGAATTTTATTGTGAAATATAGGGAGAAAAATGGCAGGTACTGAAATGGAAATCGTCAGAATCATGCAGGTTACTCTTGACTGAAGTGTTTGTGGGTGTGGACATTAGCCTCATAGGCCCCGAATTGAAAGGTAGAGAGTATGGGGCTTCTTGAGCCCAAGGGAAAATGTCCTTCATCCATTGAACATTATGATTTATAGATTATTGTCAGTTTGTTGAGATTTCACTCATTATCTTCTTAATAAGGGATTCAAAAGTTTCTAAGTGCTTCTGACTTAGCCAGCTTGTCTTGTTTATAACAGACAGGGAAGAGGAAGTCATCTTTCAGGTTGGTCCTGCCTTGGAAATGAGAGGAGCAGGGTCAAGCTTGGGACAGAGAAGCTGGTGTGGAGATCCACACTAAGCCTCCTAGAGGCCCCTAGGCTAGAACATGTAACTTCTTTACTTGGAAGAATGAGCATGATACTTTAAGTTTGCTCAGGTCACCTGAGATTCAGAGAAGAGTTGTAGGTAGAAGAGATGAAGTATTTCAATAGCTTAAAAATACTTGCTCACTGCTTAGTTTGTTTTTTAAGATCTGAGTTTCCATCCTCACTCCCATAATTCTCTGGCCCCTTTATGCTTGCTTTTTGTTGATGTTGCCTCCACTTTCCCTTTTTCTCATTTTCTCAGTATGATCAGTACAAGACCCCTATGGAGAACATTGGGCTGCAGGACTCACTACTGTCTCGATTTGACTTACTCTTCATCATGCTGGATCAGATGGATCCTGAGCAGGATCGGGAGATCTCGGACCACGTCCTTAGGATGCACCGTTACAGGGCACCTGGAGAGCAGGATGGCGATGGTGAGGCCCGGAGGACAGTAAGACTAACGGAAGGGAACCTACACAAATGATATTCCAGGTGGTGGCAGCTCTTTCAGTCTCTGGATTGATGCTAAAGACGCCCTGGCCTACCTGGCCCCTGGGGCTTATCTTGAGGTGTTTTTTGTATACTTCTGGGTCCAGGAACACCTTTAAGCATCCTCAGTGGGCTAGATGGTTCTCCCTTCCTTATTTGTGGGTTCTGCATGTCTGTTTCCTTCTGGATCCTTGCATTGCGAGTCGTCTTATATCTCTTCCCTTCCTGTGCTATGGAAGAGGCAGTTTCCCCTGAGTCAAGTTCTTGGTTACTCTCCTCTCTCCCAACTCATGTTTTTCAGCTATGCCTTTGGGTAGTGCTGTGGATGTCTTGGCCACAGATGATCCCAACTTTGACCAGGAAGACCAGCAGGACACCCAGATTTATGACAAACATGACAATCTTCTACATGGGACCAAGAAGAAAAAGTGAGCATCCCTAATACCTCTCCCTCAGGGGACCATGAGCTTTGTGTCATGACAGATCATGTGCATACCTTAACTGGGGGCATCCTGCCTTCTGGGTCATAACCTTGGGGCTTCTTCCTGGATCCACAAATAGACCCTTTTGCCTGGCTAGTTGCCTAATGTTTGTGGATGATTAAGGTTAGAGTTGATCTTTTCCTATAGGGCTTTGATGACATACCTCACTGATGATGGATGAAGGATTGTATATGTCCATTCATGATGGTTGTGAGAAGGGCCAGCAGGTAGCAAGCACTAAAGGCTTTGCAGGTGGATGGAGATGAATAAAGGAGACTTGTGATCAAGTGCTCAAAGCGTGTAATGGAGGATCCTGTGCCTCTATTTTTGGCCCTAGGGAGCATAGCATAATCTTCATGCTTGTTCGTTTGAAAACATGAAATTTGGAGTCAGAAAGTGAATTGAATTCACGTAAGCTTCTCTGAGCTATACTTGCCCCACCTATAAAAAAGGGGAAATAGTACCTAAATTTTGCAACTCCCAAATAATCCCTGTAGAATTAAATACAAATATGTGAAAGGGCCTTGTGCATGGTCCATGTCAGTGGGAATTACAATAATGAGTTGTAGGTTGTGTGTCTGCTCTGTCACTTGGCCTCCACTACTCTGAGGAGCAAAGTCACTACCACCATCAGCCCTGATGTGTGGAAATCACTGTGCGGCCCCAGGGAGAAGATGGTGAGTGCAGCTTTCATGCGGAAGTACATCCACGTGGCCAAAATCATCAAGCCCATCCTGACACAGGAGTCAGCTGCCTACATCGCGGAAGAGTACTCACGCCTGCGCAGCCAGGACAGCATGAGCTCAGATACGGCCAGGGTGAGGCCCCTGGGCGAGAGGCATCTGGGCGTCCTGGGGGTACATGGCTGTGGAGGGAGCCCCTGCTCTCTGGGAGCGCCGACAGGCTTTTACCTTAGTGTGACCTTGGACAAATAACTTGAAGCTCTTTAAGTTCCATTTTTCCCATCTATAAAGCTTCTTCAGGTTTATTAACAATGTTAAGTGACACACTGAGTTTTACTTACAAAAGCAAAGTACTCTGGACATGTAAGAAAGGGTGGTTTTTCTTTAAAATTGTACTCCTACCCTTTGTCTTTCTAGCTGTAAGATGCCTAATTTTCTTTTTTGTTGCTGCCTCCTTCAATACACACATATTTCCCTGATCATCTTCATCTTTCTGAATTTTATGTGGAGTTATGGAGAATACAGAGTGTTGAATCAATGCTTGGACTTCGTAGAGATTTTCTGGTAGTCTTTTCTCTGTCCTGTGCATTGGAAATGATGGACATGCCTAAAGAATTCTGGGTTGTAGTCCTTCCTTGTTTTCTTCCCTAGACATCTCCAGTTACAGCCCGGACACTGGAAACTCTGATTCGGTTGTCCACTGCCCACGCCAAGGCTCGCATGAGCAAGACTGTGGATCTGCAGGATGCAGAGGAGGCAGTGGAGTTGGTCCAGTATGCTTACTTCAAGAAGGTGAGGATGCAGGGCCTCCCTGGTGGCGCAAGGGGTTGAGCACAGCACTGTGAAGCTGTCTGCAGCCTCTGTAGTGCAAGTTCGATTCCCGGCTAGGGAGCTGCCCACATGGCGCAGCAGACCTCTCCTGGCTCGCCCGCTGCTCCCCTCAGCAGTGTATTTCGTCAGTCTGCCTGTTCTGTTCCCTGCTCTGTCTCTGATGAATCCTCTCACCTCCCACACCTCTGGCCTGTACCCCAGCTCTTGTAATCATAAATAATAACTGAATCTTAAAAAAAAAAAATAACCATTTAAAAAAAAAAAAGGTGAGAACGCAGATGCTTGGTGTGAGAGGCTCTTCCGAATGAATCCTTGGTGCTCAGGCTTCTCAGCCCTCTGTGGCTTACACCTGCATTTGAGAGTCAGCGAGAAGCAGCATCTGTCTGCTGGTGTTCAGCCAGCCTCTCTCCTTTCTCTGGACCTGCAGCACCAGTGGTTGTCAACACTGCTGCGTGTGAGAACCAGCTGGGAAGCTCTAGAATCTGGGTGCCACAGCCCTTATAGGCCTCAGAGACAATGGCTTATCTGATGGGCTGCACTTCCAGTCACCTGCTTCTCTGTCTACTTCTGTGTCCTTTCCCTCTTAAAAAAAAGGTGTTTCACAGGTTGACCTGGATAATCTTACTCTGCTCTGCACCTTTCCTGGGGCAGTCTCTTCAGGTGTCCCATTGATACCTCAAAAACACCTGCTAAAGTTTGAGTTCTCATGCTTGCCTGTCATCCTCCCTCCCTGTTTTCTTCACGTGACATTGTGTGTCTGTCATTTCAAATACAAGCCTGGAGGCTCTGGTTTCATTTTCCTTGTGGCCCACCCCTCTCCTTAATCTGGTGAATTATAGTCCTTTGGGGTCCAGTTGTGGGTCTGATAAGCTTTTTCTGGCTTTGTTTCTTTGTCTTAAATTTAAACATCTGATTGATATAGAATAGAAATGAATTATTTTCCATCTAGCCATTATAGACTTAAAAAAAAAATTCATCACTTTGTTCAATACTCTTTGAGTACCTGCTGTGTGAGGGACATTGAACACACCTCTCAGCGTTGATGAGATGGGTAGCAGCCTGGCCCCCTGGTCCTGGTTCTGGGACTCGGGGACAGGAGAGGCTACATGAGTGAGACCCTTGGAAGCCATTTGTGCTGATGGTGCAAAAGGGGCTCATTAGTGTTTATTCAGCTCCCCAGCGTCATCGACCCCTCCCACCCACCCAACTTGGCTTGGTCGTAGGTTCTGGAGAAAGAAAAGAAACGTAAGAAGCGAGATGAGGACGAATCAGAGACAGAAGACGAAGAGGAGAAAAGCCAGGAGGAACAAGAGCAGAAAAGGAAAAGGTAAGGAGGGCAAAGAGAAATGAAATTAAAGAAACTCCAGCTAGGCCTGGGAGGTTGAGGGTTCCTAGGGAAGGGGTGCCTAGACCTGCAGTTTGAGCAGGAAGATAACCTAGGCAAAGGAGAGTGTGAACGTCCGATCTGTAGATGATGCTTTTGACATCTTTCCTGCTGAAGAAATGCTAAGTAGAAGGAATGTTAACCCATTTGGAATTTTTTGAATATGTATTTCTAGATTCTTTCCTGAAGATTATTTTTTCCTTTCAGGCCTGGGGTTGAATTATAAGAGTGGGTAATACAGGGGGAAAAGTCTTGGGAAGAAGGGCCTTTTTGTGTTCCAGCCTATAGATATTTGGTCTTTTTCAGAAAAACTGTCTGAACAGGCCTGGGCCTCGTGTTTCACTTTGATTGTAGATAGTCCTAGTTCTTTTTTCTATGGCTGGGGGCTTTGGATCGGGCTCCCCAAATCCTTTTTCTTAACTGCCATGGGGATTTTAGGAGGAAGACAGGACACTCTGATGAGAAGGATGGAGACCCATATGACCCCTATGACTTCAGTGACACCGAGAAGGAAATGCCTCAAGGTGAGTGAGCATTCCCGCTGATGAGGAGGTGGTTCCTTTAACTCCCAACCTTTTTAGTTGCCCTGTGAGCTTTCTTGGGGCTCCCACTTGGCTCTCTGTTTGGAGACCTGTATTCAGAGGTTTTTCCCACCTTGGGAAACTAACAGTAAAAACTTTGGAAAATCAGCATGGCTCAGTTGTTTGCTCCTTCTGTATGAACTGTGCTTTTTATCAGGCCAGGTATAGGCATCTCAGATAACATGTTGAACATCTCCTGTCTGACTCAATTCTTACATTGTCCTTTCATCCTGACTGTCCTGTTTGGCCCCATTAGAACCCTTGACGGGGGAAAAAGAACGTTCAGCAATCTCAGGGACAGGGGCGGGGGGAGTGGAGAAGATCATTTCTCTGGTACTTGTGGAACTGGCTTCACCTGTTGTCTTCCCATTCTCTGCAACCTTTTGTCTTCTAAAGTGCATACTCCAAAGCCAGCAGATTCCCAGGAGACCAAGGAATCCCAGAAGGTGGAGTTGAGTGAGTCTAGGTGAGTAGGGAAGTGGCTTCCTTGTGTTGCTGAGGCCGGGACTTCTTCCCGTGGAAGGGAGTAGGTAACAGGCTGATTATAAACAGAACTCAAAACTAGAGGCCCAAGGATTTTTATATCTTTTTATATTCTGATTATAATTTCAAACTTAAAAACATTTGCAAAAATGGTGAAGAACTTGTGTGTCCTTAACCCAGAAGCCCATTTTTTTATATTTTATCATTTGCTTGATAAATACTTCTCTCTCTGGGAATTTGAAATATGATGTTCCTTCAAGGACAGGAAGAAGAGTCTTAGAGCAAGGACAAAATTTGTGTTTTATTGTAACCTTGGGTTTTTGTCACTGGGATATATAAATATTTTTAAATATATTTATATATACACATATATCGCCTTATTGAATTGTTTTTATTTGTTTTGAGATCATTTTTTTACCTCCAGAGTTTTCAGAAAGTTTTATGTATAAATTTTATTTACTGTACTTCGTAGAGACTCCACGCCTGGGGTTTTCTTTTTTCCTTTTAAGACCTAAGATACACACTGTATCTTAAAGCGCTTTCTGAATCAGCTCATGTAAGACCTCTTTATAACCACTGCAGAGTTCCATAGTGTGGATATGTAAAACTTTGTGTTTTCTAACGAGGGACATTGAAGTTCCATAAAACTACTGTTTACAATAAAACATTCTTCTGTTTACCACTGTGCACTCACTCACTTAAGTGTAGCCGTGAGGTTCATTTCCAGAAATGGACTCCCTGAGTCGAAGGTTATGTACTTTAAAACATTTAAATGCCATCCAGTTTACATTTTTACCAGTGGGGCATGTGAACACCAATTTCCCACACTCTCAAAGGATTTGTAAAATGCTATTCTCAGTGTTGCCGGAAGCTCTGTAAAGCTCTTTAAAGGGGGAAATGTGGGTGTGGAACAGCCATCAGAAGTGGTGGGTGGAGGAGTGGAGAGATGATTGGAGGATTTTCCCAGTATGGATCTTGCCTGAGCGCATCTGGGTTTGCTTGCTTTTCCCTCATGGACAGGTTGAAGGCATTCAAGGTGGCACTCTTGGAAGTGTTCCGAGAAGCTCATGCCCAGTCTGTGGGCATGAATCACCTCACAGAATCCATCAACCAGGATAAAGAAGAGCCCTTTTCTTCAGCAGAGATCCAGGCTGCACTGAGCAAGATGCAGGATGACAACCAGGTCATGGTGTCTGAAGGCATCATCTTCCTCATCTGAGGATCTTTGGGGTTCTGCTGAGAAGGTTTCCCTCATGTTTCCTGCTCCCACCAGTACCACCCCCTTGCTTTCATTGCTTGAGAATAACTGTTTAATTGAACTGAAGTTGAGGACATGTGAGGAAACTGAATCAGGACTTGGCTGAAGCTTTGGCATTGGATAAAGAAAGCTGCCATGAGGAAGAAGAACATGGGGAGGCACTAAGACTGGCATTTTCAGCAAAAGACTGGACTGTACCTCCTGCTTCTCACCCCAGATAATCAAGCCATTGTTTTTGCTCTAAAAAGCATGGGACTTCTGAGTGTTTTTTTTTTATTTTTTTATTTTTTTTTATTTTTTGGCACAACTGCTTTCTGTTTATCCTTTCTGTATTTGCTACCTGTTTCTGTTCTCAGCTCTTTGGTCTAGAACAAGCTTTGTGGGGGTTGATGCTGTTGGAGAGAAGCTATGAAGCTCGTCAAAAGGCTGAGGAAGCTAGCTTTTTCAGCAGCACCAGCTAAGACTAATAAGTACTCTTGACCTAACTATCCTAGACATTGAATAAACTTAGCCCATTTTTATACAATACACATGGCCTTAATACTGTGTGCTTTTAGGGACACACTTAATTTTGTTTTCCTTGAAAGCTCTGCCTTTCAAGATTTGCAGCTCCCGCTTTTGCACCAAGTCACCATAAGGTGGCAGCAGACTGCCATGCTCTCTTAGGGCTTCTCATCACGCCGTGTTTTCCTTAGTCACACCAGCATTTATCAGTTAAAATAGTGCAAGCCGAGCACTGCTGAATTGAAATAACCCCTTGGCTACAGGAGGCCAGTAAGTGAAAGTCCAGACAGAATGGACCTCCTGCTGACTTTTCTGAGTCAGAATCAAAAGTCTCCATGGAGAAGTAATACCTGATGTATCTTACACCTCACAATTGTGAAGAGACTCCCTTACGGAGTTCCTGTGAGAGCACTTGCACTTGGATATCCAGCCCAAGGGTTTTAGTAGTCTCTGCATGGAAGTTTGTGAAAGGGCTGAGGCGATACATCTGCTATTCTATGGTTTGGATAGTTCCTGAAGAACCTTTCGGTTACTTAAATACAAAGAAAGACAAAATTCATGTGACTTTATGGGGAGCCTGAATCACATGGATTAGACCTTTATGGAGGAGAGGTGGTGCAGTGGGTTCTCAGCTGCCTTGGTGAAGTGCTGCTTTTGCTGGGAGGAGCCCCTCACTCTGAAGCTATGAGGCAGGAGATTTTCTTTAGCTTTTCATGGCATAGGGGCATAGGCCTTTTTTTTTTTTTTTTTTAATGGAAGGCAAGATTGGGGATATCGGTTTTATGATTTATTTTTCACCGATGTGGAATTCAAACCCTTTTGGATGTGAGACTTAAGAGCAGTGCTCCCAGAGGAGGCATTTGACATTAACCGAGCACTGGTAATGAGACTGAACTGCTGGGTGCAACAGTGGGTGCAAAAATAGGACTTTTTGTTCTTGATCCTACAAGCTGAGGATATGTATGTTTAATGTGCTAGTGAAAATTCTAAAAATATGAACTATCATTATATACCAAATGGAGACACATGAAGAGCAGTAAGAAGTGAGGGGCCTGAGGTGATGGTGCACAGGTGCATTGATGAAGGAAACTGGGGACTACACCTGAGGGGGTGGGGAGAAGCAAATATTGTATAAAAATGAACAATGATGTTTAAAAAAAATTTAATTAAAAAAAAAATGAGGGGGACCGTGGAAGTATCAGGAGGCCAGCAGCTACTCGTGGGATACTGGTATGAACAGAAGCTAGGGATTGTCAGGGTTTTCCTCCATCTGTTCCAGAAAAGCCAACCATTTGTCAATAGTACTCTTGTTCACTATCCTTCAGTCCTGAGGAAACAGGCACAGTGGGAGAATTAATACGTATACCCAGTATTTGGGTAATACCCATAATACCAAGTTTACCTTGTTGAGAGTTCAATTTCCTATAAGTGAACAAGTGAAGGTCAAGCACCGTGAATTCAGCAAGCACAATATTGATTTTATCAAAATAACTTCATCTTAGAAACTCATTAAAATCTCATGTGTATAGCTTCCCAAGTTAAAGCAACATAGAAGAATTTGGTAAAGACTTAAAGAATAGGTTCTTTCTCATTGTCCCTAGTCCCTGTTTCTTGCTGTCGGAACCTAGGAGAGGCTGGTGAAGCAGGGACTTGGCCACCCACAGGTCATGGGCTTGGGGACCATCACCACTGCCCCACACTACCAGGACTGCAGTGAGCACTCAGAGTCTTTCCAGAAGAGGAGTCTGCATTTAGTTTGCCATCTGAAATAGTTGATGAACCTTTAGAGGAATAAATCATATCTTGAGAAATTATGCTACTTTATTCCTTAACTACTACGTAAGCAAAGTGTCAATAAGAAAGGCTAACTTTGAAAAAAGACAATTTGGTAAGTATTATTGGAATGGAGACAGTCACCAAATAATTTTGGGTGTCAAGCAGCTTGTTACTTCATCTGTAAAATGGGAATAATACCGCCTGGTACGGTGCTTGTGAGACAACAGCAGACGCAAGTGCCTGCTGGCACAGATCTACTCCATGACACCTGTTAATACTGCAAATTCTAGGTTTCACTAAAACATGATTCATTTTGGTAAGTGTTTAAAAAAATGATCCTTTGATCAAACCCATTTGTACCGATTTCCTCCAGTTGAGTTTCCAAACCCTGTCCGCCCTGCCTTTCTACTCGATGGTTCCAACAGTCAGTGTGGCTCTGACAAAAGTGCTTTTCAGGGAGGACTCTTGCTTCCAGCTATGGCAAGAGGTTTTTTAGCCTACCAAGGACTGAAATCTGCCTGCTGTGAGCATTTAACTGAGTCCTCACAACAGCCTTGTGAGGTAGGGGCATTAGAAAAACATGGAGGAGAACCATAAAGAGGCAGTCTTACAGAAAACAAAGAACCAATATGTCTGTTCCTTCTCATTTGTCTTGAGTTTTCAAACTATGCCGGTTTTCTTAAATGCTTCTAGACTTCCTGAGGTGATGTGAACCCAAAGTATTTGGTCAGTGGAATAGAGCAGGTGTGAGTCACCTATATGCAGACTGTCTCAGCTACTCATCAGCTCTGTCTGAGTTCTCCCCCTTCTCTGCCGGACCAGCCATCTCTTCTCTTTACAGAAGGGAAGTGGAGAGGGGCAGCATTTTGCACTGGATGTGTCAGAAGTTCCCCCAGAGACAAAATGTGGCAGAGGAAATAAGTCCTGGCAGGGAAGCAAGGGCACTATGTTCAAATTCCTCTTTTGACCATATATGGCTGGGTTAATGTGCCAGCACGGGCAAGTCACTTCCTTAGAGGAAAATGCTTGGTTTCTTTTTTTGGGAAAGGAGAAGGTTGAACTAGGTGATCTCTGAGGCCTCTTCTGGTAATGGGTATGACTCTTACATCCAGTGTCATTTCTACACACAAGACTGGTTCGCCCTGGCACCACCTGGGGGCAGGTTAGACAGATCTTGTATCATGTTAGATAAACCTTGGAGGGTGGCAGTGCTCTTCTCTATTTTGTGAGTAGCATTCTGGATGCTTCAGTTACCTCAAAGGGTTTTGTTTAATTCCTAGAAAAATTATAGAGCAACATTAATTTTTGTTTAATTCTATTTTAATTTGCTGAGATATAAACCTAGTTCACTTTCTTTTTTTAGGTCTGATGCCTCCATGATGAGAACTGGTTTCAGTATCGTCCATTATTAACCAGCATGTAATCCTAGCTCATTCTCTTCAGTCTTTCCCCAAGGGAGAGAATAGAGATTCTAAATTCTTTTGCTAAATATTTTTACTATTAAATCCTGAGTGTTTTCCCACAGCCTGTAGGAGGATATTAGCCTCTGCTGAGATTTACCATTCGGATAATAGTTCTCCCAGCAGGTTCTTTTTGTAGCAAACTAAGCCTTCTTACCTTTAAGCACCAACATTTAACCTTGCAATGGAAAGGTCAGCTATGCCTGTCTTGTGTATGAGTGCCGCTAGTCTATTAATTTGGGTGAATGATAGCTATTATAAAGCTGGATAACATCTCCAAGAACATACCCAAAAATTAGAATTAACAACATGCTTGTTCTGTGTTTTTAGAAGTTTTATTCTTATAAGACTAATAAAACATAACAGGGACTGTTTAGGAAAACAGAACAAAAATCATCTTACCACCCTAATTTTAACTGTATCTTTTTTTTTTTGGTGAGTTTAAAACCAGTTTTAAAAGTGACACCTCACGGTCTACCTAGTGGTATCAGCAAATTACAGATTATACACTTGAGAGACAGATTAATAAGAGATGATCTATAGGGATCTAGGGACTAAGAATGATTCTGAAACTTTGAACTTAAAAAGTCAGGTTTCTGAAAATCCTACTGCAGCAGAAATGTAAGTGTTTGCGTGTCCCATTTAGCCTTAATGGTTAATTAAAATGAAACTGAACAAATTAAAATTAACATAAAGATGCCGTATATAGGTTTGCATATAAACATGTGCAAAGATCCCAAGCAAGCCTTGACTTCTAGAAGCAGATTCTTTATGTACTTCATGATGGGGGCAGGTGAGTAGGGCCGGCCCAGCTAATAGCTATCATTTGTAACTGCTTACTGTATACTGTGCATTATAGAAACCCTCTCATCAATTCTTCCCTATAATTCTATGAGGTTATTTTTATTATCCCAGTTTTATAGAAGAGTAAATTGGCTTAAAGAAATTAGATAATTTGTCCAGGGTTTCATAGTATATG
Source organism: Talpa occidentalis (assembly GCF_014898055.3). Classification (NCBI taxonomy): domain Eukaryota; kingdom Metazoa; phylum Chordata; class Mammalia; order Eulipotyphla; family Talpidae; genus Talpa; species Talpa occidentalis. The sequence continues at coordinate 72,197,149 of NW_023602073.1, read as the reverse complement.
AAAAATTACTAAAGCAGACAATTCAGGAGTTACAAACTCTATTTCACTCTTTAAGAAGTGGGCAGTCTCCATTTGGAGAATTGCAAAACAGGTGGAAGGCAGAAACTATAGGATTCACAAAGAAGAGAAAAATAGAAAACATATGATTGGCTGGGACACAGAGCAAACTTATTTGGGGTATGAGGGCCCAGAGTTGGCTGACTGGATGGATGTGTTTCTGGACGAATAGAAAATTTACTCAGACATGAAAGTTACCTAAATTTATCTTTGCTGATGCGGCATCCTGGGCAGGAGCAGCTCCATCGTGGGCCTAGAATGTTATTCAGCAGCTAGGGGGTGGCCTCCTGATTCAGACTTGGGGCCCTCTGGACTCTCCAGTCTGTATTCTCACCCTACGGTGCTGCTCCTGTAAAAGGCTCAAAGGATGGGTGCCCTGGAGATCTGGGGGTGGTCAGAACTCCATCTGTGAGTGAGTGTTGGGGCATATTTGTGGGTACTAGTGTGCAGCGATGAAACCCAAGGCTTTCCATAGTGGGTAATGCTCTCTGAGCTATCTTAGGGGTTTGCCTTATTGCAGAGGTCTACTTGGCAATGCCTAGTGTTGCTGTTCCCTATCACCCCACAGTGCCTGAGCTGTGGTGGTCCCCCAGTTACCAGGAACTCTACCCTTCCGGAACCAGTTAATAATTTTACAATTAAAACAATGGAAATTAAATTTTTCTTATAAAAACTAATTCTCCTTAGAGAAACATTAAAAATTAACCTTAAGAAGTAAACACAAACACCTACAATCTAGTCCCTCAGAAAACACCCTGTTTTTTATTTCCCCAGATACATCCTTATATGTGAATCTATATAATTGTGATTTTGTTGTTATCAATTTTTCACGATTTTAAATAATGCCGTGTGTTGAACAGCCTTGTTGTCAAAATTTTGTGCCCCTACTAATTTACTGCCTTATGGTGACTTCCTAGAATTGTGATTGCAGGATCAACAATAGGAACATTACAAAAATTTAAGATATTTCATCAATTTCTTTTTTTTGTAGGTAAATTACAGTTTTTTTATTTTTCAAATTTGCTTATATGAATTTAAATAATACACATGTATTCTGGTCCTGTATATTTAATGCCACTATAATATATGATGTGAATTTGTCATACTTAAAATAAACCTAGTATTTCACATTCTTAGAAAAGAGTTTCCTTTAAGTCTTATTATAAAAGCATTGACTTTGGAGACCAGGAATTATTCCCTCATTAAAAAAAATCCAACTGGGAAAGATTTTTTTTTAAAAGATTTATTTATTTATTTTATACAAGAACCGGGGTACAGGCCAGATGCACGGAGGGTGAGAGGATTCACCAGAGAAAGAACAGAGAGAAGAACAGGCAGACTGGCAAAATACACTTCTGAGGGGAGCTGCGGGCACGACAGGAGAGGTCTGTGTGCCATGGGGGACCATCACCGCCTGGCGAGGATTGAACCCGTGCTCCAGAGGCTGCGGACAGCTTCACAGCGCGTTGCTCAACCACCTGCGCCACCAGGGGAGGCCCTGGGAAAGATTTTATTTCTTGAAATGCTGTCATTTATATTCACTCCTTAAATTACCAATTTCTTTTGCCACCTTTGTGTATGGTCAATGGCCTTTGCTCGGGCATCCTTGCTGACACTGGATATCAGCGCCCCTCCCCCCCAGTACCTTATTCATTTATGTAACGTTGGCTTACAGTTGTCTTTTAGAGGGATAGGCTCCCCCCTCACAGGTGTTGTTACCACATCACACTCACCACCACACCAAGCAGTCTTCCTCCATATTCAGTTGCAGCACTTCTTTTAAGTTGCCAAATTTAGTCTGGTTAAGATCTGACGTTATTATTTTTGTTTTAAATTTTATTGTCATTTTCATGGGGATTAATCTTTGTATGTGTAAATACAAATACATCTAAATAAATTTCAGAACAGCATCCTGCTTTTAAAAAAATTATTTTATATATATTTCACATAATTTTTGTAATTATTTACATAATTATTTACATAATTTTTGTACAATATATGCTTTCTCCTCTCAGGTGTAGTCCCCATAAAATTCCCACCACTGATTCACCCGTGCACCATCACCCCAGTCCCTTGTGCTCTTCCATCCCCTGTTCGATCCCTCCCTCTCCCCTGCAGAATGTTTCTGATTTATATTTGCCTGTTAATTTTGTTTTTTAATTTAATTTTATTTTTTAAAAGATTTATTTATGCGCACAAGAGCCAAAGGGGTGGGGGGGTGAGCAGAGACAGAGTGGGGAACAGACCAGGCAGACTGACTGAAATACACTGCTGAGGGGAGCAGCGGGTAAGACAGGAGAGTTCTGTGCCATGTGGGTAGCTCCCTGGCCAGGATCAAACTCATGCTGCAGTGGCTAGGGATAGCTTGATAGTGCTGAGACTTAACCCCTTGCATCACCAGGGAGGCCCCTGTTTTTTAAATTTATTATAATTATTTTTTTCCAAATCCCTTATTTGTTTCCCTTATTTTCCTCCTATAAGTGAAACCATCTGATATTTTTCTTAAGATCTGAAATTAATTTTTAAGATCTCCACCATACTCTTCTCACATAATACCCTTACTAGTACTACAATGCAGAATAATGGAGGTTAAAAAATTCTTGCTGTCCTTACATATAGTAAGGCAGAAGGCACTTTCCACTAGTGTCATCCTAGAGAACTAGAGATGGTAGAGGGAGTCAGTTGGTAGAGGGAGTCATCTTAAGAGCTGCCAGGACCTCCCTGGCGGCGCGAGGGGTTAAGACGCAAAATATGAAGCTGTCCGCAGCCCCTGTAGCACGAGTTGGATCCCCGGCCCACCAGGGAGCAACCCACATGGCATAGAAGACCTCTCCTGTCTTGCCTGCTGCTCCCCTCAGCAGTGTATTTCATCAGTCTGCCTGTTCTGTTCCCTGCTCTGTCTCTGGTGGATCCTTTCACTCTCCGCAGCTCTGGCCTGTACCCCAGCTCTTGTATGCATACATAAATAAATCTTAAAAAAAAAAAAAAAAAAAAGAGCTACCACTGACACTACCTGGCCTGATCTCTCCATTCATCTTGTTAATACACAGATAAGTGTGTAAGGAAGTCATTTCTCATTGTCTTCAGATAGCAGGCAGAGCTGCTGAGGGGCCCTGACTGCGGTCCAGGTATCACTTATTAGGTGCTGCTCACTTTCCAAGTTTGAGTCCCAGAGAACCCTTCACCTCCCCACCATGCCCCGGGCATTTACCTTTCAAAAGTTCTCCTGCTTGAATCTGGGGAAAATATTTTTCTCTCTCTGGACTTGGAGTTTGAAACCATAGGTTTGAATTTGGCTCTACTATTTAATTATTTAATAACTGTGGGACTTGGCACCATTTCCCGCACACTGAGATCAAGAAGACTTCTTGATCTGTGAAATGAAGAGATTTTTCACCTTTTCCTCATGGGATTATTGTGAGACTCTAATAAAACAAGATGTCTGAAAGTGCCTTACGAGCAGTAAGGTAAGGCTTTATCTGCCATGTGAAGCTGTTCATATTGTGATCATTGTCTTCCCTCAGCAGCACTTTGTTAAAGAGAAAAAAATGGTCCACCGGAGTCAGAGATGGGGATTTTATTTGCAGAAGACTAGAGGGAGTGAAGAGGCCAGGGTCCAGGCTGAGCTCTGCTGCCTGGGCTTTCTGTAGGAAAGACATCCAACCGCATCATCTCTGAGAGGATCGGACCAGATTATCTCCAATGCCCTTTGCAGGTCCTGAAATCCATGGTGGAGGTAGTCAGCAAAGGTAGAGAGATGTCTCCTTGCCTTAATGGTTAATCTAACATGGGTGCTTGTTGAGGGATGCTCTGGACATGTGTACCCCCAGATAAGGGTGTGAGAGGTGTCAAAGGATAAGAAAGCCAGCAGTCATGTTCTTTGGGTTATTAGCTTAGCATAAAACCTGTCAAATGGACATAAATATGTGATCTACAGGATTGATCTTGCTGATCAGTGCTGCATGGACCCCAGGAACCTTCTCAGGATCCTTATTTTTCCTGGATGTCTTCTCTCATCCACCTCCCCGTGATCTCCCCAGGGAACAGCACAGAAAAATGAGCAGTGAAGCAAACTAGCCTGCTGGCCCGGGAGGGTCTGCTCTCTGCTCCTGCTGCTCCACTTTCCCTTCCCATGCCCTTCACCCTTTCTCATTATTTCCTCCTCCTTCTTACTCCTTCAACCCTGCACCTATGCAAAGATGAAGCACTGCCACCCGGAGACTAATTCATTCTATCGCTTTGCAACATTGCTCCAAAAATTAGGAAGCTCTGAGATTTCTCATCCTGAGTCAGTCCCAGGCAGGAGTGAAAGTGACCTTTCTCAGAAGTGTGCTTGTTTCAGTGCTCTCTCTCTGGCCCTCTGCCCTCTATTTTATTCTCATTTTCATGGGAAACATACAGTAATCACATTTATAATTCTAAATATTTGGAGTCTAGCAACTGTTATCCACTGAGTTAACAATAGGGTAGAATATATGTTAATTCACACTCCCTCCCTCATATACACACAAATACATGTGCAGACTCACTGCACCCCTATGCCCAAGACAGATACTGTGGGTTTGTCTAATTAAAACAACCCTTTTTGGGGGGTTATTTTTTCATGAGTCTAAAGTAGGGAGAGATGGTACAGTCCCCATACCCCGCCCCCCCCATGTCTGATTCCCCTCTGGAATGTCCCTCCCAGCTGTTCATCAGTCTTGGTGTGACCTTCTAGTGACAGCCCAATTCCTCTCCTTTTTACAAGACTTCCAAATATTTGACAGTAATATTTGGGGTCTGTAAGTTTTCTCTTCTCCAAAATAACTCTCTTTAATGAATAATTTGTTTTTGTCAACCCATCTGATCTACTAGGAATTGAGAGTAATATAGGGGAGGAAAATCTTTCCAGCTCTTTGGGTCTGTACCTGGTACCCTGCAAATTAAACTGGCAATGACACATTAGCTGGAAAAAGGGCTTATTACGGTGTGCATAGCCTTCATAGAGAAGAAGTGAAAACCCAAAGAAACCATTAGACTTAGAGGCTTATGTACCATTTTAACAAAAAACACTACTTTAGAGAAATAACCAAAGGAAAGAGGAAGTTTTGGAATTCTAGGGGACGTGAATAGTAGGAAAGTAAATAGATGGGAAGACTAATCAAAGAAAAGGGTTATTTAGTAGGATTTTTTTAAAAGATTTTTTAAATTTATTTATTTTATATAAGAACTGGGGTATAGGTCAGAAGTGTGGGAGGGTGAGAGGATTCACCAGAGCCAGAGCAGGGAGCAGAGCAGGCAGATGGACCGAAGACACTGCTGAGGGGAGAGCGGGCGAGGCAGGAGAGGTCTGCGCGCCACGTGGGGTTCTCCCTGGCTGGCGGGGAATCGAACCGGCGCTGCAGAGGCTGCGGACAGCTTCACAGTGCGGCACTCAACCGCTGTGCCACCAAGAGGGCCCTTATTTAGTAGGATTTTTAATGAAGACTCAATATCTATTAAGAGGAGATGTCATTACGAATTAGACAGAAGGAGAGGACAGAGAGTTTTCCTGAGTCTGCTATATCTTAATTCCTCCAGCTCGAAAGGATGCTTAGGCCAAAGTGGTACATTCTGAAGCGGCATACTCTGCTTCCCCTCATTAGCAAGAAACTAGGTAGAATAAATTAACTAGCATCAACAGCAATTAACTCAATCAAGAACAAATTAGCTAAAACAAGTCAACTGAATAAACATTCACTGAGCAGCTATGGGCAGGGATGTGGGAGTAATGGGAACATACAAAGGCTAGTTTTAGTTGCCTCCTTTAAAGAGTTTAAGACTCAGAGAACATATTAGGAACAAACACCGGAAAACTTAAGAAGTCAAAGCACATACTAATAGCTATTTGAGTCCACGGTAGAAAAGTTGTCTCTAAGTCGTTGCACAGTGACAGGCCAGGAGAGTTCAGAAGAGGAAAGACACATGTCGGTTGTGGGTCAGAGAAGACAGATTTTCAGAACCTGTCAGAGAAGACAGGTTCGGGTAGAACCTAAATAAAGAGAAAAAATCTGACGTGAACATTCCAGGAGAAAGGAACAGGCCTGGGAGAGTGAGGTCTTAGAAATACTGAACATTTTTGGAGCAGAAGCTGAAAAACAGATTTTACTTCACATGGAAGTTTTGGGAAGGTGACTTGCTTTAATGTGCTAGTTTGGGGTCACTCCTTAGATGCGGGAATTGGTAATCTACCCGAGAGGCTGGGGTGCAGCCCTCTTCCTGAGACTGGACTTTCCACACAGTAGCTGCCACTCAGAACCTCCATGGTTGCCAGTGTGATGACCAAGGCAGGGGAAAGCCCAGGAGCTAATCCCTGGTAACTGTATGAAACCAGCTGAAGAGAAATTTTTAGTAGGAGGGAGCCAGGAAAATTCGACAGTGCTTGGTAGACACTCACGCGGGCTTTCCCCAAGCTCGGGCGCTCCCGCAGCACGTTGACTAATTCCATCCACCTCAATGCAGGAAACCAGCTTGACTGCTAAGTAGGTGAAAGTCTGCACGGAACCTTGAGTTGTTGACAGCCAGCATGTGGGCACTTTGGTCAGCCACCACTCAGTAGCTGCGGTTGAATTTTGATCTGGAACAAATATAATTTCCTAGTCTTCTTTTTATTTCTGCCCGTGCCTTTGCTACAAGGGAGTGCCTCTCTAAGAGTTAACACTTCTGTTTTCTTATCCCAATCACTTCCATCACTTCTCAAAGATATTTGACTCAACTTCAGAAAATATAATGCATCTACTGGGGCCCGCTGTAGTTTTGTTTCTACCCCACCCTTTCTTTAACATTCCCCAAATTGGTACATCCTAGACTTTTGGATGATGTGAATCCGTTAGGGGTCTTCTGAAAATGCACCGTTAATTCAATAGGCTCAGAGTAGGGACCCAAGGTTTTACTTTTTAAAATAAGCTTCCTGGTGGGCCTCCCCTGGTGGTGCAGTGGTTGAGCGCTGGGCTGTGAAGCTGCCGCAGCCTCTGCAGCACCGGTTCGATCCCCAGCTGCCGGGCGAGGGTCCCACATGGCGTGCAGACCACTCCTGCCATGTCTGCTGCTCCCCTCAGCAGTGTATTTCATCGGTCTGCCTGTTCTGTTCCCCGCTCTGGCTCTGGTGAATTCTCTCACCCTCCCGCGCTTCTGACTGTACCCAGTGCTTGTATAAATAAATAAATCTTAAAAAAAAAATCCAAATCCTACATTTCATTTATAAAATAAGCTTCCTGGTGCTAGTGCCAGAGAGAGCACCAAGGAAGAAATCTCACTGCCAACACCTTGTTTCAAGGACCAGATCAGATCTGGCAGGTCCAGAAGGCCTGGGAAAAATCTGTATTTTTAACAGCCCTGGTCTATAGCTACAGGAAAACAACTTCACGGGCTGGCATAATTACCCTTTGTGTGAAGTTTCACCTAGCCTCAAAAAGAGAAAGTAGGGGGTGTCCAAATTCTGGGAATCAGTAGGATTAGTGGGAGCAAAGTGCATAATTAAGAGGGACCCCTTCCCACCCAGAAAAAAGACCATAAAGGTGGAGCTGGCATACAACCTCAGGGCAGATCTCAAGTCTTCTGAGACTGCCCGATGCCTTGTGAAGAGTCTTGCACTTTGTGCTCTCAAACTCTGTCGTTTGCTTTATTATTGGTGCTTTGTTAAATTCTTTCCTTGTTAGACACCAAGAATCCTCAATTCTTGCTGTCCCCCAACACCAGCAAACAACATACTGCTGGTTCCAGGGTCAGATGCTGAGCAGTAAGCCCCTCCTAGATGGTTGGGGGACAGACTTCCTTTCTTATTTTAAATTCTTGCCTGACCCATATTTGCTGTCTCCCCTCCTGAAGGTGTTCTTTCTTAACATCAATTTATTGCTGTACAGACATCATGAGACTGTTTTGTATGTAAAGAATTTTATCTTTGACATAGGAATAGTGAAATAGAATTAATTAAAGCACAATGTGACATGGAAACAATTCAAATACTGGGCTCGTGGGTCATAAGAATTTCCTTACCTGCCAGCTTCTGCGAGCATCTTATGGACAATTTTCTCCATTTCTTTTCTTGTCATGGATAACTCAAAGCCTAATCCTTTGTATGTGTCATGCTTTCCCTCCTTTCTACCCCTAGAATAGGTTCTATTTTTGTGTTTCAAAAGAGATCCAATGTAAATTCTCTCCCAAAACAAAAATGTCATCTGCCCCGACTGAAAGGTTATGTCATCTCTGGATGGAGAGAATTGTTCTGGTGAGTTTATGCCTTCTTTTTTAGATAGGACTTTTCTTTTTCTTCCTCTTACCCATATTAAGTACCTGCAACAATGGACAGTCACAGAGTGGCTGTTTAAGGAATGGTATTTTTGTTAACAAGAAGATAGTACCTTGGTATGAAAAACCCCATGGGAATAGACTCAGAATTGAGGGGTCCCTCATTCCATCTGGAACGTTCTCCAGTGACCTCAACCCTATTTAACATAGATTCTCACACAGCACTTGAGGGAAGCTCCTTTCTAAGTCAGTCATTTCCCCTATTTTTACTTTTCTTCCCTTTCAGCTTTTGGCTTCAATCCCCCCTTCATCTCTTTCCCCTACAGCTTTTTACACAAAATGGTCATGTTTTCAGTTTCCTAATTTCAAAAATCAGGATTTATACTTTTTCAGACAGACAGACAGACACACACATACACACACACAGAGGAGGGGAGAGGTGTCACAGAGAAAGAAGGAGAGAGAAGGGCTACTGTAGTTTCATCCTTTGTTGGACTAAGCCCCAAAGTAATTCCTATCCTTACAAATATCAGCATATGAAGAACCTGGCAAAGCATTTTCATATGAAAAATTGGCATTATAATGAACTCCAATTTTTAAACCAAAAGTAAAATTGTTTTGTTCTTGAAAATCTTTTCATAGGGAAAATATGTTGACATATTTTCCTGCCCGAAGAAATAGTTGCTATGGAGAGTGATTTTATGGCTAGTCTAAAATATATGCAATGGGTTTGAATATTTAACTCAAACAAATAGTTAAGACAGGATGCACAGGTGCAGAGAATTTTGAAACTAGAAATAATTTTTGCATTAAAAGGGAAAGAATGGTTTATGTGAAGTTTGTGGGATCTGTAGCTTCACCAGATCTGTATGTTGCCGTGATACCATATATGTATTTTTTCAAACGGAGATAGAGAGGTAAGGGTATGAGAGGGGCTGGGATGTGGATTTTCTAAAAGATCTAGGGCCTAGAAAGACAAGTATACTGATTTTAATTCATTTGAGTAGCCTAAGCAAAGGAAGAATTTTTGTGCTTGAGAGAAAGAGAGAAAAACTGTAAGAATTTTGAAGGTTGGGAAGAAAAACCATAATCATTTGTTCTGACCCATATAAATTCTTAACCCATATTCAGAAGGGTCTGACCCTAACATCAAAAAATGTTCAGGGAAATTAGAATGAAATGTTTTAATATCATTTGGAGCTAAGACTGGGATTAAAGTAAGTTATACATCAATGGATTTTGTTTAGTGAATAAGATAGTGGATAATAGTCTCATTTTTTTCACTTAGCTCTTTATAAATATTGTTTAAACTTAGTATCTGGGGCCTCCCTGGTGGTGTAATGGGTTAAGACACAGCACTTTGAAGCAATCTGCAACCACTGCAGCAAGAGTTAGATCCCCGGCCAGGGAGGTGACCCACATGGCGCAGCAGACCTCTCCTGTCTCACCTGCTGCTCCCCTCAGCAGTGTATTTCAGTTGATCCGCCTGTTCTGCTCCCCACTCTGTCTCTGGTGAATCCTCTCACCACCACCCTCAGCACCTCTGGACTGTATCCCAGTTCTTGTATGCATAAATAAATAAATCTTTAAAAATAAACCTAATGTCTGATAATATTGTCTAGCTGTCTATTTTAATAAGGAGTCAGAGCTCTGATCAAAAAGTAAAAAGAAAAGAAAAGCTGCAAAATTATTGAATGCCTCTATCTCTAATATTTTCAAGAACAGAAAGGTGTAGGCTGGGATATGTGACAATAATAAACGATCCCAAGTCCCAGTGATTTCAAGAATGGAGGCTAATTGCACCATCATGCTTTCATATCTAATGTAGGTCACCAGGGAGGCTCAGCTCCCCTACCCACTGAGACAGCCAGCCCCCCTTCCTATGCCATCATTTCCCCCACTGTTACCATAATGCCCCAGGTAGAGGAGAAAAATCACATGGGTTTTAGACTGTGCCTGGAAGTGACGTATCTACTTCATTTCCACGCACATATCATTGACCAAAACAAGTCATTTAACAAGGAGGAAAAGAGTGTAATCCTCCAGGTTCCCCAAAATTTGACAAGAACAGTATTTTGGTAACCATTAGTGATTTCTACACAGTTCCCCTTCCATTTATCAAATACTTGGTTTTATCTTTTTGTATTTGTAATATTTTCACCCTTTTCCCAAGGGAGAGCCCCATCTTATCAGAGTATCTGGCCAAAATCAAGGATTTATTATAAAAGGTCAGTGTGGGCAGAGCAGAAGCAGGAAAATAGCAACAAGCACTTCCATGTGGAGAGAAAATGGAAGACAAGTTTTGGTCTATGGTGACCTTAAAATCCTGCTTGGCTGATGTGAGGATCCCATTGCCATGCAGGTGGAATTTTCTATGGTCAGACTCTGATTCTGTTACTAAGCAGAGTGAGGGGCAATTCTGGAACCCCCAAATCTGCCTGCTCTAAATAGTTCTGCCATCTGCTACATCAAGACAAATATATGCTTAAGACCTTAAATGGAAAGGAACTTTAATATTTTTAGTGTGCAACAAAGAAAAGACAAAGAATATAGTTCTTTGTCAAATCAAACACCAAAAGTTACCCGTACTCTCCTGGGTAAATGCCCAGATAAAGAGGGTCTGTTGTATACACTGTTTTGGTAGCATGAGTGATACAGGCAAATCTGAATCCATTACTCTAGCTTCACTGAGTATATGAAAGCACAAATCCATTGAGACCCTGATGAATCTCTATGAGATGTGTTCAGGGGCTTCAGTCAGGCTAGAAGAAGTTGACTAGGTTTTTTTTCTTAAATGTGTATATACATGGAAATTTTAATTTAGATTATATATTTGGGAATATATATTTATAGAAGAGCATAAGGTGGAGGTTATGGGGGGAACTGAAGTTACCCCAAGTCTGTGAAAACCCCATCCTAAAATATATAAGCAAATGTGAAATAGACAACTATGAGTAAAGCTAATGAGGAAGGGAATCATGCCTGAGATGCCAAAGATGTCTTTTTTTTTAAATAGAAGTTGAACTTTGGGGCCTTCCTGTGGCTCAAGGGGTTAGGACGCAGCAGTGTATTTCAGTCAATCTGTCTGTTCTGTACCCCATTCTGTCTCTGGTGAATCCTCTCACCCCCTGCACCTCTGGCCTGTACCCCAGTTCTTGTATAAATAAATAAATATTTTTTAAAAAAGAAGTTAAACTTTGGATGGTTTCAGAGAAGAGGTACCCAGAAGAATCCACAGGCCTGGTCTGAATATAAGTGGATGGAAGTCTCATGATCACAGAAGAATTTTGATAAATCTTAAATATACTTTCAATAAACCTGAGTTGCTTCAGTTAACTAAAATGAAAGAAAGTTGTTCATGTAGGTTGTGATAGAAAAAAAAAAAAAACATTGTCCTGCTAAAAGAGCATGTGAAAATTTTATCTGATCATAGTGGAGAATAAAAATTAAGTTAATGTTATCTTGGAAATGTCTATATATCCCTAGGGTACAATGGCTGACATATAGCATGTTATTAATAAATGTTCTTGACCTGAAGTGAACCAAGACAAATTAACTTTAAAATCACAAATTGGAGCACTGAAAGGCTCTACTTACTAATTCATTTTTGTTTAAAAAAAATCCTCAATCAGAGATAGCTAAGTCAGTAGTCATTTATATGTTGTTTGAATAATGATTATTTATTAAGCATCAGTAGGAGTCTAACCATGGGGTTAAAATAAAATTAGCTCATGGAGACCCTGAAGCTACCTGGGGATGCAATTTCTGAATCTCTCATTGATGTCATTAATTTCATTGACTTTGTTTTCCCATTTATAAAATAGAACTAAAGACGGTTCTCTTGTTTAATACCAAGACTCCCCTAAGAATGATTGAGCTCCCATTTAAATCACAGTTCAGGTTGCATGACCTGAAAGTAGAACACAGAGAACATGACAAGATTCTTTAGCCATTTGTGGAAGAACATAAAAGATTATGACAGCAATTTATAATTTGGTTCACCTCTGTAATCAATTAGTTAAGAATTTTGCTATAATTTCAGGGCAATGGTGGGGGGAAGGAAGATTTACTCCTCTCAGGAAGTGGAATATTAAAAGAAAACCTACAGTCGTCAGTAATATGGTTAAACCACAACATTAAGCAGGTCAATCGAAATAGGGACAGTGATTGCTATAAAACTGAAAGGTACTGTCATTGACACAGCGCAGACCTGCACAGGGAGACACACGCAAGAAAGAGCTGATTCCACAAAGTAGGCAACCAGAGCAAGATGACAATGATAGTTCTACGTGACATGGCCTTGGTGAGTAGAAATAATAGATCCTGTTTAGTACTGTCATTCCTAGGATTTCAGAAAAGCAGATTTCGAAGGAGTTAGGTTTGATTGGTATTTTGGGGGGTTCATTTCTTTAAAAAAAACAAGAGAATTGTCTTCAATTTTAACCCCTATCCAGTGGAGCAAAAGCAAAACTAGAAGTTGTAATGGGGTGGGAAACAAAGCTCTCGGCCTGATGACTTTTACTGGGTTGGTGTTAGTTTGCACAGTTCTTGGTATCACAGATAACTGTCTGTGATCTCTCCTGGGGTCGAAATTATAATGTTAGGTTGACTTCAAACTCTCATCTCATGTGGGAATCAAGCAGCCTTTCAGGATACATACATATAATTTTTTTTTAACCAAGGAAGCTTGGGATCCAAGAGATTTATTGATTCCCCCAAGACTATAAGCAGACAGAGTACCCTGGATGGAGAAATTGAAAATACCCACTATTGAATTTTGGAGGATTCCTAGAGAAGGAAAACTTGTCAAGTATGTGCTAGGTGATTAGTTTTGCATTGTCTTGTTCTTCTGAGAGGTGAGAGGAATGCTAGCGTGAGAATGTCCCTTAGTCCAGATTCTTGGTGGTGGTCATGTAAGGCTGAGGAATTCAACATATGAGAGTATTAAAAGAGGGCATGGGAAGTAGCTCACCATACTTTTGTTTTATCTATTCCTGCCTCCTCTCTCACTCTCCCCCCATCCCTTTAATATGCCATGTAACGGCAAAGAGCTTGGATTTCATAAAAGGTCAAGGCAGACTATGTTGATAATACTGTAATGTTTACATATTGTTGTAGAGATGATTAGAAATGCAGCAAAGTATGGTATTTAGGGGTTATATTTGGATCCGATGTTTATTAAATGAGGAATTTTGGGTAAGTTACTTAACTGCTCTATACACTATTTATTTGTACAGGGAAATATGAATGGCATCTCTCTCATGGGATGGAGGGTGCTGAATTGATTCATTAAGAATGACTGAATCTAGTTTCTAAAACACATCTATATATGCCTAGTTTTTAGTTAATTTGGTCATTTTAATGTAACAAGAATCATGGGATTGAGAAAGCATTCACTAAATACTAACTACATATTATTTTTGTCTACTAGAGACTCATCAACCCATTGAAGTAGATTGGGACTACTTTCCTAATTACACAGATGAACAATAGCTCAATTAAGTTAAATGATTTAACACAACCAGATACTGTATACACAAAACTGGGGCATGAATCCAGGATTATTGGCTCCTATGCAGTATACTTCTGCTGGAAAGATGTCTGAATTTCAAGTCATGTGGCCAAACAAATCTGTAGGGCAATTTTGTGCTCTCAAACCATTTGTATTTCTGTTTTCTTTGAAGAAATCTTTTAACTGTTAGAAAGAACCATAACAGAGCAAGAGGCATTGGAAAAGGATTAGAAGTTGGGAGGTACAGATAGGATATCTTGAGTAAGTAGCTTACACAAATTCTGTGCACCCAGGAGCTGTCCAAGTTCTGGAGCATTTCCCACATGGGTGGAGCCCAAACTGCAGATTAGCTCAGAAAGAACCATTCAGGTGGTCTCTTGGGTGAGCTCACAGCAGAGTGAGTGCAAAGTTGGGCGTGAATGTCAGTGACCTGGTTCTGCCCATCTTCAGCCAGTGCTTTCTCTTGCCCCACCTCTTATACAAACAAGGGAGTGGTATCTATTTATTTGCCTCATAGGTGGCATTTAAGAATTTTTCAAAGAAGTGCTGTGTATCATTTTTAAGATGATAGCAAGAGCCTTACCAGGGGCCCTGCTCTATATTACATAACTACTAATATCCAAGATTCACATCAAAAGCTTTGTGTAGCAAACTAGAGTGATTTGCAGATATCATCTGATCTTCTGATAAAGGGCCATGTGACTAACAACACTTATGCAATTTTGACCTCGCTGTCATATTGCTTAAAGTGCTTGGCTCCTCTAGTAAAACAAAAATTAATATTATTAACACTAGCTCTATAAGATAGCTGAGAGAATCAAGTGTTTAAAGAAATGTGAGTGTTTTCTGAAATACTCTATAAAGATATATGATTATAATAATGATGGTTAGAAGCATAGTGATTATTACTAAAATCATATAACCCCAAGGTACTATTACCTTAAAGGTTTGATAATGAAGTTTTAAAGTGATTCAGTGGATATGATGCAGAAGAGAAAAGAGAAAACACAAAGGGGAAATTTACTTAAGAAACCTAAGGAAGTGATTGGTAGGCTTGGGGAGTGATCTTGTCTAAGTATCCATCCTTTCACTTTTTAAAATGTCATAGCACTTTTTCTAGACAGAGGGTACATGAGGGCAAATGCTCATTTTCCTGTCCACCACGTATCATAAGCTCAATGTCAATGATAAATCCTGGTATTGAATATTTACCTTCTGCTAGCAACGCTCTCCATGCTTTATATCGGTCATATTATTTAAACTTCACATTAAGTGAGGGAATTAAGTCACTGCTAGTAAGAGTACTAGAGCTGAATTATGGACCCAGGACATCTGACTCCAGAGCCTGAAGCACCAAATTATAGAGACAAGAGTTGAGTGAATGAATGATTGTGGGAGATAAAAGCAGATGACTGTTGATTATCTAAAGGCAAATCAGCCTCAGTTAGGCTTATCTGGGTCAATCTTGCTTTCAACTTCTTTTTAGTATCAGTTACCTTGGTAGAGCAAGTTGACGGCCTGACCTTTTGGTTTACTCTTACACCTTCTTGCCTCCAGCATCTGCAAAATATAAAAAGCAGTATTTAATTCACCATGCGTAATCACCGCCCCTTCCTTAACTCATGGAAGGCTTGTACCCAAACAACATTGCACTCAGAGAATGAAATCCACTCAGCTTCAGCTCTTGTTCTGCATTCTGTTGAGAGTCAGTGATGGGCCTTGTCTGTCTTCAATAAGGGTCAGTGGTGATGGTGGGGGAGCAAAACATGGTTGTGATGAGGAAAACTGGAGAGACTTTAAGCTCTTCCTTTATTTTCATTAGGTCTTCACAGAAAGTGCTCACAGAGCACTTTCTTTGTGCATCCCTGTAACACCAGACAAACCAATATTTCAATGTAAGCATACAAAATATATGTTCCAGAGTAAGGAGAAATAGTTTCCATATTCTCTGTTGTGCATCATTAGTGTCCCTGCTTCTTTCAATTAACATGGATAATTGGAACTTTGCTATAGTTAGTTTTGCATAATGTTTTTCTTAATGCATTGAGCTTAACTATATTGCTCATTTAACTGTATTGTTTTGTTCATTCATTCACTCACCCACTCTTTCATTCATCCAGAAAGTATTTATAAAACACCTGCTCTGTAACACGTGCATTTTAGATGGAAGGGTGGTTGGGAGAAAGGATTTTGTTGAGGATTCATAGGATATAAATATAACAGGATATTTACATATAAATTTATGGATATAAAAGTTAGAAATAAAGGAAGAGCTATTCTTTATTACACCTGTTTGTTTTTTTTTGGTTATATTTATAAGTGCCTTACATAGGACATTTCATTTAACCTTGTGAATATAAAGCTAATATTGTAATACACTCGGAAAGATGAGATTCCAGAGTATCAGTGAGGAAACCAGATCAAGATCCTGAAACCCAGTTCCAGATCCTGAAACCTTTCTGCTTCACTGTTTAGGAGCTATAAGACAGTATATATTTAAATATAGTTTCATTCAATCACTGGCTAGTGAGTTTAGCTCTCAGTTTGCTACCCCAATACCTTCATGTTTGACTGCTCCCACTTCACGGGCATGCCTGAGGTTCAGAGAATCCCTGACCCCATAAAAGACCAGGAATGCTGAGTTCAGCCAGAGCTTGGGATGTCTCTTTCCAGAAAGTGATATTAAAGTCCCTAATCAATTGCTACCTCCTCTCTTTTTCAGGTCAAATCTCTGCTGCTGTTGATATTGGGGATCACCCTCCTGAGAGAGGTGGCAGCTCGGAAAAACCCCAAAGCAGGGGACAATGTCCACTGCCCTCCTCTGGAGGACAATAGTGTAAGGGTTGACATTCACATCCTCGGTCAAAAGCAGGGTGGTTCCCTGGCATCTGTCTTCCATAACCGCTCCATCTCCCCCTGGGATTACAAGTAAGTGCAAACAAGACTGATGTTCTTATGAAAAATATATTAATTTATTCTAATCATAATGTGGAACATTTAGAAAATACAGGGGGGAAAGCCTTCATATTCACTCTTTCTTTTTTTTACATAAGATAGAGCAGTTTTATTATGGTGGTACAATACAGTAGAAAACAGTAGAAGTGAAAATGAACACCTACTTGCCTCAATATGATTAAATCTCAAATATAGTTTCATTCAAAAGAAGCAAAACCCAGAAGAGATTCAAAATTATCCCATTTATATAAAGTTCCAAAACAGACAAAACTTAAAATATCTTGTTTAGAGGTATACAAATAAGAGTGGTCACACTAGATAGCACACTTTCCCATACAAAGCATAGTAAATGTTCAATAAATATTTGATGATTCATATTCACTCTTAAGGACAGAAATCCCACTTTACCTGGGAGCTCCCATATTGCTGTCCTGGGATAGGTCCTCCCATAAATGTGGTCAAGGGCCCCACTATTTTGCTTCCAATTTCTCATAAATTCTCTACCCTTTTACGGTTGCTTGCAGTTCTAGATTGGAATAGACATTTTGTGCTGGAAGAGAGAGCTCTTTAAAAGTAGTCTCTGCATGCGGATAAGTGATAACCGGAAAAGGCAGTTTTGATATCTCCGTTTCTATCCACTTAGATTCGATATCAATTTTCAAGGAGTGAGGAGGAGGGCAGGAGAAAGAGAAAGGCCAGTTTGGGAATTAGGGTGCTAGACCGGGAGGTTCAAGGCACCATCTCATGATTTTGTCTTAGATGTGTAAGTTCTTAGAATACCAAGCACCGGGCCTCCCCTGGTGGCGCAGCGGTTGAGCGTTGGGCTGCGAGGCTGCCCTCAGCCTCTGCAGCGCCGGTTCGTTCCCCGGCCCCCGGCGAGGGTCCCACCAAAACAAAAAAAAACCAAAAAAACAAAAACCAAGCACTTGCTCCAGATATAAGAATAAAAACCTTCCAGGGACAATGGGACGGGCTTCTGGGTTGCCTGTGTTGCTTCCCCAATGAAGGGAGTACAGATGGTGCCAAGTTCACGGGATTGACTGTGCTGTTATGCCTCCTGGCAGGGTTGGGGTGGGGGTAACCATTGAGGGAAAAAATGAGATAAGAGGTTGGATTTCTATAGACCTCTGGGGCTTTGGATTTTCTTACAAGCAGTAAATGTTGTAGACTGTGTTGGGAGACTTAACCAGTGATGTGCAGTCTCGAGGTAAAGGATGATTACTAATGGTAATAAAAGCCATACAAAGAAAGCACACTGAAAGACATTATTATTGAATGTCGGCATTCTACAGTGCAGCGCACACACGCATCTGTATCCCTGAACGTTCTCAAGAATGTCACTAGAGAGGCTGGTGAGAGGCTTTTGAGAATCCCAGGGAGGAAACGGACGCTTGGCGGTTCAGCGCCGCCAGAGGACGGTGTTTCATACCCAGGCCCTGCGCGCGCAACCCAGAGTCACTTGCAAGTGCCTCTGCAGATGAGCGCCCGGTGCTTAGGGGCGCGCAACCTTTGCCTTCCTTTTTCTTGTCTCACCATCCTCTTTTGCCTGCTCCACCTACAGCATCACCCGGGACCCCCACCGCTTCCCCTCCGAGATCGCAGAGGCCGATTGCAGGCTCTCTGGCTGCCTCAATGCCGAGGGGAAGGAGGATCTCTCCTTGAGCTCCGTGGCCATCGAGCAAGAGTTCCTGGTCCTCCGGAGGGAGCCCAAGGGCTGCCCTCGCTCTTTCCAGCTAGAGAAGGTGCGGGTGAAGGTTGGCTGTACCTGCGTGAGGCCCATTGTCGTCCAGGCGCGTGGCCTGTCAGCTGCACGTTAGCTCAGCTGAAGAAGCTGAAAGGATGCCTGCTCCCCGGCGCGCGCTGCAGCAGTCCTGCGGGGGTCCTCCATTTGTTCCACTTCACAGACCTCTTAATAAGACCTGCATGGAATTGTCAAAGCTCTGTATTAGCTGCAGTAACTTTTGGGGGCTCATCAGCATTGCATAGTCCTGAGATGTTTGTTCCAACCCCCTAAAAATGGATGGGGAACGAGAGTCCTCATCGCACTCCTAGCCATGCACTTTAGCGATACAATGTCATTGCCTGGGTCTCTGCTGGCAAAATGGGGCTCATGTAGGAATTAGAACTGCAGTGTGTGAGCGCGGGAGAGGCTGGGCAGGGTGGGGTGGGGAGGGTGGTTTTTAAGGATCTAGTGGGTATGTCTGTGGATCATTTGCTAAATATAGATGAGGTCGGCCTGATATTTATATATATATAAGAAACTGTCCATGTATTTATAATGTATTGATTATGTAAAATTTAAAGAGAAAAATTAATATATCAAGTACTAATATAATAAAGTATTAATAATAATTGAAACATATTCCACGTGTTTGTTTCATGTCTCAAGTTGTACTCACAGAACTTGCAGCCCAAAGGCTTTGAAATTCTCTATACATGTCAGGTGTTTTTCACATTTCTCCTCAGTGCACTAGGGTTAAAGTTACTTTATAATAATAAAAATTACTTTACTACACTAAAGTAATACTAATTGGTGTGTGTGATCTGGGAAACTTTTTAGTGAACTTCATTGTGATATAATTACAAATTTTGTTGTAGAAGCTTGATGGGTTGATATATGTATATGTTGTATGAAATGATCATCACAATAACGGAGTTACTGCATGCAGTTACCTTCTATTTTTGATGAGAACATTTAAGATGTCTTTTTTAGTAACTTCCCAGTATGTAACACAGTATGGCTAACTATAGTCACCATGCCATACATCAGATCCCTAGAATTTGCTCAGCTTATAAATGGAAGATTGCACCCTTTGACCAACATCTGCCCTACCTCTCAACCACTAGCAATCACCATTCTACTCTGTTTCCATCAGTCAGAGAGTTGTTTTATTATAAATGGTCTTGAGGCTTATATGGAGAGTTACAGAAGGAACTAAGCAGGAAGCTGAGTGGCCAGGTGAAGCTAGGGAACACGGAAGGCAGGTGAGCTTGAGAAAGGCTCTCTCTTGCTGACTGACTTGCTCCCTGGTATTGTTGGGGAGGAGGCTTGGAAGGAGATGTGTGGAGAAGAGCTACATAGAGACACTTGAAAGAGACACATGGTAAGAGACATGTGGGGAGGCTGCTCCTGGTCCTTGGTAGAGACAATGGCAATGACTTCATGGTGGATTATTTGGTGTATTTTAAATTCTGACTCTCCTTTTGTCCCAGCTCTCCAGGACTTGCCCTGCCCCCTTTTGTGGCCCCTGCTAAGATGTGGCTTAGACTTGTGGCAAGATTTTGTGCTTCAGTGGTACCCCTTTGGGCCAACCCTTTTTGGCTGGGCATTTGCTCATGAGGGGATGAGTAACCTGGGGTTTTTTATTGGGTAACTATCATCATCCTCTCTTCTCTCTTTATGCACAGTGAGTCTGTTAAAGATCTATCACACTAAGGGGCTGCTTTGTATTTTGTGTAGAGTGACAGGACCCGTTTTAGAAAGCGCAAGTTTGGGGGACCCTGGGAGCACCTCCATTAGGTGCTAATAACCAGTCAGATCAAAGGGAAGATTTGGTAGGATCATGTTGGTAGAGCTGAATGGGTTCCTGTAGATCACCTGATTGACCTTTCTTATTTGCAGATGAGCCCAGAGGAACTAGGTGACATGCTCAAGTTCACTTGGGTGGTTAGTGGCAGAAACAGGTTCACTATCTCCACACTCATGGCTTGTCATGTTGGTCTGCAGCCCTCTGTCGGGTTTCCTTGTCAGTCTTTTCTCTATTTGGCCAAAGTCTGGCCCTGGGAGGGGTGTAAGGCAACCAACCCATTCCGGGTAGGTTTATTAACTGTTCTAGCAGCCAAATGCTCTTCCCTGTTGTTTGTAGTGGCCGTACTCCTCCACCCTCGACACCGCATCACCACACTGCACTCTGCTGCACCACTCTTATAAACCAGTCTCTTAGCCCAGGTATGCCCACACCCCACTTCAGGTGCCCGCCATCAGGCATGCACTCAGGGCCGCAGGGCTCCGTCATTCACCCTAATGTTGGGAGGGCAGAAAAGCCTGACACCTTCACCCACCCTACAATGGGGAACAGCAGGACCTCCACATCCCATAGCTCCAATATCTTACATATTGTGCACCCCGAGTTACAGCTTCCTAGCTTAAGCTGAGGGCTGCCTGTTGTGCAGGAAGTTACATGTCCTCTCCTGATCACAAGATGGAAGTTTTGTTCTCAGATTCCTGTAATCGGGTCACAAGGAAAGAAACAGCTCTCTTGCGGAGGAATTTGTCTTCTCCAGCAGCCACTAGAGACATGGCTGAAGGAGAATGCCCAGGTTGGGCACCCAGCTTTCTGGGACTCAGAGTTCTCTTGTTTTGCCTGTAGGAGGCATGCACTAAGTTGAGCCTTCCACGTGTTCCAGAACATTCTTGCCATCATAATGTGTGGAGAGAGAAACTTTTCATTCCACTATAAACTTGAAAGCATATTGCCTTTTCTTTTGATATCCAGTTCTTATTTATGATGGCTTGGTTGAGGGAAAAACGTTCTCAATAGCTTTCCCTTCCCTCACCCCAAGCCTTCTGAAATCTGGATAAAATTCACTCTATTTGTAAAGTTCCAAGCAAAACATTTCACTTGGAATTTACAACACGGAAAATGGTTTGGAAACTGATTTTTTTTCCCAGTAGAAAGATAGAAAAATTCATTTTTGTATTTAGATAGCTTTTGGCTTTGAATTCTGGTTCTGCCTTTTTCTAGTTGTATGAATTTAGGCAATTTAGTATTTCAGAGACCAGTTTCCTCATGTGTTAAATAGGTGATACTATCTATTCTAAAAAGTTGTGTGTAAATTTTTTTTAAAGATTTATTTATTTATGCATATAAGAACTGGGATACAGGCCAGAGGTGTGGGTGGTGAGAGGATTCACCAGAGACAGAGTGGGGAACAGAACAGGCAGACTGAAATACACTGCTGACGGGAGCAGTGTACGAGACAAGAGAGGTCTGCTGTGTCATGTAGGTAGCTCCCTGGCTGGCTGGGGATTGAACTCAGGCTGCAGAGACTGTGGATATCTTCATAGTGTTATGCTTAACCCCTTGCACCATCAGGGAGACCCCAGTTGTGTGTAAATTAAGTGAAATACACAGTGCAAAAGACTTACAACAGTCCTCAGGAAATGCTGGGCACTCGTAAATGTAGTCATTATTCCAGGGGCACAGAATTTACAGTTCCTATTTTGTTTGCCCCCAAGGTACTCAAAATGAACTTTTATGCTTAAACACTGCAGCTATCTTATTCCTCAGAGTTATCAATTTTCCATTCACCACTTAATCTCTTGGTATACACATGCGTGTAGTTTAAACAGACCTACGTATTGTTAAATATCAGTCATGATTATATACCTGTTTTGTTCAAATCATCTTAAACTAATTTGAAATGAGTAAAGAAAGCTACAGGTTTAATACAGTGAAAAAATTCCCCTTGGGCCCAAATGGTCATTGCTGTCTACCACACTGATATAGATGAGAAGAAAAGCATTTTTAGTTCAATAAGTTTCAGGGGTGATGCGTGTTCAGCTGGATTACCCTCAGGCTGTGAAGGAACACACTTTTTCTCAGTCACAAACACATTTTTTCTGGTACCTTATTTGGTGTTAAGGAAAGAAACATAGAAAAAGCAGTAGCTTCCAAAACTGGTGAGCCTTGAACTTGGACTGTGTGTCCCATGTGTCACCAGTCTACAAAAAAAATTATTCCTTCATCCTTGAAGAGTCCTGAGGAAGACTGTGGGATATTGACCCAATCAATGGATTTAGAGGAAGCATTTCTATATGGAGGATTTTCCTACATTTTTTTGTTACTTATATTTTTGAATCTGATAATCAGGGTGGTTATACTTACCAAGTCATAATTTTGCATCTTCTTACTTTTGTAATAGGATTAAATCACATTTGCAATTGAACCTCGTTTTTCATGTCTGGTGTATTAATGTGCCCCTGCAAGCCATTTCATTGATGGCTAGTAAAAACAATAAAAATGATTACAATGATAGCAGCTGATATATACTGCAGTGGCTGTGTGTTACAGGCATGGTGCTGTTTTAAGTGCATCTTATTGACATGAGTTGGGAATTATCTTCATTTTGCAGATGAGGGATAAGAGGAATGAATTACTTGACTAAGGCCACAAGAACTATAGAGTAAATATTAGCATCAAGGTTTGAATTCCATGTTCTTGGACTTATTACATATTCTTGGACTTACTTGATCAATTAGATGATATAATCAGTCCATCTGCATAAAGTTGATGGGTGAGTTATCTAATACTTCATCACAAGCATATTTTCCTATCTGAAAATAAAGTATGATTAAAATATTTCTTACCTTTCTGGAGGTGTTCAGGATTAATTCTTGACCAATAAGGAGCATTGGAGATCCATTTCTCTCTGTCCTTTCAGAAACACACCTCTGCTTATTAGTCCCAGGTACATGGCCTTAGTCTGGTAATGTATAGCAGGGACTGTGTGAAACATGTGCTTTGAAGATTTCGACTTACTGCTGACTCATTAACAGTTATGTGGTGGGTGCTGATTTGAGAATTTTGCTCACTACTGAAGAGAAAATATTTAGAAACTAAGATCAAAGAAAAGAATAACTTCAATTTGAACATGAAGATGCAAAATATTCATCTCTTCTCTTAAATTGTACAAATATTACAGCAATATCAGAGATTACAGTGTAACAACCAAGCACTTGAACACTGGAACTAGGTGTCAGATTAAAATGCCAGTTCTGAAATTTACTAGCTGCATGAATTACTATTGATCTGGGGTCAGTCATCTAATTATGCTGAGCCTCTATTTCCTCTACTATAACAGGGGGCTGATAACAGTTCTACTTTATAGGGTTGCTAAGATGCTAAGATTATTTATATAAGAGGTACTTAAAATAATACCTGATGTGGTAAGAATATTGTCCATCATGTTACTAAAAAAGATAAAAGTCGGGGCCTCTCTGGTGGTGCAAGGGTTAAGTACAGCATTGTGAAACTATCTGCAACCTCTGCAGCACAAGTTTGATCCCAGGCCGGCCAGGGGGGTACCCACACGGTGCAGCAGACCTCTCCTGACTCGCCCGCTGCTCCCCTCAGCAGTGTACTTTGGTCAATCTGCCTGTTCTGTTCCCCACCCTGTCTCTGGTGAATCCTCTCACCACCCACACCTCTGGCCTGTACCCCAGTTCTTGTATGCATAAATAAACAAATTTTTTTAAAAAGAGAAAAGTCATTATTATCTTATTACAACCACATACCACTTTTAATGCTTTGCTTTCTCTCTCTCTTTTTTTTTTTAAGATTTATTTATTTATACAAGAGCTAGGTACAGTCAGAAGCGCGGGAGGGTGAGAGAATTCACCAGCGCCAGAGTGGGGAACAGAACAGGCAGAGTGACGAAATACACTGCTGAGGGAAGCAGCGGGCAGCAGGAGAGGTCTGTGCACCATGTGGGACCCTCACCGGAGGCTGGGGATGGAACCGGTGCTGCAAAGGCTGCGGACAGCTTTGCAGCCCAGCGCTCAACCGCTGTGCCATCAGGGTGTTAGGGGGAAAGGATGTCCTGCGCTAATCCCATACAGGCTTTGTGGACTCCACCCCCACTCCAGACCAAAGCCATCAGGACATTGGGAAAGACAAATCCCGTCACCACCAAAGGGAAGGTGGCTGGGACCTGAGGGTGGAGTTAAACAGCCAGGTTGGGTATAAAAACCAAATACATGGGCCTTGGGGTCTTTCTTGCCCTGTTGCTAGCCTCCTGGCTTCACAGCTCCTGGCTTGCGGCCAGCTCTCAGAGTGCCATTTGGGATTCCTGATCTGCGGATCGGGTAGGACGCATTTAAAACTTTGTCTCCCACTTTTCTCCCAGAGCTGTACATTTCCCCATTTTCCCTTCCTTTGTAAATAAACCTTTTATTAACCTTTTGCATGTGCCTGCAGTAGAGTATTGATAAGTCCTTTTAAGCGCGCAGGTGAGGACCCACAGTCAGGCACCCCGTTTTGTATCGGGGCTGCCCTATAACAGTATGGCGCCCAGCGTGGTTTCCAAGTTACACCTGTGGTTGACCAGCCCAAAGTAACATTCCTGGAGGCCCTGCTTTCTCTTCTTTTCTTTTGTTTCTCAGATATGTACTTTATAAGACTGTAACTATCACATACATGCAAACCTTATGTGGTAATTTTTTTACTTAACATTCTGTTTTATGCATTTCTTGTGTTCCTGTATAGTGTTCACAATAGTTTTGAGTGGCCGCATTCTAATCTTTGAAGTTGATGAGCCAGAATTTATTTAGTTATTCTTTTTTTTTTTTTGAACCTTACAAAAATTAGATAGTGCTTATAGCTGCTCTTATTTTTTCTTAAAAATTGTGAATGTTATCATATAGGCAGAAGAGTATGTGTCTTCACATATGTGCCACTATATAACTCTCATGTTAAAATGCATATAGA
The DNA here is from genome assembly GCF_014898055.3 of Talpa occidentalis. Taxonomy (NCBI): domain Eukaryota; kingdom Metazoa; phylum Chordata; class Mammalia; order Eulipotyphla; family Talpidae; genus Talpa; species Talpa occidentalis. The sequence continues at coordinate 72,171,871 of NW_023602073.1, read as the reverse complement.
GAGAGTTATCTACCTGCCACATTAATATTCTGTGTGTGTGTTTTCAGATCTAAGGCCTACCTTGGGTGAATTCATTTCTCTGAGTCTCAGTTTTCTCTAAAATGAGGATGACAATAATTCTGGCCTCATAGTGTTGTGGTGTGAATTAAAAGGAATAAATGTAAAGCATTATAGCAGTTCCAAATTTGAACTAGCTGTTACTATTCTTGCTTGCTACTTTAATATGGCACCTTAAGCAGGACCTATGGATAAATACTCCCAACTTATAATGCTTGTTTTCAAAGTCAAGTAAATCAAGGCATTAGACACTGATGCTAACCTATTCTGGTTGTGGCTGTCACAAAGCTCACAGACTTCCTACCCCACTGGCTTACCTCTGTGGTTTCCTTACTTTCTGTCTGTAGGTGACACACCGCAGCCCTGAGCGTGGCTCGAAGGCAAGGACCAGGCCTTGTTTACAGTGGTGACAACACGAGAAGACATGTGACCATCTCCCGCAACCACTTTCTCATGACTTTGACGGAGACCAGTTCTTGGAGGCACAGCCCTGGATGGTGGCACTGGCTGAAGGCAGGAGTAGGAAGTTATGGGACTGGCCTTCCTGGGGGACACATTCTCACAGAAAACCATAAAATATGAAAGTATCAAGCAAGAGATTCCTAGAGTCCTAAGCTTCTGCTGACTCCACACTCATGGGCCTTACAACATTTTAGAAAGAAAAGACCCAGATTTCCCACAGACCACTTGTCAAATACCTGATTGCCTTTGGAGTTACCTCAAACCCCAACTGGGATTCACTAACAAGCAAGATTTGCTTCTGCCATTTGCCTTTGACTGTGTCTGCAAGTGGGATGCCAAACTTCTGGTCAACTGCATTTGTAAACACACAGAAAATAGAATTAATATAAAAGAAAATATGTCTTTTTTTTTTTTTGGATCTATGTGCCTTAGCTTTGTGAGATCTGCTCTGTGTACCATGACGTAGCTGTCAGAATTTGGATGAATGGAAGTTCTTGTCATATGAGGATGAGTTTTACTGGGTAAAGGAATGATTTAATTATTACTGTTGTACAGAATATGATTTTTCATTATTCTCATTTGTACCAGAGCCCTTTTACCGAAAGCCAACATTTATCAAAAGGTTAGATTAGGCATGTATGCACTCATTCAATTTTTATCATTACTTTCTGATTGAGGGACCATTAATTAGTTTCATTGCACAGATGAGAAAATTGAGGCACAGATGGAATTAGAGCCTTTCTTAGGTTACAGTAGTCATTTAGTGGTAGTTTCTGCCTTTATAGCATTAAGCCACATTGCCTTTCTATAGGAAAAAGGAGAGATTCCAGAATCATTTGCTTGTACTGAAGTCTCTGAACCATGAAACCTGAGGCTCATTTCTTCTGTGATAAAGAATGGTCAGAGAGCATGTTTATTCATATGTGTATATAATTTTTTTGTGTAGAAGAACCGGGGTGTCGGCCAGAGATTCAGGGGGTGAGAAGATTCACCAGATATAGAGTGGGGAGCAGAACAGGCAGATCTACTGAAATGCACTGCTGAGGGGAGCAGCTGGGTGAGACAGGAGAGGTCTGTTGCACATATGGGTAGCTCCCTGGCCGGGGATTGAGTTCAGGCCATGGAGGTGATAGTGCTGAGACTTAACCCCTAGGCCACCAGGGAAGCCCAGTTTATTCCAATATTTGCTCCCTCATCCAATATGGAGTTTTAAGTTTTACGTTCTTTGGAAATAAACCAGTATGTTCTTGATTTTACCAACTTCCATTAAGAACCCCAGTTGTAATTGAAAGAATTGGTGCGGTAAAGAAAAGGAAAGCCAGGCTAAATTTCTCACAGGCAAAAAGTTTATTGCGCCCCAGCGAAGTTCACCCACCCCTGCAGGGGTTGGAGAAATCTTGTCCCTCAGGGCATGAGGGTAATCTTTTATAGGACTGGGTCTGGCCTTGGTGGGAGGTGGTGTGAAGTTGCTTTTCAAAGAAGTTGTTCTCTCTTGGAGCTTATTTTTCTTTCATGGCTGCTTATCTGGAGTAGTGCAACCCCAGTAGAACCAGCTCCCTGGTAGAACCAGCTCCCTGGTAGAACCAGCTCCTGGGATGCAGGTGGCCGGGATGCAGGTGGCCGGGATGCAGGTGGCCGCAGTTTCAAGTTCCTCCTGTTAGGGGGAAAGGATGTTCTGAGCTAATCCCACACAGGCTTTGTGGACCCCACCCCCACTCCAGACCAAAGCCGTCAGGACATTGGGAAAGACAAATCCCGTCACCACCAAAGGGAAGGTGGCTTATAACACTCCCTCTGCCTCATCGCTGCCCCGGCCTTGACCTTACAGTAATGGCTCTCATCTTGCATGAATATAGGAAGTCTAGTTCTCTATCAAGTCTTTTCTCTAGTGGTTTCTGGAAATCACTGAGCAACATCTTCACTTCACTCTGGTGTCTCTTGTATTGCTTTCTTCCTTAGTTGACTGTCTGGTTTTGGATAACCAATCTTTGCCCTATCTAGGCAGTTGCAGGTGTGGTTCTGGTAACTCCTGTCAGGGGCTATGCCTGTCAAGACTAGGTCACAAAAATGTAGTTTCCACCCGTTTTCTTCTGATTATTCTGGGGGATGCCAATTGCCATGCAAAATGCTCAGCAACTCTGATAATGCCCTGAGGCCACATGTAAATGCTCTGGCCTGATAATCTCCCAACAGGCAGCCAGGAACAGCCAAGTCTCTTGAGGGAGGCTTGGAGAACACAGCCATTTACTGCATGGCCATAGTCATGAGGACAGGTCTTAAGAGCAATGATTTCAGACTACAATAGCCCAGCATTGTTACATTTTTTGGTGTTCATTCAGCCTTAAATTTGTGAGCCTAGATGAAGTGGGTTATTGAAAGTTTCGGCGTGGTAAAGAAAAGGAGAGCCAGACTAAACTTTCTCAAAGGAAGGGGAAATTTATTGTGCCCTGGGCAGAATTCAGGGACCCAAGGTGGGGGTTGAAGTCATGCATGTTGCCAGCGGTGAGGAGAGGTCAGGTGGGAGATTGGGTTTGCACGGTAGGAAAAGATTCTAGGGCAGGGAGGGATTCATTGTCTGAATTTTCTAGGCAGGCGTCTGCATTCCTGCCCCCAGGTAGGCTTCCTGGTGGGTTTTTGCATTCAGGCCTCCTGCATCGAACTTTCAGTTATGTCTAGTCTAATTCTATTTTTTGTTCTGGTTTTTAACAGCAGTTAAAATTGTGCCTTTATATTATTGCTGCATTTCTGATTATTTCAACAATTGCTGATTAAAAATACACCAACACCTATCTCTGTAACATGCAACAGTGCAGAAAAGCACAATATATGGGGAGTTAGGAAGGCATTTTTCTACAAAGGGCATCTTCTGTGGAGATGCAACTCTGCCGCTAATATAAATGACCTTTCAAATCACCTTTTACAAAGAGCAATTTAATCCCCAGGAACTGCAGCCTCTCAAGTTGCTTCATTTTATATTTGCATAATTAGGGACTAACTGTGTGCATTTCTCAGAAAAAAAATAGAGGGTTTCAAGACATGGCTTGTTGCAAGGCAACAAGCTTGCTTCTTGGAAAAGCAGATTATTTCTCATTCTACTATTTGCACTAAGGTTTCAAAGATTTTAGGATGCTCTTACTGAACAAAACAATCATATGCCTATTTACTCCAAAGTCAAATAGAACTGAACCTCTGATTTTATTTATTTGCCAGAATTCTGTATTAACAAGCACTTCCGTGCCTAAAATATGGCAATGAACTGACATTCATAATGAGAATAATCTTAATTATTGCTTCCTAAATAACCAAGAGACTCATTGTTCAATTGTGTTCAAGTGCTGTAGGGTGGAGTTGATTGTTTTCTTCTTTGAAAAAAGTCTTTCTTGCATCCTTTAGAAGGCTAAATAATAGCCCCTAATGATATCCACATGCTGATCCTTGGAGCCTGTGCCCGTTACCTTATATGGCAAAAGGACCTTACAAAATGTGATTTAGGCAAAAGATATTGAGATGGGTTGACCTTCCTGGATTATCCAGTCATGAGTGTCCTTCACAGAGGGAGGAAGAAGGAGATTTGATGTTTGATGGCAGAAGAGGATACTATGACATGATGACTGGAAACAGGTGAGAGTGACATACTTTGAACATGGAAGAAGGCACCTGTCCAAGAGTATAGCTCTAGAAACTTGAAATATTCAGAGAAAAGTTTCTCCCCTAAAGAGAGCACAGGCGTACTGATTTGATTTTTGGCTCAATCACCTGCAAGAGGGTAAACATGTGTTGTTTTAATCCACTGAGTTTGCAGCAATTTGTTATAATAGTTATAGGAAATGCCACATGTATATGATTATCTTCTTTGAAAATATTTCTTGCCCGGATCACTCTTCACTATCTCGATATTTGATTAGCCTAGGCGTTGTATTCCCAATCTGGAAGAGCAATCACTCAAGGAATTATTAGGCATGATCTACCCAAGCGCCATCTCTGGGCCACTCTTCCTGCAAACCAATAATTGGGGTTCATTGTGTATAAGACCCTTTCAGTCTATTCTGGTCAATTTGTTCTCTCTAATGGCTAGCCCAGTTGAACAAGGTCCTTGGTAACAGGAGGAGGTGCAGGCTGGGAAATGTCTCTGACTCACTCGTGTGCAGAAGGATGATGTTTCAGTTTGACTGCTACGTGCCCCATGTGGGAGCCACAGAAGAGCATTCTCAGACCCAAACTTGCTTCTCACATCTGTCGGAAACAGACATGTTCTTACAGTAACCTCAGGGGAAGGAAGCTAGTGCTGGGGGGAGTGCGCTCCTTCCACGAACTTAAACCCAGATACCTGACCTACATTTTAGCCTCCAAAATGACTTTCATTCTACTTGCTGCAGTTCAAGGTTATTGCATAAAAGTAAACATTGCAAGACAGTCATATTGAATATGGCGATTGCTTGAAATGCTTTGGTTTCATTAAACACTTTGAATTTGACATGTGAAAGGACAATAGGGTAAAATGGTTGAGTCTCTCACTCTTTGTTCCATATGAGGATGGGAATCCTGCAGAAAGGTCAGTGATGGCTGGATCTCAAGCTTGGCAAATAGACCATTCTCTATGTGCTGTGATTTATAGGGCTCAGGCCAGAGATGCGGGGAGCGAGAGGATCCACCAGAGACAGAGCGGGAAACAGAACAGGGAGACTGACTGAAACACACTGCTGAGGGGAGCAGCAGGCGAGACAGGAGAGGTCTGCCTCGCCATGTGGTTTTCTCCCTGGCTGGCTGGGGATCGAACTTGTGCTGAGGATTACTTCATAGTGCGGTGCTTAAACCCTTGTGCCACCAGGGAGGCCCAGATTTCTTCTAAAATATATCTTCACGTTCTGCTGAAACCCTCTCTTTGATGGCTTTTTGGAAAAATAAATACCTTTGGGAAGTTGACATATTGGGCTGCTAAGTTAGATTCCATTTTTAGAGATCTTCTGAAAATCCTCTTTAAAGAGTCCAGCACTGTGTACACCACCGGGGAATCTAAGAACAAGAAGATATCATCTTTCTATTGTGATGCTTGTAGTCTAGAAGAGGAGACAGGAAAAAAAGTTAGCAAAGATAAGCTCTGTCAGGCAGGATAATTATATCTACTGACATTTAAATAACAGTTGGTTCAAATCAGCCAGGGGACCTACACTCCTTCCTGTGGGGGTTCCTGGAGGGAACTTTACTTTTCCTCTAGTCCCCCGGGGTTCTTACATGGTGTTCTCCTGACCTGCCGTTATTCATGGCTGGCCTCTGCAAGATGCTTCTGCTTTGAGCTGACTTGGACGCTTTGCCATGTGAGAAAAGCACACTGTGTGTTTATATGTGTGGCAGGTCCCCTGAAGATGTGGAGTGAGGGATGGAGGTACCTAGCAGAGTCATAGGGCAGTAAATACAATGTCCAAATTATATATTCCTGTTCTTAAATGTTCTGTAACTGCTGGCATCAGGGGCTTCTCCACAGGCTCCTGGTCTCCCTGCTAGTAGTTCTGCCTTAACTCCATCTTTCCTTTCCTCTCAGATCTCGCTCTTGCCCTATTCTCCTAACCTCTTTCTAGTATATTCGGTTTGTAGTCGAGTTGAACTATTTCTTCCTTTCTTGATAGTCTGCTAAATAGGCCCTGGTGGCATTATCTTTTGTACCAAATGCTGCCTTTTGATGTACTTTGCAAACACTTCTGGGAAGACATTATGCCACTTCTTTAGGACGAAAGCAGTTAGGTCAGTTACGACATTGAATATTATTTTCTTTTTGCATGTCTAGAGCAAAGAATTCCACCACAATGTGATAAGCACAGCTATCATATAGCTCTATATCTCTGTCCATATCCATAGATGAGGCAATAGGAATACGCATAACTGAGGGAAAAGGTAGATGTTGGAAGCTTGGATTCAGGAAGGTTTGCTGGGAAGCGTGAGGAGAATGAGGGTAGAGTTGAAGTTTTGAAGAGAATGGAAACCTTCAGTACAGCAGGCAGAGAGGATGCTGGGCAGATGCTCCCACACTTGCTCAAGTGACAAAACCTGCAGGAGTCGAGGCCTCTCTGTGAGTCACTGAGAGACAGCAATGGATTTAATACACGTCTTACTAATGGAATTTAGTAACTTCATGTATTTGTCTATTTTAAGTCTACATTGCTCAGATATGTTGTATTTGATTTTACAAGCTATAAAAACAGTGTATAGTCATCTGTACTTGTCCTCTGGAAATCACTCCCTAAGAGGATGATAAACACCTCTGAGATTTGCCTCCATATTTAATTACTGATGTGACTATGGATGAGAAAGGACATGGCGACTGAATTATGCTTGTGCTTGTGATGAGCACACCCAATTTTCTAATATGTGCTGCCGACAGAAACATGGGTGATTAAGCTCAATGACTTTTAGTCACAGGTGCATTTTCAGCATCTCTAAAGATTCCTGTCTTACCTTCGCTCCATCAGCCATAAAATGCTAAACCCTTTCCATGGCATTTAAAGAGCAATTAAAAAGGAATATTTAGCAGCTCTCCTGCCCACCTGTGACTATGCAGGTGCCTTTCTTTTTCATTCTCCTTTTGCTAATAAACCTGTCCTTTTAAAATGTAAACAAAGTAAAAATGAACATTTAGAAATATTATTGAGAGGTAGCGTCCCTGTAGAAGTGCTTTCCTCCCCTCACCCCATTATTAGTTTCCTCTTTCTCCTCTTCCCTCCCTCCCTCCCTCCCTCCCTCCCTCCCTCCCTCCCTCTCTCTCTCTCTTTCTGTCTCTCACTATTTGGACTTGCTGATCTATGAGTGTTAGAAGAAATTTAGAGAAATTTCCACTACAGTAACAGAGGAATGAGTGATTCTGCTTAATTTTTCTTTAGCCCTGATGTTGAAGTTGGTGCTGAGGGCAGAAAAGGATCTTAAAGGTGAAGCATCTTTAAGAGAAAGACATTGGAGTAGGTCTGTTTTGGGCTATACTAAATTTATAAATTCTCATATTTTTCAAGGAAGAAAGGACATAAAGTTTTTCCTTCTCCTTTTCTCTCTGCATCTGACAAACGGGGCTATTATGTTCTTGTGGTCACATCATCATGGTGAGCCATCAACTAGTCAGGAGGGTGCAGACATCTGGTTAACCACACAGCTGGCTAATACACGAGGTAGACAGAGGCTGAAGAGGAGGGGGGCTTGTGGGAGTTGAGTTGGGTGTGATACAGACATAAAGCCTAGGTAATCTAAGCGAGTGATCAGCTTTGCTAATATTTTGCTTAATAACACCTATTCAAGGGCAGAAGTTAAAACCAGTTATGCACTATGTGCTCCTCTACCATTCCAAAAATGATGGTAAATACTCTGAAACTCCTCATTAAAGAAATATTAACCAAATGCTGAATCCCATTTGCAGATACTTCTTTTTTTTTTTTTTAATAGAGGCATGTTTTATTTATTTATTTATTTAATTTGTTTGTTTGTTTTGTTTATACATGCACTGGGTACAGTCAGAAGCGCGGGAGGGTGAGAGAATTCACCAGAGCCAGAGCGGGGAGCAGAGCAGGCAGAAGGACCGAAGTACACTGCTGAGGGGAGCAGCGGGCGGCAGGAGAGGTCTGCGCGCCATGTGGGACCCTCCTCCGGTGGCCGGGGAGCAGCCGGGGATCGAACCGGCGCCGCAGAGGCCGCCGGCAGCTTCGCAACCCAGCGCTCAACTGCTGCGCCACCGGGGAGGCCCTGCAGATACTTCTTGATAGGAAAAAATTTACACTTTGTAAAATAATTACAGCTTGCAGATATTTTTGTTCTTTTCTGTAACTTTCCTAAGTGTAAAACTCTTTGCTCAAAGAGACAGTAACCAAACAAAGAGATACCCCACCGACTGGGAGAACATTTTTGCACACAACACTAATGATAAAGGACTGAATACAAAAGTCTACAAAGAGCTGAAGAGACTCAAAAAAAAACCAAAAAAACAAAGTAAACAATCCAGTCAAAAAATAGGCATAAGAGCTAAAAAAGGAACTTCTCCAAAGAAGAAATGCAAATGGCCAACAAGCGTATGAAAAAATGTTCAGCATCACTTGTAATCAGGGAAATGCAAATCAAAACTACAATGAGATACCATCCTAAATCAGTGAAAATGGCACATATTAAAAAAATTAGCTACAACAAATTGTGGCGAGGATGTGGAGTAAAAGGAACTCTCCTGCACTGTGGAAAGCTGTGTGGAGATTCCTCAACCTGCTAAAGATGGAGCTTTCATATGATCCAGCAATTGCACTCCTAGGTATTTACCCAAAGGACACAGAATCATTAATTCAAAAGCTATAGAAACAACCCAAATACCCCAAAATAGATGACTGGATCAAGAAGATGTGGTACATGTACACAATGGAATATTACTCAGCAACCAAAAAAGATATAAACTCATGCAATTTGCAGCAACATGGATGGAGCTGGAAGGGATCATGCTCAGCGAAATAAGCCAGAAAGAAAAAGAAAAATACCGGATGGTCTCACTCATAGCAGGAATTTAGAAGACCTAAATAAGGGGTCAGGAAAAAGACTAATTATAATAAAGTAAAAATCAAAATCAACAAGCAACTATAAACCAGAGACACACTATGGAGTTGGGGGGAGGGATTAGGGTCAAAATAAGGGGGGGTGGGAATTGCATGGGGAATATAACCAAGATGAAAATGCATACATTGTGCAAAAATGAAAAATGATGTAAAAAATATATAAAATAAAATTAAATTTAAAAAAACCTCTTTGCTCATTCTGATATACTGAAATGGTAGACAAAAGATTTGGTTTTCAAATAGAAATATAGTTTCTTGAAACAGAGCTTTTGCTAAACTTTCAGCAGCAGGTAGTTTGAGGTTATATTCTATGGTGCTTGGCTTCTTTCACTTTAGCATAATGTTTTTAACATTCACTCATGTTGTGTGTCGGTGGTTTGCTCTTTCTCTTTGGTTGAATAGTATGCCATTGCATACATATGCTAAATTTTATTTATTCCTATACTGGTCGATAGACAGTTGAGTCATTTGATGTTTCTGGTTATTATGACTTGAAATTTGCGTTTAGGTCTTTGTATGGACATGTGTTTTCATTTCTCCTGAGTAAATACTGAAGAGTCGGTTTGCTGGAACTTATGATAAAAGTATGGCTAACCACCAGACTATTTTCTAAAGAGACTGTGTCTCTCCACTTGCTTCTACATCCTTGTCAGTATCTGGAATTGTCAGTTTTAGAATTTTAGTTACCCTAGTGGGTGTGTAAGAGCATCTCAATATTATTTTACTTTGCATATCATATTACATTGATTTATAACATTAAAATCTGTTCTTTCATTTAGACTTTACTGTTTAAGTCCATTCGTGTATAAGTGGTGGACCCTATGTACCAACAGCTCTGTCTTAGATAACGCCTTTATCAATTGCCTTTCCACCTATCTTTATGTCACCTTATCCTGATCTTGTTAGGCTTTCTACGAATCTCTCTTCAAAGCATATGTGTCTTTACTGACATGTGTCCTTTACTGAGTAAAGTGGTTCTGGTTTTATTTGTCATTAATATGAATTTACTTTTTCATTTTCTCTCTATCCCCTGGTAGACTGACATTCACCTTTATCCTGTGCCCACTCCAAATGATACTGGATTTGTTGGCTTTCATATCTGTGCCATAGTCTCTTAATCATAGTCATGTATTGGAATCATATATTGGAACTGGTCAGTCATCACTGATCACTTCTATTTCCTTCCTGCATTGTTGCTATTCACAGAGCGCAGTGATTCCAACGGACCTGTTCCATTTGTAACCAATCTTTTGAGCAAGAGGCCTGAACAGCAGAGTCTTAGGCAACTGAAATCATATCACAGGGGTTGGGGATATATCTTTGAATGCCATCTTTATAAAGATGAAAGCTGAAGACACGGATCTTAGGAGCATATCCACATTTACAGTACAAAACAACAAAATGAAGCCAATATAAAGACTGAAAAATTAACTGAGAGATGAAGTAGAATGCCACCGAATCACAGAAATCAGGGCATGAGAGTTTTAGGAATGAGAGGCTGTTCAATAGGGTTAATATGACTCTGAGGCTTTGAAGGAGATAACTGTGAAGGTGCCACTGAATTTGAATTTGTAAAATACTTGAAACTTTGCAAAGTATAGTTGTAGCAGTAAACTCAGAAGCCTGAATGCATGGAATTAGATAATGAGAAGTGGTGGAGCCAAGGGTAGATTAAGCAAAGCAGCCATAAGTATGCTTTCATCAACCATCCTTTGCTCCTCCCCACAGGGGAAGAGGTTAGCATCCTTCAGTGCTTTAGATTTTACCTGGTTTTGCTAATGGAACATTATTCTTTAGATCTCTTCTATACCTTGAACTTCTGGTCATTTCCTCTCACTTTACCAACATGCTCATGAATGCTTAACCTACAAATTAATTACATGTTTCTATGACCCTTACTCGATCTCCTTCCATTTTATAGTCAAGCTACTTGGAAAAGTGTTTTTTCTTGTTTCTTCCACTTTCCTTCAATTCGCAACTCAATCTATTCTAATCTAATTTTGGCCTCCACCATTCCAAAGAAGCATCTCCCTGAAGAGCTTAGTGTCTTGAGTTTTTCAGTCTAACAAGCTCTTTTCAGGTCACAATTCCAGTAACATTTCTTGATATCTGACTGTATTAACCACTTCCTCTAAGATCTCTATTCTGTTAACTTTCTGAATTTTTCTAATACATCTTGAATTGCTTTTTCTTAAGTCTCCTGAATGACTCTTCTTCCTCTTGATCATTAGATATCAAAGTTCGTCAGGATTTTATCTTCTGTCGTTGGATTCATTCACCCCATAACTGCTCTTCAGGAGTTGCCGACAACAATATTACTCTAATAATCACTCACATGTTCATCCTCTGCTGTGGGTCCCACCTGCTTTTGCTTGAGGGACTTTAATTTCCAAAATTCAAGTTCTGATAATTATTAAACTCATTCCTCCATTTTCCCACTGAACACCTCCACATCAATATCTCACCGGTAGTTCAAAATCACAGCTAATTCACCCTCCATTGACTCCAAACAGAGCCAATATTCGCCCTTCTTCCATCCCTTATCTTACTGAAGGACATTGTCACCCACCTCATTAGTCATTAGAAGTCTGGGCACTTGGGTTTTTTTCCATAGCTTAGCTATTATAAATAGTGCTGCCATAAACACAGCGGTGCAGGTGCCCTTTTGAATTAATGTTTCTGTGTCCTTTGGGTAAATAACTAGGAGTGGAATTGCTGGATCATATGGAAGCTCTTTCTTTAGTAGGTTGAGGAATTGAACACAACCCAAATGCCCCAAAATAGATAAGTGGATCAAGAAGATATGGTACATATACACAATGAAATATTACTCAGCAACCAAAAAAGATAAACTCATGCAATTTGCAGCAATATGGATGGAGCTGGAAGGGATCATGCTGAGTGAAATAAGCCAGAAAGAAAAAAGAAAAATACTGGGTGGTCTCACTCATAGCAGGATTTAAAAAAACCTAAATAAGGGACCAGGAAAAAGACTAATTATAATAAAGAAAAAATCAAAATCAACAAGCAACTATAAATCTGAGACACACTACCCAGGGGGGTTGGGGGGAAAGGAGAGATTAGGGTCAAAATAAGGGGGATAGGAATTGTATGGGGAATATAACCAAAATGAAAATGCATACATTGTGCAAAAATGAAAAATGATGTAAGAATTATATAAAATAAAATATATTTAAAAAAAAGAAGTCTGGGCACCATTATTGCTCTTCTCCACATCTGTTTCCTTTTGTTCAATGTCCCCATCAGGTCCTGCTGGTTTTAATTTTATTATTTATCAATCCATCCCTTTTCATCATTTCCGCTGCCACTACTTATTTTCTCACTCAGCAAAATAGTGTTTTCAATCACTTTATGCTGAGAATGCCATTCGTTTATGCATACAATTTTATTCTTCAAACATACTAAACAACTATCTGCTCTATTCAAAGTACTATTAAAGGGGGCAGAATCAACTCCTAATCAAGTGTTTTATTGTGTCTCGAACACTTCCTCTTGACTGCTTCCTCACTAAGCCACAAATCAGGAATATAAACCTTAACTGAACGCTCCTCTAGTATCACCTTACTGTGATAAGCCCCAAGCCCCAGGCTGGCTCCTCTGCACATTATGAAATCCATCACTTGCCAAGTCGGATTGAAGTCAAATACATTAATTTGGAGGAGATTAAATTGCTGTTAGTGAAGTAAAAAGAGGTCAGTGAAGTAAAAGTAGAATGGAAAAATTAATAGTTATTGGTGGCAAGATGTGAGGGTTGTCACATCAACTTTAGCCATCTTTGACACTCACCTCCTCTAAACATAATCAATTTACTGTCCTCTTCTCTTATGTCCTCATGTCCCCTCTTACGCAGTTAAAATTCCATGGTCAATTATTACAATTGCTCCCTTTGCCCATGACCTCAGTCCCTTGCTTCGCTCACTTGGCCAAATTCAAAGGGTAAAACCCCAACCCCAGCTAAATTAAAGCTTCCACTTATTCTATCCACAAACCTATACTACGGAAAGTGGATGGAGAAAAACAGCAACCCTGCTGATTAATCTCACTTTAAATCTATGACCACTAACCGCTAACCTCAACAGGACTGGTAATGCTGCCCAGACATTCATTTGCTCCCTCATTCTCATACATGACCACAGTATTTCATGTTTTCTTGTATTTTCTGGTGTCAGTTACTAATTTATTGCCTCTCATCCCAAATATACTTTGGCAGATATACTCCTCAAATCTCCAGCACTTCTACCATAGTCACTCTTGGTAGATGACCTTGCTTTTTATTTTATTCAGAAGATAAAAGAAGCCAGAAGAGACTTTAAGTCCTATACACATATTCACCTACTTGGATTTGCCTACTTACCTGTTACTCAGGATGACTGACTATACAAGTCAAGGCTAACCCCTGCATTTATTCACTGGCTTCCATCCCCTGTCTCCTATTGAAGCTCATTGCTTCAGAATTCTTCCCTACAAAGGTATGTTGGTAGTTCTTACATCATTCAATTTAGCATAGATACTTCTAAAAGAGTAATGCCACCATGAAGACACAAATAATTGAATATAATTTTACATAGCATTACATCCTCAGATCATACTGTTTTTTTTTTAAGATTTATTTATTTATTCATTTATTTATTTATTTATACAAGCACTGGGTACAGTCAGAAGCGCGGGAGGGTGAGAGAATTCACCAGAGCCAGAGCGGGGAGCAGAGCAGGCAGAAGGACCGAAGTACACTGCTGAGGGGAGCAGCGGGCGGCAGGAGAGGTCTGCGCGCCATGTGGGACCCGCCTCCGGTGGCCGGGGAGCGGCCTGGGATCGAACCGGCGCCGCAGAGGCTGCAGGCAGCTTCGCAACCCAGTGCTCAACTGCTGCGCCACCCGGGAGGCCCAATATCATACTGTTTTGATCCATGTTACTTACCCCAGATATTTTTGTGTGTTTATTTTCTCTTATTTAATAAGTGTCAGGCTTTTCTGCCCTCCCGCCATTAGGATAGATGACGGAACACTGTAGTCCAGAATGCATGCTTGATGGCGGGCACCTGAAGTAGGATGTGGGCATACGTAGATGGAATTCACCTGGGCTAAGACTGGACTTATAAGGGCGGCGTCATGGGGATGCCAGCAGAAGCAGGAGAAGCAGAGAGCAGAACCACGAGAGGAGCAGAGAACAAGGTCACCAGAGTACGCCAGAGAGCCAGGTTAGAGTGAAGACTTGCTGGGGGCTGGGAGGCCTGCTGTGTACCTGGTAAATCCCAATAAAAGCCTGCAAAAGCCACTGAGGGCTCCAGGACTCCTCCTTTACCTGGTCTGCTGGATTAGAAAATCTGCTCCGCCCCTTCATAAGGTTATTATAATTGTTATACAGATCTTTCTCTACTTATAAAGAGGTTACATCCTGATTATAAGTTGAAAGTATTGTAAGTTGAAAATGTATTTAGAAATTTTGGGTGTTCATTTTCTCTTATTTAATAAGTAAAGTTATTATGACTTCTTTGCTGCCCTATCAGCATCTCTGCCTGTAATAGGGTAATCGTTGCAATAAATGTTTACACAATGGTACATGATCCAAATTGAAGGCATGCAATTTTCAGTTGGACCTAAGAAAAACTTTGATTTTTTGTGGGTAATGAAATACAGATTGTGACATGTCCACATTTGAAGATTTTTTAAAATAAAATTGATAATGTTTTTGTGCATGCATTACATCCTTATATCATAGTGTTGTTATGATCCATGTTACTTACCACCAATTAATTCTGTGTGTTTACTTTCTCTTATTTCATAAGTAAGGTTAGTAAAATTATTATACAGACCTTTCTTATCTTTTGACTGAAAAATGCCCATTCGAACTTTCTTCTAGCATCAACTATTTCATAACTATCCTTATAGTCATCCAGTAAAACTCATCTAAGGCCTACTCCTCCAGGAAGGCTCTAGGCAGATAAAGGTGAATGAACCAATCTTCTCACCTTTGATTTCCCAGTAATTAACACAGCAGCAGTGACACAGACATCCTTAATAAAGGTCAATTTAGGATCAAATCTCTATCACCATCATCGTCACCATCACCATCATACACATTTGGCACACATCTGGGTAAATGCAAACCACTGTTCATTGTT
This sequence comes from Talpa occidentalis, assembly GCF_014898055.3. Lineage (NCBI taxonomy): Eukaryota > Metazoa > Chordata > Mammalia > Eulipotyphla > Talpidae > Talpa > Talpa occidentalis. The sequence goes on along the minus strand of NW_023602073.1, from coordinate 72,156,643 downwards.
ACTCCTTTCAGGAACTCATGAGGGTAACCTACCTGTGGTATTCTGGCATGAGGTATCTGACATGCAGGTCACTTTTGATCTGAGTCTTTTAAGTCTGCTAGCTTTTAACCACAGATATATATGGACTTCCCCTACACCAACAAGAATGAGCTACGTGCTTTGAGAATCAGTTTTATCAGCTCTGTCCCAAATTATACACTGGGTAAGAGTTTGTCCCCAATAAATGGAGGAAGCATGGTGACAAATGACCACTTTTCATGTCCCCATGACTTTCTCATTACTGGTAGCACAGTCTTTCCTAATTGCTTTTTTTTGTGACAGGTGGGAACTTCTGAGCCTGGATTTTGAATCTGACTTTGTTCAAGGAAACAAAAAAATCCCTTGTCATGCCTTAGTTTTTTCTTTTTCTCAAGGCCTGAATTACTCTCTTATTTATCTCTGCAACTATCATGAAACTTGCCAGGAAAGGATCAAATTCCTTTCCTTGGGTGGATTTCCTCCCAACTATTCCATCCAAAAGTGAAGTGCCTTTATTTTGAAAGTCTTTGACATTTATAAGCTGCCCATAATCCAGCCCATGTTATACCATGAAACTCTGATAATTTCTTCATAATTATTCTCCATCCTTATTCCACTGATTCCATAAAAACATAAGCTCTTTGAGGATAAGAAGGTTATTTATCTTTAAATATCTCCTTAGCCCCTACCATGGTTTTAGTTTTAATTAATTGAGGTACCAATGGTTTACATCATTACTTGTTTTCGGATGGGCAGGATCTTCTTCAGCTGTTGTTACTACACCACACCTGCCACCAAAGCATCCATCATCATTGTGCAACCTCCTTACTTTGTTCTTAGGCCTTCTCCTCCTGCCCTGGCAGTCTTTGTCCTGTAGTCAGCTTTCTAGATGTAGCGGCAGGACTGGCACTGAGCGGGATCTTTATGACCTGGGCAGGATCTTTATGACCCAAGCAGACGTATTAAAGGAGAGTCCTAGGAGCCCTTGGTGGCTTTTTCAGGGTTTTTATTGGAATTTACTAGGTACACGTTAGGCAGGAGTGCGGGGGTGCCAGGAGGCGGCCCCTGAGAGTCCTCGCTTTTCTGGGCTCTCCACGTTCTCTCGTGGCCTTTGCTTCTCTGCTTGCTCTCTTCTGATCTCTCTTTTGCTCTGCTGTTTCACTGGCATTCCCGTGATGCCGCCCTTATAAGCCCAGTCTCTCAGCCCAGGTGTACCCACCTACATATACCCACACCCTACTCCAGGTGCCCGCCATCAGGCATGCATTCAGGACTGAAGGTTTCCATCATCTATCTTAATGGCGGGAGGACAGAAAAGCCTGATACTTTTTTTACCTTACCCTACACTAGGGTTTGTAGTTAGCTTGTGATTATATGATCATTTGCTGGGTATCTCTATATTCCACATATAAGTCACACCATCCTGTATTTGTCTTCCTCCTTCTGATTTATTTTGCTTAGCATAATCCCTCTGGCTCCAACCATATTGCTGCAAATGATAAGAGTTTATCTATTTTGAAAGTTGAGTAGCATTCTCTCTTTCTCTCTCTCTAGCTCTCTTTCACACACACACACACACACACACACACATTTTTCTGATCCACTCATCTGTATTTGGGCACTCGGGTTGTTTTCATAGCTTGGCTATCGTAAATAGTGCTGCAATGAACATGTTTCCCTTTGAATTAGTATTTGAATTCTTTGGGTAGATTCCTAGGAGTGGAATTGATGAGTCATATGGTAGATCCATTTTTAATATTTTGAGAAACTACCATTCTATTTTCCATAGGGACTGACCCAGTCTACATTTGCACAAGAGTGTAAGAGACTTCCTTTCTCTCCACATCCTCATCAGCATTTCTTGTTTCTGACCTTTTTGACATTGGTCATTCTCACTGATGTGAGATTGTATCATATTGTGGTTTTGATTTGCAGTTCCCTGACAATAAGTGATGAGCATTTTATCACGTGCTCATTGGCCATCCATTTGTCTTCTTTGGAGAAGTGTCCATTTAGTTTTTCTGACCATTTTTTGATTGGATTATTTTCTTTCCATTTAGTTGTATGGATTCTATGCAGGTCTTGGATTTTAGCCCTTGTCAGATATGTGGTCAAATACTTTCCCCCACTCAGCAGGACATGTTTTTATTTTTCTGACTACTTCTAAAAGTAAAGAAGCTTTTTAGTTTAGTATATTCCCAATTGTTTACATTTTCTTTTGGTTTCCTGTTTCTGGAGACAAATGCATAGGCACCTCTGAAGTCTGTGTTTTGTAATATTTTATCTACTTCTTCTTCAATGTGTTTTATGCTTTCAGATTTTACTTCCAAGTCTTTTATCCATTTTGAGTTGACTTTTGTTTATGCTGTGAGAAAGAAGTCTAGTTTTATTCTTTTGCATGCTCGCCCAGTTTCCCCAACACCATTTATTAAAGAGGCTTTCCTTGCTCAAATGTATATTATTGACTCCTTGTCATAGATTAACTGCCCATACAGATGTGGACTTATCTCTGGGCTTTCAATTCTATTCCAATTTCAATTCTATTAGTCTGTGTATCTGTTTTTGTACCAGGACCATACTGTTTTGATTATTATAGTGTTGTAGTACAGTTTAAAGTCTGGGCATGTGCTGCCACCTTGCTTCCTCTTTTTTGTCAGAATTGCTTTGGCTATTGGGGTCTTTTGGGATTTCATATGAATATCAGTAATGCTTTTTTATTTCATTTAAGGATGCCATTGAAACTAAGATAGTAATTGTACTATATATGTTATATATATATATATTGCTTTGAGTAAGATGACCATTTTGACACTGTTTAGTCTTATAATACATGAGTAAGTAAAATTTTTTCCATTTCTTCATGTCTTCTATTTCTTTCAACAGTGTTTTATAATTTCCTTTGGAGAGGTTCTTCACCTCCTTTGTTAAGTTTATTCCTGGCATTTAATTATTTTTGGTGCTATTGTAAATGGGACTGCTTTCTTAATTTCTTCCTCTTCTAGATTATTGTTTGCATAAAGGAAAGTTACTGATTTTTGTGTATTGATTTGTAGTGTGCCAATTTGCTGAACTGATTTATTGTTTTGATCAGTGTTTTAGTAGAGTCTTTAGGGTTCTTCCTATATATTATCATGTCATCTGCAAATAATGATAGCTTTCTTTCTTTCCCAATTTGGATTCCTTTTGTATTTAGTTATCTGTATTGTCTAGCTAGAACTTCCAATACCATATTGAATCATAGGGTAAAAATGGACATCTTTGTCTTATACCAGTTCTTAGTTGAAAACACTCAGTTTTTCATTACTGAGAATGATTTTATCATTTATGGTCTTTATTATGTTGAGGTATGTTCCTTCTATCACCAGTTTTTTTAGGGTTTTCATCATAAATGAACATTGAATCTTATCAAATGATTTCTCTGCATCTATTGATACGATCATGTGGTTTTTATCTTTCCTTTTATCAACAAGGTGAATTACCTTAATTGATTTTCAGATATTCAACTATCTTTGAATCTCTGGTATAAATCCCAATTGGTTATGGTATATGATGTTTTTAATGTATTGTTAGATTTGGTTTGCTGAGATTTTGTTGAAGATTTTTTGCATCTTTGTTCACTAGGGAAATTGGTCTCTAGTTTTCTTTTTTGTGTGTGATAACTTTGTTTTGGTGTCAGGTTGATGTTGATCTCACAAACTGTTTTAAAATATTGCCTTTTTTTTTCAAATTTTTGAGAGTTTGAGCAAGATAGATGTTAGCCTTTCTTTGACGAATTTACTCACTTGTAAAGTCAATTGATCTTGGATTTTTGTTTTTTTGTGAGTTTTGATTACTGTTTCAACTTTCTTACTTGTAGTTGGTCTGTTCAGTTTTCTATTTCTTCCCTACTTAGTTTGGATAATTGTATATTTAAAAGAATCTGTCCATCTCTTCTAGGTTGTTGAACTTACTGGCATATAAATATTCATGGCAGTCTCCTACAATCCTATTAATTTCTGAGATGTCTGTTGCAACTTCTCATCTTTTATTTCTGATCCTATTTATTTGAGTTTTGTGATCCTAGCTAGAGGTTTGTCTTTTAGTTTGATTAATCTTTTGAACTGTCTTTTAAATTTCTACTTCATTTATTTCTGCTCTAATTTTTACTGCTTCCTGTCTTCTTTTGGCTTTTGGTTTTGTTTGTTCTTTTTTTAGTTCCTTAAGGTGGCAGATGAGATTATTTATTTAAACTCTTTCTTATTTGTTACTCTGGGCCTGTATGCTATATAATTCCTTCTTTTTAATGCTTTTTCTGTGTCCCCTAAGTTATAGAAGGTTGTGTCCTCATTGTCATTTGTATTGAGGTATTTCTTTTTTTTTCTTTTTTTAAATTTTATTTTTATATTCCCCATACAATTGCAACCCCCTTATTTTGACCCCAATCCCTCCTTTGCCCCCCCTACTCCCATAGTGTGTCTCTGGTTCATAGTTGTTTGTTGATTTTGATTTTTTCTTTCGTATAGTTATTCTTTTTCCTGGTCCCTTATTTAGGTTTTCTAGATTCCTGCTATGAGTGAGACCATCCAGTATTTTTCTTTTTCTTTCTGGCTTATTTCGCTGAGCATGATCCCTTCCAGCTCTATCCATGTTGCTGCAAATTGCATGTGTTTATCTTTTTTGATTGCTGAATAATATTCCATTGTGTATATGCACCACATCTTCTTGATCCAGTCATCTGTTTTTGGGCATTTGGATTGTTTCCAAAGCTTAGCTATTGTAAATAGTGCTGCTATCAACATAGGGGTGCAGGTGCCCTTTGGTATTGATGTTTCTGTGTCCTTTGGGTAAATACCTAGGAGTGGAATTGCTGGATCATATGGAAGCTCTATCTTTAGTAGATTGAGGAATCTCCACACAGCTTTCCATAGCGGTTGGACCAGTTTGCACTCCCACCAGCAGTGCAGGAGAATTCCTTTTTCTCCACATCTATCTTGAGGTATTTCTTCTTTGATTTCCTTATTAATGCAATAGCCACTCAGTAGTGTACAGTTCATTCTATATATATTAGAAGTTTTTCCTGCTTTCTTTTTTGGTTGAGTTCTACTTTGGTACCTTTTTGGTCATAGAAGTTGTATAGTATGATTTTAATCTTTATGAATTTATTGATACTTATCTTCTGACTGAATATGTAATCAATTCTGCAGAATGTCCCATGTGCACTTGAGAAGAATGTGTATTCTTAGTAGCCTATTAATGGCTACTAAGCCCATTAGGTCTAATTCTTTCTAAGGCTATTGTGTCCTTATTTATTTTTCATTTGATTGATCTGTCTAATGGTGAAGGCACAGTGTTGAAATCCCCCACCATGAATGTATTTTTCCCAATGTCTGTTTTCAGATTGTCTAGTGATTGCTTATCTAGTTGGGTAATCCTTCATTGGTGCACATATATTGGTGAGTATTATGTTTTCTTGTTGTATTGCTCCCTTAATTATTATATAGTGTCCATCCCTGTCCCTTGTTACCATTTTTAGCTGGACATCTATTTTATCCGATATAAGTATGGCCTGCCGTTTTTTGGGTCCCCTTTGTTTGTAAGATTGTTTTCCAACCCTTTACTCTGAGACTATGCTTATCTTTGGGGCTCAACAGCAGAAAGTTGGATTCTGTTTTTCTACTTTATTCAGATGCTTGTGTATTTTAATTAGTGAATTCAGCCCATTTGCATTTAGAGTGATTATTGACATATGAAAGCCTGTTATTGTCACTTTGTCCTTAATTTTGTGGTTCTATCTACATCTTTGTTCAGTTCTTTGTGGATGTTCTTCTCTTAGATTTAGATACTAGAGTTCCTTTCAACATTTACGGGAGGGGGGCTAGTGTTTGTAAATTCTTTCAGATTCTGTTTTTCTGAGAAGACCTTTATTTCTTCCTCATTTTTAAAAAAGATTTATTTATTTATTTGTTTGTTTGTTTGTTTGTTTGTTTGTACAAACACTGAGTACAGTCAGAAGCGTGGGAGGGTGAGAAAATTCACCAGAGCCAGAGGGGGGAACAGAGACCGATGAAATAAACTGCTGAGAGGAGCAGGGGATACAGCAGGAGAGGTCTGTGCACCGTGTTGGTCCCTCGCTGGTGGCCAGGGATCAAACTGGTGCTGCAGAGGCTGCGGGGCAGCTTCGCAGTTATTTTTAAGTATTTTGATTATGTCATCTCATCTTCTCCTTGCCCATGGTGTTTCTTCAGAGAAGTCTGATGTAAGCCTGATTGGGGTTCCTTGATAGTTTTTCTATTTCTTCCACCTAGGCACCTTCAATATTTTTTCTTTGTCTTGAATTCTTGGAAGTTTCACTACTTTTTGTCCTGATGCTGGTCTCATTTTGTTAAGGTGCTCTGGTATTCTTTTAGCTTCATAGATTTTCATATTTTGTTCCTTCTCCAAATTTTGGAAACTTTTCTCAATTATTTCTTTAAGTTCTCTGGTCCCTTCTCTCATTCTTCAGCTTTGGAATACTCATTATTCTTATATTGTCTTTCCTCATGGAGTCAGATAATTCTTGAAATGATCTGTTTCTTCATTTTATTCTTTGTATCTCTTTTCTTCCATATGATTTGTGTGTGTGTGTGTGTATTATTACCTCAAGGTCTCTAATTTAATCTTTCATTTGATCTATGCTGTTTCCACAGCTCTCTCCAGAATTTTTTATTTCCTCTACCTTTTTACATCATGCAATCTGCTTTTTGTTTAAAGCTTCAATTTCGATATTCTTTTTGTTAATTTTATTTCTCATGATATTCATTTGTTTCTCTGATTTTCTTCTATTTCTTTGAATTTCTTTATGATGACAACTTTAAATTCTGTATCTGATAGGGAGAAAAGATGTTCCATGTCCTGCAGTTAGGGTCTGTAGATTTGTTCTCTCTTGGTGGTGTGGGATTCCCCTGTGTGCTCAGATTGCCATTTGTGGTCTCTTATCAACTCACTTTCTGAAAATTATGGGTGCAGAGTTTCCATGATTCCAGCAGATGGCGTTGCATGATAGGGAGAGCTAGTCTGCATATGGGTCTTCAATGAGGCAGGGTGTGCTTAGAGGGGTCTGTGGCTCTTGGGGATGCTCTTTTCTGTTGCTGACTTGGCCTGTGCCAGTGTCTGTGCTGTTGGCCCTTTTCTCTGGGACTCAGAGCAGCACCTCTGCTGTTTGCAGGTTGGGCCCCTAGCGCAACCCAGGTGAACCTCTCCTACCTCCATTCCATGTACCCCGCTCCCCACAACGTTCACAACAGTCCGTCCTCCGCTAGATCTTCAACACTCAGCTTTGCCTTCCCCAGGCACTGATATGAACCATGTTTTCTGCCTGACATCTGCTTCTCCTTCCACGCACCCTTTCTTCTCCTTACACGAATTTTCTCCTCATCCTTTTTGCTGTGCTCAGCTAGTGTTTGCCCCTGGCCATGTTGTTGTGATGCCATCTGAGAACTGATAGTGGGATTTGGTAACATGAAGTCATTGGTGACAGTAACAGAAAACATTTTGGAAGAATGATGGGATTGAAAGTTTGATTAGAGTGAGTGTTATAATACTTTTAAATATTTCCCAATTCCAGAGGTGGAAAACTAATATTAATATATTAGTATTTCAATCTGTGATACTTTCTTATTTAAAAATTTAGGAACTTACCTTTGCTCCTGCTGAACTTATTTTTATTTGAGATACAAGGCTGAGAAAGTGAAGATGACTTTATCATAACAACTTTTTAAAAAATTTTTTAAAGATTTTTTATTTTTTATTTTATGTAAGAACTAGGGTACAGGCCAGATGCGCAGGAGGGTGAGAGGATTCACCAAAGACAGAGCGGAGAACAGAACAGGGAGACTGACAAAATACACTCCTGAGGGGAGCAGCGGGCAAGACAGGAGAGGTCTGCTCGCCATGTGGGTTGCTCCGAGGCTGGTGGGGATCAAACTGGCACTGCAGAAGCTGTGGACAGCTTCATAGCACTGTGCTCAACCACCTGCACCACCAGGGAGGCCCCTATCATAACAACTTTAAATTCTGTATCTGATAGGAAGAAAGATCTTCTGTGTCCTGTGGTTAGGTTGTGTAGTAGATTTGTTCTCTCAGTGGTATAGAATATCAATGATGCACTGAATTTGATCAAGACAAATAGTCCATTTGGATAATTTATGCCCCAAGGCAGACTTGTTGAACCAGTCAACATGAGTATCTCCTTTAATAGTGGTACAGAAGACAGCATATATGACTACAGGTCTTAATCTTAGGGAACTAATCCAGGAACATAAAAAGGATGAAAGCATATGTTTATTTCAGTGTTACTGTGTGTATGAAATTTTTTTCCTGGCATCTTGAATAAGAAGCTTTGTTTCATGGTGTGTTATTTGGTAGATTTTGGAGTTTTTTTCCAGCTTTCATGGTTTCTTACCTTACTGTACTTTTTTTGCGGGTGCTGCCGCTGGGAGTGCAGTGAGCCCCTGCATGATAACCTGTATCTTTCTTTTTGGTCTTCAAAATGACTCCAGGTTTTGTATGTTAACTCTTTCTTAGAGCCATTTTTATATCATCTTGTATTTTCCTCTCACTGTACTATTGCAGTAAGAATGGAAATGACTTATTTGAATTACCTAACAGCCATTATTTTTTAAAACTGCCAATTTTTAGATCAGAAAGTCACCCCTTCACAAAAGAATAGATGTTTATTTAAAATCAGAAATTGTAATGAAATTAGACCAAGCCTTAACCATACACAAAAAAACAATTCAAAATGGATTAAAAACTGCAACATATGACCTGAAACCATAAAATACATAAAAGGAAGCATCAGGGATAAACCCTTTATTGCCAGTCTCAGAGTTGTCTTTGCAGAGTTAACTCTAATAGCAAAGGAAACAAAAGCAAAAATAAATAATTGATTCTATCAAACTAAAATGCTCTGCACAATGAAAGATACTATCATCAAAATGAAAAGGCAACCTAGTGAATGGAAGAAGATATTGCAAGTCATACATCTGACAAGAGGTTAATAGCCAAAATATTTAGCTCCTACAACTCAGCAACAACAGAATAAACAATCTGATTTTAAAAATGGCAAATAATTTGAATAGATACTTCTCTGAAAAAGACATACAGATGGCCAATAGGTACATGAGAAGATGTGCATCACCATTCATTATTAGGTAAATGCAAATCAAGCAACATTGTGATATTACCTCTCACTTATGAGAATGGCAATTATCAAAAACACAAGACATCAAATGTTGG